>NC_064621.1:150079520-150704520 GCF_023898315.1 Schistocerca nitens | reverse complement strand
CGTGCCTCAAATATGTCCGTCAGCACTTTTATCAATTTTTTTGAAATGCTGTTTCCATCAACAATCTACTGCAGAGCGTCACATAACCACAATCCAATATTGTGCGAACTACCATTATAAAGGTGGAATAAAAGTTTTAAGAAGACCATTGCAATCGAGGTGGGAGCGTCGATTTTGTCCACTGATAGTTGTTTTGAAATATACCGCGGCACCATACCATTAAAACTTTTATTGTAACTGCCTCTGGCCGCGGAAGTCAGGCAATGATAAAACTGACTGAATGGCGATTCCATAGAGTTTTGTGTGCACAACGACCGTATATGTGAAATTAGAAGGAAGGTCAGCGTTAGCCGTAGTATTGATGGTTTATTGACAGCAAAATCGATTTTCAATCACATATTGATCATCTTCAGTGTTGTAGTGTACAAACTAAACTCAGTGGCACTGGTGTCAAGTTATTATCAGTAACCAAAACTATGAAACGATCACAATAACTCGAACTGTTTGTCGCAAAAATCCGAAATGAAACTGGTACATATACAGTATGCAAGAACTCCCTCTCGTACTAAATCTCCAGAAACGTCTCAATTTAGCCGATGAATCCGTAGATGGTGGTATAAGGGACATACAGTGTAATTGGACACGCTTTCCCACCCGAGTTCTGCGATAATTAAGCGAGTCCGTCCTTGAACTGGCTTAGTTAGCCGCCGTGTAGGAATTCTTCGTACCTCGTATGTGGAGACGCTCTCGTAATTTTATGTCCCCTTGCAGAGCCGTAGCAGCGCCGTCGGATTCTGAAAGCGCAATACTACTTTCTATGTTTTACGTAATGAAGCGGGAAGAAGTATTTTTTGTGCAAATGTTACACGGGATGGTATTATGGTACGTTTATTTGAGAAAAACCGTAAAATGAACCAGTTCACACCGATTATAAGCCAATTACAGGGTGACAATTATGCCAACTACAGCGCAACAATTATTGAACTATATGAAATGGAATCGTTACAACTTCTGAATGATTTGCGTCAGAACGTTCAAACTACACGGTTGGCCGCGGGGAATGATGGGAATTAGTAGGCGCATGCGCACGTGCATTTTTGTCGGCCGCACGTGAAAATGTCACGGTGCAGCGTGCCTGAGCGTATAGCGCTTGCGAAGGCCTACTTTGCGAGCAATAACAGCCCAACTGCGGCGCAAAAGAAGTCTGCGACCGATTTCAAGCTGAAGACAACCGGTGTACTAACAATCAAGAAGTTGATTCCCAAGTTTGAGAGAACAGGTAGTGTTCATGATGACAGTGTTGGCAATGTCGGTCGTCCAAAAAGCGTGAAAACGCCTGAAAACATCGAGAAGACACGCGCTGTGTTTCAAACCAGTCTCAGGAAATCGATCAGACGAGCTGCACAACAGGTGCGAATCAACCCGAGACACTCTAACAAATTGTTGTTGCAGACGTGCATCTCTTTCCATACAAAACTCAAACCCATCCGCCATTAAGCCTCAGGGCCATGGAACAGCAGTTGTGTTTTCACCAAAACTACTGTCCACAGAATTGACGAACAGGATTTTGATGTGGATATGCTTTGGTTCAGCAACGAAGCCCACTTTAATTTGCATGGGTTCGTCAATAAGCAAAATTGGCGCATTTGGGGGACTGAGAATCCGCATTTCAAGATCGAGAAGTCTCTTGGCCCTCAGTGGGTGACTGTGTGCTGTGCAATGTCCAGTCACGGAATAATAGGTGTGATATTCCTTGATGGGAGGACAACTACTGAGTGGTTTGTGAAGGTTTTGGAAGATGATTTCATCCCGATTATCCAAAGTGACCCTGATTTCGACAAGATGTGGTTCATGCAAGAAGGAGCTCGACCTCATCGAAGCAGGAGAGTGTCTGATGTCCTGGGACTGTATTCTGGTTCTGGGTACCCCGAGGCCATTGACATGGGACTCGATTGGCCGCCATATTCTCCGATTCCGAATACATGCGATTCCTTTTTGTGGGGCTCTATTAAAGACAAGGTGTGCAACAATAACCCCAAAACCATTGCTGAGCTGAAAACAGCTATTCAGAGGTCATCGAATGCATCGATGTTCCGACATTTCAGTAGGTAATGCAGAATTTCGCTATTTGTCGGTACCAAATCATCGCCAATGATGGCAGGCATATCGAACGTGTCATAACCTAAATCTGAATATCTGTAGTGACGTTTACATGTTGAATAAAGTGTGTACACGCCGTAGTTTGAACTAATTTACGTTTCTTTTTTCATATAGTTCAATAATTGTCACCCTGTATTAAAGGTACAAGAGCATGGTCTATCTCATGATTAGATCGAAAGGCATGCCATCGACAAGTGCCGACTATGGCGCACAGTCTGTAACTTTAGCGTACAATCGATATAGTTCGTACAAGATTGTACTTATTTAGTTACACCGAAGTCGTCAGTTATGTATTAATATCAACGTTTCCTGGCATTGCACTATTACTGGAAGCTAGTATTTACGACCTGTAGACTCCTAATGTCTGACTGGCAAAAGGCACCTTTTGTTAGCAAATATTTAGTAATAACAGTTACTTGATTCGCACCATAATATGTACCATTCCTACGTATCTCTTTTCTGATATCACGAGCGATTTCTGCACCCCATCCCAATGGCTCTGAGAGCGCCATGAGGCCAACCGCCTCTGCTAACCAGCGTGGGAACCTATAGATCGCTCCTTACTTCATATGTACTGCAACACTGATAAACTCGCTTCACATATGTGAAAAAGCAAAACTGGAAGTAAAATGCGCTCTTATCTACAAATAAGGGTTACCTTACAAGTGCCAAATAACATAAGCTTAATTCCATCTGTGAACTATGACTTCGTTTCTATTATACTCTAGTCCTGCCAGTCATGCATCCTAACCCTAATTAACACTACCATATCTAATCTAGTTAGTACACCTCAGTTATTAGGTGTCCCGACATCTCTCGAGTTCTTCCGAATTTGCTCCCGGCATGGGGAGAGAAGATTGTGGCGGAAAGTTCCTTATCACCAGACTTTGCGCTAATTTCCTATATTCTGAAATTATCTGTATCGTCTCATGTGAAGAGGGGGGGGGGGGGGGGCGTTTGCACTGTTGATGAAGATCAGTCCGTCGGTTGTGAGCATGAAGTGCATCAGTCCCCTTGGTGCTATTTAAGAGGAGTAGGCCAAGTACCGACACTGAATTTCTCCTTCTCCCTTATATTTTCGTTATAAAACACAAACAAGACACCAGATCAGCCAACAATGCCTTTCGACTCTTTCTCTGTTTCGAGCCTTCAGAAGTGTGCATGGCTTGCCAATACTCTTATACTAAATTCTACACACTACTTATAGCACTGTGCAGACAAGCGAATACATACTGATACCGTCATCTTTTGCCATACAGGGTGATTTATCTGCCCAATCTGATGGATTCTATGCAACCAGCAACACCTTCGAAAAACCATGCACGAGATTTTCATATTCTCTCCATCACTACATGTAAAGTATTAGTCCTACAGAAAATATGAATAAGACCTTTACGTAGGAAGTGTTATGTAGTTAAATTTTGTACTGAGATACGTTTTCGTTGGAGGCCATGGTTTTCGAGTTATTCAATAAAAAGTCGTCTGAAAGTCACTTTGAACTACAGCCTCTAGCGAGAACCCATGCCGGTACGAAATTCAACAATATTAAACTTCCTACAAAACGGTCCTGTTCATTATTACTGTAGTACTAACAGTCTGCGTGTAACGAGCAAGAGAATGTGAAAATTTTGTAAGTGATATTTGAAGTTAAGCGCTGTCGGGCTGGGCTAGCACTTGGATGGGTGACCATCCGGTCTGCCTGGTGCTGTTGGCAAGCGGGGTGCCCTCAGCCCTTGTGAGGCAAACTGAGGAGCTACTTGACTGAGAAGTAGCGGCTCTGGTCTCGGAAACTGACATACGGCCGGGAGAGCGGTGTGCTGACCACATGCCCCTCCATATACGCATCCAGTGACGCCTATGGGCTGAGGATGACACGGCAGCCGGACGGTACCGTAGGGCCTTCATGGCCTGTTTGGGAGCAGTTTAGGTTTTTCTATCTTCAGGCTAATATCAGGAACTACTGTATGGATTATGATGTGGTTTTCACTAATAGACTGATTCACGAGAAAGGTTGGTGTATTTAATGTATTACTTCTACGCCAGACAAGTCGTCTGGCCGTCAGTGTCAGGATAGGTCGATAGTTTAAATATAAAGTAACATACATAACTAGCAAGGGTTCGTGCAACGAAGTAATGGAGCTTCATTTTCTAACTCTGCATGTTGTTACGTGCACTGAGGACACGGCCACTCCGTGCAGCTATGGAATTTTAATTTATTACTTCTTAACTACTAACTCTACTTGCTGTATGTTTTCAGATAATATCCACATACACTACCGAATATACGCGCACAACTGCATCACGGCACGACACAGAGTTCAGGAGATATGACATTATGAACATTGAGATGCGTGAAAATCTTTAAACTCACGGCTGTTTTGTACATGGGAGTTCGATTCTTAAGGAGTCGGGGTGGGGTTACAGGTTTTAATTAATTGCGGCTAAGGACCACGACCACTAATGAGACGAAACATGCCTTAACTTGGGTTAAAATTATTTAAGTGTAGGCTTTCTTTGATATCCGGGTATGTACCACAAGCCTTTCTCGCTGTAGGAAGCTCGTCCCATTCCTTTATTTTCCACCGTTTTCGGCTACTTTTGCCCGTGATTGTGGAACCAGTTTAGACGCTTTCGCCGTTATCAGTACGGCGCATCATATATCTCTCGGTTATATCCTCAAGAAGCACATGTAAGACTCCAGCTGGTGTTGTTCTGAAAGCTCCACAGAGTAACTGCGGTGCGCTGCGTTACGCTGGCTTCAGTATGATTCAATAGCGTTTTAGTCGCAAACAACATGCCGCCACATTCATTCCAAACACGGCTACTGTACTGAAGATGGCGTTATGATTCACACACACAGAGTATGCAGCTTTATTTTGTTATCTGCAGTGTTGGTACGTGCTGTCATGTGCATAACCTTAACTGCCTTCTGTGTAACTTTGGCTACATGTGTCATAAAATTTCTCATCAAGATGCACTCGTGGATACCTGCAGACAATGTTCCTCTGTATTAAAAACTATCTGCAACTTCTAAGTTCTGGCCGCGCGGGATTAGCCGAGCTGTCTTAGGCGCTGCAGCCATGGACTGTGCGGCTGGTCCCGGAGGAGGTTCGAGTCCTCCCTCGGGCATGGGTGTCCTTAGGATAATTTAGGTTAAGTCGTGTGTAAGCTTAAGGACTGATGACCTTAGCAGTTAAAGTCCCATAGGATTTCACACACATTTGAACATTTTTCTAGGTTCTGTTCCTGCTTACAGAGAGCCTCTAATCTTAAGCTGCAGATACGTAATTTTTAGTAGTTATTTTTAACTTGTTGTCCACACTACTTTGCTGCAATGTGGGAGTGTTTCATCTACTCTTTCGTCTAGCTTCGCTCTGAAGTCGGCTGACACCACAATAAGGGAATCATCAGCGTAACCATCTGTTCTGTCTACTGAATTCGCTACATTATACAGCCAATGTAGTCTTTCGGATCTCTGGCTCTTGTCATCTAGGACAGCGTCACAGACACGTGATTAAAATGACACGTGTCACATTGATGTTCGCTGCTCGTCGTAGAAACACGTGGTTTTGCTGATGTGTTGTCACATGACTTTAATCTGAGAGCGATGGAGGATTTAGAGGGGCACATTGTGGACCTATTTGTAAACCAATCACCAGAAGTGTCAGTAATGCTGCGAAGCCAGTGTTGGAGCAACTCCCCCCCCCCGCCCCCCACCCGCCCCCCCCGCCCCCCCTCCTCCCCGGACAGCCTACGCAACCCATATTCATCACTATTCTTCCACACATATATCCACACATGCGATCTGAATACGCGAGCGACACTCACACACACACACGCACACACAGAGAGAGAGAGAGAGAGAGAGAGAGAGAGAGAGAGAGAGACGCACGCGTTTCTCCAAGACACAGACATTATTGGTCTGTTGAATGGAAGGTTGCCAAGGACGTGTTACCATCGCCGCGTGTCACGCCACGCAACAAGCGAGCGATATCGTAGCATTCATTACGACTTGCATACAAGTTCATACAGCTCACTGGAGTACTGAAGGTAATGAACACCGCAGAGGCTGCATTTTTAAACGTAGACGGTATTTATTTACACCTTTTATTCGTTCCACAACTAGTTCTGGCTTTTAAAGCCATTATCGTGTGCTTATCTGTATAAAAAGCACTTTACATTATCGCCACGAAACGGAAGCAAGGTGGCGTGCGCGTAACTTGACGGGAAAGTAGTTACCTAGGACAAGGTGCCGTAAGTATGGAAATGGCAGCTTGATAACATGAATTGCCTCCATTCGTTTTGATTCACAAATTCAACTCTTCTCGATAATTTGAACGCATACTCGAAGCATTTAAGGCGGGAATAGGTGCAAAAGTATAACGCTGACCAAATCATAAAACGGAGGATGGACTAACAATTCCATAGATCTATGCACTTGCGTTTACGAGTGCATCTAAATAGAAGTTAAGAAGAAGTAAAAGCAGAAGTGTTAAAGAAGCTAAGGCGTGGCAAAACAGGAATATTCGAAAGCTTTAAATTTCATTTAGTACAGAGATGATGTAGGTTATCTTACTTGCTGGGTGGATACTACGACTGGTATTACGAGACTGGTTTCTGACTAGCTGTAACCACAATGTGACTGAAATTTTCCAGAAAACTTCTATTTGTAAATAGGTTCGTTCGTTGACAGTGTACTTGGTTGCTTTTTTAAATAACTACGAATTTCCATATTCTCTAGGTCATTCATTTTCTTACCTTCCTTCGCATGATAAGGAGCTGAAGATTATCGTTGCTTTTTTGTGGTGAGTTAGTTATTTGTGAGACGCAGCGCAAAGGATGAAGCATTATTGTCGTTGGATTTGGTGTGTGTTCTTTAGCCCCTCCATGTTTCCTGGGCTCCATGTAGATGGATAACAGGCTCTGAGTACGCCTGCACAAGACGCCAGCAGCATAAATTTTCGAGTAACATGCATTACCACCTGCTAAGACGATGTCGCGTGCTGCATTCCGAGCAGCCGTCTCCCGCCTACCTGCGAACAGTCTAGACAGTCCAGCGCTCACAGCTGAATGAGAAACTACGCCAACACCACAAAAACCGCACCTCATTCACGTTTCAATAATTGCAGTAGCTAGGAAAATGTTTATCGCCTTTACACAGAAATTCTACGTTTTGAAGTAAAATTGAGCTTTTTTTACAGGCGCAGTCGCTCGCTGATTTTATTCCACTCCTCAAGCTTTGTCCTGCTAATTCTCCAAATACCCAATAACTGCTGTCTTTAGCTTTTCGTTGGACTCAAAACGTTTGCAAACCAAATACTCTTTAAACGTGAGAACTGAACAAACTTACAACATTTCGTATTTCGCTAAAACACATTTTAAATTTTTTGTCTTTTCAATTTCTTCTCTTTGCCTTGTCTACTAAGCGTTAGTTTGCTTCCAGTTTCCTGCTACATCGTTCTAAGATTTGATGTTATGTTCATCGCTAATTTCATTTCACTATGCATCATTACTTCCGTTTTCTGTCATTTCATTTCGGGTTCATATTTCTGAGTGGTTTTCGCTTATATCATTTCCTATCATAACATTTCCGTTAATTTTATCCACATCGTCTCTGCATTTCACTTCAGCGAGGGCAGTTCTGCTGACAATAAATTGGCTCCCTATTTCCAGATGCATACGCTTCCCCACACTGCTTCGTATGTATTTACTTTTCCAGCGTGAAGTGGGGGTCCTTTCATCTGTAATAACAGATCTATGCACAAAATCATGTGTGTCCCTTCTGAAAATAAGTGAAACAGTGCTGAGAGTTATTCTCCGTTCTTCTTGGTTAGAGTCCAAGAAATGTGGTACTCATCTCGCAAAAAGTTTTGTCATGACTCTTTCATCGTGTAACAAATACCGTACTCCAGCTTCTGCCGTATCAGTACCGTCAGCAATTTCGTGTATCTTCAATAGCCGATCGTTCAGTACAACGGTTTTCCGCTTCATAGATGTATTCATTTGTGCTTCCCTGTTTGGATGTTCTTCAAATGACTCACACACGCACACGCACGCACGCACACACACATACACACACAATCTGAATACTTCGAACGACTCTATTGCCCAGATGAAGTTGACACTTAGCTTAAGTCACATCGAATCGCCACCGACAGAAAAAGATACCAGTATCAATGCCACTTAAGCAACAGGGAGATGAATTTTCACTTAGCTTGCGTAGAAACGCACACGCCCGTGAAAAGTGTGTCTCACCGCGTTTCGAAAGCTTTCTCGCCGGTGCATCATCGGACCAGTAAATTGGTTTTACGGCTGCAACCGGAGACATTCATGCCAAGCAAACTGCAATAGCACAGCGTGCGTCACAGCTGAGAATACATTTCTCGCTTACCACATCCGTGGCTTATCTGCTCACGTCTCTGATGGTAAAAATACCGCAGTTCTTTAGCATATCCGCCTCTGATCTAAATAGTAAGTGAGTACAGCTGAATACTGAAGTCGGAAGAATAAATTTTACACAAATTACTTCCGTCATGAAGTATATTTGTGGTTGATTATCAGATTTTTTTATGATAAAAAATCGGTCATTAGCTAAGTACGTAAGATTGCAAATCCAAAAGCGGGGTTTGAATCTCAGGTTGGTCTGTCACTTTTATTTCACCCGCGGCTATCATTAATGTGAAAAATGTACAAGTTGCATCTTGCATGGGAGTTCACGTTAAATTGTAGGCTCACTCATGCAAGTAGCAGCTACATGAGGCAGTTGAAGTGTCGGAGGAAGGCAAGGACAGACCACTTCCAAAAGGGGCAGGCACTGCTGTTTTCATACCAGCCATCAGATTTTTTTTTATCTTTTGAGAATTACTCCAAGCTTCTGCCATGAAAAACACAGAAACGCATGAAGCCCTGCCCCTAGTCGATTGTAAACTTATTGCTATGACTGGGCCGGCAGATTTCCTTGAAGCAAGGAAGTATTTACTCAGGTCTGGTCCAGCAACTACGGTATACATGTACATCCGATATGTACCGTTTCAACATGGCTACCATGAAAGAAAAATGATCCATTGTGCACACACGACGTCCAGCATAGTCACAAAGACGGGGAACTAATAGTTATCTCGGAATCTTTGGCTAGGACAGTGTCAGAGTAAGGGCGCAAAACGATTCCAGGCAACGGCCAAAGAGACTAGTTGAATGTGGAGAAATCCTTCCTTGCGCATCAGGCGCAATCACAGGGTGGCATTGTGTTATATGCACCACAGAGGTATGGGCTTTTACACATTATTCGTGCCGTTCACAGTGAAGTCGTCTGACCCTTCGGACTGGACAAGTGGTAGCGCGATATGTCGGAAAAGACGATCTACTGGAAAACAGCACCCCACTATTGCGAAACAGCGTTGCACATCCTATAAGACCGAGCTAGGTGGCGCAGTGGTTAGCACACGGGACTCGCATTCGGGAGGACGACGGTTCAATCCCGCATCCGGCCATCCTGATTTAGATTTTCCGTAATTTCATTAAATCGCTCCAGGCCAATCCCGGGATGGTTCCTTCGAAAGGGCACGGCCGACTTCCTACCCCGTTCTTTCCTCATCCGATGAGACCGATGACCTCGCTGTTTAGTCTCTTCCCCCAAAACACAAAACAACGCCAACCCCCTAAAGCTCCCTCTGAAGCTTTGACAACCTATAAATTCCATTGTTGCTGAACGCATCGGCGGTAGAATTTGAATGACAATCTTAATAGCAGACAACAATCGGATCTAGCTGTTTTCAGAAAACTGTCAGCAGACGAGACACAGCAGGTGGAGCCCGGCGACAGGTAACGGAATCTTTTAGTCGCGCAGGAGTGGGTTAATTTTTTCGGTCTTCCACTTCGCGACTGTCAAATACCCTCTGCACCCTTTCCACTAGCACGTCATCCCTTCTTCTTCTTCTTCTGGTACGCCCTCTGTACGACTATGGATAGCTCCTTCATGGATTGCATTGTCTTCTCCTCCTCCCAGAACATCTGTATCCATGCTCTTCTGTTTTCCCGCTCTTTTTCCGTGACCTTCAGCATCCTATTATCTGCTCCACATGCTACTTCTTATCTTTTTACTGTATTCTTCTCTGTCGTTGATCTCTTGCTTATTGGTCGATGTCTACTTGCTTCTCCATTTTTTTTCCATTCCACCTTTATACCCAATCCAGAACAGTACTTCCTGTGTTCAACAACTCTTTTCCTTCCTCTTGTCCTCCCCTTGTTCCTCATACTCTTTTCATCATTCTGTCCATACTCATCTCATGTCCAGATCTAATTGATACGCATATTTTTCATTTGTTCTTCACTGAGGATACCCGTCTCAGGCCGGCCGGAGTGGCCGAGCAGTTCTAGGCGCTACAGTCTGGAACCGCGCGACCGCTAAGGTCGCAGGTTCGAATCCTGCCTCGGGTACGGATGTGTGTGATGTACTTAGGTTAGTTAGGTTTAAGTAGTTCTAAGTTCTAGGGGACTAATGACCTCAGAATGTAAGTCTCATAGTGCTCAGAGCCATTTCAACCACTTGAACCCGTCTCAGTCTAGGCGAAATACACTATAAGACAAAAAAATATACCCCACGAAGCAGTTATTCGAATGGAACGGAAATCGGTAGATGTTATGTACATGTACAGACAAACAAATTATTAAAATTTCAGACAGACTGAATTATTTATTCAAGAGAAAGAGTTCCTCAAATTGAACAAGTCAGTAGCGCGTTGATCCACCTCTTGCCATTACGCAACCAGTTATTCGGATTGGCATTGATTGATAGAATTGCAGGATTTAAGAACCTTCAACATCGCAGCGCGTCAGCAATCGTTGGTTAATATATCAAAAAACTAAAAACCCACCTCGATTGCGGAAAAAGCACCTAGTGTTAAGTGTTAACCCAGGTTTCGGCGTAGATAACTACACCTTCTTCAGAACAACAATAAAATCCACAAGTGCCTAAGAAGACCTTTGTCAATGATTAAAAGAACACCATACCTACACATTTATAAACGAAAAAGAAAGGAAAACACAAACAGTACATATTTACAAAGTCAAAGCCACTACTTAACTTAATGGTGTACTTGTATTGTACACTACTGGCCATAAAAAATTGCTACACCAAGAAAAAATGCAGATGATACACGGGTATTCATCGGACAAATACATTATACTAGAACTGACATGTGATTACATTTTCACTCAATGTGGGTGCATAGAACCTGAGAAATCAGTTCCCAGAACAACCACCTCTGGCCGTAATAACGGCCTTGATACGCCTGGGCATTGGGTCAAACAGAGCTCGGATGGCGTTTACAGGTACAGCTGCCCATGCACCTTCAACACCATGCCACAGTTCATTAGTGACTGGCGTATTGTGACGGCCACCATTGACCACACGTTTTCAATTGGTGAGAGATCTGGGGAATGTGCTGGCCAGGGCAGCAGTCGAACATTTTCTGTATCCAGAAAGGCCCGTACAGGACCAGCAACATGCGGTCTTGCATTATCCTGCTGAAATGTAGGGCGTCGCAGGGATCAAATGAAGGGTAGAGCCACGGGTCGTAACACATCTGAAATGTAACGTCCACTGTTCAAAGCGCCGTCAATGCGAACAAGAGGTGACCGAGACGTACAACCAATGCCACCCCACACCATCACGCCGGGTGATACGCCAGTATGGCGATGACGAATACAGCTTCCAATGTGCGTTCACCGCGATGTCGCCAAACATGGATGCGATCATCATGATGCTGTAAACAGAACCAGGTTCATCCGAAAAAACGACGTTTTGCCATTCGTGCACCAAGGTTCGTCGTTGAGAACACCATCGCAGGCGCTCCTGTCTGTGATGTAGCGTCAAGGGTAACCGCAGTCATGGTCTCCCAGCTGATAGTCCATGCTGCTGCAAACGTCGTCGAACTGTTCGTGCTGATGGTTGTTGTCTTGCAAACGCCCCCATCTCTTGACTCAGGGATCGAGACGTGGCTGCACGATCCGTCACAGCCATGCGGATAAGATGCCTGTCATCTCGACTGCTAGTGATACGAGGCCGTTGGGATCCAGCACGGCGTTCCGTACTACCCTCCTGAACCCACCGATTCCATATTCTGCTAACAGTCATTGGATCTCGACCAACGCGAGCAGCAATGTCGCGATACGATAAACCGCAATCGCGATAGGCTACAATCCGACCTTTATCAAGGTCGGAAACGTAACGGTATGCATTTCTCCTCCTTACAGGAGGGATCACAACAACGTTTCACCAGGCAACGCCGGTCAACTGCCGTTTGGGTATGAGAAATCGGTTGAAAACTTTCCTCAAGTCAGCACGTTGTAGGTGTCGCCACCGGCGCCACCCTTGTGTGAATGCTCTGAAAAGCTAATCATTTGCATATCACAGTATCTTCTTCCTGTTGGTTAAATTTCGTGTCTGTGGCACGTCATCTTCGTGGTGTAGAAATTTTAATGGCCAGTAGTGTAATAATTTGTTTGTCTGTACTTGTGCATCTCATCTACCGATTTCCGCCCCATTCGGAAAATTCCTTCGCAGTGCGACACTTTTATTTTTCTTAGGATATATATTCATTAAGTCCGCCCCGATAGCTGAGCGGTCAGCGCGGTGGTCTGTCACGCCAACGGTCCCTGGTTCGATTCCCGGCTGGGTCGGAGATTTTCTCCGCTCAGGGACTGGGTGTTGTGTTGTCCACATTATCATTTCATCATCACTGGCATCACTTCCGTAGACGCTCATGCGGTGGACCTCTATGACGAGGCTTCCCCCATGACAAGACCTGCCGTAAGGCAGAACAAAAAGTTTAAGTTATATTCGTGAATTACGTCTAAATAACGCAGAAATGGAACTGCGAAGAAGGAAGTATGAATCGTACACTCAGCAACCATGGCACAGCAGTCTATGAAATCTCATTCGCCTTACTCCATCGAGAAATGGGAGCCTGTCTGAAACAAGCGGCGAAAGCCTGTCGCGGCCTGTCAGTCAGACAGAGCGCCCGTGTCTCACGTAGCGGTCTATATGTAGAAGCGATTGCATCACCGGAGTTGATCTGGCCACGGCGCCGGCAGCGTTTGATGCTCCCTCGCGTGGCGCACGGCCCACGCACTCGCCGCACGCAGCCCGCAGGCCCCCGCAGATCCGGGACGGTGCGTGTACGGGCGCCAGACACGCCCAGTGTGTGTGTATGTATGCACGCGTCTCCGAGGCGCCCTGTAGCTGAGGCCGGCGTGGGCGGCAGCTGACGCGACGGCGACAGTTTACGCCGGACTCACCTCTAAAACGGGCCACCAGTTTACCGGCGATTGTGTACTCGATCTTGACACACACGGGCAGAAATAACCCGCCCCGTCTGACGCACCCACACTCATACGGCACCGCAGTGTATGAGCTGTCCCTCAGTGCGGAACTTGCCAGAGCTGTCTACCCCCTCCCCCCAGATGGGCAAACCGGAACTTGCCTCGTATAGGAGACATCACACTAATACCGAGCAGCACAATCTCTAGCTTTGATAACGGTCTCAATTCGGCAAACAAGAGAATCCACAGGTTTTTTTTTGGTATGCCACATCCACCTCAAGCCACTCATCGATGATCAAATACCATAGCGCTATCAAAATGCCGAGAACCTGGCTGCTACATCTACATCTACATTTATACTCCGCAAGCCACCCAACGGTGTGTGGCGGAGGGCACTTTACGTGCCACTGTCATTACCTCCCTTTCCTGTTCCAGTCGCGTATGATTCGCGGGAAGAACGACTGTCTGAAAGCCTCCGTGCGCGCTCTTATCTCTCTAATTTTACATTCGTGATCTCCTCGGGAGGTATAAGTAGGGGGAAGCAATATATTCGATACCTCATCCAGAAACGCACCCTCTCGAAACCTGGCGAGCAAGCTACACCGCGATGCAGAGCGCCTCTCTTGCAGAGTCTGCCACTTGAGTTTATTAAACATCTCCGTAACGCTATCACGGTTACCAAATAACCCTGTGATGAAACGCGCCGCTCTTCTTTGGATCTTCTCTATCTCCTCCGTCAACCCGATCTGGTACGGGTCCCACACTGATGAGTAATACTCAAGTATAGGTCGAACGAGTGTTTTGTAAGCCACCTCCTTTGTTGATGGACTACATTTTCTAAGCACTCTCCCAATGAATCTCAACCTGGTGCCCGCCTTACCAACAATTAATTTTATATGATCATTCCACTTCAAATCGTTCCGCACGCATACTCCCAGATATTTTACAGAAGTAACTGCTACCAGTGTTTGTTCCGCTATCATATAATCATACAATAAAGGATCCTTCTTTCTATGTATTCGCAATGCATTACATTTGTCTATGTTAAGGGACAGTTGCCACTCCCTGCACCAAGTGCCTATCCGCTGCAGATCTTCCTGCATTTCGCTACAATTTTCTAATGCTGCAACTTCTCTGTATACTACAGCATCATCCGCGAAAAGCCGCATGGAACTTCCGACACTATCTACTAGGTCATTTATATATATTGTGACAACCGCTGTTGAGAATTGTTCCATACATTTTCTGTGGGATGAATACGGAAAGCATAGTAATTTATGACGGAAGAACCAAGGGATGGGGTGCAAATATCAGATTAACACCAGTAAGGAGTGCATCCCTGCAACAAAGAAGCCTATTGCTATCGAACACTGGCCTTCAATCAAAGAAGAAATTTACGAGAATGTACGTCTTGAGCAAAGTACTGCATGGAGGTGAAACTTGGACTGTGAGGGAAAGTGAGAAGAAGAGAAATGAAGCTTTTGAGGCGTGATGCTATTAAAAATGCTGAACATTAGGTGGAGGTTCTCAGCAGAATCGGCGGGTATAGAAATATGTGGGAAACATGAAGACAGGAGAGAATGACAGCACTTGTGTTAAGAAATCAGTGAATAACTTGCATGATACTAGAAGGAGCTGTGGATGGGAAAAAGTGAGGAGGAACACATATAATAAATAATTGAGGACCTGGGGTGGAAGTGCTCCTCTTAGATGAATACGACATACTGGGACGCACCAAACTCGTCAGATGACTGATGAAAAATAATAAAACGTAGGGTGATTTAGCGTGTGCCGGCTGAAGTGGCCGTGCGGTTCTATGCGCTACAGTCTGGAACCGAGCGACCGCTACGGTCGCAGGTTCGAATCCTGCCTCGGGCATGGATGTGTGTGATGTACTTAGGTAAGTTAGGTTTAATTAGTTCTAAGTTCTAGGCAACTGATGACCTCAGCTGTTAAATCGCATAGTGCTCAGAGCCATTTGAACCTTTTTTTTTTTATTTTTTTCTTTATCGTGCAAGTTGCGATGCAATAGGATGCCTGTGTGTTGGGCAAACCAGAAAGTAATCATCCGCAAATATTCCCAAGGATCAGGTATCGATGAAGTATTTGTTGTATACGATGTTTGAAAGACCTATTTACTCGCTGTTGTTTTGGTGTAACTCTTCAGGCTTCCTGTCAGTTGCAATGAAGGTAAAGTGTTCTAGGTTATTGGAGCGTCATATTCGTCTTCAAATTGATTCTCCATAACTCTACGTTTAGTCCTTCAGCTGCCATCTTCCTCAGCAGTGGCTGGGCGCTGTGGACACCAGAGGAACCCTGACGACCACCCGAGCAGAGGGTTCGAAACTTGACCTTTGGAGAAGTAGTCTGAAGAAGAATATAACGCGCCTAATCACCCAGAAGATTTATAATAACTACAAGGCACACGAAAGTGTGCAGACTTATAAGAAAACAGCAGCATATAAATAGGCCCTTAAAACATTGTATATCTCAACTTTTGGGATAATCCCTCAGGTTAAACTGATGGTGACTCAGTTGTATGTGTTCTAGAAGTGACTGCAGCAGTCGACCATCCCGTCTGAGCTGCTGTGCGTTCTCTCCACATCTGTTAACTAACAGTACTTTATGATCAATCCGATAAAGCGTTCGACATGTTCCCTCCTATATGCAACAACAATACATCCGAGCCTCGGGACTGGATACGACTGTAAGACCGCATCCTACACCACGATCTGCCTTATATGAAAAGGTATAAAAAAACTAAGCTTACAAAATTTTGGAGTCCTTATAGAAGACAAAAAGAACTACTTCTCACCGTGACTAAAATGTCAGACGTGCACCATTTTCCCAGGGTCCATGAAGGTTTTGATGCTAGTGATGTTCAAAGACGGAGTTCAGTGTAAGTTTAGACACTAGTGATGTTCATCAACTGCCGTTTGATGAATACTGTTTTAGAGATGTTGTTAACCTCCTATGGATTTCTTTTTGTCAGGGAAGATGAAGCGCTTAGTGTATGAGATACGACAGACACTCCAAAAGAGAGAACTATCCGTTTGGCTGAAACTGCAACCCTTATTCGCGACACACCTGTTTGTTTAGAAAAAAACAGGTGTTAGATAATCATTAGCACAGATGCCAGTTGTGCATTAATATAAATGGACGATATTTTTAGCAATATCTGTAAAACAATGTTCATCAAGGCAGTTTGAACGCCGTTTCTGAACATCACTAGTGTCAAAATCATCACGGTGAACCTATGAAAAAGTTTCTCTTTATCCCCTCTAAAGATTCCAAAGGTTCCTGTACGTAGTTTTTCTACACATTTTATATTCATATTCAGGACTCCCTTTGTGGTTCTGTTCGTCTACCATCTCTTAAACTTTGGCTTTCAGGAACAGCTCATATTGTTATGTTTCCAACCATTCTCTTTTCGTTTTATTATAATCTTTACCAGACATTTCTTCTTCGACTCGTAGCAGGGCGTCTTCGTTAATAATTTTATCAATGCATCAGACACGTCAAAAATTGAATAAGCTTGCCACCTGCTCTCTACGCGATCTAATACGCTGCAGTTTCACTGTATTGTTCCAAAGTCCACAAGAGACGGTTTTGGAACTGCCACTATGCTACAAATTCATGTATCCAACAACGCTTGACGTGTATTACGAAAATATGGTAACAGTAGTAGGAAGTTAACGTAGCACAGAGAAACTGTTGGAAATCTGCTAAAGTTTTACGTTGACCGGGTGTGTGTTTCTGAAAGACCTGAGCCAAATCTCTCACATTATCTTTATACGGGAGGGGGAGAGGTGGAAGCTATTAACCAGTGACGTTCAAATTGTCACTAAGGGCAAAAGGCAAAAGTAAATACCGATAAGGTTACAGCAGATTCTAAGAAGTAATGCACGGGGAAACCTTTCAGCCTACTTGGTAAGGGAGAAACCGCCGGTTGGTGTCGGCCGTGGCGGCTTCCATTAACGCAGAGACAACAAAGCGTATTTGCCTAAGCACCGAAGACCGCTCGGTTTAAACTGCAGCGTACACAAAGAGTTTCGGGAACACAACGCTTCCGATGACGAGAAGCCATTATTCTTAGGATACGTTGGAAAGCCGCTAGTAAATAGCAATAAGATATCGTTATTCATTACCACAGCAGAGAAGATATATTGTTGTACTTCATATTTCTACACAGTCCATTAATTTTTCAATAAGCTCGCTGCAGCCTAAATGAATTCTGTGCAAAAAAAATTTCCAGAGGATTGATAATTCATACAGGTATCATATGAGCCATGACTTCACCTCAATTTAACCGACTACTTTTGAACTTTTAAGGACGTGTGATACGAGAGAATGAGATGAGACTTACGTGCAGGTAGCTCCACGACATCGAAATCTAAATTCGCTGGCGTCATTGGCGATGTACTTAGGCAACAAAATTTCTATTAGCCAAGGTCTACAGTCTGTTGTGACATGCCTATATCACTGTGCCACAGCAGAATAGGAGGTAGGACATTGTCCTGGTTGTTTATACCTCTTCGGGGTACAAGAATAATCCGCCAATACGAAAACGTTAGTTCCTGTGGCCAGCATGACGATCGTGTTCTTCTGGAGAATCGCTCAGGTGTCTTTAAAAAGGAAAGAAGCAGACTCTCTGGACAAGGCGTATAGACGCACCAGGATGAAGCTTTCATTTTTAAACCCTGACGACTATCTTAATTAAGAAATTAAACCACAAATCGAAATTAATATCGCGTAAACAATTATACCGACCGATAGCCCTGTAAATGAAGAATAATTTAGCATACATTTCAGTTCTCTGTTTAAGACCGAAGTCAGCGAAATATCGTCTTCAGAAGGAAAGAATTCTTAATAACTAACTTTAATAAAAACGTAGCATAAGCAGTTAATTTCTCTAGATTCAAAAGAACAAAAATTAGTTTGCTGAAACATTTGCAACATTGTGGCACTGTACTGTCTACTGTTACAGGATTTACCGGTTTTTTAAGGATCTATTGACGCCCTTGAGAGATTTTTAAGGGTTATCATTTAAATATAGCATTAAAATTACGATATAAAATTTTATTCGTATTTAACCACTACCAATTTCGAATTTTTAAGAATCCATCGTCAGATGGCTCTTACAAGCTTTCACGCTGGTGCCTCACCTGTGCTCGTAAATTATTTGGTGATGAAACATAAGAAAATTTTTTAAGTCCGCACGGCCGGTTTCGGCTTCTGTATTGGGCCATTATCAAATGTCTGTGAAACTACCTAATGTTAACACATAACATGACGGGTACATAGATTTTTTTTGTAATAGGAGATGAGAGACAATGTTTATGTATGTACAGCACAAGCGCAAAAGGAATATATTACTTACGTTATACTGTAGAGAAGCAACTTCAAATGATAAAAACAGTAGAAGTCAAGCCAATTTTAAAAAGTTTTGCGCCCAATGACTTCATGAGAAAAATGGGCGTGTCGCAATCATAACAGATGTCAAATCAGATGCATTAAACCTGGTAACATGCTTTAACTTAAAAGCGAGATATCGTGTTTCAGCATTACAATGCATGTTTTTTTTCAAGTAAAATGCTGAAAGTAATTATTTGGCATTAATAAAAGTGTAAAAACCGTTGAAATGAACAAGGCGTCCAAGCCAAGCTTGAAGGTACGACTTCTAAAGAGTAAAAATTTGAACCATCGGGAACTATGGAGGGCACTAGCATAATTTGGACGCATCGTCAGTTGCTTACAAAAGTATATTTACACAGAACTATGTACACCTGCGAAACTGCAGAATATCTTTAAAAGAAGTTGTCAATAATTGGGCGGCAGATACCCAAGAAACTGGTGCTCCTTAATGTACATTTCTCGGTAAGCATCTTCTCCTTGGCTTTTTTCAGATGAGTGTAAATTTCTCTCTCTTTATAAATGTCCATAAGGCAGCTCTTCTCCATTGTACTAAGGATCACAAGATTGCTTTTGAGCTGTTACCCTGTCACTACCTTGCATAAGATGAGCTGCGAATGTGGGATTTACTTCCTGTGTTATTTATGTTTAGTTCTGTGTGTTCCTTATATGACGTTTTGAAATTTCTTCCAGTTTACCCGATGTAGCTCGTCTTACAATCAGAGCATTGAACTTTGTATATGCTATCATTTTGGTATACGTCACAAGTTGCATTGACATGTGTGTTACAAGACGTAAAAGTGACGGTTGAGATTTATATGGAACTTCTAAATTTTATTTTTAAAAATGTTATTTAATTCGTGTGAAACCTAGCTACTGTGAGGAAATGAAACAAATTGTTCTTTAACATGCACTGCAATTCTGAAACACGTCAGACAACTCTTTTTAAGCTAAACCATGTAAGAGTTTCAATAGTTTCCAGTGTACAGTTTTTATTATTACAGCACGCTCATTTATCTGATGACGTCACTTGGTTCAAAACTTTTTAAAATCCACTTGACTTCTACTGCTTTTATAATTTTACGTTGCTTCTCTACAGCATTCTTCTGCACTTGAATTGTACACATATAAGCATTGTCTGGCATCAGATATTATAAAAAATACCTATATACCCATCATATGATGTGTTAACTTTTGGCAGTTTGAGATACACTTGATAATGGCCTAAAATAAAGTCAAAAACCGGTCAATGGACTTAATTAAGTTATAAGCAACTGAATCTCCTTTCCACTAACTCAACAACAGTTGTGGAACCGTAATCATCGTAACAGGGAGATACTAATAAATTTTGTTTTGTTTAAAATTCCTTAAATGTTTTGGAAAGATTTATTTTTGACGAATCATACATGAAACGGTCTTCAAGTGCATTAACATACAATTACATGAAAACTTATGTAGTGTACGTTCCCGAGCCACGCATTTGCCGAATATTTCTGCTGAACTTTCACGGTGTTGAACACGCACTATGTATGATACGTACAGTTCTAACAAGTAACCAGCATTGTTTGTTTTGTTTTCGGATACCACATACTATGTCCAACATTCACAATACCGTGTTCCATGTTTACATGGATAATAAAAACAAAAACATTACTGCCTATGCCGGCCGCGGTGGTCTAGCGGTTCTAGGCGCTCAGTCAGGAACCGCGCGACTGCTACGGTCGCAGGTTCGAATCCTGCCTCGGGCATGGATGTGTGTGATGTCCTTAGGTTAGTTAGGTTTAAGTAGTTCTAAGTTCTAGGGGACTTATGACCACAGATGTTGAGTGCTCAGAGCCATTTGAACCATGTGAACCATTACTGCCTATAGACGCAGTGTACAGTACACGAGCATAATAAAATATGTCTTTGCTGCAGTTACGAAAATGAAGTTCGAATATAAAGTTGCATTACGTAATGTGACACGTTCATCTGAACGAAAAAGAATTATACGAAATACGAGGGTTGTCCATAAACTAAGTTTCGATCGCTCGCTAAATGGAAACCACAGTGAAAAATCAGAAACATTTTATTTGCAAAGTTAGCTACACTTTCCAGATACTTCTCTACATAGTCACCGATCCGACTTCGACATTTGTCGGAGCGCTATACCAAATTTCCAACACCATCGTCATAGAAGGCAGCTGCCTGTGCTTTCCGACAATTCTCTACACTGGTCTATAGCGCGCAGTCTGCGCCCAACTGTTGTTTTCGTATCCAGTGTTTCATGTGAACAGAGATGACACTCACGACGAGCCAATTGTGGCTGTATTGTGGGTGATCGAACACTTCCCATCGAAAATGCTGTAGGAGCGTCTTCACTGCTCCTGCAGATTGCGGCTGAGAATTGCCAGGAAGTAGGACGTGCGTGGCAGTTGTGTTAGGTGGGCTGCATTCATTAAGGCGAAGCCTCTCACCGGACCCTCCTACTTGGCGGGAGACATCGCTGTTGCAGCCACCTTTACTCGCTCACAGTGCGCTCACAACTGAAAAGAGCGTCTTGATGCGATCGACGGTCATACTAGAGACGCTACCCAACACATCTGTGCAAATCTTCATCGGGTTTTCACCGTGGTGTCCATGTTGGGACCAATCAGAACTTACTTTCTGGACAACCCTCGTATAACAATGATTTTTTAAACCTATGAATGACTTATGGATGTGGCATTCATAGTTCTGAAATCATCGTAGTTATCTCTCAGAAAATTCTCTGTACCTTCAAGGATGTTCAAATGTGTGTGAAATCTTATGGGACTTAACTGCTAATGTCATCAGTCCCTAAGCTTACACACTACTTAACCTAAATTATTCTAAGGACAAACACACACGCCCATGCCCGAGGGAGGACTCGAACCTCCATTGGGACCAGCCGCACAGTCCATGCCTCCTGCGCCATAGACCGCTCGGCTAATCCCGCGCGGCTCTGTACCTTCAATTAATACGTAAGAGCCTTTTAAAAATACTGACTTACCGATGTCATTCATAGTTTAACTGAGAAATGTTTGTCGGTCTGCAATTTGAAGAACTTAGAGAAGAGCTTTACTTTTCGCGTGAGTTTGTTTAACGCGAAAGCGTGTCAGAAATGTTCAACAAAATCCAATGGCAGGCGTTACAAGAATGACGTCGTACATTATCAGATTCAAAGCGCCTACCTTTAAATGCGTATCACTAAAGAAACATTATTTCCACAAACTTATCTCACTTGATGACACTAAGTAAAAACTGTAATTATCTTGTATGTAAAGAGGAGAATCTATAGCCTTACTTCCTGTGTACTGTCACTGAGTTACAGAACGAAAAGATGAGGGCAGAGGCATGAATCGCGTATACTTTGTACTTCCAGGAACATGACATATAACGGCCAGCGTAGATGTTATGTTTTCTGGTTGGAAGCGATATTTTTATGGTCATTGAATCGATTATCATTCTACAGATCTCTTCCTCTAAGAAAACAATGAAATTAAGATGAAAGACGCAGATAAAATTCATTCCTATTTTGTTATTAAAACTCACAAGGAACACAAGAGCTATTTCTTGTGTTTATTGTGCGATGTTATAAAGGAGAGAAACTTACCATTAACGATTCTGATTCGCGCTGATGTGTTTTACAGGTTCAGAGCAGCGAGTTGACCCGATATCTTGTTACGCCTTCTGTTAAAATAAAAAAGAAAGATACGAATTAAGACATGCTGTGAATCTAAGGCAACAAAAACTGCTTATTAAGATTATTATTAGGGTACTGTTTGCTTGGTGACGCTTGTAAGATTGTATGATTTGCTTGTGTTTTGCTGAAGTGTACTAGACCCGTTCCACACCCCTGAAGTTTATCTGCTGAACATGATGGAATAAAGTGAATAAATCACTCACTTCTGTCAACAACGGACACGCAGTTCAAATGAAGGCAGTCATCAAATAAATATGATCTTCCCCGAAACACAAACTTAGCAATCTTGATAAGGTGGAGTAGTGACCACCATGGCAAGAAATAATAAACAATGATAAATACAGTGTTGAGTTCGGCCACAGTGAATTGATTTCTTCCATACACCACATATTTCAGAAGGCTGGCTTCTATCATCACCACGTGTGGTATGATGAATAAACTATTCAGTAGTCTAAGTATTCACCTTATCACACTTGATCTATTCACTACACTATACGCTTCAGGAGGCTTTCTTCCATGATCAAATGTAGTAGAGGTGATAATGAAACTGTTCAACTTACAGTTCTAAAAATTGTTACTCGTAATCTACACTGGTTACAAGCTTACGGCATTAGTTTCATTATTCATCTTACCACGTCCAATGACGTATGCCTGCCTTCCGAAACACATAGTGTGGAGAACAAAGTAATTAGGCGTAGCTAAACATTCCTTTAATCACTGCTTAACCTCAAAGCAAGTGTTTCTTATACACACGTTGTACAGTCGGCGTTGATACACCAACAAATACCTGTGTGGTCATGGGCGCATCCAAACACGATAGCTCCCTTCCACCATTCCGCACGCCGACACATCTTGGTGCGCTGATTCTGTACAGGCGGTTGGCATACATACACAACTTGAGAGCCAAGATCTACATAAGAGCCTACAGCTTTCCGTAGTGACCAGTGTTTTCGTTTGCCGGCCGAAGTGGCCGCGCGGTTCTGGCGCTGCAGTCTGGAACCGCGAGACCGCTACGGTCGCAGGTTCGAATCCTGCCTCGGGCATGGATGTGTGTGATGTCCTTAGGTTAGTTAGGTTTAACTAGTTCTAAGTTCTAGGGGACTAATGACCTCAGCAGTTGAGTCCCATAGTGCTCAGAGCCATTTGAACCATTTTGTTTTCGTTTAAAGGGTGTTTGACATTTTATCCAGGAAAAATGGACTAGTTGTTCGGTCTCTTCAAATCATCCAACCGACCAACATTTTATCCGGTGAGCTCACACTTGTATGATCCGTATTACACAACTGTCAGATATTTGAAACTTACTTCGGTGCAATAACTTGCTTAACTCAACTTACGAGAACTGCATGGATAGTCAGATATTTCATTCGTAAGTTAATGTCACGTACTAGAGTTGAAACTTTAATTGTGGCAACTATTTATTTAAAACTTACACAAAATAGATACATGTTTCAAAGTTTCACTGTCCGTCAGAGTGGTCACAAGCACTGTGTATAACCCGCCACCAGCGAAATGGAAGTCATAGGATACCCTTAGCAGCGCCAGTTATGTTGATGGTGCGACTAGAGCGGTAACAGTTCAGCAACAAATGTCATGAAGTGCCTCCTACAATTTAGCTATCATGATGAAGTCACAAGGGCTTAAGTCAGGTAGTGTGGTGAGTGATATAGAGCTTTCTAGCCCCGTAGACCTAACCAATCAGTCACAATTTGCGCCATATGCGCCCGAACATTGTTTTGCAAAATGATGGGCGGTTCACGCAAAAATTATCGCCGCTCGTTTCTCTAACAAGGAGAGGCCCCGACGAGTGGCATCGACTTTTTGAAATCATATATATGGGATGCATGTTAAGGCCTCAGGTATTATGCCCTGCAACTATTCAGCCTGGTGGGCCATCATTTGCGAGTAACGGACGAAAAGAAAAAAATTCGGAATTTAGCGTGATGCTCTACAGCTTTAAAATAGTGATAGAACTGGTTGCATAGTGTAATGGTTGTAGTACTGGCCTCATATGCGAAAGTGTATAGGTTACAAACTAGTTACGTGCTTTGAAATATATTTTTAAATCTTTATCG
Source organism: Schistocerca nitens (assembly GCF_023898315.1). Lineage (NCBI taxonomy): Eukaryota > Metazoa > Arthropoda > Insecta > Orthoptera > Acrididae > Schistocerca > Schistocerca nitens. The sequence goes on along the minus strand of NC_064621.1, from coordinate 150,679,848 downwards.
AAACGACTTTGCTAATTATTTTTATTCAGTTAATTGGTTTAAATGTACTTTCTATTTCTATTCCTTTGTCATCTCATTTTAATCACCGTATTGAATTTATCAATTAGCCCCATTTTTAATTCACATTATTCGTTTTTCAGCGGGAACCTTTGTGCATGTGATTTTAATGATTGTCATGTATTAACGTCGATATCATTTCTCCCGTTTCATCGTCCTATAATTTCATCCACATTATTGCATTCATTATTTACATCCCTCATTTTACTTGGATTTAGCTGTATTTTACCTGTACTTACAATCCCTTCTTTCATTTAAATCTTCATATGTGTTATTTTTGTCCATTGTGTAGTAAGAATTTATGGTTCAAAAATGGTTCTGAGCACTATGGGACTTAACATCTATGGTCATCAGTCCCCTAGAACTTAGAACTACTTATACCTAACTAACCTAAGGACATCACACAACACCCAGTCATCACGAGGCAGAGAAAATCCCTGACCCAGAATTTATGTTTTAAATGTTTGTATGATAATTAACATCCAACAAAATTTATATCCTGTAACGAAAATTACATTTTGACACCGCTGCACGTATAAATAGATTATTTCGTCTCTTGTTTTTTAAATGATAGACTGGCGTTTTCATATTCTTAAATAATAAGACAGACAAAAATATTTAAATAATTACCTTCATATGTACCAAGATTCCGCATGAAAAACGAATGATCGGAGTTAAAAATGAGAGGATTGTAAAAGATTAATATGGAGATTAAAGTGACGTGATAAAAATTACATTTAAACCAATTAAATGAATAAAAATAAGTGTCAAAGTCATTTTGATAAAGATTTAAACAAAAGATATCAAACTACCTAATAAAATTCGAACCGAAAACCTTTTTCATGTGAGGCTAGGATTACGCAACGAGCTAGAGAAACAGTTAATTAAAATCAGCAGAGCATCTTACAAAAATTCCGAACTTGTTTTTCGTTAGTTCCTGATTAATGCCTGGGACCTTAGCATATATCGCCATACAGATAGTTATAAGAAGTCCATCCTACTACTGGGGACCTCCCTTTGTAAACTGGTCGCAGTCTGTGTTCCAACGATGGGCAGCTTGGAAAAAGAAGTGGCTATACTTTCTGCAGAAACCGCTCATCACTTCGCAGAACAATGCTTGGGCGCCTACGGCTATAATCGTGACTGGTGGCAGGGCCGATATTACAATCTTCTGTATTACTATCGATCAAAACTAAATCGGAGAGCACAACATCGAATTTATATGTGGAATAAATCACAAGTCGCCCACCATATCAGTCTGGAACCGCGTTACCGCTACGGTCGCAGGTTCGAATCCTGCCTCGAGCATGGATGTGCGTGATGTCCTTAGGTTTAAGTAGTGCTAAGTTCTAGGGGACTGATGAGATGTTAAGTCCCATAGTGTTCAGAGCCATTTGAACCATTTTTCGCCCACCGTATGCGACGCATCGAGTGGTTCAAAATGGTTCAATTGGCTCTGAGCACTATGGGACTTAACATCTGAGGTCATCAGTCACCCAGAACTTAGAACTACTTAAACCTAACTAACCTAAGAACATCACACACATCCATGCCCGAGGCAGGATTCGAACCTGCGACCGTAGCAGTCGCGCGGTTCCGGACTGAAGCGCCTAGAACCGCATGGCCACCGCGGCCGGCCGCATCGAGTGGTAATAAACTGCAGTTACTCACAGAGGTCCATTGTGGGCTGTAATTACCATATGGCAGCGAAACTTCGTGCGAATTCTAATGCTTTATCGCGGAATCGATTTACACTGGAACACAGTAATTCCAATTTTGGCCACTAGATGCAAATCTGGCGTTGTGAATACAAGAAAGTTGTATAGGAATGTTTCCATATATAATGGATTAGGAAGAGGACAGGGTCAGAAAAGGTCAGACAAGGGAGAGGCGTAATGTTGATGTTTATTATTAACGGCTGCTTACGCAATTTGTTCAACAATAGCACCGGAGATGTCGGCGAGATGCTGTACGGCGCCAGATTTGCACCTGGTGGCCAGAATAAGAACTAATTATTTTCCAGTGTAAATCGTTTCCGCATTAACGCTTTAGCAAATGTTCAAATGTGTGTGAAATCTTATGGGACTCTGCTAAGGTTATCAGTCCCTAAGCTTACACACTATTTAACCTAAATTATCCAAAGGACAAACACACACACCCATGCCCGAGGGAGGACTCGAACTTCCGCCGGGACCAGCCGCCCAGTCCATGACTGCAGAGCCTTAGACCGCTCGACTAATCCCACGCGGCACGCTTTAGCACATCTACCAAGTTTCGCTGCCATATGATGATTACAGATCACAGTGGATTACATGAGTAGCTACACTTTCATAGTTAAAGTGCAATATATTAGTACAGATGACGTCATGTTAATAAAGAGGGAGCACGGGCGTCTTTCTACTATAGCACAACTTTCTTTTCCCCTCTACTCTTCCCCAGGAGGCGTCTGCTGCCGTTGCTGGGATAGCCGCCGGCCGATCAGAAGCCCTTGGCAGCTCCCTGTTGTGTCTGAACTAAAATCGGAACAGGGCGTCAGCATTCCCCGCGCCAGCCGAGGTCAACGGCCTCTTGTCAACTGCGATTTCTCTCCATTACCACAGGCAAACAGGCTTCCCATCGAACAGCACATGAAAAATGCTATATATCGCTGCCTACGAAACGACATGACGTGACACAAAATTCTAAATCTGAGAGGCCTCGCTGTACTCCGGTAAATGTGGCAAAAATACGTACAATTGCGTCGTGGACGCGCACAAGATTCCATTTCAGTCGCTCTTGAATGCCGTTCGAATGGTTGTGACCCGCTCTATGTTATACTGAAGGAAAAATAGAAAGAACCCAGGGACATGCGGCTAGACAACCATCTGAACGAAAAGTTCGACGACGTTTGCAGCAGCATGGTCTATCAGCTCGGAGACCACGGCTGCGGTTACCCTTGACGCTGCATCACAGACAGGAGCGCCTGCGATGGGGTGCTCAACGACGAACCTGGCTGCACGAATGGCAAAACGTCATTTTTTCGGATGAATCCAGGTTCTGTTTACAGCATCGTGATGGTCGCATCCGTGTTTGGCGACATCGCGGTGAACGGACATTGTAAGCGTGTATTCGTCATCGCCATGCTGTCGTATCACACGGCGTGATGGTATGGGCTGCCACTGGTTACCGTCTCGGTCACCTCTTGTTCGCATTGACGGCACTTTGAACAGTGGTTGTTACATTTCAGATGTGTTACGACCCGTGGCTCTACCCTTCATTCGATCCCTGCGAAACCCTACATTTCAGCAGGATAATGCACGACCGCATGTTGCAGGTCCTGTATGGGCCTTTCTGGATACAGAAAATGTTCCACTCCTGCCTTGGCCAGCACATTCTCCAGATCTCTCAGCAACTGAAAACGTCTGGTTAATGGTGGCCGAGCAACTGGCTCGTCACAATACGCCAGTTACTACTCCTGATGAACTGTGGTATCGTGTTGAAGCTGCATGGGCCATCCAAGCTCTGAGTCAATACCCAGGCGTATCAAGGCCGTTATTACGGCCAGAGGTGGTTATTCTGGGTACTGATTTCTCAGGATCTGTGCACCCAAATTGCGTGAAAATGTAATCACATGTCAGTTCTAGTATAATATATTTGTCCAATGAATACCCGTTTATCATCTGCATTTCTTCTTGGTGTAGCCATGTTAATGGCCGGTAGTGTAAATTCACTTGACAGTTCTTCATACGAATTCCGGAAATTGTCGTCAGAAAGGTTTTTTGAAATTACTGCAACCAGTCGCATTCTGGCTTGTTCTTCAATTTTTATGTTCCCACTACCGGTTTCGAACCGCCTAGCGATTCATCAGCAGATGGTACATATTTATTGTTTATCTTCAGCAGCGTGGGAGTCTTGTTGCTGTGGCGAGGTGTATAAATGAAACACGTAAGCACTGAGTGTTGCAAGAATTATTAACATTACGAGATCTTTTTTTTCCAAAATTTCGAAGAACCATTACACTTGAAAAACTAAATAACTCACAAAAAATCCTCCTCCCCTCTCTCCCTCCCTCCCCCGCCCCCCCCCCCCCCCCCCCATCACATCGGCACATCTACTCAGTACTCTCTCTGTCTCTCTCCTTCCCGAGCGCGCGCGCTCGCACACACATACACACACACACACACACACACACACACACACACACACACACGCACACACAAAATATCCTCCTCCCCCATACCATCCTTCTTTACATTTCATTATCATTATTAAAAAAAAGTGATCCTGTGATGTTTATTGTTTACTTCATAAGTGTCGACCAATGTTAGTTAAACAAAAGATTAATAGAATATCAAACGAAATGTCAGTGCTAAAATTGTAGATGTAATATCTTCCACCCTAATTGTTAAAGAGATTTTAGAAATAGCACATGTCAGTTCTGCCATATGTCATTTTTGCAATAGAGAAACAGGTACATGCTCACTGTCGCCAGTGTGTATATTACAGCAGCTGAACAAAGAGACTCTCTGCTCTAACACAACTTCTTTGACGTAACTTTAGCTATACTCCTTGGTTTATTTACGTTTTTTGTAAAGCATTTGTAACGTGTTACCTGTGGCTAAGTTTGTGAAGTGCAGTAAAATTAACGTCACTGGAAAACATTCATTATGTTTTCCAGAATACTGTGTCCACCAACAAGCAACCAACGGGTACTAATAACTGTAAGTAACGCAACGATATCGCTGTCATAATGTGAATAATTCTCCCCACACTCAGTGCTTACAAATTTCGTTTATACATCTTGCCACACTGTTGCAGATAATCAATAAATATGTACCGTCTGATGACGAATGGCTAGGCGGTTCGAAACCGGTATTGGGATAATAAAAATTGAAAAGCAAAATGCGACCGGTTGCAGTAATTTCAAGAAACCTTCATTCATCACAGTCGCAGTGATCCTCATCCATAATGGATAAAAGTTTTAGTCGTCAGAAAGTCTGTTGGTCATGTTTTGCTTCTGGATTAGGCAGTAGCCCGATATTATCCTCCAGTTATATTTGGGAATGTGTGTTTACGAGCAGACTGTGCTGTTTCACCACTATGTATTTATTTCATTCCCCACCTGAGTGGTTTTCGCTAGTAATCATGGTGCAGCGTATATGTTTAGTCGACGTCATAAAGGCGAGCTAACGGGTATCAGTAAGTTATTCCACTCTTAACGTTACCGCAACAGTCACAAGCCACCAGGTGTCGGGGAAGAAACTGAAGTTCATTGCGTAGATACAAAACACAAAATGCACTGTGCACGCACATACACTTTACAATACTTGCTGTAGAGATTTGTTTTATCTATGCATTTGTGTCTTGCTGACACCAGATACTAACTTTTATAAAACTATCTATTTTTTAAGATTAACATTTGACTTCTTTCACGATCGCCACAGGCAAGCAAAAGAAGTAATGGGCGGGTCGTGAATCGAATTCAGATGGTATAACATCGCACACGTAAGATTCAGAGTTCGAGTACCAGTCTGCCACACGGTTTTAATCTGTCAGGACGTTTCACGCCACCACATATTCCACTGCACAAGCATTAATCTTGAAGACAGTCCTCCAGGTACAGATAAAAATCCTTCGGAATTACTAAAATCAGTGGGGGAAGTGACAACCAAGCGACTATTGTCGTAGTACGGAATCTATTAGACTGTCGACGTACCATCAGACTTTCGAAAAAATGTCCTCTACGCTTTTCCGAAGACGGCAAAGGCAGGTTAGTGCGAAAACTACAGCAGAATCAGCTTAACAGCTCATGCATCCAAGCTGCTCATATGAATAATATACGGAAGAAAAAGATAAAATATTCGGGGTCAGTATGATGATGATCTGTTTTGCTTTAGGAAAGTTAAAGGCACGAAGAGGAAGTTCTCATGTTGTGCTTGTTAATGGAAGCAAAAGTGAAGAAAATCAAGACACGTTCAAATGGTTTATCGACCTATAAAAAACGTTCGACAGTGTAAAACTATGCAAAGTGTTCGAAATTCTGAGCAAAATAGAAGTAAACTATAGAGACAGACAAGAACGTAGAGGGAACAGTAAGACTCGAACACCAAGAACGAAGGGATCTGTTTAAAAAGGAGGTAAGACAGGGATGCAGTCTTTCACCCCTACCGTTCAATCTGTGTCTCTAAGAATCAGTTATGGAAATAAAAGAAAGATTCAGTCGTTGGATTAAAATTCTGGATAAGATTTCAATGACAAGCTTGTTTGCGATATTGCTGTTCTCAATGAAAGTGAATGAGGACGTAATTTGGACTGACGATAAGCCAAAGAAAGCAGAAAATAATGAGATGTAGTAGAAATGTGGTAAGGGAGAAACATAATATCAAAACTTGTCTCCATAAATTAGACGAAATGAAGGAATTCTGCTACCTTGGAAGCAAAATAACCCATTACGGGGAAGCAGGAAAGCCATCAAAAGCAAACTAGCAAGGCAAGGAGGGCGTTGATGGTCAAAAAACATCTTCTAGTGCCTTGGTTGGAAGAAGTAATTTCTGTGAATGTACGTTTGGTGCACTGCATTTTATACAGGTGAATTATGGATTTTGTAAAAATCGAAAAATAAGAGAAATGAAGTAATTGAGGTGTTGTGTTATAGAAGCATGTTGAAAAATAGTTGAACTGATAAGGCAAGGAATCGGTGAAGAAAGTAACATATGGAAGATATTGACAAAAAGAAGGGTCAGGATGTTAAATCAGGGAATAAGTTGCATGGTTTTTAATGTCGTGTGGCGAAGATCTCTCGGCGCAAACAGTAGAGACGACAGAGAGAGGAATACATCTGAAATACGGACGTTGGCATTAAATGAGGATTTGTGACGGGCCGCAGGAAACCAGTCAGAAAACTTACTTAAAAAAATTATTTCTCTGAAATATCCCTTTTGTTGAATGAGATTTTCACTCTGCAGCGGAGTGTGCGCTGATATGAAACTTCCTGGCAGACTAAAACTGTGTGCCGGACCGAAACTCGAACTCGGGACCTTTGCCTTTCACGGGCAAGTGCTCTACCACTGAGCTACCCAAGCACGACTCACGCCCCGTCCTCACAGCTTTACTTCTGCCAGTATCTCGTCTCCTACCTTCCAAACTTTACAGAAGCTCTCCTACCGGCGGAAGTAAGGGTGTGAGGACGGGGCGTGGGTCGTGCTTGGGTAGCTCAGTGGCACGCGCATCGCACTACGTGCTCTCGCGGACCTTGATATCGGGCATGGACTATTGGCTTTATCTACTAGAACAACACGAAATCATCCGACGCAATTCTAAATATAAAACGCACTTTGCGGGCTTTCTAGGCAGCATGTTTCATGGCCTCCCGAAGCGGTGGGGAGTCCCAGGTTTACATTGTTTCGAGGGATAGGATATTACTCCCAGTGAAGTCACGAGGATGTCACTTCGGCCCTATATTTCTTTCCTTTCTTTTTCATATATGATTTTTTTCTGGGACATTAAAATAAATAAAAAAATAATATTAATAATAAAAAAGAATTACACACATGTACGTTTTCTTCCCGCTGCCTCTCCCTTATCCGGTCAGGAGACGGGGACACCGTGGCCAGGCCTCCAAGTACGACCCCTGCCCACTCTGTCCCCTGATCAACTACACCTTTAAAAAAAAAAATAAAAAAATTAAAAAAGTGGTAGAGCACTTGCCCGCGAAAGGCAAAGGTCGCGAGTTCGAGTCTCGGTCCGGCACACAGTTTTAATCTGCCAGGAAGTTTCATCCCTTTTGTTAATGTGCGCAGGAGAATTTCTGTAAAATGAGGTACTGGCGGAAGTAAAGCTGTGACGGCGGGTCGTGAGTCCCGCCTAGATGGTCCAGTCCGTAGATTTTTGCCTGTAAAAGGGAAGGTTCAGGGTTCGAGTCTCAGTCCGAAACACAGTTTTGATCTGCCATGAAATTTTAAAAAACAAGACCACGTGCATTAAGTCTCGGAGATAAAGGAGGTGTTACAGCTACCTGCAAAGCACTGTAGTGCCAAGCTAACGGGCTGAAGACTGCTTTATTTGAGTGTAGCTTAGATAAACTCAAGCGGACAGGAAAGTGAGGGACGAAGTGCTGTGCTCGCATTTCGCAGGCGTCGCCCACATTCCCGTGCTCGGCTAGTTTCCTAGACGCGCTAGAAAAGGCAGTGCCGGCTGGCACTGTCGGGTCTTGCAAATCAGCCGGCGCGTGGGGGCAGACAAGCTCCAGTGTATGTACGGAGGCGTCGTGGGGGCAGGTGAACGCCCTACACTCACGCCCTGCTGCCGCGATCTTCGCTCTTTACTGTAGCTTAACGTAGCGTTACTTCCCTCTGCGGCGTGACAGCTCGTGGTTCATGTGGTCTAGAATTCGCCCCCCCCCCCTCCCCCCTCTCCCCACCCGTAGTCGATGAATGTCAACCAGAAAAACCACTGGAACGAAGTTCTGTAATACTGGAAACAACGAAGGCGCAATGTACAGCGACAGTTTCACGTAGGAGGCGTCAGAGTTCTGCTCAACCTATTACTGAACCTCATTGTAGTATTTTGGGACACGTATTATGTTCGAGTATAATGACTTTTCTGGAGACTAGAAATCTTCTCTGTAGGAATCAGCATGGGTTTCGGAAAAGACGGTCGTGTGAAACCCAGCTCGCGCTATTCGTCCACAAGACTCAGAGGGCCATAGACACGGATTCCCAGGTAGATGCCGTGTTTCTTGACTTCCGCAAGGCGTTAGATACAGTTCCACACAGTCGTTTAATGAACAAAGTAAGAGCATATGGACTATCAGACCAATTCTGTGATTGGATTGAAGAGTTCCTAGATAACAGAACGCGGCATGTCATTCTCAATGAAGAGAAGTCTTCCGAAGTAAGAGTGATTTCAGGTGTGCCGCAGGGGAGTGTCGTAGGACCGTTGCTATTCACAATATTACATAAATGACCTTTTGGATGACATCGGAAGTTCACTGAGGCTTTTTGCGGATGATGCTGTGGTATATCGAGAGGTGATAACAATGGAAAATTGTACTGAAATGCAGGAGGATCTGCAGAGAATTGACGCATGGTGCAGGGAATGGCAATTGAATCTCAATGTAGACAAGTGTAATGTGCTGCGAATACATAGAAAGAAAGATCCCTTTAGCTACAATATAGCAGGTCAGCAATTGGAAGCAGTTAATTCCATAAATTATCTGGGAGTACGCATTAGGAGTGATTTAAAATGGATTGGTCATATAAAGTTGATCGTCGGTAAAGCAGATGCCAGACTGAGATTCACTGGAAGAATCCTCAGGGAATGCAATCCGAAAACAAAGGAAGTAGGTCACAGTACGCTTGTTCGCCCACTGCTTGAATACTGCTCAGCAGTGTGGGATCCGTACCAGATAGGGTTGATAGAAGAGAGAGAGAAGATCCAACGGAGAGCAGCGCGATTCGTTACAGGGTCATTTAGTAATCGCGAAAGCGTTACGGAGATGATAGATAAACTTCTGTGGAAGACTCTGCAGGAGAGACGCTCAGTAGCTCGGTACGGGCTTTTGTTGAAGTTTCCGGAACATATCTTCACCGAAGAGTCAAGCAGTATATTGCTCCCTCTAAGTATATCTCGCGAAGAGACCATGAGGATAAAATCAGAGAGATTAGAGGCCACACAGAAGCATACCGACAATCCTTCTTTCCACGAACAATACTAGACTGGAATAGAAGGGAGAACCGATAGAGGTACCCTCCGCCACACACCGTCAGGTGGCTTGCGGAGTATGGATGTAGATGTAGATGTACATTGCATTCATTAAGGCTACCATTGGCACCTATTTGTCTTTCCTGTTTACAGAATGTAGCATTTAGTAACCCAGTAAGGGAAACTAGAGAGAGAGAGAGAGAGAGAGAGAGCGAGATAGGTACTGCAGCACTGTCACTAGCTAAAAATCTAACAACAAGCTAAACGTTATTCGCAATTTTTGTTCGACACTTCTCACACAGTCAACTAGTAGATCTATATACTGTGTGTCAAATCACGTCTCAGTTCGAATAAATCACTAACCATTTGAGTTCTGATGCACTCTTTCACATAATTTATTCTCTTGGCAACTAAGCTTTACGGAGCACCATCTATTCAAGCCGGCACCTTTTAAAACTGAATCCCTCACTTTTTTCTGACCTTTTTCTGCAAACACTGAAGTGCAGACCAGTGTGACAAATCAGCGAACTTTTCTCGAAGTTAGTGTCTCCTCAATTACGTATAACACTACAGAATTTACAGCTCCTTAAATCATTTACTCATACTTATTTTTATTTATTTATTCATTTATTCCACCACGCAAGCTTATGACCTCCAGGTCTCTTTTTGCCCCTTAACCAGACATCATTAGTAAGTCATTATAGTGATACTGGAAGCTGTTAAGTACTTTGCTGCTACTTCTTTGGGTATAACATCGAACTTTTTTTCCCCATCGACGTAGTTCACCAAAAATCTCTATTCCTATAATATTAATTTCTGTGCACTCTGTATGGTTTATAACCTTTCTTCTGTTGGCTTCATTAATGAATTGTCCGCCTCGATAGCTCTGTGGTCGCCGGCACGGTAGCTCAGCGTGTTCGGTCAGAGGGTTAGCCGCCCTCTGTAATTAAAAAAAAAAAAACTGAGTTAACTGAACGACGAAGAACTTGAATAAGCGTCATGGGGCGTCCGCCCCCAACAAATAGAACGAACAGTTACGAGCACAATGAGATCAAGAAAAGAAAAAGAAAAAAAATGTGGTCAGTGCGGCGGAATGTTGTGCAATGGAGCCTGAGTGCGATTCCCGGCTGGGTCGGAGATTTTTTCCGCTCACGGACTGGGTGTTGTCTTCATCATCTTCATCATCATCATCATCTCATCCCCATCGACGCTCAAGTCACCGAAGTGGCGTCAACTACAAAGTCTTGCACCAGGCGACCGGTCTACCCGACGGGAGGCCCTCGCCACACGACATTTCATTAATGAATTAATTATTCTTGAATCTTCCCTTCACATCATAAACTGTTTCTCCTGACATCAAGGTACAACCTAAAATATTTCTTTCTTACATCATTAAGAAGTGATTTTTTTTTCTCCTGGAAGTTATAGATCATCAGAACCATGGGTAAAACAGATCACTTCATTAGTGACGAATTCAAGAATATAGTCCCTGTTATCACCGTAACCCGAAAACTATCTGACAAACTTTTGTTTGCGTCTGTTACATACATAAAAATCTAGATGAGAATCTTAGCATGCTTCAGCTGCGTATAACACACTTGATTCGAAATAAGTAAGACAGTTTTGTGTTACCCTAGACACACGTGAGTTATATCGAACGAGGGCTCACTCAATTGAATTCCACAATATAGTAGCGTAAATTCATATATGTTCCAGGGTATAATAATATATTAAGATAATAGTGTAATAATATATTCTAAGTTTCCGTGAAGTCTAAATAAATCCCGGCAAGAATATTAACGTGCTTAATCTGCGCATCACAGAATTCATTCTAGAGGAACTGGAAATTTTGGTATGATCCTGACGTACGTGACTGTTCTCCAAATAATATTAGACTAAGCGTTAAAACAACTGAAATTCACAAAATTTCTATTAAAATAAAAGTTTTTATTCTGATAGACCTGAACTTACTTTTCCAACATTATTTTTAGATAATACTCCAGTAATGTAGCGAAACTCTAATTTAATATGGCGTAAAAAACCTAACATGGGAGTTCCCCGATTACAGCCCCGCCTCTAGGAATTAAAAACGCAAGTGCAGCTGTTTCCTTTTTCACGGAGTTCAGCCACGATAACGTTAACGGCTCCTGTGGAACAATTGCGCTACGCATAGCGAGCGTCGACATGATTGCGCTGACGAAACAGCGGGCTGCATCGCTCAATTGTTCACAGATGACGCAAGCGTAAATGGAAAGACGCTAAACGCCGAGAACCTCAGAGTAGAAATATTTATAGAGTGGGCTTTCCGATGTGTAGATACACGTTTTCACTAACATACATTGACTCTAAAGTCACGTGACTATGCAGATTCTGAATGCCATTACCTCGTTAGTACAGACGGATCTGGTTCAAAACGCACTATGAATTTTATATTGCATTTCACAGGGATCGCAATAATTTGCATTCAGTACCCGTAGTGAACTTACCTTAAAGCTTTGTAAGGATAAAATGCAATCGCATTTCACTTGTTTCCGAGAAATGCCAGGCTCAAATGTCAATTTTTAATAGCAAATGAAAGGCTACCTATTGATATTGTTCTTAGATTTTGTACTGCGCTTGAATTTATTGTCAAGTTTCTGTTTCAATCGATTATACTGCCGCGGTATTGCTACATAGCTTTCTATATCGCCAATGTGAAAGTGCCTCGAAAAACACCAAAGTTGGAGCTATGACATGTAGCATATTAGCAACTTATCAGAAGCTGATATATTATTAGGACGAAATTATTCCTGTTTTTACTTTTTGGTGCCATATGTTTCACTTAAATTCATAGTAGAACAAAAATATTAATCTGGCAGATTCAATCCACGCCATAGGTGCTGCTACTACTAAGCATTACTATTGCGACTACTTTAAAAGAAGCGTTGTCGCTTTGAAACCTGTACTTATGTAACCTCAGGTGCTTCATACTGTAAAATCCAAATCTTACCTGTGGGTGGAAACTGCTCGAAAAGTTTATAGATTCAACGGGTTGACTGACAGCTCACTCCCGCAAAACCGAATTTATCTACATTTGATTCACAAACGTGTGGCCATAAAGTCACATATATTAGCACGATGATATTAATTCTTTATTAAATTGTCTCAATATTTTTGACACATGATGTATCTTTTACTAAACTATTATTATACCTTTGTGGTACTTACCTACGAAAACTAACTTCTCCTCCATTATATCTGTTGCTAGTAAATAAAAGTGTAAAAACACCGCAATTAAGTGTAATAACAAAATTTTCGGTCTCAGTTCGGAGTGTTATCAGACAGCATCATTCATAACTCACGTAACAATTTACGTTTGACGTTGGCGTCATACGTTCTACGATAAGCTACCTCCAGAGATGTTCCTGCTTTATGGTTAAAATCACAGGTATCACACAACTAATAAGGAAAGCAGCAGCCAACCAAAGAATCTTTGGTAAGCATAAGATTCACAATGCGTGAATGTGGGCATACAAATCAATGCAGTCACAATACTACAATAAAACCGACGTATTCTTAAGGAAAAAAGAGTGCCAGTGGTATCATAATCTGCACGTCGCACCACAAAATCGAAAAACCGTGGGATTTCCTATTACTATTCGTTTTCTTATTTAACAGTTTGGCTTAATATGCTATACACTCAGCACATCAGTGTTGATATCACGGGCAGCTTTTCCGCTTTGCAACGTATACCCTCTACTGCAATGTGCTGCACGCAGATTTCGATTAACATGTCAATTTCAAACTACCATCGTATCTTAGACAGCACATAGTATAAACTAGTATATACTAGTCCAACGACCAATATTACAGGTTACCTAACACCTTCAAACGGTATACTTTCAGATGTCTACATGCATTAACGTATCCGAAATGTTGACATGCAAATGACCATTTAATAGAAATCGCCCCGCAGCACATTTCTGTAAATATTTCACAGATACGGATAATGACTTATTTTAGACAGTTTACTGCGGCTGCAAAATGATACGTGAACAAAATCGTGGAATATACTCATCTACACCTACAGCTTTATACAGAACTTCGAAAGCCCTTGTACGATGCATAGCAGAGAATGCCTTGTACCGTTACTGGGATTAACGCTACCCTGTTTGTTAAGCAAATGGAGCGAGGGAAAAATGATTGCCTATGTACCCCTTGAGATACCGGTCTCGTCATTGAGATACTGGCCTTCCGTGGTTCCTCTATGAGCTGATTACAGAGAATGCAGTCATGGTTCCTCAGAAAACCACACAACAAAATTTCGTCCTCACCATAGCTTGTGCTCCCTCTCTAATAACTTGGTCATCGACGCGACGTTGATCTTCTTTTACACAAACGCTTTGTAAGTGATAAGTTCCTCAAAAACAGTACTGTCTCTCGCTAAATTACCAATGAATTAAAATAATTCTGTACCAGCCAAGGCTGTTGACTGCAGCTGCTGTCATGTGGTCAATTGACCACGACGCTCCGTGGTGCGAACTTAATCTTATTACTCATATGGTCCAATGAACCCGCGGTCATTACAGGAGTTACTTACATCATTATCTCCAACACTACTCTTACATCGCATTTACGTAATTCGATTTACTCTAATCTCGCAGTACAAAGGGGGTGGGGGCTTACTTTGTTTCCACTTTTCGAAAATATTACAATCTAGTCACTTACTTTCTCCTTTAAAATTTAGAGAAAATATTTATTGTTTTTAATAAATTATTGTACCAGGTTCCATAAGTATGTTAGATTTTTCAGTTAATCTTAGCCAAAAATTTATGTCTTCTATGTAGACTTCCTCACTGAATTTCAAATTCAATATTTTTACTTTCAGGTCGTTTGTTACACATAAATATATGTTGAGTAAAGCTCAACAACAATTAATGAATTTTGCATTTTTGACAGTTTAAGTTGACATAAAATACACCCCGTCGGTAGTACACGTTATTGAAAGCGTGTTGATATTACTAAGAGTATGCTGAAAGATATTTTCAGATTCTGGACTCTACTTACATATGAGTATCTCTTCAGAAAGTATATTTTTAATATACATCAACAACAATTAACGAATTTTTTTGTTTCAATTTTTTATGGTATGTTTAAAATACTTCCCCCTTGGTAATGTGCGTTACGAGAAATACATAGCTGTTGTTAGGGTTAAATTTTCTCACTATATGTTAACTAACATTCAGACTGACCTGTGGCATTTATTGTTTCAACACCAATGTAAGGTTTACTAATGGAACCGACTACGAAGATGAAAATGATGTGCTGTGCTGCGAAAATGTGCAATTTCGTTTCTTTCTCGCAGTCGGTTTAAATTACGATAGCAGGCCATGAAATACATTATACAAATTGTTCCTCGCATATTGTTTTTGTATATAAAGTTTGAAACAAAAATTAATCCTCATAGCTGGTTTTGCCAGAAAACTTGTACATTAGGAAAGTTGTATTTACGGCTCGTCTACTTATTATTAGAATGCTACTACGAAATTTGAAACGTCCGAAACGTTTAATGCTGCCCATCCGCATATGAAAATTATGCAAAATAATGTCGGAATCGGCCTGCGATTGGTTTCAATCCAGCCCGCGGAAGAAATTTGTGGTAGAGAGCGCGAGGCGCTCGCATTGTACTCGGCCCAGAATGCGTTTTCCTTTATTTACGCCGACGCCCGGCCACCTTCGGGATTGCAGCTCATGACAGACTAGTGAAAGTTTTCCTGAATCCCTACATGTGCAAACCCAGTTTTGCAACGGAAGTAGTTTTTTAAGACAGGTATTTTAAAGAGTCGCAAGTAAAGGAACAATATTCTCGACACGTAAATAAATGGAAAAATCCGACGATGCGGTAAACAGAAATGGACGTACACCCAAAATGTTTTGAAGAATAATTTGTTGGCGTGGTGTTTCGGGAGAAGGGTTCCATTGATATGAGTGCGTTACTCCATAATCATTGATCAAGGACGGTTAGTTTTCACTTCATTCGTTAGGAGCGTTGTTCTCACACCACGTGACCAGGCTGCCCGGGTGCTCAAGTAAGTATATGAATCAGGCCCACGGGTCACGAAAGCTTGCCGATGTCTGGTTTGACGTAACAATGAAGAAGGCTCATGGTCAGACATTCAAATGCGCTGAAACTGATTTATGATCAAAATGTTTTCACCATGGTTAACTGCATATTGCCCTTTCATGAACTGATAAATCATAAATCCACAAAGTACCCAAAAAATGAAAAACAATGTACAGTCTGAAGTTTTGTAGTTGTATACAAAAAATTTAAAAAACCACAACGAAAACAAAAAGTCTTTTCATTCATATCCTGCATTATTTATCATAATTCAGGGTTCCATTCCTTCAAAAGTGACTAAAATGGCAAGGAGGAGTCGCAATTTGCGCCCTGACATAATTTTCAGGGGTACCTCAGATTAGGATGTATATTCAGTTCTCATACACACTTAGTAATTGCGGAGCATTGCCGGGTTCGCTAGCACTTAAATACATATGAACACAAATAAAAGCATAATAGACATGTGTCAAACCAAAGATCTAAAACGTTTTGTTTAGAGAAAGCGAAAACGAAAACTAGGGAATAAGATGGCGACACTACACATATAACCATAGTTCCCCTGTCTAGAAAAACGTAAACAAACGCTACTGGCGATACATTTTGTCACATTTCACATCAATAAATGTGTGCTGCTGCAAGATAACTCGAAATCGGCCAAAAACATCTTTTCCAAACGCATGAATATCTGGAAAATGTGTAAGATTGAAACTCCTTTTGTTAGCGGAAGCAGAAATCAAAAATGCTGTAAGTAAAAATCACACTTCAATGTCTTTTTTAACGAACTGTTTTTACATCTAGAAAGCAATCCAGAAAGGCAAATATGTTTTATCCCAGACCACTGCCAATGTTTTAATGAATAAACAGAGACGCGAACGGCAAAATCGAGACTATTATTTAGTGTTATTATTTAGCACGAAATATTTTAACGAATGTTGTAAAACATTCTCGAATGTTATTTATACATTGGCATAAATCGCATTGATTAACACTCCGGCAAAAGTTTTAACCCCTGAATTCTGGTAGTAAAGACAAATGAGCACAGAAACTACGTGAACAAAGAAGGTCGTGTATGGATATATTTTAGCAACAAAAAACGACGTAGTTCAACGAACAAATCAGCGAATACAAAATATAACAATAAATGCTTGTGGCTCTGTTGCCGCGTGTACCTAACGTAGCCTAGTTATCCAACCGGGGAAAGGGGACCTACCGTTTAACATGTTGTTTCTGGCGAATCCTCACCTCGTTGAGAGGTGATGGTCAGATTGAAGCCCGGCTGAAAATTTCCGTGGTCCGGCCAGGATTCGATCTCGCTGTCATTCGGTTTCCAGCTACACGCCTTACAAATGACCACCAGGCTCGACATACAGAATATGATACCAGAGGAGGAAAAAAAATTTAAATCTAATTATACAATGACAAACCACGAGGAAAGGGTAAACGTCCGACATAATTGCTAAATTTCCTCCAGCTTTGTAAAGAACACCATAGACGCAAAAATATAATCCGGAAAAAAGGCTAGTCAGTACGCATACAGCGAATTTCAGTCATTTTAAAAGTAACATATTGTTCAGCCTTAAAAGGCTCCAATTTCCGGTAAGATCAGCGTAAGTACGACTATCAATAAAGCTCCAATGTAGGACAACCACGAAACTTATCTTCTTTGCACCTGAAAGCAAAACAGCAAATGTAATATATAACACTGTATTTTGAATCAGTTAAATGCTCTGCAAATGAGATGATTAATTTCATACTTTTCCATGTTAGAAAACAAAGGAAAAAAGACAAAGCGAAGCGGGTGCTTTTCAGCTTGTACCTTTAACAGGTGCAAAGCAATACTGTGGCCACCTAAATGAAGAATATGACAGCCCCAGAAAAAATGTAAGTCGCTGGTTTTATGTTATATGTATTCCCACCAACGGAGAAAGGCGGAAGGGTTTACAGCCGCTCTTCACACTATGATTAAAAAATGCATTGACTTGAGTAACAAACGATGTTATTAATTTGAAGGAATGGTGATACATGTAGTGTGAAACTGATAGGACGATAATGACGTTGTGGACTCCTGGTAACTGTATCTAAGTGATGATTCGGATGCAGAGAGGATTTTGAAGGAACTGGTATGAGAAAAGATATGGTATGAGATAGGCATGCCTCTAGAGATTACAATTTTTTTTTCACTAACGTGAATTATGTTGGAATGCATACCTTTTAGCTTCCTTTCCAGAATTAATAATGAATTTTTATTGCAAAACAATAGTAGTGAAAACGAACGAGGCAACTTGTACCACCGTCCGTAGGACATGTAGCAATAAATTTCAGTGCGCAGCGCAGGGAGAGAGATTGTAGATAAGACAGGCAGGGCTGCAGGCTGCAGATAACTCAAGATTTACGCGGCGACTTCGCTCCACCGTCTGCGGCGCAGGAGAGCGGCCAGATTAACGGTGCAGTTTTTCTTCGGAAGTTATCAGAAAATACCACGAAGCGCATTTGCTTCAATGAATTCGAACGAGATACTTTTACCTGATGTTTCAACCCTAAATTGGTTCTGGTTAAATAAATTTCTCTAAATAGGAAAAAAAATGACTTGTAGCGACCGCTTTTTTTAATTTCACGTAACACACTCCTGAATTTCCTGTGAGATAAATTATGTGCGGAAGTATTCACCGATCTTGACAGTAAACTGCTTCCACCCGTTCCAACTACGCTCTCTTGACGGCGAATGCTAACCAGTTTATAACAATTACAGAGACCGCACCAAAATCTGAACACACGGCTAACAGAAAGAAATTTTTACCACGGTATTCGGCTATAAGAGGAACATTTTCTGCCAGGCTACTTTTACTGCCTGGCGATCGATTATTACATATCTTTGTTGGATGGCTCTAAGCACTATGGGACTTAACATATGAGGTCATCAGTCCCCTAGAACTTAGAACTACTTAAACCATACTAACCTAAGGACATCACATACATCCATCCCCGAGGCAGGATTCGAACCTGCGACCGTAGCAGCAGCGCGGTTCCGGACTGAAGCGCCTAGAACCGCTCGGCCACAGCGGGCGGCTATCTTTGTTGGAAAGTACTCCAACTTCTTGATACACTGAGGTGACAAATGTCATGACATACCTCGTAATATCGTGTCGGACCTTCTTTTTGAACAGTTTGAAAGGTATGTGCTAAGGTCTGATCAGGGTAGATCCAGAAAATAAAGTCGGTAGTTGCCAACCACAAGGTGGAATGAGTATAATATCTTTGAGTAGGAGTATCTTTGATGGTTAAGAGAGCCTGGCGCGCGCAGTAAAAAAACTCGTGAGTCGCAGCTAGGTGCCCGGAGGAGGCAGACGTGTGGTGACAGCTTTAGGGTAGGACGCACGCTCGCTGCGCAGTTACACTGAGCAAACTTTAGCACGAAAATGAGAGAAGATATATGATGATTTCAAAAATGGTTTTTGTTAGATAATGTTCAGAGTTAAGATTTGTATGTCCAAAGTTTGACGGAGTAAGCGTATTCTAAAATATTCTTAGTAAGAGTGATTCGTGCTACAAAAATGTTGGAAATGGTAGGTTTTGTGTATGACTTAAAATTTTAACAACATATATAGAGATAAAGATTGGGTTTAAATCTAACAGCCTGAATCATAATCCACATCCTTTGCTTGTATTGAATATGAAAATGAGTTATAAAGTAAAGTTACCCACCAATGAAAGACCGTAAATAAAATGAGGCCTCTATGCAATATATATGTGCAGTTCATGGTTTGAAATCGATTTTAGTGTAACTAAAGTTATCAGAGCAAAGTTATTTCAAATAACAAATTTTATGCCATTGCACAACTGGCATTATTCAAGGCAAGATATAATTTCATTAAGTAAACATCAGGGCCAAAAGTTAATTTTTCAGTGTCATCTTAATGCCATTGCACAAACGGCATTATTCTCTTAAACTTGATTGCTGAGTCAAATACATGTTTCATTACTGGTAAAATGGAGGCGTGCAAGAAACAAGTATGCAGACGCAGTCAGATGCAGGTTTGTCGAATAATTAATTTGAAACAATCTTGTCATTGATACTTTCACTAAATTAAATAGGAAACAATTTTGGTTAGATACTTTCAAGTGTAGCGCACCAAACTCCACGTGACATGTACTCAACAAGTTTTGCAATCGTCTGCAGAAAATACTCTATAGCCGTCCATAATCGCGAAAGTGTTGCCGGTGTAGGATTTTGTAGACGAACTGACCTCTCTATTATGTCCCACAAATCTTCGTGGGATTCATTTCGGGCGATTTGGGTGGCCAAATCATTCGCTCGAAACGTCCAGTATGCTCTTCAAACCAATCACGAACAATTATGACCCGTGGACATATTTCATTCTCATCCATAAGTCCGCGAATCGCTGCCAATACTCTCCAAGTAGAAGAACATAACCATTTCACGTCAATGATCGTTTCAGTTGGACCAGAGAACCCAACCCATGCAATGTAAAACGGCCCATACAATTAGAGAGCCACCACCAGCTTGCACAGTGGTTGACAATCTGGGTCAATGGCTTCGTGCGGTCTGTGGCACCTCTTGCTAATTGAGATCGGGACTCATCTGTCCAGTCTGCGTTTCCCAGTCGTCTAGCGTCCAACCGATATGGTTACGAGCCTAAGAAAGGCGCTGCAGATGATGTCATAATGTTAGCAAATGCACTCGCGTCGGTCGTCTGCTGCAACAACCTATTAACGGTGAATTTCACCGCAGTTTCAAAAATGGTTCAAATGGCTCTGAGCCCTATGAGACTTAATTTCTGAGGTCATCAGTCCCCTAGAACTTAGAACTACTTAAACCTAAATAACCTAAGGATATCACACACATCCATGCCCGAGGCAGGATTCGAACCTGCGACCGCAGCGGTCGCGCGCTTCCGCGCCTAGAACCGCTCGGCCCCCCCGGCCGGTCTCACCGCAGTTTCCTAACGGATACGATTGTCGTACGTCGCACATTGATTTCTGCGGTTATTTCACGCCGAGTTACTTGTCTGTTAGCACTGACAAGTCTGCACAAACGCCGCTGCTCTCGGTCGTTAAGTGAAGGCCGTCGGCCACTGCATTGTCAGTGGTGAGAGGTAACGCCTAAAATTTGAAATTCTCGGCACACTTTTGACACAGTTGACATTGGAATACTGAATTTCTTAACGGTTTCCGAAATGTAATGTCCCATGCTTGTAGCTCCAACTGCCATTCCGCGTCCAAAGTCTGTTAATTTCCGTCGTGCAGCCACAATCACGTCGGAAACTTTTTCACATGAATCACCTGAATACATACAAATGACAGCTCCACCAATGCACTGCCCTTTTATACCTTGTGTACATGATACTACCGCCCTCTATATAAATGTATACCGCTATCCATTGAATTTCGTCGCCACAATGTATAACTTAGGGAAAGAAGCTAAATTTACAGAAAACGTTAAGAAGGCTGATAACGGGGGCAAATCCCGGTCCCCAAAGCGGACCACCGATGTATGACATTGATATCAGGTAAATTCTTCTCGTGGTATCAGCCGAGTAAACTGGTCACTGGGTCTCAATATTTCGGCACGTTTCTTACTTGACGTATTACGACGAAGAAGAAATTAGGTGGTTGGGATGACAACGGGATATGCGAAAGCTCATTTGCATTTCAGCAAATGATCAATCGTATGGATCTGTGCTTTGTAGGTTTGGTGGAAAACATGCACTGGAGAAAAAGGATTTGCTGCAGTGCTACATAATCTGAAGTATTGACGCTGGAGGATTCACGTAGCACCAAGATACGGCCATTCAAATAATTGTGGATGACACCATGCTCCAAAGGTAAACCCAACTAGTACTTCAGAGTCTCTACCATCTCACCCTTTCGACTTTCAACTTCATCCCACACCGTTTGGCAACTGCTGTTAAACTATAAATATGTTTATACAGTTCTTTCCTCACTTTGCCTACCAACATGGGGTTGACACTTATCTCAAAAGTCAGCTTTGCATCACATATTTGTTTTTCTAGGTCAAAATTCGCCTCTCTCTCTCTCTGATTGTTTTCCATGACGTTCTTACTCCATGCATAGAACGTTCTGTCATTATGTTGGATATAGTCATCTCCTCCCGAATGCGAGTTCAGTGTGATAACCACTGCGCCACCTCGCTCGGTGCCCTTAGAATTGGTGCAGTGGGACGTACCCTCTGCCATGCACTTCACACTGCTTTGCAGTACGTGGGTGTGGGTATAGATGGAGATGCTGATTTTATATTTTATGAGATGTCATGATCTCTACAATTTCATCTGATAGTAAATGAAATCAATTTTTGGAACGGGAGCTTGGTGTGGGCAGAGGTGAACTGTCCGATGTTCAAAAACAGCTGAATTCAGTCTTGGGCACACTTATCGGACTCCAGATTGCTGCCCTAAG
The DNA here is from genome assembly GCF_023898315.1 of Schistocerca nitens. NCBI lineage: Eukaryota > Metazoa > Arthropoda > Insecta > Orthoptera > Acrididae > Schistocerca > Schistocerca nitens. The sequence continues at coordinate 150,657,575 of NC_064621.1, read as the reverse complement.
CTGCTACGACGCTGGACCGCCAGAATCCAAAGCTCCGAAACCTCTGCTGCTGCTGATGCTGCTGCAGCTGTTGATGCTAGCAACCCCATGGAAGCCCGGACGTAACTGCGTCTTATAAATGCAACAACAGACTTGTTTGTCCTCACTCATAGGTGAGTGACGACCAGGACTGATTTCGCGTATTTCTGAACCCAAGGCTCAACTGTGGGAACTGGCCGCACAGCTATGGTCTTACGCCTTAGCAACAGGTACGATGTGCAGTCCAATGCTGATATCGTATGCGAGACTGCACGAGATGACTCGTCCGCTGGACTAGTGGCTGATTCTCCAGTGTCCGCTGGCACATGCAGCGTTGACTCGCTCGCCCAATATAAACGCAGCTTCAGAGGAATCGTTGCGGCGCTGGGGCCAGTGACCGGAAGGAGCGCTCGGCCGACTCACGCGGTCCGCCGCAGTCCTTGCGCCTGTCCTTCACCGAATTGCACGCCTCTTTCCGAGTTGCAGCGGCACGCCGTAACCGCAGAAGTAAACATTGCGGAAGGACGTAACGCTTCAGCGACTGGTTTTCCCGCAGCCTGGGCGATCCCTAGGCGTGTTGACATAGCGTCAGCTGGTGCGCTGTGTCCGTACAAGGACTTGGCCCGCAGCCACGTCACTCAGCGGCGACACGACACGGCGGAGCTGCGGCTGGCAAACAAATGGGCGGTTCGCCGTGTAATGCGTCCTACACAGTGTTGTCGAAGGGCAAGTGCCAGCCACCAAGTCTTGCAGAAACTATGGAAAATTCTTTTTCAACGTACCGAAGTTCAGTGTCGTGCACGATCGTAGTTTTGCAGGGTCATGATTTTTTTTTTTTCAAGTTTCATAACTGAAGATCCTCCGAGTAGCTGACTGTCCACATTTGATTCCTAAATATCCTCTAAGACAAAAAAAAGCATACTATGAAGGAATTATCTGAATGGAAAGAAAATCGGTAGATGTGATGTGCATGTACAGACAAACAGATGACAACAATTTCAGAAAAATTGCATAAATTATTCAAGAGAAAGAGCTTTACAGATTGAACAGGTCGATAAAGCAATTATTCAACTGGTATTGATTGATAGAGTTGCTGAATGTCCTCTGTCCAGTTGGCGCTTTCGGTTCTTCGGCTCTCTAAATCCTTAGATGATTGGAGGGCCCAGCCCATAATTTTCAATTGGGGAGAGATCCCAACCTCGCTGGCTGGACAGGGTTTGGCAAGCACGGAAACAAGCAGTGCAAACTCTCGCCTTTTTTTTTTTTTTTTTGCATTATCAGCCCAGGATGGCTGCCCATGAAGGCAACAAAACAGGGCATGGAATATAGTCGGCGTGTCACTGTGTTATAAAGGTACCATGGATCACAACCAAAGTGATCCTATTATAAAAAGAAAAGCACTCCTGGTTGCTGGGAAAGCTCAACGCCCCGTTTTGTTCCCTTCGTTGCAATCAATGCTGGGCTTGCATCTAAGAAACATATTTCCCGCCCACACACTGCGAGGGTTCCTACTATTCGCCTTCGTGCTTGCGGAATCCTACCTTGGTCAGCAAGGTCGCTAGATCTCTCCCGAGATGAGTACGTCTGGAGCGTTGTGGGCAGAGCCCTCCAGTCATCTAGTGATTTTGACTATCTAACGCGCCAATTGGACAGTTTTTGGCGTGGTATTCCTGTGGAGGACATCCAACAACTCTACAATCAATGTGAAACCAAATAACTGCTTGCATACGGCCCAGAGGTGGCTCAACGCGTTACTGACTTGTCCAATTTGTGAGGTTCTTTCTCTTGAATAAATCAGCCAGTTTTTCTTAAATTGTAATCATTTGTTTGTCTGTAAATGTACATCACATCTTTCCGTCCCATTCCGGTAATTCTTTCGTAGTACTTTCTTTTGTCTTAGAGTGCAGTTCTGTTAAACAGTCATCCATCGTATTTCAGTGGTCAGCGACTATAACTTTCACTTGTAGGCCGCAAGTATTACCTGTGGTACAACCATTTGTTTTCTTTCTCCTGAGAAGGGAGAGAGATTGCACGCTGTGCGCCCAGCCTCTCCGGTATTACTCAGGAATTACTCGAAAGAAATGTAATGGCTTTGAAAATCCGATGTTATCCTGTTATATGTTAACGATAAGCCATCTCAGTGCTGATGCCAAAGTACTCCTCAGGAATAAGATGAAGCAAAATTTGGTCATCACGAATAGACCCTATATGGACGACAATGCCACCTGGACGACAATGCCACCGTATACAGTTTCTATTAAATATGTCTCATCTATTTGGAGAAGGGGCTGCCAGTTTCAGTACTTGGCGTACAATCAAAAGATTGCTCCCAAAAACTCGGATAACATCCAGGGATCGAAGATGGATTTATTTTGATTGTAGGAAGATATGAAATGGTTCACTCTGAGCACTATGGGACTTAACATCTGATACTTAAACCTAACTAACCTAAGGACATCACACACATCCATGCCCGAGGCAGGATTCGAACCTGCGACCGTAGCGACTGAAGCGCCTAGAACCGTTCGGCCACACCGGCCGGCGTAAGATATGACAAAGATAAAACTATGTTGGACTAGAGCGTATGTGCTTCTGTGAGGCTGTGTGACACATTAAGGCCTTGCTCGACATGTGCTGCAATGTTCCTCTCCAATCAGACCTGAATACGTTATTAGAGCACTACCGACGGTCACTGACAGTAAGCTTGCACATTCTATCTGCACATGCTTACGTTCTCTTAATCTTCTTGTAATGATAAAAACGCTGTGTGGATAGCTGACATTTTTTATTTACCTAGCTAGTAACGACTTCAGATTCAAACTAGTTTTGCAACTATTGTTTGAGCCCTGCCCTGTTGGAAAAATTTCGCATTGCAGCGCCAGGTTTTGATCTGGGGATCACCTGTGCACCAGGTCGAAGTTAAAAAGCAAACGTTTAGTGGACCCAACACTGCTTCTTCAGTATACAGGCTGGACAAAATGAAATTGGCCCGGAAAAAATTTCATGCACCTTACGACAGGAGAACCGCGACTTACAGCATCCGTCCCAGATGCAGATGATGTAAAGTGGGTTACCTATGTTAAGGTTCATGAGATATTTTCCGGTGCAGTTTTATTTTCCCCAACCTGTATTAACAATGGCCATGGTTTCCCAAAGATATCATACCGTCAGAATTTCATCGAGGCTGCAACAAGAGGGTCTCCCCGTAGGAAAGCTATGGCGAAACACCCTAAACCGCTATATTCACAAAACAGTAAACGTGAGGATTGACTGAAATAAACTTAATAGCAAGATAGGATTTTCTACTTACTAATGTACTTTGGGGACATTCATTCCATTCGAATACTGTTGCATTGTGATCCGTCATCTGGAAACGCCCTCTCTACAGTATCTTGGAAAAGCATCCATGCCTTCCGGCACTCCGGAATGCATCTAGTATTCGACTGAGTCGGATCGTAGGATATCATCAGATGATTTCAGCTAGACAATCGTTGCCTACAAAGCTGGAGACCATAGTTCGACTCGAGGTCCAGACAATTTTTTCGATTTCTTTTAAGGTTCTTACTGCATTTACATAAACTGATAATAAGGAGATGTAATATGTAGTAATAATTTTGTCTGAGCAATGATGTTAATAATCAGGCTTTATCCACTGAGTGTACCTGTGATTGCACCAAGCACTGAGCTCAGAAGTAAAACTATTTCTCAAGCATACTTACATTAAATATATCACGGAATCTTAGTCTGATTTAACTGAAAGCGGAACTGTTATCACGTAGTAGACAAAAGTAGGAAAAAAGATGGGAAAAAGTAAGTTCTGAAGTAATTCGTAGAGCTTCGTAGACTTTTAATCTTTGTCATTTACCGCTGAAGAAGACACTGAGTAGCTAATTCGTACGGTCGATGACTGATTCGGAGCAATACAGAATAAATTTTCAAGATATTAAAAATGCTTACCAAAACGAGATTCAAACGCGGTAACGCTCTGCCATCTGAGCCACGTGAGTACGTTCCACAATTCAAAGGTTTAGACTACCAGGTCCTACCCGACCGCCATGGCAGACCAATCGCAGCTAGCCTATGGCAGCAAATTACCTGTACCAACTCGTCCCCCAGCCACGTAGGTTTAGTTCTTGTGGAATCACTAAACCTTATAAGTAAATAAATAAAACAGTCCATGATCTGATCTTTCCAACTCAGCTCAGGCTAAACTGGGGCTGTGTGGTCGGAGGATCAGCAGCGATGCAGCCCAGCGTCCTACCCGCGTAAATTGGCGTAAGGCCCAGGGTCCAGTGACAGCGATGAATGGCATTGAAACGCGAACCGGTGTTTATGCAACGAACCCCGGTTGCTCCGTAGGACGTAACTGCTGGAGGCAGCAAGCTTCTATTTCGGCGCGTCCCGTAAACACGGCCTCCCGCGAGTTGGGGCGCCAGCATGTGACGCAACGGCGACGCACAGTGATTCACACGTCACTTGGCGAAAGGCGTGTGTGTACCAGCTGTCAGGCCCGATTCCGCGAACCACTCGCCGCTGCTGCTCGTACACTTAACTGGCCGTCTCTGACTCAGTATGCTCTGACCAGACCTCTTATCTATTTGGGTCCTTCCTTTGCGGGCAGGCTGAGATTTCTGGAGGAGGAACTGCTCTGGACGATTACCGAGAGAACCGCGTGTTTTTCGTGCTCGTTGTTCATGGAAAAAACCGAAAACGCTGAAAGTGGCCGCTAGTAAGTTACACGATCTAACTTCGTTCACCAGACTCAGAGGGCCATAGGCTCTGAGCACTATGGGACTCAACTGCTGTGGTCATAAGTCCCCTAGAACTTAGAACTGCTTAAACCTAACTAACCTAAGCACAGCACACAACACCCAGCCATCACGAGGCAGAGAAAATCCCTGACCCCGCCGGGAATCGAACCCGGGAACCCGGGCGCGGGAAGCGAGAACGCTACCGCACGACCACGAGATGCGGGCGGAGGGCCATAGACACGGGTTCCCAGGTAGATGCCGTGTTTCTTGATTTCCCCACAGTCGCTTAATGAACGAAGTAAGAGCATATGGATTATGAGACCAACTGTGTGATTGGATTGAAGAGTTCCTAGATAACAGAACGCAGCATGTCATTCTCAATGGAGAGAAGTCTTCCGAAGTAAGAATGATTTCAGGTGTGCAGCAGGGGAGTGTCGTAGGACCGTTGCTATTCACAATATACATAAATGACCTTGTGGATAACATAGGAAGTTCACTGAGGCTTTTTGCGGATGATCCTGTAGTATATCGAGAGGTTGTAACAATGGAAAATTGTACTGAAATGCAAGAGGGTCTGCAACGAATTGACGCATGGTGCAGGGAATGGCAATTGAATCTCAACGTGTAATGTGCTGCGAATACACAGAAAGAAAGATACTTTAGCATTTAGCTACAATATAGCAAGTCAGCAACTGGAACCAGTTAATTCCATAAATTATCTGGGAATACGCATTAGGAGTGATTTAAAATGGACTGATCATATAAAGTTGATCGTCGGTAAAGCAGATGCCAGACTGAGATTCATTGGAAGAATCCTAAGGAAATGCAATCTGAAAACAAAGGAAGTAGGTCAAAGTACGCTTGTTCGCCCACTGCTTGAATAGTGCTCAGCAGTGTGGGATCCGTACCAGATAGGGTTGATAGAAGAGAGAGAGAAGATCCAACGGAGAGCAGCGCGCTTCGTTACAGGGTCATTTAGTAATCGCGAAAGCGTTACGAAGATGATAGATAAACTCCAGTGGAAGACTCTGCAGGAGAGACCCTCAGTAGCTCGGTACGGGCTTTTGTTGAAGTTTCGAGAACATACCTTCACCGAGCAGTCAAGCAGTATATTGCTCCCTCCTACGTATATCTCGCGAAGAGACCATGAGGATAAAATCAGAGAGATTAGAGGCCACACAGAGGCATATCGACAATCCTTCTTTCCACGAACAATACGAGATTGGAAGAGAAGGGAGAACCGATAGAGGTACTCAAGGTACCCCCCGCCACACACCGTCAGGTGGCTTGCGGAGTATGGATGTAGATGTAGATGTAGTCCATTGACGAATTCAACGGGTTCTTGTTTGCATTTCACAAACTTTTAATTTTGATAATTATACCAAAAAATGCCTGGAAAATCGGAGTTTAATGTCTCGTTGACAGCGTGATCATTGGATACGGCGTACAATGTCGGACTGTGGAAGGATGGGATTAGGAAATAGGGATGAGGAAAGCCAGCCGGTTAAAACTGATACCGTTCAAATGGCTCTGAGCACTATGGGACTCAACTGCTGAGGTCATTAGTCCCCTAGAACTTAGAACTAGTTAAACCTAACTAACCTAAGGACTTCACAGACATCCATGCCCGAGGCAGGATTCGAACCTGCGACCGTAGCGGTCTTGCGGTTCCAGACTGCAGCGCCTTTAACCGCACGGCCACTTCGGCCGGCCCACTGATACCGTTACTTTTGGTTCTTAATAACCGACATTTTTCGGTGTTTGCTTAGTCTCGTTTATAATAGGTTTTTTTCATTTTTTACCAACAACAGGATAAAAAAGTAGGAATGTCAATTTGCCATAGCGGCAATGTTAAAATTTTTGGTTTTAAAATTAAACTTCTTGAAAAAGACGAGTAATGTTTACTGATAAAATGTCCAATGCTACGAAATATTGGGTTATTATAGGAAATGGGAAAAGCGATCAGCGCTATCTTAAAAACAACGCTGACTGTTAGAAACGAGCAACAAACACGTGACAGAAGAACTGGTATAGCACTGCTGAGACGATAATGTGCGGCGGAGCCTATTAGACGGTACGCGTGTACGTGCAGTGTGCAAGATTTGCCCCCCGCCTGGTCTATACCGCCGTCGTCCTCGGACACTAGGTTAAATTCGAGACGAAAAGAACCGGTGTAACTGAAAACCGGTTGTTTCAGCGATAACCGCCTTGTCTATTAGGAAATAGAACGTTCCCTTTGAAAAGAAACATTCTGGCATTCTCCTTGTCAGATTTACATCTACATCAGTATTCCGCCACTTGACGGTGTGTGGCGTAGGGTACTTTCGGTTCCACTAACTGGTCCCGCTTACCTGTCCATTTGCTAATGGGGCGTGGAAAGAATGATTAACGGTAAACCACTGTATAAGCGTTTTATTATTTTCTCTTTCGGGTCATTGCGCGAGACGTATGTAGGATGAAGTAATATGTTGTCCGACTCTACCTGGAAATCTCAAAATTTCAGCAGCGAACCTCTCCGCGATGCAAGGCGCCATTTCTGCCACTGGAGTCTGTTAAGCGTCTCTGAAACGGTCTCGCGCCGACTAAACAATCCCGTGACGAAACGCGCCACTCTTCGTTGGATCTTCTCTGTGTCCTCTATCAGTCCCCAACGGGTAGCGATCCCAGACTGACGAGCGCTATTCAAGAATCGGTTAGGGATTACAATTACAAATAACCTAAATTGGAACGATCACATAGATAATATTGTGGGTAGAGCAAACCAAAGACAGCGATTCATTGGCAGAAAGAAGGTGCAACAGGACTACCAAAGAGACTGCTTACACTACCCTTGTCCCCCCTATTCTGGAGTACTGCCGTGCGGTGTGGGATCCGAATCAGGTGGGAGTGACGGATGACATCGAAAAACTACAAATAAGGGCAGCTCGTTTTGTATTATCGCGAAATAGGGGAGATTGTGTCACAGACATGATATGTGAATTGGAGTGGCAATCATTAAAACAAAGGCCTTTTTCGTTCGGACGGGATCTTCTCATGAAATTTCAATCACCAGTTTTCTCCTCCGATTGCGAAAAGATTCTGTTGGCACCCACCTACATAGGGAGAAATGATCATCACGATAAAATAAGAGAAATGAGGGCTCGCACGGAGAAATTTAAGTGTGCGTTTTCACCGCGTGCCGTTCGAGAGTGGAACGGTAGAGAGACATCATAAAGGTGGTTCATTGAACCCTCTGCCAGGCACTTTATTGTGAATAGCAGAGTATTCACGTAGATGTAGATGAACAAACGTCTTATAAGCCACTTCCTTCGTGGATGAGTTACATTTTCTTAAGACTTTTCCAATGACACTCTGCCTGGAATCTGCTTATTCTACTGCTTGTTTTATGTTGTCATTCCACTTCGGGTAGCTCTGGATGGTTACTCCTGGATATTTTACGGTAGATACTGTTTTCAACAATTTGTCATCAACTGTGCAGCGGATTTCTTTTCCTATGTACGCGCAGTGTTAAATTTATTAACGTTCAGTATCAACTGCCAGTCCCTGCACCATTCATCAATTCTATAAGTATGTCGGTCCTTCAGCAAATTGTTACTGTCTTATGGAGTTATACTGTCACACTCCCGAGCGTGTTAACCATTGCGCTACCTCGCTCGGTGATAATTACTAGCCGCGCGGGATTAGCCGAGCGGTCTCTGGCGCTGCAGTCATGCACTGTGCGGCTGGTCCCGGCAGAGGTTCGAGTCCTCCCCCGGGCATGGGTGTGTGTTCGTCCTTAGGATAATTTAGGTTACGTAGTGGGTAAGCTTAGGGACTGATAACCCTAGCAGTCAAGTCCCATAAGATTTCACACACATTTGAACATTTGATAATTACTACGGAGAACCTCTTGCGTCCATTATTGCTCAACATCTCAAAAATTTTTTTAAAAATACTCATTTTATCCTACAAATCTATCAAATACTGTATGACTACAACAGACTGTCGAAGGCGTCTGTTTGGTTCAGCAAGTTCTACACTTCGATGAAGGGTATCGGGAACAGATACACTTACTTTCATTAGCCAATCTTGATAAGCTGGCACATTAACATGTCAACAATCAGAAAATTCCTGATTTAGTCAAAAAAACTGAGATTATGTGGCCTTTTCACTGGTCATATTTTTGCACTTTGCCTGCCGCTGTGACCGAGCGGTTCTAGGCGCTTCAGTCCGCAACCACGCTGCTGCTACGGTCGCAGGTTCGAATCCTGCCTCGGGCATGACTGTGTGTGATGTCCTTAGGTTAGGTTAGGTTTAAGTAGTTCTAAGTCTAGGGGACTGATGACCTAACATGTTAAGTCCCATAGTGCTCAGAGCCATTTGAACCATGTGATTTTGCACTTCAGCTAAGTTGCACAGAGTGGTAAAGTCAGTCTACTCCATGTCGTTTCTCCCAGAGCTGCTAGTTCAGCAAGGTACGCCGCAGTCCCCCTGAGGGGCTTGGAAGGCGGGCGATAGGACGTTGTAGACTGAACACGAGTGTCGCACCGAGAGACGTGCTCGGATAGCTCATATGGTAAGAAGATTCTCAACGACTGGGGAGGCCCACGTCAGACACACAGTTTGAATCTCTCTGAACTTTTCACTGGAAACTCAAGTGGCTATAAATCCTAGATGAAGAGATACTGATAAGAATACGATGAAATAACTCTGTCGAAAACCAGTTACAAAAGAGGCGTCAGAACAAACAACCAAACAAACACCGTCCAAACAGGCCGTGAAGGCCCAACGGTACTGACCGGCAGCCGTGTCATCCTCAGCCCTTAGGCGCCACCGGATACGGTCACGGAGGGGCGTGTGATCAGCACACCGCTCTGGTGGTGGTGGTTAGTGTTTAACGTCCCGTCGACAACGAGGTCATTAGAGACGGAGCGCAAGCTCGGGTTAGGGAAGGATTGGGAAGGAAATCGGCCGTGCCCTTTCAAAGGAACCATCCTGGCATTTGCCTGAAACGATTTAGGGAAATCACGGAAAACCTAAATCAGGATGGCCGGAGACGGGATTGAACCGTCGTCCTCCAGAATGCGAGTCCAGTGTGCTAACCACTGCGCCACCTCGCTCGGTACACACCGCTCTCTTCACTGTTGTCAGTTTTCGTGTCCAGTGCCTCTACTTCTCAATCAAGTAGCTCCTCAATTGGCCTCACAAGGGTAAACAAAGCGTCAGTGTAATGAAATACCTGTTATTCGTATACAAATAGTTAACGTGACACTGGAATGAGCAGCAACGGTAAATAAAACGTTGCAGCAAATATAAGATTACGTAAACCTGAATATAGATGGTCTTGTGTGTGTACGTAAGCGGAAATAAAAAAATTAACACAGGATTGGATGAGGCGGAAAGAGAGTAACTAAACTGTTCGCAGACTAATCACAAAGTTCGAAGAAATAAACTCTATGGCATACATAAAGATTCGTGTGTTGTTGTTAAACTGCCGGTGTGCTGTCCACATCGACACCGTGCATAATTTCTTTAAATCTGTACTGAATAAGCAGCTCGTCCCTCGTCTCAGAATATAACTTTTTCGGCAGGCACCGTAAGTTGTATATTGACGAAACATCTGTAATTTTACTCATTCAAAGCGCAATTCTCATATGAACTGAACCCGACGGGCCACTCAAACAAGAAGGCAACTTGATAAACTGGTAGATAAAACAAGTGGATGTTGGAAAAAGCAGTTTAGTTATGGGAGCCATCCCCTTTGATGTGATCTGTGAGTAAACATAAATACACTGTGACATTGCGATACAGAGTGCCATAGAATGTGCGCCCTAAATAGATTGAACACACAGAAAGGGACTGTACTGTACTGATGCCATCGGTTCGTACTCTCTTTGATGACAGGGAAGGACATGCTCTCACTCTGAATGGAAACTTTTGCCGTTGAAGGATCTCTCTCTCGCTCTCTCTCTCTCTCTCTCTCTCTCTCTCTCTCTCTCTCTCTCTCTGCCATCGCTCAGTCAAACCGATTTTGAGGATTTGTGATTGTAGCAAAACGCTTCTAGCTTTCGCACTCCTTTCGAGAGAATAGCTTTGAGAAATTCTCTGACCAGCTAATCACTTTGTGATGACCAAATGTTGCCAACTCTGTTCCGAGTCTTCAATAAACCCATATTTGTTTCCTGAGAAAAGGGACCTAGTTATTCGAGAGAATTTCATACTTTAACTTCAACTCGATCTTTAAATACGAATATTTTTAGTTAGGCCTGACTGGAATCGTTATTGATATCGAATAAAGCAGCAAGTTTGCTGTTAACAGTCACAATATATTTAAGTGATTTAACATGACAGGAAAAGGGAGTCTATGGCCACTGGTGACAGTGACACAGGTTACCCCAAGTCTTAGCACATACATCCACATAAAGCCACTGATCATATAAGTTTTAACACGTTGTGGAAGTAAATTAATTATGACTGGCAACAAAAAACGTTATTTCATTCGATATTCTACTCGATTGGCGAAATCAGCAAATTTCACGACCATGGTGCGTCTGTGTAAACAACTAAAGGGGAAATGGAAGAGCGGGGGAGCAGTTCAGCATATTGTTGTCCACACCCGAACTTCAAAATGTTCTGATAAGACTAGAGTGTTTCATTTTCAATATCAAGCTAATTTAAAAAGTTATCAGATTCGGTGCAATCTGTGAAACATTTCTTTATGCGATAAATCAGATAGGGGCCCGAATCGTGGGAATTTCTATAATGGCTTAAGAACTGAATAGTAATGTTAGGTGTATACACTCTCAATAAGTAGGGAAGGTTTGCAAATGACGTTATTATAAACACACAAGTAGCAACTCTTGAAAATCGTAGTGAAGTACAGGAAGGCTGGCATGGCAACGTCGCTTAGTGCACCGATCGTAAGTTGACCTTCACCAAATGGCTCAAATGGCTCTGAGCACTATGCGACTTAACTTCTGAGGTCATCAGTCGCCTAGAACTTAGAACTAATTAAACCTAACTAACCTAAGGACATCACACACATCCATGCCCGAGGCAGGATTCGAACCTGCGACCGTAGCGGTCGCTCGGCTCCAGACTGTAGTGCCTAGAACCGCACGGCCACTCCGGCCGGCTTTGACCTTCACCATAAACAAATGTAACCTACTGCGGATAAGCAAGAGGAAAAGATCCGTTATCGCATGACCAAACGGTTGCCGAGCAGTCACTGGAAGTGTGGTGTCACCGCCAGACACCACACTTGCTAGGTGGTAGCTTTAAATCGGCCGCGGTCCATTAGTACATGTCGGACCCGCGTGTCGCCACTGACAGTGATCGCAGACCGAGCGCCACCACACGGCAGGTCTCGAGAGACTTACTAGCACTCGCCCAGTTGTACGGACGACGTAGCTAGCGATGCACACTGACGAAGCCTCGCTCATTTGCAGAGCCGATAGTTAGAATAGCCTTCAGCTAAGTCAATGGCTACGACCTGGCAAGGCGCCATTAGCATTACATAGCTTGTATCTAAAGAGTCTCACTTGTATCGTCAAGAGCGATGTACCACAAGGATGGATTAAAGTTAAGTATTCCAGGAGCTACGTACTTTTCTTTATAGTATTCATTACGTATCCTGTTTCAGACCTATCTACTAGCCTGCGTGAGTTAACGCGTGCCTTTCGGCTACTTCCGAGTGGCGTGGCTGTCTTGTTACGCCACAACAGGAAGTTATCATATGCATTAAAAATTTGGGAGTGTGCATACGGACAGATTTAAAGTTGAACCACAACATAAAACTAATCGTAAGAAAAACATATACCAGACGTAAAATCTACTGGAAGTATCCTCAGGAAGAGTAGTCCACCGACGAAAGAAGCAGCTTACACAACGCTCATTCGATTAATAAAGTGGAGCATTTGTCGTCAGTCTGACAGTCTCTCCAGATAAGTGCAGTTTGCATGCAAATGCTATGAAACGAAGAGCCATTTAGCTGCACTTTAATAACTTTCAGACGTCTTGACTACGCTTTTTATTATTTCCAAAATCGCCTTATGCGTTTCGACATCCCATCAATTTCAAAGGCAAGGTTATGTCAATAACATAAAATTTTTCGGTAGATACAACGTATCTCGTCAACATTCTCTGTCACGAGACAAGCGGAAACTGCTACCAGGGAACAAATAGGAAAGCAAGTGGACTAATCCGCTGGGCACTGTATCACCTATCCATCGCTTTTAGGTTTCCAGTTTGTCGCCTGGTAGCAAAGTTCAAATGTGTGTGAATTCCTAAGGGACCAAACTGCTGAGGTCATCGGTCCCTAGACTTACACACTACTTAAACTAACTTATGCTAAGAACAACAGACACACCCATGTCCGAGGGAGGACTCGAACCTCCGGCTGGAGGGGCCGCACAATCCGTGACACGGTGCCTCAAACCGCGCGGCCACTCCGCGCTGCCCCTGGTAGCAGTTTGCACTTGTCTCGTGATTGAGAATGTTGGCGAGATACAATGTATGTATCGAACAACTTTCTGTGACTGACATAGCGTTGTCTTTGGAAATGACGGAATGTCGAAACGCATAAGACGATTTTGGAAATAACAAAAAGCGTGGCCAAAGACATCTGAAAAGTTATTAAAGTTTCCCGACAGGACTGATAGCGGAAACTGCGAAGATCCAAAGAAAAGCATTGCGTTTCATCACAGATACGTAAGCGCGGAAGCATCATATACATTCTCATCCCTGCAGATGGTACAGGAGAGACGGTGTGTGTCACGGTGTGGTGTATTGTTAACATGCAAAGAGCACGTGTTACTAGAAGAGTGAACCACCGTATTTCTTCGTCTTGTGTATATCTCGAGTAAGGTAATATGAGAGATTATATTTTAACTAAAGTTCAGTCTTGATCACAACACTTACGTCTCAATAACATAGGTGACCGGTTTCGGTTATATTTATATAACCATCTTCAGACCCATGGCTTCCTTGGAGGATGGTAGCTGCTGAGGAGAGCTCCGCCTACCATCTTCCAAGGAAGCCATGGGTCTGAAGATGGTTATATAAATATAAACGAAACCGGTCACCTATGTTATTGAGAAAATGGTTCAAATGGCTCTGAGCACTATGGGACTTAACATCTGTGGTCATCAGTCCCCTAGAACTTAGAACTACTTAAACCTAACTAACCTAAGGACATCACACACATCCATGCCCGAGGCAGGATTCGAACCTGCGAGCGTGTTATTGAGACGTAATTGTTGTGACCAAGACTGTGTTTCCCTACGGGCAGTTCACGAATGGAACAGAAAAGGCACGAGGAGCGGGTAGTAACAGTGGTACACAAGGTATCCTCCGTAGCATAGGATACGGTGGCTTGCGGAGTAACTTATAGGTGTCGATATAGTGCGTACTGTCGACAACAAAATCATCAAGCACGCAGGACGAACTTGCACTGGACAACAGTACGTATGGAACTGTAGGTGGGATATTCGCAAGGGACCATCCCAGGATCCGCTATACGTTGTCCAGCGAATCTAAACCTGAATAGGCCGATGGAGGATGTGAACCTTCCTCTTCCCGTCTTACCGACAGCTCAATCCTCTGAATGTTGCTGAGACCTTCATGATAGTTACCATTCAACGGAGACTCTTCACGAGAGTGTAGTGTTTTCTTAAGTCATTAGAGGCGTGGATCAGTCTCGGAGAAGGCTAACACGGAGTCTGCTGATCTGTCACTGCATGTCGTCACATATTCTCTTCGTGTGCTGCGAGTGTTGCAATGAGCTGATGCCGTATCGTATGTCCGCGAATAAAAGGCCTCGGGAGTGAGCACTCACTCCGATTCGGAGAAATATGAGTTGGAAGTTCGTAGAACGAGAGTGTGGAATGTTGTCACGGTATGCGGGGCGAGAATGAGATGGACACAAAAAAGAAGAGAATAGTAGAGCGACAGTCAACGTGGTGAGCGTTGGGCGAGGAATGCAGTTCTGGAAAAGAACGCCACCTAGAGAACGGGTGCCACGGAATGACGTAAGCACCGCCACGCAATCTCAGGACAGCTGGCTGCGACTTGCGGGGACTCGGAACGCCTGATAACAGCGGCCAACGGGAGCAGGCGGCCGCTCTGCCGAGATGGCGGCCTTGACATTCATCAGCAACAGCGGCTGTGCGCCGCACGCCACATGCTGTACGTGCTGCGGTCGCCGTTTTGACGGGCCATCCGCGTCGCTACATTACGGACACTCCTACTATTTGTTGCTACTGGAGCAGCTTGCGGAGCTGTGAGCGCATCAGGGTAAGTGGATCCCTAACCATTCATCTAGAAGGCTTGCAATTGGGCTTTCACTGGGCGTGACCTTGATGCTAGGCTAACTGAACACCAGGGTTTTAACCTGGGTTACCAGGTGTTCGGTTTTTTACCGAACTGTTCTGTACTTCAGCTCAGTGTTCGGTACCCATGTATGACTGCTTCAGTATTTTTTAGAATCCATTCATACCAGTAGTTTGGATTGTTTATACGAACAGCCCCGATACTAAGTAAAAGGGATCGATCGATGGTCTCGCTGTTTGGTCCCCCTCCCCAACCAACCAACCAACCAAGTAAAACTTTGTAACTGTATCAAAGTCAAGCTCCTACGCCCACAAACTCGTTTCTGCGGAAAACGTTTTAAACGGAGAAGAAACCGATTACGTAAAAACTATCATCAGAAGGATAATGGCGGTTCCATGCAGCAATTCCTTTGTGGAAATACACTACTGGCCATTAAAATTGCTACACCACGAAGATGACGTGCTACAGACGCGAAATTTAACCGACAGGAAGAAGATGCCGTGATATGTAAATTATTAGCTTTTCAGAGCATTCACACAAGGTTGGCGCCTGTTGGCACCTACAACGTGCTGACATGGGGAAGGTTTCCAACCGATTTCTCATACACAGTTGACCGGCGTTGCCTGGTGAAACGTTGTTGTGATGCCTCGTGTAAGGAGGAGTAATGTCTACCATCACGTTTCCGACTTTGATAAAGGTCGGATTGTAGCCTATAGCGATTGCGGTTTATCGTATCGCGACATTGCTGCTCTCGTTCGTCGAGATCCAATGACTGTTAGCAGAATATGGAATCGGTGGGTTCAGGAGGGTAATACGGAACGCCGTGCTGGATCCCAACGGCCTCGTATCACTAGCAGTCGGGATGACAGGCATCTTATCCGCATGCCTGTAACGGATCGTGCAGCCACGTCTCGACCCCTGAGTCATCAGATGGGGACGTTTGTAAGACAACGACCATCAGCACGAACAGTTCGACGACGTTTGCAGCAGCATGGACTATCAGCTCGGAGACCATGGCTGCGGTTACCCTTGACGCTGCATCACAGACAGGAGCGCCTGCGATGGTGTACTCAACGACGAACCTTGTTGCACGAATGGCAAAACGTCATTTTTTCGGATGAACCCAGGTTCTGTTTACAGCATCATGATGGTCGCATCCGTGTTTGGCGACATCGCAGTCAACCCACATTGGAAGTGTGTATTCGTCATCGCCATAGTGGCGCATCACCCGGCGTGATGGTATGGGGTGCCATTGGTTACACCTCTCGGTCACCTCTTGTTCGCAATGAGGGCACTTTGAACAGCGGACGTTACATTTCAGATGTGTTGACACCCGTGTCTCTACCCTTCATTCGATCCCTGCGAAACCCTACATTTCGGCAATATAATGCACGACCGCATTGTACAGGTCCTGTACGGGCCTTTCTGGATACAGAAAGCGTTCGACTGCTGCCCTGGTCAGCACATTCGCCAGATCTCTCACTAATTGAAAACGTCTGGTCAATGGTGGCCGAGCAACTGGCTCGTCACAATGCGCCAGTCACTACTCTCGATGAACTTCGGTATCGTGTTGAAGCTACATGGGCACCTGTACGTGCCATCCAAGCTCTGTTTGACTCAATGCCCAGGCGTATCAAGGCCGTTATTACGGCCAGAGGTGGTTGTTCTGGGTACTGATTTCTCAGGATCTATGTACCCAAATTGCGTGAAAATGTAATCACATGTCAGTTCTAGTACAATATATTTGTCCATTGAATACCCGTTTATCATCTGCATTTCTTCTTGGTGTAGCAATTTTAATGGCCAGTAGTGTAGTCTTCAGTCACACGAGTCATTTATGGCCTGACGCTAGAAACAAACTGAATGAGGTATGAGCAGAATTACGCATTCACTGCAGTTTAAAGTCTGCAGCATGAAGCAACTTTTACCATTAATCTAAGGTAACAAATACTTGTTGAAAGCTGTAACAAGCAATAATAAATATAATTTTTGAAGTTCACTAGGTGTTTTATTGTGTTCACCCTCAGCTCAGCGAATCCATTGGTCAGGCAGTGTTTCGTAATTTTTCAGTGTAATCTGGCAACCCTAGTTATGACATCAAGTTTAGTGGAAACTGTTATCAAAGAAGTTGGAGTCCAGAAGCGCTCCAGACGAGCCACTGGCTGAAGATAAAACGTAAGAGACGTAAATAAAAACATTGGAGATGCCTAAAACAGGTAGGTGCAAAATGTTTCGTTAAACATGGAAACGAAATTTAGTTGTGAAATTCGAACAATTTCTATTCTTATCCACAAGATAAAGCACACTGTCATGACTGTGTCACTGCTATGGTAATATTAATAAGTATAGCATTCCGTCTTCGGCCACGAGAGGCCTACAGGGACCATCCGACCGCCGTGTCATCCTCAATGGAGGTTGCGGATAGGAGGGGCGTGGGGTCAGCACACCGCTCTCCCGGTCGTTACGATGGTATTCTTGACCGAAGCCGCTACTATTCGGTCGAGTAGCTCCTCAATTGGCATTACGAGGCTGAGTGCACCCCGAAAAATGGCAACAGCGCATGGCGGCCTGGATGGTCACCCATCCAAGTGCCGACCACGCCCGACAGCGCTTAACTTCGGTGATCTCACGGGAACCGGTGTATCCACTGCGGCAAGGCCGTTGCCCCATGAATAAGTATAGATGATACACAAATGAAGAAATTAATTTATTCTCCGCATTTCTAGTCACTAATGAGTAATTGAATCATTTTGTGGGGAAACATTACAGACAGCAGAAAGCCCGTTCCTGACCGAATAAATATAATTTTGCAGAACATTAGGAACTGTTTTTCTTTTTAATATTATAATCATGATCTGGCAAGTACTGACGCAAAATTCAATTAATTTTAAGAGGAATTTGTTATAAGAATTATATGTGCTATTACTTGTAGAACGTGCTGCAGAGAATGCTTAAAAATCGCATACTGACGAGTTTTTTTACAATATATTAGCTCACAAGACAAGATATTGGTCGTTCCCTTCCCCCATCCCCTTAAACCTAGATTACTAAAGCCCTCCTAAAATTTACGATTGTAGCTAGTACCAATGCACGGTTCCTGTCTGTCTGGTATCGTCAGTATAGCGTAAAACAGAACTTTTGTACATATTTTGTGCGTGACCTACCATTGGAGACCCAATAATATTTTAATTAACTAGTGCATGAACTATAAATTATGACTTTGATTTCTTCTGTATACACAGCGACGCACGAGTAGCTGATACAATTAATATTGCCACAACACTTATTTCTAAAATGAAAATTTTCAAATTTTACCCATAGGTAGCCGTCGGGATGGCCGAGCGGTTCTAGGCGCGCAGTCCGGAACCGTGCGACTGCTACGGTCGCAGGTTCGAATCCTGCCTCGGGCATGGATGTGTGTGATGTCCTTAGGTTAGTTAGGTTTAAGTAGTTCTAAGTTCTAGGGGACTGATGACCACAGCAGTTGAGTCCCATAGTGCTCAGAGCCATTTGAACCATTTGAATGGCTCTGAGCACTATGGGACTCAACTGCTGTGGTCATCAGTCCCCTAGAACTTAGAACTACTTAAACCTAACTAACCTAAGAACACGGTTCCGGACTGCGCGCCTAGAACCGCGAGACCACCGCGGCCGGCGAACCATTTGAACCAAGGGACATCATACAATTGCCGAATATTTCCAGTACAGCATTAGCCAGATGAGGTGTTGCGCCATCTTGCATAAACCACCGTGTGTTCATCGCAAGATTGGTGCAAGAAGATGTGGCACAGTCACTTTTCCAACATTTTCTTACATCGATCAGCATTGACTGTGTCATTGAAGCACACTGCTCCGATTAGGCCATGAATGGTTAGAGCTAACCACACTATCACTTTTTCACCGTGTGTATTTTTCTCATGAACATGAACATTTAGCGGTTTTTCTC
Source organism: Schistocerca nitens (assembly GCF_023898315.1). Lineage (NCBI taxonomy): Eukaryota > Metazoa > Arthropoda > Insecta > Orthoptera > Acrididae > Schistocerca > Schistocerca nitens. Next base: position 150,638,552 of record NC_064621.1, on the reverse strand, counting down.
TATCCCAAAATCGAAAATTATGTTTACTGCTCCAATGAGGTAGAAATAAGCTTAGTCTGAGAACCATGGGTTGAACATTATTTCACCTTTTCCTCCTTGCCATAATGAATATTCCAGTCTTCTCTGTTTATTCTGCTCTCTAACAGAGCCATTTTGCAGCAATACGAGATCGTGGTTGAGGGTGCTTCACGCCGATAGTATAAATTTTCTTTCATATTCCATGTTAAGCGAGGGGAAGAAAAACTGGCTCTAAGCCCTATGAGACTTAACATCTGAGGTCATCAGTCCCCTAGACTTAGAACTACTTAAACCTAACTAACCTAAGGACATCACACACATCCATACCCGAGGCAGGATTCAGACTACGACCGCAGCAGCAACAGTGCGATTCCGGACTGAAACGCCTAGAACCGCTCGGTCACAACGGCCAGCGGAGGAGAAGAGATCACTACGCAAAATTCTTCGTACAAAACGAGTTATCCCCATTTCGCCTACTGCCCGCCGGGATGAGTTGTTTGGACTTCGTTGAATGGCGAACCGTAGCGCTGTGATGTTTTCGGAGAGTGAATAGTCGTTACCGAGGTCATTTAACTCACCACAAACTGCCTTCTTCCAATTTTCTCGTTAACTGGAGACCTGCTTTTCTTTATGGTGCCCACGCGTGTGGAATATTGTCCTGAATCTTCTTTGAGTTGGTGTGACACTTTTCAATTCAGATTAAAGAATAACTGCCTTAACAGGCTGCTGAGCAGATAAACGTCGGTGCTCAGGCTTGGCGAAACGCTAACTGTGAAACAAGAGACTGACGATATTGCGGCAATACGATCTCTGCCGACGCTTCCATGAAGCAAAACACGTTGGTGCGAAATCTGAATGAAATATAACTACAGCTACAGTCTTTATTCAATGTTAAAATGTGCCGGCCGGTTGTGGCCGAGCGGTTCTAGGCGCTACAATCTGGAACCGCGCGGCCGCTACGGTCGCAGGTTCGAATCCTGCCTCGGGCATGGATGTTTGAGATGTCCTTAGGTTAGTTAGGTTTAAGTAGTTCTAAGTTCTAGTGCTCAGAGCCATTTGAACCATTTTTAATGTTAAAATGTGTCAACAAAGGGCTCCTAGCACTATGGGACTTAACATTTGAGGTCATCAGTCCTCTAGAACTACGTAAACCTAAATAACCTAAGGATATCACACACATCCATGCCCGAGGCAGGATTTGAACCTGCGACCGTAGCGGTCGCGCAGTTCCAGACTGAAGGGCCTAGAACCGTTCGTCCACACACCGGTCGGCTGTGTCAACACTATTCGTGGACTACCCTGTACGATGCGGTAGATTGCGGCTATGATTACTGTTGTGGGTGCAGGTTTAAGTGAAAACGTTTCTACGGTCAATTTAGTTCGCTACCACGCGGTACAGGTTGCTTGCTCTTAAACCACGTTTCAGAGCACGCCCCGGGATTGCGTCGCTTATGAGTGGTCGCCATAATACCGCCGTTTTCTCGGAGTGAGCACCATGCAGTTCTTTAATTTCTGTTCGCGGAGGCGAGGCCGAGATTTAGGGCGGCGGGCGCTTAATCTCTATTTGTGGTTTGCGACAGTGGGGCCCGCTTTAATAGCACTCCCACAACAGCGGCGCGGTGTGTTCCGAAATTTCGCGCTCCAGCGAGCGAGTCGTATCGGCCACGCTATCCGGAGGGAGAAAGAGGAGGCGGGCGAGGGCAGCCGCTGGACGGGCGACCCGATGGACACAGGAGCGCCTCAGTGAGTCTTTGAGAGTCGCTCTCGACGGCCACCGAGGCGGAATCTCTGGCGTTTAATTTCACGCGGCGTTTCGCAGGAATGCGATAGCGGGAAACAACACCCTCCCCCCCCCCTCCCCTCTTACCCCTCCCCCGGCCATGCGCTGGCGTGACGAGGTTTATGTCGCAGTAGGTCAGAGATATCTCTCTCGCTGTGGAATGTTGTGAAAGCGTAGCGTGTTCTAGCTCGGACGTAAACACTTAATAGGCACGTCCGACAGTACACAAGGAAACAGCTCGTGGACTGCGCATTCTTCCTCGTCTCCTCCGCCACGCCACGCTCTCCTCGCCAGCCCCCAACCAATCCGATCCTCCCCCTCCGCTTCAAACAAAGGATTTCTTAAATAGAAATGAACTGTGTTATGCGATCTAAGCCGTGAAGGATTAGCCGAGCGGTTTAAGGCGCTGCAGTCATAGACTGTGCGGCTGGTCCCGACGGAGGTTCGAGTCCTCCCTCGGGCATAGGTGTGTGTGTTTGTCCTTAGGATAATTTAGGTTAAGTAGTATGTAAGTTTAGGGACTGATGACCTTAGCAGTTAAGTCCCATAAGATTTCACACTCATTTGAACATTTTTTATGCGATCTAAGTTGACACACTAAGTCTCGTTGACAATTGACTCAAAGCTGGTTCGAGGTTTACTAATGACTGGAAAGTTATCACTGACATCTAGTAAAAACTGGGACGTTAACACTACCACATCAACAGATTGTGTGCCGACGTCCTGGGCGGGAAACAAACGAAAAAGTCACAGAAGAACATAAATTTCTTTTGTGAACTTCCTATGGTATTCTACTCTTGTAAGTAGGCTGTTTGGGTTTCTATGATGGTAACGCCACGTAGCGATTTGTATGACCGAGCGAGGTGGCGCAGTGGTTAGCACACTGGACTCGCATTCGGAAGGACGACGGTTCAATATCACGTCCGGCCATCCTGATTTAGGTTTCCCGTGATTTCCCTAAATCGCTCCAGGCAAATGCCGGGATGGTTCCTTTGAAAGGGCACGGCCAACTTCCTTCCCCATCCTTCCCTAATCCTATGAGACCGATAACCTCGCTGTTTGGTCTCTTCTCCCAAACACCCAACCAACCGCTCTGTATGAAAATCACTGACTGTGCTGTGTGCAGTCTGTGGCTGATTTGCATTCTTGGATTATTTCTATTGTAGTGTTGGGCAGTTGGAGGTGAGCCGCTAGCAGTGGTGGACGTGGGGAGAGAGATGGCAGAATTTTGAGAGCGGACTATCTGGACGTGTGTCCATCAGAAAAAGGAAATTTCTAAGACTGGATGTCATAAACTGATATATATATTATGACTTTTGAACACTATTAAGGTAAATACATTGTTTGTTCTCTATCAAAATCTTTCGTTTTCTAACTATGCCTGGTGAGGATGAAGTCCCATACTCCGTGAGGGTACATAGGGGAACGATGCGGGAGACCCGCACCGCCGTACTAGGCAAGGTCCTAGTGGAGGTGGTTTGCCATTGCCTTCCTCCGACCGTAATGGGGATGAATGATGATGATGAAGACGACACAATAACACCCAGTCATCTCGAGGCAGGAAAAATCCCTGACCCCGCCGGGAATCGAACCCGGGACCCCGTGCTCAGAAAGCGAGAACGCTACCGCGAGACCACGAGCAGCGGACCAACTATGCCTAACAGTAGTTAGTGCCTTCAGTAGTTAGAATCTTTTATTTAGCTGGCATTATTGCCGCTCGTTGTATTAGATTAGTTCGAGTAACGAAGATTTTTGTGAGGTAAGTGATTCATGAAAGGTATAGGTTAGCCCGCATCTCGTGGTCGTGCGGTAGCGTTCTCGCTTCCCACGCCCGGGTTCCCGGGTTCGATTCCCGGCGGGGTCAGGGATTTTCTCTGCCTCGTGATGGCTGGGTGTTGTGTGCTGTCCTTAGGTTAGTTAGGTTTCAGTAGTTCTAAGTTCTAGGGGACTTATGACCACAGCAGTTGAGTCCCATAGTGCTCAGAGCCAAAGGTATAGGTTATTGTTAGTCAGGGCCATTCTTTTGTAGGGATTATTGAAAGTCAGTCTGCGTTGCGCTAAAAGAAAAAATATTGTGTGTCAGTTTACTGTTGATCAGAATAAATAAAGAGATAAATGTCAGAGTACGTTCAGTTTTGCTCAGCTGTTTGAAAATCAAATATCGTAAGAGGTTTACCAGCACTGTCATTCATAATTTTTCCAAGGGGATGTTTCACCCTCTTCCATTGTGTTCAACTGTGAGAGTCCTCTTTTTAACTTTCGTCGATTTCATTTTCTATTTTAAAAATTTCAGTTCCTTTCGCACATTGTCATTTTAGGATTCAGTATCTCTATCGGTGAAAACGGAACCCCTATAGGATCGATATAGCCATTGTGGATGACGATCTGCGACTGTGATTTAAATTGGCGTTTATCTGGTAATAAATATGCAAACAGTCGCTTTTTTATGATTTATTCAACCATGAACATGGTTTCGAGCCAGTGTAAAACCAAGTGTAGCTACGTACTGTGTTTATTTGTGTACATAGCTTAATAATGCACGTTATAAGAAGCAACCAGATGCGAATACCACAGTGCACTCAGCACCAGCACTGCATCTAGTTGCACTTGGTCTACAAGATAATGTTCTTGTGACACCTCCATCTGAAGATGAGCCTGCTGTGGCTCGAAAACATATTCATGGTTGAATAAATCGAAAAACAAGCGACTGGCTGCATATTTATTACCAGATAAACGCCTTATAGGATAACTTGTCCATCTGTACGTGTGTCTGTCCCACTGTTAAAAACTCTTTTCCTCACCAGCGGGTTAAAGTATCAAGCTGAAATTTATGTCACATACTAACCTAAATCAGAATGGCCAAACGCGGGTTTCAACCGTCGTCCTCCCGAATGCGAGTCACTGCAGACATACATTCTAAGAAATTTCTTTCTCAAATTTAGCATCAAATGAGATACTAGCTCAAATGACACCTCTGCCATCCATTTTTATTTATTTTTCGCTGCTGGCCAATGTCGTAAATATCATTTCAGAAATTTTGTACGATTGTGGTGCCCACCCGGAGGAGAGATACTAGTACACTTTTTTTTAGCGAAGACTGTCCTCTTTGCGTGTGCTACTCTGCTGCTTACAACCTCTTCGCTTCCTCCTTAATCCGGCAGGCCGGGGTGGCAGAGCAGTTCTAGGCGCTACAGTCTGGAACCGCGCGACCGCTACGGTCGCAGGTTCGAATCCTGCCTCGGGCATGGATGTGTGTGATGTCCTTAGCTTAGTTAGGTTTAAGTAGTTCTAAGTTCTAGGGGACTGATGACCTTAGAAGTTAAGTCCCATAGTGCTCATAGCCATTTGAACCTCCTTAATCCGTAACTTTGCTGTCAAGGTTGCAGCAGAAATTTTGATAAGTTTATCACTAATCTCATTTTTGCTACTCCTCAATACATTCATCTTTTTATTAGTTTTCTCTACATGTAAATCTCGTTTTTAGGGTTTCGTACCTCAGTCCGTAAAAAGGGAACCCTTGTAGGATTACTCTGTTGTCCATCCACCCGACCGTCTGTCTCTATGGTCTACGGTCCCTTGCAGTGTGACCCATTAAACTTCCAAGTCGATGCAATCAATAGAAACGCCGATTTATGTTACATATCTCGATACTCGCAAACTCATTCATCAGAACTATAGATCACTGGCTCCCAACCTGGGGGTAATTATCCAGTGAGATGTAAAATGAAATTTTCTGAAGGTTTAAAATTAAACGATTCGATTCTGTTTCAGTCATGAGACTAAATCATTTTAAAAATATTGTTACTATTATCATAATTTTGTAAGACTCTAACAACTATTGCATAGCTATCAATAATAACCTATTCTCAGCGTGTGCGTGTCTGCATTTGGAGGTCGCTCAACATCGCAGCCATCAGCGCCCGTACGCAGACCGTATAAGGCCAATGAGGGTATAGCACACAAAATGAGGAGAGCCTAAATACTCTATAAGACCACATACGCTCCCTTGTACTGTTCTTTACACGAACACACGCGACTCCTTTGAATGTAACAATGGAGCAAGCGAGGTAAGGAAGACAATTACAAACAAAGACATCTTATCTGGACAGCCACTAAGAAGCAAGTCCAGAAAAGAAGATCGGTGGACTTATTGTCAATTAGTAGCATTAATGGGCAGGAGATTATAGATTCCTCACATATATTCCATCCACTACACACAACTTTGTCCCGTACGTCGCTGATGATAAAAGTGAGATTTACATAACAAATGCTAAATATCTCAGGAACATGTCTTCTCCATTTTGTAGATAGCACTTGCAGCAGTTCAGAAATTGCTTCATTACACGCTTCGAAACAGACAAATGAATTAATTGATAGCACGACGCAGCCATAAGTACATAAGGGCTACTACAATGCTGTACACAGATTTATTATTACTATTACTACTAATGGTTGCTGTCAGACACAAAGCATTAACAGCCAGAAATCTTCCAGTCTCTGCCAGTTCAGAAGTATGGAGTGCAGCAATCAAGTGATTTACGAACACTAAGTATAGTGCACACATTTTAACTTGGTTGACTTTAAATGAGGTTGCAATGAGCAGGTCCAGCAAGTGCTGCAATGGAGAGCGGTAACGCATGGGAAGTATGCTTTGTAACAAGTGTCTACATTCACTATGGATAGTTAGCTTTGTTATCTGAGAAGAAGTTGTGAGTAGCACCTGCAACACGCCACGAATTCCTTCGTCATTCAGTCTAAAACACACACACAACTAAATATCATTCATCTTTCATCATTTTAAAAATAAGTGTTCCGAGAAAACTCTTTCATCCTACAGTTTAGTTAGGTGCTAAGGTTGCCGGTAATGTGGGAGACGGGGGGGTGGTGGGAGGGGAGTGGGGCAACATACGGCAGGGGGGGGGGACGATATTACCTAGTGTCTAATTGCACTCAGGTGTAATGGTCTAATAAAGGTTGGGAACCACTGCTATAGATAACCTATCTACATACATGGTGGGCCTAGAGGTTTAACTGCAAGTCACGTATCTGCAAACTGAGGGGTCGTGTGGTCGAATCCCAGTCGGGCCCCGAATTTTTCAGTCTTCGCCTTAACTCAGCCTTCACCTCTCAACAATGTGAGAAGTCGCCAGAAACAACACTTGGGTCATATTCCACATTAAACTGTAGGTCCTCTTTCCCCGCTTGGATAACTGGGGTCGGTTAGAGACACGCAAGTTCAAATGTTCAAATGTGTGTGAAATCTTATGGGACTTAACTGCTAAGGTCATCAGTCCATAAGCTTACACACTACATAACCTAAACTATCCTAAGGACAAACATACACACCCATGCCCAAGGGAGGACTCGAACCTCCGCCGGGACCAGCCGCACAGTCCCTGACTGCAGCGCCCCAGACCGCTCGGCTAATCCGCCCGGCAGACACGCAAGTCGCCGAAGTGGTGTTCAATAAAATGTCTTGCACCAGCCACTGAATCACACGAAATTATTATCTATAACAATAATTAAGTTTCCACGGAACCCTCAGAGCGCGATTCGTGCTTGCACCTTTCTAGTTTTTATAAAAGATGATATTGTCGTGAGCGAATCTTATCGGCGATATCCTTTCACCTCGAAATTTAATACGACTTACTTCTCCTCCTCTCGTTGCTTGAATTTCAGTCTAAGATAGTTTCTTCCTCCAGCAGGGCGCGGAACAGCTACCGCCACGGCGAGTCACGCGGTGACGTCGTGATTTATTCATTTCTGCCACGGAGACGCACAGCAACATTCGCTAAAATTTACGTAGCGTAGCGGGACGAGGAATGAAAATTATTCTGTTTAGGAATTGTAACAGTTTCGTCTGCGCTGTTCCACGGCTCTGCGACAGGAGAGAAATGGCCCGGGATCACGAGCGGCGTGGCTGGCCTGAAGAATGCGACCAGGAAACTGCGCAGTCGGCGCCGCGCGCAGTAAAACTCGGCGACACCCGCGAGGCGAAGTGTCTCGCCGAATAAATCGCTAGCGGATGCTGCCATTAATTCCGGAACCTCCCCCCCCCCCCCCCCCCCCCCAGCGCAGATGGCGCAGACGGCATTTACAGATTTGTCGGAAACGCCTGGCATTCACCGGAAAAGCAGGGAGGGGGGTCGACCGGTTGGGTGGAGGGAACGGCAATATTTGCTGCCGGAAGGCAAAACGAGGCTTTCTGGCCGCTGCGAAACGAACTACAAAACGAAACACCGTTCTTCCCCCCGCCGTGCACTGCAACTTAAGATATCGTGACAGAATAGCTGACGTCAATGGCGAGTATAAATCCTGCGGTTGACATTGATGGTTGCAGCAACGATCGGATACAGCTACAGGCTACCTTTTTAGACGAAACTCGATGTCCGCCAGTTGTGCAAGTCTAGCAACGTTTCTCACTAAGGAATGCTCTGCAGCTGTCAGAAGTGGAAGTCGACTGTGATTCAGTTGAAAATGCGATAACCTCCGACTCTTCTTACATGACTGACAGCTCATTTTCCTTTAGCGTCCTCAAACATACCGGCTTCGTGGCGTCCCTGCACAGATTGTTACGCTTCGCTTCCTGAGCTGACAAGATACTTTCCTGGCCGTATTTCCTGTAATTATTACAACTAAACTACTGTACGGATACATTTTCCTTCTCTGTCTACTTCTTCATGTACGCACGCATGATGGAAACCCTTATTTTTTCACATAATGTTCAGGATATCGAAACAAGGTTCTCAATAACTGTTGGTATGAAAAATGGCGAATATTTTGCAGTATGTCCCATGCGTGTAAATTTTTATTTGAGAAGGTGTGAAGCAGTTTTGTTTTTTTATATAGCGAAAGAGAACTGTACTTCGAGCAAACTGTGAGGGAATCCAAGAATACATATGGAGAGGTCATTTAAATTGAGGGAGCATAAAAAAAGCTTTTAGTTTTGACGATGATACTGTAGTACTCTCAGAGAAAGTGAAAGACTTAGAAGAGGACTCTAATGAAATGGATGGTGTCTTGAAACGAGGTTTATAAGATGAACAATTAAAAGATTTATCATGCAAATTAATTCAATTAAATAAGGCGATAGTGACAAAACTGATTATGAAATGATACATTCAAAGCAGTAGATGAGTTTTGTTCAAATGGTTCAAATGGCTCTGAGCACTATGCGACTTAACTTCTGAGGTCATCAGTCGCCTAAAACTTAGAACTAATTAAACCTAATTAACCTAAGAACATCACACACATCCATGCCCGAGGCGGGATGAGTTTTGTCATTTGAGTAGTAAAATAAGTGACGAAGCTGAAACAGAGGGGGAATAAATACAGACAGAAAAGCATTTTTGAAGAAGAGAAATTTGATAATAAAAAATACAAATTTAAATATTGGGAAGTCTCTTCAAGAAATAATAGTCTGGAACGTAGTCTTGCACGTGGACAAAAAGCAGTTCAGTTCAAAAGAGAATAGAATTTTTTTAAATCTGGTACTACAGGAGACATTAAGAGTAAGTGAGTATATCGGATAACTGATGACAAAGAACCGAATGGAACTGGGGAGAAAAGAAATTTATGGTACAACTTGCCTAAAAGTATGGTTCTTCACTATGGAACCCATACTAAGGCATTAAGGACTAGTCAATCAGGTCATGGATATAAACGTGAGGAGAAAAAAGTGTTGAGGGAGATTAGGCTTCGATGCAGAACGTATGTTTAAATGGACGGAGATTTCAGTAGTAATGCAGAGATGCAGAGGTTTGCGCACAAGCTAGACTGTCGTTGAGAACTCTAACGAATCAGTCTTCGTACTGAAGTAAAGGGCAACAACAACAACAACCCTTGATAAATTTAGTGATGACACACCTGTCACAGCTTGAAGAGAATTATTTCACAGCAAGAACTGGAAAACTGCTAAATGTGACGATCGGTACTGCCGGTACGGTACAGATCCTCCTGCTTTTTATTTTTCATTTGTTTTATTTTAAATGGCTTCCGGCATTTGCCCATACAACAAAACATACAATTAAGGAAACATGTGTCAAAATCAAATTGCGACAATTAGCAAACTGGATACAGAATATACTGAAAATTTTAAACTTAATTACTGTATCTTGAAAGATAAACTAATCGAATGGGAGGAGAAAGCAGGTAAGATTTAAGAATTAATGCTGAAGTTATCTTTTCAAAGTCTAATGAATTTAGACTTCCAGATCTTCTTCTTCTTACGAGGCACCTCCAGCTTTCACCATATCTCGCAGCTCTCTCACCAGATGCCTCGATCTCTCCATTCTTCCTCTTTCTCTTCTTTTGCTCTCCTCTCCATCAGTTCTCGGGTACCCGTAATTATCCTTTTTGTGGTCTTCCTCCTCCTCTTCTTCTTCCGGGAGGTTATCGTGGACCGAAGGAAGATTAACGTCCCGTCGACATAGAGGTCATACGGAGCACAAGCTCGGATTGTATCAATGATGGGGAAGGAAATTGGCCATGCCCTTTCAGAGGAACCATCCCGGCATTTGCCTAGAGCGATTCAGGGAAATCACGGGAAATCTAACTCTGGATGTCCGGAAGAGGGTTTGAATCGTCGTTCTCACGAATGCGAGTCCAGTGTGCTAACCACTGAGCCACCTCGCTCGGTAACGTTACCATGAAAGTTCTGTCTTTGGCCATATGTCTTCTTCCAATCATTTGACATTCCCTAAGCATCCAAGATGTCTTTCTTCTATTCTGCCCGTAATACTATAATGGGCCTGCGTCCTTACTCAGTCACAGGCTTGATTGCTAAAATAATAACTACCCTAAGAGAGAAGTAATCAATTTTCAGAGCTTCGTGTAGTGTTTCAGCCCTTTGTTCGTTGTACCTTACAAAATTCTCTACAAAATGCAAGATGTGCTCTTCAGTTGCACAGTAATCGCAGAGTCCACAACGTACCCGAGAGGACACTACAAGATGTAACGGATACAAGTGAAGATGTATTTTATATATGATACCTCATTATGTACACACGTCAGTGTGTTGGATTTTTTTTCTGTGTGTCGAGGAGTCTTCCCATAAATACATCACAAGCTTCACGAACTGATGTTTTCTGCACGGTCATAACTGTAACAAAAAGAGGTCTACGCCTACCAGTATAGACTAACCATTTTCCGTCCACGTGTCCGCCTTCAACATCTCATCTGGTGCCCAGGGGGAAATAAGCATTAATGGCTTGCTTGTGCTATGCATACGTGGAGGTACTATCTGACCTAAAAACATATGACTTGTAATAGCTATAATTATTAGTCTGCAAATGACGTAAATACTGATGTAATAATGTTCACCACTCAGTCACCAATACAAATATCTCCACTTACACTCGTTACACCTTGTATGTTGAATGGCTTGATTATTTATTTTCCTTTAGATGCCATGCAAAAGACAAAGGAAGTTCATGAATAAATATCAGAGCAAAGAAGAAGGAAAAAGAGATTACCTTTATTTATGCACTTCATATAGGGTGTATCTTAATAAACAGCAAAAACTGAACCGAAGAAGCCCAATTACATGGAGAATTTTGATTTTACATTTGGAATACGTCTGTACCAATTAGGGCAATATTTCATGTAGAAGTCAGCGGTGCTCGTAATTGCTCGTTGTCAGCGTCAGTTATCTGACAAATGTCCCGTTTGCGGACCCCTGTTTCCTGTAACAATTTTGCTTCTGTTAGTGTACAATTTCACCCATCTCGGTTTTCGCTGTTATTTATGATGCACCCTGTACGTGTAAGTGAAAGACATACTGAGGCCAAATTTTCAGGCCTAATTTTAAAACACTCTCTCCAGCAACCGCTCATCCACGTAATTAGTGTCTCTCTCTCTCTCTCTCTCTCTCTCTCTCTCTCTCTCTCTCTGTGTGTGTGTGTGTGTGTGTGTGTGTGTGTTTATGTTAGTGTGCGTGTGTGTGTGTGTGTGTGTGTGTGTGTGTGTGTGTGTGTGTGTGTGTGTGTGTGTGTGTGTGTTTTAAGCCGGCCGTGGTGGCCGAGCGGCACTTCAGTCCGGAACTGTGCGACTGCTACGGTCACAGGTTCGAATCCTGCCTTGGGCATGGATGTGTGTGATGTTCTTAGGTTAGTGAGGTTTAAGTAGTTCTAAGTTCTAGGGGACTGATGACCTCAAGTCCCATAGTGCTCAGTCATTTGAACCATTTTTTGATTTTGTGTTTTTTAGATACAGAGATCAAGAGAGAGAGAGAGAGAGAGAACTTAAATAGGGTCATGGAAAGCGGAATGAACTAAAATTTAGATGAAGCAACCATGGAGAGTCCTTCGTAATCACCTCGAGGAGAGAAAAGCGGGAAAGATTTAAGTAATTTCCAACGTCTGAACCGCTTCCCGACAAACTACGCTCGGCGTTTTACTCCGTGGCAGGCGGGCAACCGGAACGGCGAACACAAACCGTACAGCTAGTCCAGCGTGCTGCATCAGAAGGTTGTGGCGCTGCAATCTCAATGGAAGCCGCACGAGTTTCGGCGTGCTCCACGGCCGTTGAATCACTCCGTGCGCTCCTGTGACAGATTTCCCCCTGCTGAAAGGCGCGGGGCCAACCAGGCAGAAATGCTGTAGAAAGCGAAAGCCTCAGCCATTGTCGGCTGAGTCCTGCCTGCCAACGCTCACGTAGGACGACCCAGTGCAGTGGAACGACGTAAACACTGAAATCGTGCTTCAAAGGTTACTTTGAAAGGAAAGCTACTACAGTTGCCCAATTTTCTGAAAACAACCCCTATGGCGGACTCCACCGTATTTCGCAAAGCACTTGCTTATAAAAATCGCAGTGATTATCTATCATCCCTTTTTGATCCTCTACCAACAGTCTTCTGTACAGATCAAATTACATATGCGTGATCGGAGTCGGACATCAACTTTGGGCACGCTTTCAGTTTGAACACAAACAGTGTGGTTTGAAAATCTGAGTTTAAATCTGAGAATACTGTTACTAAAAATTTATGTGCGCAGTGTATTTGCACCTCCATCTGTAACAGAGGATGACAAAGACAAATAGACTTGCTAGGACAAGCTATCAGACCAGGTCCTACAAAGCCTAACCAACTAGTAATTAAGACTTCAACAAAGTAACACCGCACTTACGATGGCAGAAAGATGCTGAAACACGACTAGGGAAGGAAAGCAGCATTTAGACGTTTTGCCCACAAGAACCTCACTGCCTAATGAACTACAACTTTAGAGTACGTTTCTACTTTCTGTAACATTTCTACAGCACGTTGTGACACAGCTGTTATCTTTAACGACGCAGAACCCGGAAAGTGTAATCGCTTCTGATAAAACGACATTCTGATTGAGCAATGGTCTTAGCGCGGGATGACATGTGGAATTTTTCTGAAGTACGTATTTTCGTCGACGTCTAATATTATGTTCTAGGTTATTCTATTAGTCAAATATTTATCGAGACATTAGCATATTTCAAAAGATACTCTATATTATCGTAATTTGCTTAGTATGTAGTACAGTGTCGAATGGTTTTGGACATTAGGGCGACAGCCTGTAAGGTTTGTATGTTATCGATATGGACCTGTGAGAGAGAGAGAGCATGTAACGTTACTGTTAAACAATCTTCGGTCTTAGTTGAAGTCTGGTAGGCGGTGAACGTATTCAGTAGTGCTGTGTTGATTTCTGAAAGTAACTTTTAGATGAAGAAAGATTTATTGTAAAGGATGAATATGATGTATACATTAAAAGGTGAAAGGAATATAAACTTTAAATAATGTTACTTTTTTGAAGAGAAGTTTGATGTAAGACAGAGGCACTGCGTACCTAATTTGTAGAAATGATTGGCAGCTAGGTAACTTAATGGTTCAAATGGCTCTGAGCACTATGGGACTCAACTGCTGAGGTCATTAGTCCCCTAGAACTTAGAACTAGTTAAACCTAACTAACCTAAGGACATCACAAACATCCATGCCCGAGGCAGGATTCGAACCTGCGACCGTAGCGGTCTTGCGGTTCCAGACTGCAGCGCCTTTAACCGCACGGCCACTTCGGCCGGCCCTTTATCAATAGGCATTACCACATTGCACCATGTGGTATGCAACAAACTGAATATAGTATGTAAATTTTATTTAGAAGTAGAAGTCAGGCTTCACCACTGCCTGCTACGCTTTCGAGAAATCTGCAACAATGTTGTCAAAACTCGAGGTAACTGGAAATTTCGATTAGGGCCAGATAATTGTTTTACTTCAGTTGCGCATTTAATATCAAGACTAGGTGCATTCAGATCAGTTACAGTTAAGATCAAAATACCGGGTGATCAAAAAGTCAGTATAAATTTGAAAACTTAATAAACCACGGAATAATGTAGATAGAGAGGTAAAAATTGACACACATGCTTGGAATGACATGGGGTTTTATTAGAACCAAAAAAAAAAATTGCTAGACACGTGAAAGATCTCTTGCGCGCGTCGGTTGGTGATGATCGTGTGGTCAGCCGCCACTTTCGTCATGCTTGGCCTCCCAGGTCCCCAGACCAGTCTGTGCGATTATTGGCTTTGGGGTTACCTGAAGTCGCAAGTGTATCGTGATCGACCAACATCTCTAGGGATGCTGAAAGACAACATCCGACGCCAATGCCTCACCAGAACTCCGGACATGCTTTACAGTGTTGTTCACAACATTATTCCTCGACTACAGCTACTGTAGAGGAATGATTGTGGACATATTGAGCATTTCCTGTAAAGAACATCATCTTTGCTTTGTCTTACTTTGTTATGCTAATTATTGCTATTCTGATCAGATGAAGCGTCATCTGTCGGACATTTTGTGAACTTTCGTATTTTTTTGGTTCTAATAAAACCCCATGTCATTCCAAGCATGTGTGTCAATTTGTAACTCTCTATCTATTTTATTCCGTCATTCATTCAGTTTCCAAATTTATACTGACTTTTTGATCACCCGGTAGGTTCTGTTTAGTCAAAGGCTAGCATACGAGTTTAAGTTGGATAACAGTTTATAAGTACATAATTTTGATAATACGTAGACTTTTATAGAGTGGGAGGTAAATTTGGGCTAAATTTCACATAGAAACGTATAGTGGGGGGCTTACAAATCAAGTCATTACGGATAGCGACTTAAATTAATAGGATAAAGCTGCAGAAGAATATCTATGGTCTTGCTTATAGAGATATGCAATGTTTTTCCTGATGAAAGTTTTGGAAACGTAGAAAATCTAATTGCATGGGTCCGGACGGGGATTTAAAAACCCGATCCGTGGGAGAACACCAAAACACAGATAGAACGTATACCACCAGAAGCTCGTCCAGAGTACGTTAATGCTGCCCATCCGGAAATGACCGCTTTTACCGGTCATCCCCTTGCATTACTCGAAAGTGAAACAGTTTGTCGTCACAAAAATAGACTGAAGACAATGCTGACCGTCGAGCAAATCACCCAGAGCATTGCTCCCCGCGTGGGTGAACTCGAGCCGCTACACTGTTGACAAACATGGGCGCTGACGCCGCTCGACGCAGAGTCGCTGTTTTGAATAAAGCGATACGGCTGTTGTAAACACGTGGGCGCAAAGTGTTGAGTTAGCCCTGGGGAGCCGTGCGGGCGCTATCTAAAGAGGTCGTCTGGAGAACCGCGGCGCAGGCGCTTGCGTGGCGTTCAGAGACCTCCCCGGGAAATCACTACTCCCACAGGAAGGCCGGCCGACGCCAATTACCCACGTCCTCAGACCGAGCCGCTCACGCCGGAAGTTGGCCGTCTCTGCTTCGTCACTGTTTGGTTGTGGCCTTCTGTATGAAGACAGATTTCGTGCTACTTTCCACGCTAGTATGCAAGGCGTAGCCATAAAGTTTTAATTACTACCTCGAAAAAATAAATTTACGTAATTCGATTTGGGTTCATTTATAGGTTCATGTACGCAGTCGTGGTGCATACTCAATCCTCGCGCGACACATCCGTAGCACGCCGCTAGACGAGCCGAAACAAAAATGGCGCAGCCCATTGATTAAGTGGAGTATCTAGCGGTTATCTGTTTTCGGAAAGAGCAAAAGTGTCGTGCCATACTAAGGCATTATGGCCTGAGGACTTTAGTATGTACACTACTGGCCATTAAAATTGCTACACCACGAAGATGACGTGCTACAGACGCGAAATTTAACCGACAGGAAGAAGATGCTGTGATATGCAAATGATTAGCTTTTCAGAGCATTCACACAAGGTTGGCACTGGTGGCGACTCCTACAAGATGCTGACATGAGGAAAGTATCCAACCGGTTTCTCATACACAAACAGCAGTTGACGAGTGTTTCCTGGTGAAACGTCGTTGTGATGCCTCGTGTAAGGAGGAGAAATGCGTACCATCACGTTTCCGACTATGATAAAGGTCGGATTGTAGCCTATCGCGATTGCTGTTTAACGTATCGCAACATTGCTGCTCGCGTTGGTCGAGATCCAATTACTGTTAGCAGAATATGGAATCGGTGGGTTCAGGAGGGTAATACGGAACGCCGTGCTGGATCGCAACGGCCTCGTATCACTAGCAGTCGAGATGACAGGCATCTTATCCGCATGGCTGTAACGGATCGTGCAGCCACGTCTCGATCCCTGAGTCAACAGATGGGGACATTTGCAAGAAAACAACCATCTGCACGAACAGTTCGACGACGTTTGCAGCAACATGGACTATCAGCTCGGAGACCATGGCTGTGGTTACCCTTGACGGTGCATCACAGTCAGGAGCACCTGCGATGGTGTACTCAACGACGAAGCTGGGTGACCGAATGGCAAAACGTCATTTTTTCGGATGAATCCAGGTTCTGTTTACAGCATCATGATGTTCGCATCCGTGTTTGGCGACATGGCGGTGAACGCACATTGGAAGCGTGTATTCGTCATCGCCATACAGGCGTATCACCCGGCGTGATGGTATGGGGTGCCATTGGTTACACGTCTCGGTCACCTCTTGTTAGCAATGACGGCACTTTGAACAGTCGTCGTTACATTTCAGATGTGTTACGACCCGTGGCTGTACCCTTCAATCGATCCCTGCGACACCCTACATTTCAGCAGGAAAATGCACGACCGCATGTTGCAGGTTCTGCACGGGCCTTTCTGCATACAGAAAATGTTCGACTGCTGCCATGGCCAGCACATTCTCCAGATCTCTCACCAATTGAAAACGTCTGGTCAATGGTGGCCGAGCAACTGGCTCGTCACAATAAGCCAGTCGCTACTCTTGATGAACTGTGGTATCGTGTTGAAGCTGCATGAGCTGCTGTACATGTACACGCCATCAAGCTCTGTTTGACTCAGTGCTCAGGCGTATCAAGGCCGTTATTAAGGCCAGAGATGGTTGTTCTGGGTACTGTTTTCTCAGGATCTATGCACCCAAATAGTTCAAATGGCTCTGAGCACTGTGGGACTCAACTGCTGAGGTCATTAGTCCCCTAGAACTTAGAACTACTTAAACCTAACTAACCTAAGGACATCACAAACATCCATGCCCGAGGCAGGATTCGAACCTGCGACCGTAGCGGTCTTGCGGTTCCAGACTGCAGCGCCTTTAACCGCACGGCCACTTCGGCCGGCTATGCACCCAAATTGCGTGAAAATGTAATCACATGTCAGTTCTAGTATAATATATTTGTCCAATGAATACCCGTTTATCATCTGCATTTGTTCTTGGTGTAGCAATTTTAATGGCCAGTAGTGTATATTTTTTTATAATTAATGACAAAGTATTGTGCTATGTAGTCTGAGTGCGGGAATTTTTCTCCGCACCGCACATACACACAGCGAGAGGCGTCACAGAGCCACCACCCTCGATTTACTTTCCCCACTACAATTTTCACCTTACGCATAAATATTCAAGCTTTGACAGCTTCTACATAACTTCATTTCAGCGTCAAATGGTTAAAATGGGTATGAGCACTATGGGACTCAACATCTGTGGTCATCAGTCCCCTAGAACTTAGAACTACTTAAACCTAACTAACCTAAGGACATCACACACATCCATGCCCGAGGCAGGATTCGAACCTGAGACCGCAGCAGTCGCGCGGTTCCTGACTGATTTCAGCGTCAGTATACGAACAGATGTAAATGTGCATGAAGAAAGAAGTAATTCCAGTCAGTTTTTATAGGAAAGCATGTTGCCTTCTGTGAGCTCCATTTTTTTAACAGCGATACCGGTCACAATGGATTGTTTTTAAAGTGGAGTCTCGCAGATTCAGTTGGAGACGCAGCCCCAGACAGGAAACACTGTTTTACGATCTTTCCCTGTGTATTAGCGCGCTCGCGCACGTGTTTCGGACAGTTCCCGGCTTTGAGTGTTGCAGCCGGGCGCATTTCACTAGTTAGACGGTACGTGCTAAATTGTGGCTGCGGCGCGTCTGTTTGTTCCTACAATAACGGCGAGCCTTCCGTTACCGCAACTGTCTGGAGGCCGTCCAGCCGTCTAGGGAATCCGTCGACGCCGCGACGTCGTATACCCTATACACTGCTTGCCAAAAAATGCGGAGCACTCAAAAGACTCAATCGGATGTCAGTATAACTTCGTACGCGTACACACCAACGGCGGGTACATCTACATCTACATGGATACTCTGCAAATCACATTTAAGTGCCTGGCAGAGGGTTCATCGAACCACCTTTATAATTCTCTATAATTCCAATCTCGTATAGCGCGCGGAAAGAATGTACACCTATATCTTTCCGTACGAGCTCTGATTTCCCATATTTTATAGTGGTGATCGTTCCTCCCTACGTAAGTCGGTGTCAACAAAATATTTTCGTATTCGGAGGAGAAAGTTGGTGATTGGAATTTAGTGAGAAGATTCCGTCGCAACGAAAAACGCCTTTCTTTTAATGATTTCCTGCCCAAATCCTGTATCATTTCTGTGAGACTCTCTTCCATATTTCGCGTTTGAACTTTCTCGATGTACTCCGTCAGTCTTATCTGGTAAGGATCCCACACCGCGCAGCAGTATTCTAAAAGAGGACGGACAAGCGTAGTGTAGGCAGTCTCCTTAGTAGGTCTGTTACATTTTCTAAGTGTTCGGCCAATAAAACGCAGTCTTTCGTTAGCCTTCCCCACAACATTTTCTGTGTGTTCCTTCCAATTTATGTTGTTCGTAATTGTAATACCTTGGTATTTAGTTGAATTTACGGCTTTTAGATTAGACTGATTTATCGTGTAACCGAAGTTTAACGAGTTCCTTTTAGCGCTCATGTGGATGACCTCACACTTTTCGTCATTTAAGGTCAACTGCCCCTTTCGCACCATTCCGATATTTCTTCTAAATCGTTTTGCAGTTTGTTTTGATCTTCTGATGACTTTATTAGTCGATAAACGACAGCGTCATCTGCAAACAACCGAAGACGCTACTCAGATTGTCTCCCAAATCGTTTATAAAGATAAGGAACAGCAAAGGGCCTATAACACTACCTTGGGGAATGCCAGAAATCACTTCTGTTTTACTCGATGACTTTCCGTCAGTTACTACGAACTGTGACCCCTCTGAAAGGAAATCACAGATACAGTCACATAACTGAGACGATATTCCATACGCACGCAATTTCACTAAAAGCCATTTGTGTGGCACAGTGTCAAAAGCCTTTCGGAAATCCAGAAATACAGAATCGATCTGAAATCCCTTGTCAATAGCACTCAGCTCTTCATTTGAATAAAGAGCTAGTTGTACATAAATGATGCAACCATCTGTGACAGGATGAACGACCACCAGAGTACGTTAGTATTGTTCGTGTTTAGACTTGTTACGAGGCCTGGTGGGGTATACACGGGTATCAACAGCGTCAGATGTTGAGCGATTACTGTGAAGAACATGGAGATGTCGTGTACTCGTGTGTTATCATCACCACAGAGTTTGAAAGGGGCCTCATTGTCGGTCTCCATTTGGCCTGCTGGTCAAATCGTGAGGTGTCCCGATATGTGCGTCATTCAGATGTGACAGCGACCCGATGTCGGACTTCATGGAACCGTGAGGGCAGGCATACGTGGCGTCAAGTTTCCGGTCGACCACATCTGACCACCACCGCCGTATTGGGCACCAAGCACGTGGTACTCGCTTCACATCTCTGCCTGCCGTCGTAAAATAAGTAATCGACTCGCTTCAACATTTTTTTTCATTTTGCACCACTGATCGGAAACTAGTAGCAGTCAGCAATGGAATTACCATCCCATGCGTAGGCTGCCGTTAACGCTACACATCGGCTGTGTTTGGAATGGTGCCGTGATCGGGAAGCATGGGCTTTGCGTTGCGTTCGGCGATGCACTATACCGGATGACAATCGTCGGCGATTATGTCGGTGAACAGGGGAGAAGTCCCACTTTCATTGTTTTGAAGAGGCACCGTGGTGTTATTCGTGGCTTTATGGTGCGGGGAGCCATCGGATATGATTTGAGGTAACGATTGCTACGGACTGAGCGAAATCTGATGGCATAAAAGTTGTCACGAAAATCCGGTATCCCCGTGTGTTACTTTTGTTGCGGCAGTATCGCGGTGCCATTTTTCAATAGGACAGTGCTCGTCCGCACATAACACATATCTCTATGAACTTTATGCGTGATCCTGTGGTTCAAATGTTCAAATGTGTGTGAATTCCTAAGGGACGAAATTGCTGAGGTCATCGGTCCCTAGACGCATACTACTTAAACTAACTTAAGCTAATTACAACACAGACACCCATGCCCAAGGGAGGACTCGAACCTCAGGCGGAAGGGGCCGCCCATTCCGTGACATGGCGCCTCAAACCACGCGGCCACTCCGCGCGGCCGATCCTGAGGTACTCCTGTGGCCAGAAATATGTCCAGATCTGTCCTCAAGAGAGCATGTGGGACCATTTTGGACGTCAGCTTCGTCCCAGTGACAGTATCGATGACATCAAGGACCAGTTGCATCAGTTGAGGCCAGATTGTCTCACCAGAGAATAAAATGGAGTTATGACATCGTTTCCAACCGGACAATGCATGCTACCACGCTAGAGGTGTTGCAACGCTATGCTGATACGTTGGCTCATACTCCAAGTTACCGAGCGAGGTGGCGCAGTGGTTATCACACTGGACTCGCATTCGGAAAGACGATGGTTCAAACCCGCGTCCGGCCATCCTGATTTAGGTTTCCCATGATTTCCCTAAATCGTTTCGGGCAAATGCCGGGATGGTTCCTTTGATAGGGACGTCAAACCTCCTCCTCCTCCTCCATACTGCCAAGTTCTTTGTAAATTTCTCTCGATTTTGTAATCGCTGAAATAACACCACATACCCTCTTCCTTCCCTTGTAGATGCTTCTTTTTTCGGCATTAATAGCACGCAGAAGAGCGCGTAACTTTTTCCATATTTAAGCCGCTTAACTCCTTTATCAGACTAGAAATTTAAGAAAGTATGGATTTATTTACGGGCATTCGAAAGCTCTCGAAAAAAATTAATGTACTATATAACATTTGGTAATGGTGGCGTTGAAACTTTTCGCAACGGTATCCCAGAAATGTCCCAAAATTGAAAGAAAACATGGCCGGAATTGAATATTGTGGCGTAAATGCCGCCAATTGGAGCTCACGTGTTATTCTCGATTGTTTTATGCAGCAAGAAGATATGTCGGCTCTAGTAGGATAGAACATATTCCTCTTGGTCCTATTTCATACGACATAGAAACAAGATCAGCTACGATTGTTATAAGTGGAAATATACGCTAACTTCTAGCGCACCAGAAGGGGCTTAGGATAGCGATTTCACATCTGTGTACGTAGTCTTGATTAACTTATCAACTAGCAGGCCGCTGTGGCCGAGCGGTTCTAGGCGCTTCAGTCTGGAACCGTGCTGCTGTTACGGTCGCATGTTCGAATCCTGCCTCGGGCATGGATGTGTGTGATGTCCTTAGGTTAGTTAGGTTTAAGTAGTTCTGTCTAGGGGACTGATGACCTCAGATGTTAAGTCCCATAGTGCTTAGAGCCATTTGAACCATTCTCACGCGACTCAGTATGACGTCACATCGTGGTGACGGCCGCCACGCCACTCCCACCTGCTGGCATTGGCAGCGTTCAGAGCTGAAAGCGTCACCGGCTTTTCCCTCGCTGTCCACAGTGCGACGTGGCGCTGTTAATAACTTTTGGTGTAATCTAACATCCGCCTAGGAAGGGGACCACCTTTCTGTTATGAAAGCTTCGAGATGTCGTTCCAGTTGATCGCAAATTATTGAACTACCGCGTAAGGTTGTGGGGTCCGGCAAAGTGTACGACCCGGCTTGGTAAGCCTACTTCGGTCCACTGAGTGAGCGTCTGTATGATCTCAGTTCGTTCCAGTGAACTGCACTGTAAGTATCTCCAGTGCTGGTCTGTTCAAAATGTCTGTCGCATACTAAGGAAATATACGTTAGCCACTGTCCACATATCACAGTAGTATTTTTCAGAGTTCCAAAAAGTATAGTTCTGAAAGTTCTCTCTCTGTTATAACACAATGTTTGTCAACAACAGCATGTTCTTTGCTTCTCTCTCTCTCTCTCTCTCTCTCTCTCTCTCTCTCTCTCTTTTTCTTCTTACTGAAGAAAGCTTCTACCGTCCGTAGCAATACGCTGTCTACATTACTCAGTCTGCAATGGCCTCCACGTCCAGGAGACATACATAAATTCCAGCACATTTCTGCCTTCAGTATGTGCGTCTTCCTATATTCGCTCATCTTATGCAACACTTCACTTTTCTTGTAGATAGCAGAATTCTTTTGCAATTCTCACTTTATCTTCCCGACTTTTGATACGAAGCAAAGCAGCTCAAACTATGAAGATTGTTATCAGTGCTACAATGGACACTGTGAAAATTATATGCAAGTCACAGGCTGCGTGTTGACTACTTTCTTTAATGAGGCGTTTCGATTTATACATTACTGATTAATCAAGGTTAAGGTGAACACGTCATACTTAGGTAAGCAATCATATATCTTAGCCATAGGACTGTGCCATAATTTCGCATTGTCTTATGAATAAGATACGCGAGCCATACATATCTATCACGTTTTTACTTTAACCTTGCCGGCCGGAGGGGCCGTGCGGTTCTGGGAGCTACAGTCTGGAACCGAGCGACCGCTACGGTCGCAGGTTCGAATCCTGCCTCGGGCATGGATGTGTGTGATGTCCTTAGGTTAGGTTTAATTAGTTCTAAGTTCTAGGCGACTGATGACCCACGAAGTTAAGTCGCATAGTGCTCAGAGCCATTTGAACCATACTTTAACCTTAATTAATGTGATGATGTATACTGATAAAATTTTCTCTGCATTCCAGCCGCGTCCAGTGGTTTAAAATCCACGAGCTTTCGGTCTAATTCTCTCGGCCATTGTTAAGTGGTGATAGTCGAATGAATGCTACTGCCGTCCTTATATAGCCGCACTATCTTCAGTGACGTCACTGGTGCTCGCTCCAGCGCCATATATGGTAATGTTTACATTGCACGTTTGCCGCGCCCACTTCGACTTTCCGGTGGTCGGGTTCCAAGTTGTGCTTAGCGCCAGGCCGCCGTCTTTATAGAGTGCTGCCAGAAATTTTTAACTCTATCGCTTCTTTTATAACACTGTCCCAAAAACTAGTAGTCCGCATAATAACAGATGTCTCGGCAAATGCAATACGGTGTCCGTTTTCTAAGCCACTGGACGCGGCTGGAAGCCCGAGAAAATTTTATTAGTATATGTCGCCGCGAATTTATGCATTCGTATAAGATGATGTATAAATCGAAACACGCCGTTAATGAAAGTATTCACCACATAACCTGTAACTGCCATGTATTTTCATGGCGTCCTTTATAGCTTTGATACAACCATTAAACTACGTAAAAATGGTCTCATATCTGTTACGTTAATTCACGTCACACCTGTTAGCTCAAATTATGCTGTTAGATTATTTTGTCGTAGCACATTTTTCGAAGATACAAGTGGTAAATTAATTTTACTTGTCCTGAATGTGTGTAGAGAAAATGGACAATTGCGAACAGAGCTATTGCAGTGCAGGACAGAACCACGCTGCTATTGAACTACCTGTATTGGCAACATGATGTACAGTCAAGGCCGGCTCCAGCGTATAGCTGAACTTTGCAGCTGCCTAGGGCACGTTAATTTAGGAAACAAAAGTGTACAAAATTTCAACTTTTTTGTTTACATATACGAAGACACTGACGTGTGATCCGCAATTTGGATGCAACATGAAAGATTCCTTCTTGTGAAAGGCGTGTGGATTTATAACTCATTTATTTAATCGTAAATTTTAAATCTCAAAATGATTCAAATGGCTCTAAGCACTATGGGACTTAACATCTAAGATCATCAGTACCCTAAACTTATAACTACTTAAACCTAACTAACCTAAGGACATCACACACATCCATGCCCGAAGCAGGATTCGAACCTGTGACCGTAGCAGCAGCGCGGTTCCGGACTGAAGCGCCTAGAACCGCTAGGTCACAGCAGCCTGCTAAATCTCAATATTGGTAGTCTTCTGTAGGCTGTTAAGGTGTACTGCTGTTATGTCCGTGAACATCTGTGCGGGACTTAAGGAGAGTTACGCCGCTTTTTTAGCTATTGCGAAAAGTTCCCATGAATCTGCGTACACAGTAGAAACAATCTTCGATTAAAGTGGGCTCCACATTACAATGCAAAAGCGCCAGAACGCTGTCACAAAGTTCTAAAATTACGTGTTTAGCACTGAGGATACATCACCAGTTACACAGGTTCATGACACTATGTAGCCTATTTTTAACTTGCGTAATTGGGGTAAACACTTGACAAAAGTAGGTATAACTGAGTTACTTTCAAACATCTTGAAATGACTAAAAAACGTCAGTATATTCCTAAATAAGATGCCTCTTGAATTGCAGTTCCTTACGCATGTGTTAACACCTTTCATTTTTACGAAGAAAACGATATTGTTGTTATGGAAATGGAAATTTGTGGTAAGAGCCTATGGGACCAAACTGATGAGATCGCCGGTCCCTAAGCTCACACATTATTTGATCTACCTTAAACTAACTTACGCTAAGGACAACATACACACCCATGCCCGAGGGAGGACTCGAACCTCCGACGGGGGGAGCAGCGCGGACCGTGACAAGGCGTTCAAGGCCGCGCGGCTAAACCGCGCAGCTATTGTCTTACGGGTTTTGAAAATAAACAGGATGTTTGGGGTATAAATGAAGACGTTTTTATTGGTGACTGGGGACAGTGTACTGAACAACATTACAAAGGATTTACTTCGTTAACAAACTAATAATTATAGCTACTACGAGTAGTATGTGTTTGTACGTACCTCGAAGTACATGTGGCAGGAGCAAGGTGTTAATACTTATTTTCCCCCGGACAGCAGATCATGTGTTTAAGTGAGGACGCAAAACGATTTGTTGTGTATGCTGTCAGGCCTGATACACTTAGTGCTGCAGTTACGACCTTGCGGAAAACATCATGTAGTGTCTTCTTCCTAGAGCAGTAATTATACTTTACAGTTCTCAATTATTTGTCTTCGTATTACCTCACAATTCTGTCACTCACAACACTTTCTTGCGCCACTTAAGCTGTTCCTCAATGCATTAAAACACGTTCTATCTTCATGTTACATGGAATCCTTTCCTCGGCATCTATGAAGAAAACTTCATTTTTATTAAGTTTTTAGCATCCTTGTGTAACATCAAAACGCAAACATATCGATAATCTCATTTTTACGGTGTTCCCACAGTCTATTATTCACATCCATGCAACCCTGTGCTCGAGGCGTAAATTCTCAGCAACTTCTTTCTCAAATTAAAACACTACCTGCTGATACTGGTAGACTTCCTTTGGAGAGGAGTGCCCTTCATGCCTGACTAGACTACAGCTTATATCGTTTTGAGCGTTATGTGTCATTTCGCTTCCAAGGTAGTAGAACTCCCCCATAACGACTATTATGTGGTCTCTAATTTTTACATTAACGTTGTCGCTAATGTCATTTTTGCTACTCCACAACATTTCCGCCTTTTAAGGCTTGCCGGCCGCGGTGGACGAGCGGTTCTAGGCGCTTCAGTCCGGAACCACGCGACTGCTACGATCGCAGGTTCGAATCCTGCCTCGGGCATGGATGTGTGTGACGTCTTAGGTTAGTTAGGTTTAAGTAGTTCTAAGTTCTAGGGGACTGATGACCTCAGATGTTAAGTCCCATAGTACTCAGAGCCATTTGAACCATTTTTCTTAACGCTGGATAAAACCGACTTTTCGGCCACAGTTACAGGGACCCTTGTACACATCGATTTTATCCAGCGACAGTTGCTTTCCAGTATGTCTTGCCACCATATTTAGAAAACTATCATGTTAAGACTCTGACTGCGAACGGCTATACAAGTACAGTATATGTTCATCTTTCTCTGGTTTACCATCCATCAGGAAGTTGTAGCCCATTCTACTGGCCCTGTCGGACCATCCAGTAACGACAGGAATCCATGTCATCTTCTGACAGTGGTGTCTCACGATATGAAGATGCATATTGTCAGCACATCATTCTCACGATCGGTTTTAGCTTCCCAGACCCTGGTGCAGCTACTTCTGATTCAAGTACCTCCTCATTTGGTATGATGCGGCTAGGTGCATCCCGTTCATCTTCTCACACGAAGGAAAAGTCCCTAGCAGCGCCGGGAATCGAACATGGATCTTCCGAATAGCGCGCTGACCAGGGAGTTACAGAGGCAGATTATCATCTGTCTGAACAAAATAATATTAACCGTTTGAGAAGCCTTTCTGGGACATTGGATACCAGTTACGTCATTCGCAGTCGGACGTGGACTCGCACCTGTTCTTGAGGTAAGTGAGCAGATGGGCTTTGTAGGAGGGACGTTCAGTAAGTAACGCAACACTTTTTTTCTGAAAGCAGGTTTCCAGTACACCATATCATTCTCCACTGTGTTCGTTAAACATAATCTCCATTCAATGCGACGGCCTTACGCCACCTTACTGGGAATGCCTGTATGCCCACACGAACCACTCTACTGCTCGACGTTGCAGCGTATCCATAGTTGGGCTAAAGTGATAGAAGTCGGAAAGTGCGAGGTCCGGGCTGTAGGGCTGATGCTGAAGAACAGTTCGATGAAGATATGTGAGCTCCTCTAGAGTGCGCAAACTTGTATAAAGCTTTGCGTTGTCAGGGAGAAGTAGTAGTTCTTCTGCATTTTTGTAGCGACGAACACGCTGAAGTCTTTTCTTCAATTTCGTGAAGAAAGCACAATACACTTCAGTATAAATAATTGCACCATGAGGGAGAACTTCAAACAGAACAGCACCTTCAGAAACCCAGAAGACTGTCATTATGACTTTACCGGTTGAGGGTGCTCCTTTGACATTTTTTTTCGGAGGAGAGGTCATGTGTCACCTCACCATCCATGATTTGATTTTGTTTCCGGTTAGAAGTGATGAGCCCATGTTTCATTGACTGTGACGATGTTCGACAAAAAATTGTGTATCAGCCTCGTAACGCGCAAGCAATTCCGCACATATGGGCCTTCGTTATTCCTTGTGGACTTCTCTTAGGTGGCGGGGAACGCACCCCAGCTGGCGGAAGAGTGTGTTAGAACTACCAGCTGTGGAGCGAGGTGTTACTTCGATCCGTCGATCACCTCGAATGAAAGTGTCTGGCCGGCCGGCACGCGGGAGTTCGGACAGGTTAGAGCGACCTTAATGCGACGAGGACAGACACCTCGCCCAACGACTCATCGTGCTTTTCTTCACTGCCTGCTCTCCGTAGCCATTCAGCAACCGCCTATGAATATCTGCGATGCTCGGGTTTTCCGCCGAAAGAAACTCTCTGCCTGGAACGCACCTCCGCTATAGACACCATTTTGAAGGCTACGTATAGCACCGCAACCTATCAGAACTTAATGAAAAACTCGACACTAAAGCGGAAATATCCCACAAAGTCCCACATCAACTGTAATCGACGGAGCAAAAAATGTGCTGCATTACTTATTTAACTCCGCTCGTAATATTTACACTACTGGCCATTAAAATTGCTACACCACGAAGATGACGTGCTACAGACGTGAAATTTAACCGACAGGAAGAAGATGTTGTGATATGCAAATGATTAGCTTTTTAGAGCATTCACACAAAATTTGCGCCGGTGGCGACACTGCAACGTGCTGACATGAAGAAAGTTTCCAACCGATTTCTCATACACAAACAGCAGTTGGCCGAAGTTGCCTGGTAAAACGTTGTTGTGATGCTCCGTGTAAGGAGCAGCAATGCGTACCATCACGTTTCCGACTTTGATAAAGGTCGGATTGTAGCCTATCGCGATTGCAGTTTATCGTATCGCGACATTGCTGATCGCGTTGGTCGAGATCCAATGACTGTTAGCAGAATATGGAATCGGTGGGTTCAGGAGGGTAATACGGAACGCCGTGCTAGATCCCAACGGCCTCGTGTCACTGGCAGTCAAGATGACAGGCACCTTATCCGCATGGCTGTAACGGATCGTGCAGTCATGTCTCGATCCCTGAGTTAACAGATGGGGACGTTTGCAAGACAACAACTATCTGCATGAACAGTTCGACGACGTTTGCAGCAACATGAACTATCAGCTCGGAGATCTTGGCTGCAGTTACCCTTGACGCTGCATCACAGAGAGGAGCGCCTGCGGTGGTGTACTCAACGACGAACCTGGATGCACGAATGCAAAACGTCATTTTTTCGGATAAATCCAGGTTCTGTTTACAACATCATGATGGTCGCATCCGTGTTTCGCGACATCGCGGTGAACGCACATTGGAAGCGTGTATTCGTCATCGCCATACTGGCTTTATCACCCGGCGTGATGGTATGGGGTGCCACTGGTTACACGTCTCGGTCACTAGTTGTTCGCATTGAGGGCACTTCGAACAGTGGACGTTATATTTCAGATGTGTTACGACCCGTGGCTCCCCCTTCATTCGACCCCTGCTAAACCCTACATTTCAGCAAGATAATGCACGACCGCATGTTGTAGGTCCTGTACGGGCCTTTCTGGATACAGAAAATGTTCGACTGCTGCCCTGGCCAGCACATTATCCAGATCTCTCACTAATTGAAAACGTCTGCTCAATGGTGGCCGAGCAACTGGCTCGTCACAATACGCCAGTCACTACTCTTGATGAACTGTGGTATCGTGTTGAAGCTGCATGGGCAGCAGTACCTGTACACGCCATCCAAGCCCTGTTTGACTCACAGCCCAGGCGTATCAAGGCTGTTATTATGGCCAGATGTGGTTGTTGTGGGTACTGACTTCTCAGGATCTATGCACCCAAATTGCGTGAAACTGTAATCAAATGTCAGTTCTAGTATAATATATGTGTCCAATGAATAACCGTTTATCATCTGCATTTCTTCTGGTGTAGCAAATTTAATGGCCGGTATTGTAAACGTGAGTACAGAACAGAAGCGCATTTCAAATAGCACACTTGTGGTACCATCGCGTGCATGGTGAGTCGGCAGCAGCGTGGCCCATGCGCGCAGGCAGCTCTGTGCCCTCAGCTGGCAGCGGCCGCCACTTAAAGCGGTTGTAAACAGGAGCCGCCGCCGCTGCTGCAGCCGCCGACCTTGGCACGGAATCCACGGACAGCAGAGCAGCCGGCGCGACGCGATGCGACACGACGCCAGGGGACGCATCTGGCCGGGCTAGTAGCCAGCCGTGTCCGATCCTCGCGGTCTCAGATCCCCAGCAGCGCTGCATATAGAGTGCTGCTGCATTTTGGGTGACATGCGACGGGGGTAGAATAAGTAATGCAACACATTTTTTCTCGGCCAGTATCGGTTGAAAAATACGGAATTTTTTTGTAGGACATCGTGATATAACCCGCTGCGGCCCCTATAATCTCATAGGTGACGGTGATATACGTAGCTTTCCAAATGGCTTCTACGAGGGTGAGTCAAATGAAAACCTTAAATATTTTTTTAAAATATTATTTATTGTGCAGAAGTGGTACAAAGCTGTATCACTTTTCAACATGATCTCCCCCACGCTCAATGCAAGTCCTCCAGCGCTTACAAAGTGCATAAATTCCTTTAGAAAAAAATTCTTATGGTAGTCCGCGCAACCACTCATGCACCGCGTGGCGTATCTCTTTATCAGAACGGAACTTCGTTCCTCCCATTGCGTCTTTGAGTGGTCCAAACATATGGAAATCACTTGGGGCAAGGTCTGGTGAGTATGGTGGATGATGAAGACACTCAAAATGCGCGTCTGTGATCGTTGCAACTGTTGTACGGGCAGTGTGGGGCCTTGCATTGTCATGTTGCAAAAGGACACCTGCTGACAGCAATCCACGTCGCTTTGATTTGATTGCAGGCCGCAGATAATTTTTTTTGAGATCTGTGTATGATGCACTGGTGACAGTGGTCCCTCTAGGCACGTAATGCTCCAAAATGACGCCTTTTTCGTCCCAAAAGAGAGTCAGCATAACCTTCCCTGCTGATGGTTCTGTTCGAAACTTCTTTGGTTTTGGTGATAAGGAAGGCGCCATTCCCTGCTCGCTCTCTTCGTTTCCGGTTCGCGGAAGTGAACCCAGGTTTCGTCCCCAGTAACGATTCTTGCAAGGAAGCCATCACCTTCTCGTTCAAAGCGCCGAAGAAGTTCTTCACAAGCATCAACACGTCGTTCTCTCATTTCAGGAGTCAGCTGCCGTGGCACCCATCTTGCAGACACTTTGTGAAACTGGAGCACATCACGCACAATGTGGTGTGCTGACCCATGACTAATCTGCAATGTCATTCTGTGTCACTCGGCGATTTTCCTTCACTATGGCTTCAACTGCTACAGTGTTCTGTGGAGTCACAACTCGTGCCTGACATGGTCGAGGAGCATCTTCCACTGAAGTCACACCATTTTCGAACTTCCTACTCCATTCGTAGACTTGCTGCTGTGACAGACATGCATCACCGTACTGAAGCTTCATTCGTCGAAGAATTTTAATAGGTTTCACACCTTCACTACGCAAAAACCGAATAACAGAACGCTGTTCTTCCCTGGCGCAAGTCGCAAGTGGAGCGGCCATCTTTACACTGATACTACGACGGTATGTGTGCATATGCACTATGCTGCCACCTACAGGCCATTCTGCACGCTTTTTGTAGCATGCTTGCCAACTTACAGGATAATGGAGCGAAATTTCGATTTGTTATTACAGATTTAAGGTTTTCATTTGACTCACCCTCGTTATAGCAGATGCGTTCCAACCAGGGAGCTGTCACTGAGTTTCTTCTGGCGCAGAAATCTATAGGCGCTTGCAGAATATCCATGGAGATCTGGCAATGAACAAAAGCACGGTCAGCCGTTGGGCGTCATCATTGGAACAAGGTCGCGCAAAACTGTCCGATCTCCTGCATGCCAGCCGACCAAACACACCTGCGACGCCCACAATGTTGGAACGTGCGGACTCTCTCACTCGAGGTGATCGACAGATAATAATGAAACACATCGCTGCTCAACTAGACTTCTCTGCTGGTAGGGCTGACACACTCGTCCGCCAGTTGGAATACCAAGGGTGTATGTCCGCTGGGTTCCTCACCTCCTAGAAGAAGACCATAAAGAGCAACCAAGGACTATCTGTCCGGAAGTGCTTGCGCGTTACCAGGCTGCCCGTGACAATTTTTTGTAGAACATCGTCACAGGCGATGAAACATGAGTTCATCACTTCGAACCAGAAACAAAACGGCAATCGATGGAGTGACGCCGCATCACCTCTCCTTCGAATAAAACGTTCAAAGCCGCACCGTCAACCGGTAAAATCGTGGCGACGACCTTCTGGGACTGTGAAGATTCAGTTTGCTGTCCTCCCTCATGGTGCAACGATCAACTCTGAAGTATATTTTGCTACCCTCGGAAAATTGAAGACACGACTTCACCCAAGAGGCTCTCATAAAACATCACTGGGCTGTTCTTTCTCATCCACCCTAGAGCCCGGATCTCGCAGCTTCCAACTTCCACCTGTTTGGCCCAATGAAGAGTGCACTATGGGGGAAGCGCACGTGGTTAATGGAGAGGTTACTGATGGAGCAAGAAGATGGCCCCGACGAGCAGTAGAGTGGTACCATGCGGGCATAAAGACTTTCCCAGTAAGATGGCGTAAGATCGTCACATTTAATAGAGATTACTTTGAAAAATAGGCTTTTGTAGTCAAAAAAGTGGGGAATAATATGGTGTACTGGAATCCTGAATAATGACCGAGCGAGGTGGCGCAGTGGTTAGACACTGGACTCGCATTCGGGAGGACGACGGTTCAATCCCGCGTCCGGCCATCCTGATTTAGGTTTTCCGTGATTTCCCTAAATCACTCCAGGCAAATGCCGGGATGGTTCCTCTGAAAGAGCACGGCCGACTTCCTTACCCATCCTTCCCTAATTCGATGAGACCGATGACCACGCTGTCTGGTCTCCTTCCCCAAAACAAAACAACCAACCAACCAATCCTGAATAATACCAAACTACTTTCAGAAACGAACGTTTCGCATTGAATGTAGATTAGTCTGGTGCTTTGTGGTAGAACAGATAAATCAGCAACAGTAACAATAACAGGACATCCACTGCATCTCCTCTAGACTTGACCATGCATTACCGTCGTCAGCTATGAGCATTCTTCGTCTCTGCGTAACTTCTGCAAGCTGCATCCATCTGAACCTGCTTACTGCAGCCCTGGAGCCAAGCTTTGGTCCTCCTATACAGTTCTTAACCCCCTTCATTTCCCTCCATTACCAAATTTACAGTTCCTCCACGTTTCGCGATGTGTCCTGTCAATCCGTCCCCTTTTTTACTTAAGTTCTCCCATACATTCCTTTTTTCCACCATTTTACCCCCTCCCCGTCACACACCCTCACCTCCATTACCTAATTGGCGACTGCCTGATGTCTCGCGCTATCTCCAGTCAACCTACCATGTTTTTTGGTCAAGTTGTGTTGTAACTTCCTTTTCTTGCTAATATTTGCATGATCTTTTTATCGCCCACGTTTCATTTCCGCTATATGTTACCCTCAACACAAATACCTTTAGAAGACACGAACATTTAAATTTGTATTTTATGCTACTGGCAGTCTGAATTTTATATCCTTTCAGCTTCTGGCAATATCAGCAATTATGCTGCCCAAATAACGAAATCTATCTACCACATTTGGAGAGAATTGTGGGGAAGAAAAATTGTAGCCGGCCGGAGTGGCCGCGCGGTTCTAGGCGCTACAGTCTGCAACCGCGCGACCGCTACGGTCGCAGGTTCGAATCCTGCCTCGGGCATGGATGTGTGTGAAGTCCTTAGGTTAGTTAGGTTTAAGTAATTCTAAGTTCTAGGGGACTGATGACCACAGATGTTAATTCCCATAGTGCTCAGAGCCATTTGAACCATTTGAACCAAAATTGTTCAAATAGCTCTGAGCACAATGGGACTTAACGTCTGAGGTCATCAGTCCCCTAGAACTTAGAATTACTTAAACCTAACTAACCTAAGGACTTCACACACATCCATGCCAGAGGCAGGATTCGAACCTGCGACCGTAGCGGTCGTGCGGTTCCGGACTGAGCGCCTAGAACCGCTAGACCACCGCGGCCGGCTGAACAATTCTGAAAAACTGTAAGGAAACCAAGAGATGAATACAGTAAGCATATTCAGAAGGATGTAGGTTGCAGTAGTTATTCGGAGGTGGAGGCTTGCACAGGATGGAATAGCATGGACAGCTGCATCAAACCAGTCTTCGGACTGAAGACCACAACAGCAACAAAACTGTCTTCCACTACGGCATGAAATGATGTGTCTTTCATTCGTCGTCTGTCGATCAACTTGAAGTTCCTCTTCCAACGATGTGGTATTTTAAGAATGGAAGGAACAATACAGTATATCTCGACGATATGAAATGCACGTCTTTTCACATGCGGGAACCCTTTTTAGTTACACGACACAAACAGGAAGTTATTTACAACTGTCTATGTGACAATGTTTATACTTCTGAGATGACTTAGGACTTAACGGGTCATGACATTGAAATCGTCGGTGACAACGGATATTACGCTTCGAAAGTACACTTAGGCGCGCGCGGGCGCACGACAGCGGCGATGTAAAATGCATGAGTAAGCGCCGTAACTCAACAGCCTAATTCCGCCCGAGCGGCGCACCTCTTCCCATTCTCTCCGGATGCGACATGGCCGCGCGTCCACCTATGTGGTCGCTCCGCTCACAGAGTGGCGCGTCGGATTTAAACGAGCGGACGCGTGTAAACTAAACTGTTTACGATGCCCAAGGCCGCACTCCCGCACAGAGATTCATCGCCGCGTAATGACAGGGCTGTGACAGAGAGCTCGCGGGGGCTCGTTAAGCGTGGCGCATTCTGTCACGTCTGCACACGTGAGCGGAATGCCAGAGCTGCTGCGGGCCGCACAGGATGTGTGTGTGCCGCCACCGACTAGCTCCCAGCACCAGGCACTGACGTAGCTGCGGCCTCGTAAAATGCCTACCTCGCGTCGTGCATTCAGGAACGTTCTCGTCGTACGGGAAGAATCGTGAAACAGCCACAGGTGTTTCGGCAGCGAATTACACCGCCATCATCAGGTGCAGCAAACGTACAAGGAGGAGAGAGTACGAGGTGGAATCATAGCTCTAATTATCAGCTCAAAAAATTAAAGTTGCGCAATCAGATTTTTGTTTTGGAGGTACCAGTTTGCAGTCCTGGTGCACACCGAAATTTCAGTGCTGCATTACCGTAGCACTCCGTTAGTGAAGCCAAAACAAAATAGTGTAGCCCTTTGATAAAGTGGAGTGTTGAGCAGTAATTCGTTTGCTTCAACAAAATGGTAGGTATCGAAATAGACGACAGGGGGATAGAGAAACGCCGGCCGCGGTGGTCTCGCGGTTCTAGGCGCGCAGTCCGGAACCGTGCGACTGCTACGGTCGCAGGTTCGAATCCTGCCTCGGGCATGGATGTTTGTGAAAGCCTTAGGTTAGTTAGGTTTAAGTAGTTCTAAGTTCTAGGGGACTGATGCCCACAGCAGTTGAGTCCCATAGTGCTCAGAGCCATTTGAACCATTTGATAGAGAAACAATTAAAATCGCTCAAAAGAGGAAAGGCCGCTGGACCTCATGGGATACCAGTTCGATTTTACACAGAGTACGCGAAGGAACTTGCCCCCCTTCTTGCAGCGGTGTACCGTAGGTCTCTAGAAGAGCGTAGCGTTCCAAAGGACTGTAAAAGGGCACAAGTCATCCCCGTTTTCAAGAAGGGACGTCGAACACATGTGCAGAACTATAGATCTATATCTCTAACGTCGATCAGTTGTAGAATTTTGGAACACGTATTATGTTCGAGTATAATGACTTTTCTGGAGACTAGAAATCTACTCTGTGGGAATCAGCATGGGTTTCGAAAAAGACGATCGTGTGAAACCCAGCTCGCGCTATTCGTCCACGAGACTCAGACGGCCTTAGACACGGGTTCCCAGGTAGATGCCGTGTTTCTTGACTTCCGCAAGGCGTTCGATACAATTCCCCACAGTCGTTTAATGAGCAAAGTAAGAGCATATGGACTATCAGACCAATTGTGTGATTGGATTGAAGAGTTACTAGATAACAACGCAGCATGTCATTCTCAATGGAGAGAAGTCTTCCGAAGTAAGAGTGATTTCAGGCGTGCTGCAGGGGAGTGTCGTAGGACCGTTGCTATTCACAATATACATAAATGACCTATTGGATGACATCGGAAGTTCACTGAGGCTTTTTGCGGATGATGCTGTGGTATATCGAGAGGTTGTAACAATGGAAAATTGTACTGAAATGCAGGAGGATGTGCAACGAATTGACGCATGGTGCAGGGAATGGCAATTGAATCTCAATGTAGACAAGTGTAATGTGCTACGAATACATAGAAAGAAAGATCCCTTATCATTTAGCTACAATATAGCAGGTCAGCAACTGGAAGCAGTTAATTCCATAAATTATTTAGGAGTACGCATTAGGAGTGATTTAAAATGGAATGATCACATAAAGTTGATCGTCGGTAAAGCAGATGCCAGACTGAGATTCATTGGAAGAATCCTAAGGAAATGCAATCCGAAAACAAAGGAAGTAGGTTACAGTACGCTTGTTCGCCCACTGCTTGAATAGTGCTCAGCAGTGTGGGATCCGTACCAGATAGGGTTGATAGAAGAGATAGAGAAGATCCAACGGAGAGCAGCGCGCTTCGTTACAGAATCATTTAGTAATCACGAAAGTTTTACGGAGATGATAGATAAACTCCAGTGGAAGACTCTGCAGGAGAGACGCTCAGTAGCTCGGTGCGGGCTTTTGTTGAAGTTTCGAGAACATACCTTCACCGAAGAGTCAAGCAGTATATTGCTCCCTCCTACGTATATCTCGCGAAGAGACCATGAGTATAAAATCAGAGAGATAGAGCCCCCACAGAGGCATACCGACAATCCTTCTTTCCACGAACAATACGAGACTGGAATAGAAGGGAGAACCGATAGAGGTACTCAAGATACCCTCCGCCACACACTGTCAGGTGGCTTGCGGAGTATGGATGTAGATGTAGATGTAGATGTAGAACTGAAGGGAAACAACGCAGCAGCAATACTTCCTGTGTTGGTGCACGTGTACGGCAATAGTACACCACTATGTGACAGTATTTATCTGGCGCAGCCGCTTTCATTGTGGCTAAACTAGTGTGAATGACAAGGAACGATTTAGCATACTATCTCTCCTTGAAGAATTGGGAATCATGAGAGAAGTGAAAGGCCTTGGACTCGAAAATCGGCGTATCACAATCGACGTGATAATGGAAAAAGTTAAAATCACTCGTGGATCAATTTCCATCACCTTATACGACATTTTGAACGTGGCATAGGTCGCCACCGCTGCTTTCCCCGACTGCTGGAATCCACTCATACGAACCGCTCAACCGAGACAGCAGCGGAAATCAGTCAAGCCAATCCAAATTTCTTTAGCCGCCTAATCACTGGAAACTCCCAGCGACTACTTGCTACTTTCTCGGATGAAGAAACCATTGGGTCGTAGGCATTTCGAAAGTGACAACAAGATGATTTTCGAGTACGAAGGTCTCCCGGAAAATCATCTGCGGATTTCTAAACACACGGTCTCTACCAAGTCACCCATACTTGGGTGAAATGTGTCGCATAGAAAGGTGATTAGAAGCACTGACATCATTATTGAATTCCGTGAATGAAGCCTGATTTTTTCGAGGAGATGATTAGAATTTCGAGTATACTTCGTAGTATGTACAGCGGTACTGAGTAATCAATGATTTCCCGACAAATCTTCCACGACTCAAGTCAGATAACTGTCGTAGGTTCCCCCTATACTCAAAATCTTTTTCAGGCTTCAATACTCTGTCAAAAGTATTAAATAGGAGTTTGTTTCAACAATAATCTCCACATCTGGAGTGAGGCAGCCTGTCGTCATCGTCATCATCATCATACCACCACATCATCACCAGGCATTTGACTTTCAGAGTTCTCCATGCTTTATGGGCCTCAGCTATGTGTATCCATGCTGCTTCTGGATGTTTCCTAGTGTCGTCTAAGCACTATCCCTTACACTGTCTTATCAGTCTTTTCTTATCACTTGGAATCCAAGAAAACCTTCCATGCTCAATCGAAAATCCATTGGCGTTTCTTTGTGCTACCCATCTCCGTTTCATTTCCGTTACACTCATAACTTTCTTTTCCAATCACTTTGTACCCTGATCCGTTTGTTTATCTTCCCGTTCCTCTTAGTACTTACTAGGATTCATCCCTCCGGAGAGGAAGTGACGATTTTTGATTTGTTTTCGCATTAAAAGCTCCTGTCTCACATTCGTGTCAGGACTGTTAATGGGCGCAGATTGTATACTTTCCGAAACCCGGTTTTTCAAATCTCTCGTCTACCAAATGCGCTTCAAGTTATTGTCACGCTCCTGTTTATTATTGAAACTGCTCATCCAAACACTTTCTTCAGCTGCCCTATTTGCGAAATATCTTCAACTGGTTACATGCCTTCATTGTTAATTTCTGCAATATCTTTCCACTTTGCTGATTTTCCTTTCAATTTTGTTCTATTACATTCTTCTGTTTGCAGCTAAAATTTATCCATATTAGCAGCAAACAGCAAAACGGAGATCATTCTTTTTAGGGAGTTTAGACCCCTATAAACTTCTTCTGAGGCTGTTGTGAACATTATACCGTCACTCCTCTTTCAGTTCTGAACTTCGCACTATCGTGATCAAGAGTAATGGGAGCTGTAGCACTGACGTGTATGTTTAGATTTCCGTGGTTTCCCTAAATTACATCAGACAAATGCAGGGATGGTTCCTACCATGAGGCCACAGCCGATTTATTTATTTACTTATTTATTTATTTATTGTTCCTTGGGACCACATTTAGGAGAAGTCTCCATGGTCATGGAACGAGTCAATACATGAAATTATAACACGATTGTAGAAACAGATAAAATGAAATATAAGAAACATATTCAGGCGACAAGTCGTTAGTTTAAATAAAGAAAATCAAGAATGTAACACTGGAATTTGCTTAATTTTTTAGCTCTTCCAGGAGCTCCTCGACAGAATAGAAGGAGTGAGCCATCAGGAAACTCTTCAGTTTAGACTTAAAAGTGTTTGGGCTACTGCTAAGATTTTTGAGTTATTGTGGTAGCTTATTGAAAATGGATGCAGCAGAATAGTGCACTCCTTTCTGCACAAGAGTCAAGGAAGTGCATTCCACATGCAGATTTGATTTCTGCCTAGTATAAACTGAGTGAAAGCTGCTAACTCTTGGGAATAAGCTAATATTGCTAACAACAAACGACATTAAAGAAAATACATACTGTGAGGGCAATGTCAAAATTCCCAGACTATTGAATAGGGGTCGACAAGAGGTTTTCGAACTTACACCATACATAGCTCGAACAGCCCGTTTTTGAGCCAAAAATACCCTTTTTGAATCAGAAGAATTACCCCAAAAAATAATACCATATGACATAAGCGTATGAAAATATGCGAAGTATACTACTTTTCGTGTTGAAATGTCACTTATTTCAGATACTGTTCTAATGGTAAATAAAGCGGCATTTAGTTTCTGAACAAGATCCTGAACATGGGCTTTCCACAACAGCTTACTATCTATCCGTACGCCTAGGAACTTGAACTGTTCCATCTCGCTTATAACATGCCCATTCTGTCTGATTAAAATGTCAGTTCTTGTTGAATTGTGAGTTAGAAACTGTAAAAACTGAGTCTTACTGTGATTTAGCATCAAATTATTTTCCACAAGCCACGAACTTATATCATGAACTACATTATTTGATAATGTTTCAATATTACACACAAGATCCTTCACTACCAAGGTGGTGTCATCAGCAAACAGAAATATTTTTGAATCACCTGTAATACTAGAAGGCATATCATTTATATAAACAAGAAACAGCAGTGGCCCCAGCACCGACCCCTGGGGAACGCCCCATTTAACAGTGCCCCATTGGGACTGAACATCATTACCACTCTCAGTATTGCGGAGGATTACCTTCTGCTTTCTGTTCTTAAAGTAGGAGGCGAACCAATTGTAAGCTACTCCCCTTACTCCATAATGTTCCAACTTCTGCAGTAATATTTTGTGGTCAACACAGTCAAAAGCCTTCGTTAAATCAAAGAAAACACCTAACGTTCGCAACCTTTTATTTAATCCGTCCAAAACCTCACAGAGAAAAGAGACTATAGCATTTTCAGTTGTTAAGCCATTTCTAAAACCAAACTGTACATTTGACAGCAAATTATGTGAATTTAAATGCTGCAGTAACCTTGTATATACAACCCTCTCGATAACTTTAGCAAACACCGATGGCATAGAAATAGGTCTATAATTGTCAACATTATCCCTGTCTCCCTTTTTATAAAGTGGCTTCACTACCGAGTACTTTAATCGGTCAGGAAACCGACCACTCCTAAAGGAAAAGTTACAGATATGGCTAAGTACTGAGCTAACATACGTGGAACAATACTTCAGTATTCTGGTAGATACCCCGTCATATCCATGAGAGTTCTTGGTCTTTAGTGATTTAATTATTAACTCAATCTCCCTCTTGTCAGTATCATGGAGGAGCATTTCAGGTAACAGTCTCGGAACACTTTTTTCTAAGAGCGCTATATGATTCCCTGTTGGGACTAGGTTTCTATTTAGTTCACCTGCTATATTCAGAAAGTGATTATTAAGTACTGTACATATATGCGACTTATCAGTAACACGGACATCCCCACTACGCACTGATTCTATATTCTCGACCTGTCTCTGCAGACCAGCCACTTCCTTTACGACTGACCATATGGTTTTAATTTTATCCTGAGACTTAGCTATTCTATCTGCATACCACATACTTTTTGCCTTCCTAATAACTTTTTTAAGCACCTTACAATACTGTTTGTAATGGGCTGCTGCATTTAGATTTTGACTGTTTCTAACGTTTTGATATAATTGCCACTTAGTTCTACAAGATATTCTTATCCCATTAGTCAGCCACCCAGGCTGCCTGTTTGTGCTAGTACCCTGTTTTGAACGTTCTAACGGAAAGCAACTTTCAAAGAGCACGAGAAAAGTCGTGAGGAAAGCATTATATTTATCGTCTACTGTATCAGCACTATAAACATCTTGCCACTCTTGTTCCTTGATAAGGTTTACAAAAGTCTGTACAGCAACTGGATCAGCTTTCCTAAAAAGTTGGTAACTATATTTAACATGTGTTGCAGCACAAAAATCTTTTAGACTTAAAATTTGTGCATCATGATCTGAAAGGCCATTCACCTTTTTGCTAACAGAATGCCCTTCTAATAATGACGAATGAACAAAAATATTGTCTATGGTTGTTCTACTGTTCCCTTGCACTCTCGTTGGAAAGAATACGGTTTGCATAAGATTATATGAATTAAGGAGGTCTACCAGCATCCTTTTCCTTGCACAATCACTTATACAATTAATATTGAAGTCACCACATATAACTAACTTTTTGTATTTCCTATAAAGTGAACCAAGAACCTCCTCTAGCTTTAGCAAAAATGTTGTGAAATCGGAGTCTGGGGATCTATAAATAACAACAGTAAGAAGTTTAGCTCCACTAAATTTAACCACACCTGCACGACATTCAAACACCTTTTCAGTGCAGTACTTTGAAACATCAATTGACTCAAATGGGATACCGTTTTTCACATACATGGCTACTCCCCCACACCGCAAAGAGCTCCTAGAAAAGCTGCCAGCCAACCTGTATCCTGGTAAAGGAAGCCTCTGAATTATCTCCTTATTTAAGAAGTGTTCAGATATACCAATAATTTCAGAGTCAACATCTATAAGCCGTTCACTAACTTTATCTCTAATACCTTGTATATTTTGATGAAATATACTAATTCCCTCATTAATCTGATACCCAAGCTTTGTAGAAAGTGGTTTCTTTGTTAGAGAGACTTCCCTTAAGCAGGAATACCTATCAGCTGACTTCAATCTAAAAAAGGTACAGCTCTAACACCCACAACTACCGGAATTTTCCCATGAGTGATCCCACCACCCCCACCTATGCTGTCACCTATAAGTTTTGCCAACCTCCCCTTCCCATACCTGTTGAGGTGCAGGC
This sequence comes from Schistocerca nitens, assembly GCF_023898315.1. NCBI lineage: Eukaryota > Metazoa > Arthropoda > Insecta > Orthoptera > Acrididae > Schistocerca > Schistocerca nitens. Next base: position 150,597,139 of record NC_064621.1, on the reverse strand, counting down.
CATGTCTAGTGAAACCCGTACTGCTGATAGACTCCACCGACAACACTGAAATGTGACTCATGCATTCTGTCATCAGCGCACCCACAAGTCTCATGTTATTACGCCTGACGGCTGTATTAAGATGAGGCCGATCGTGACGCTGAAGCAGTTCCACGAAATGCACATTCGTGTTGCCAGTCTGAGTGGCTATCTTTTCCAGGTCACCATCTATGTCATACTCCCCATCCCTATCAATACTATTACCAGCCCCAACCCACAATCACTACCTGATCCTCTTTAGTAAAATCCCTACATAACCCCCCTATGTTAAAAGTCACCTGAGCCAATCCTGCATTAGGCTTCACAATGCTGGTGACCTGGTACTCACTCCCCAAAACTTCCTGCAACTGCTGGCCTACACCTCTACCATGAGAACTACCTAACAGCAGAACCTTCTTCTTTCTCTTAGACTTTGCAACTGTCCTAGCCACCGTAACTGCTGAGGTCTGCTGCATACTTCCTACATCTACAGCTACTAGAGATCTCCACTAGACTCTGACAGTTGGTCATATCTATTACAAATACCAATAGTAAAACTATCTGAAAATCTCCTTCTCCTAGCAGATCTCTTGCCAACAGCCAGCTCCCATTCCCCAACCCCCTTCTCCCTCCTCATCCTATCTAGCTCCTCCTGTGCGTTTTTCAACTGCACCTGAAGGGCACAGATCTTACGCTCCTGCTCCTCTAGCAACTTACTCTTGCTACATAACCTGCAGTTCCAGGAGAGGATCTCACCAGAATGCCCACTGGCTTCCCCACTGCATTCCCCCCCAGTGAAAAAACTTCGAACAAGTCTCACACCGCAATCCACTACTCACGAACCTACGGCAAAGCCCACACTTCTCACTCATGGTAAAATTTTACAATTATTGAAACAAGAAAACAACTTTATCTAAGTTCCGCTACTACAATAAGAAGATGTTAAAAACTGACTACAATAATCACAAACTTGCTCTACAAGGGAAGTAACTACTATTATTGACAGTATTAATCAACAACAAATGAGAATATAACAAAATACTAACACAGAAAGAAAATCAAACGTCTAATGACAGTAACGAAACTGAAAGCAGTTCGCAAAAATTTCTTCTGAAGTTATTTCACCGGAAAACACCAAGAACACCGGTTGAAGACTACTAAAGTTCCTAAATAAACTACTATACACAAACAATTAATTAGTACTTAGCTTTCGATGCGCCGCTACAGCTGCAACTGGTCAGCACGGAATGTAAACACGGGTAAGAGGTTAAGTTGCTCGATACGAAACACTCACAAATATCAGGCCACAACACAAGAAATGCAGAGGTGAATGAAGAAACCACTAATAAGTCACTTATATAGTAAATATTATCACAAAAATAGATAAAATATATATCTGAAACCTAAAAATAGATGAAAACTTAGAGAGCGATCTCACACGCAGTCACGCGCTTATGACGTCTAGTTTGTCCCATCTTCGACAAACTAGAACTGTAAGCTCTGGCTCTGAGCACTAACTTCTGAGGTCATCAGTCCTACCTGTAAGCATGTAAATGACTGTATATTTATGTTATTGTTGTTGCTCCTAAATCTCAATACCATGACACAAAAAACTGACCCACAAATGAATAAAACTACTACTACTTTTTTTTATCTTATTTTGTTCGCTATTGTTCGTTGTATCTGTTCGGAGCGGACGTCCCATGACACCAGTTCAAGTTGTTAATCGTTGATCCATTCACTCAGTTCCGTTTTTATATATACTACAGAGGGTAGCTAACCCTCTGACCGAACACAGTGAGCTTCCGTGCCAACAAAATCACTTGACCACCTTGACCACCTCGAACTCTTAATGCCTGTCCCTTCGCACAGATACATCAGTCACATAATAGACGCGTAAAACTTCTCATGGGATTTTCTCGGGATAGCCAGAGTAGTGCACCTTACTACTTGCACATTATGTTGTTGTAATGGCCTATTAAAGGTGTACAAAGTTCGAAGTAAATCTGTAATCCCAACTTCCTGGTCATTTACACTCATTGCTCAGTTCTACACTACTGGCCATTAACATTGCTACACCAAGAAGAAATGCAGACGATAAACGGGTATTCATTGGACAAATATATTATACTAGAACTAACACGTGATTCCATTTTCACCCAATTTCGGTGCATAGATCCTGAGAAATCAGTACACAGAACAATCACCTCTGGCCGTAATAACGGCCTTGATACGCCTAGGCATTGAGTCAAACAGCTTGGATGACGTGTACAGGTACAGCTGCCCATGAAGCTTCAACAGAATACCACAGTTCATCGAGGGTAGTGACTGGCGTATTGTGACGAGCCAGTTGCTCGGCCACCATTGACCAGATGTTTTCAGTCGGTGAGAGATCTGGAGAATGTGCTGACCAGGGCAGCAGTCGAACATTTTCTGTATCCAGAAAGGCCCGTACAGGACCAGCAACATGCGGTCGTACATTATCCTGCTGAAATGTAGGGTTTCGCAGGGATCTAATGAAGGGTAGAGCCACGGGTCGTAACACATCTGAAATGTAACGTCCACTGTTCAAAGTGCAGTCAATGCGAACAAGAGGTGGCCGAGATGTGTAACCAATGGCACCCCATACCATCACGCCGGGTGATACGCCAGTATGGCGATGACGAATACACGCTTCCAATGTGCGTTCACCGCGATATCGCCAAACGCGGATGCGACCATCATGAACCTGTAAACAGAACCTGGAGTCATACGAAAAAATGACGTTTTACCATTCGGTCACCCAGGTTCGTCGTTGAGTACACCAACCCACGCGCTCTTGTCTGTAATGCAGCATGAAGGGTAACCGCAGCCATGGTCTCCGAGTTGATACTCCATGCTGCTGCAAACGTCGTCAAACTGTTCGTGCAGATGGTTGTTTTCTTGCAAATGTCACCATCTGTTGACTCAGGGATCGAGACGTGGCTGCACGATCCGTTACAGCCATGCGGATAAGATGCCTGTCATCTCAACTGCTAGTGATACGAGGCCGTTGGGATCCATCATGGCGTTCCGTATTACCCTCCTGAACCCACCGATTCCATATTCTGCTAACAGTCATTGGATCTCGACCAGCGCGAGCAGAAACGTCGCGATACGATAACCGCAATCGCGATAGGCTACAATACGACCTTTATCAAAGTAGGAAACGTGATGGTACGCATTTCTCTTCCTTACACGAGGCATCACAACAACTGTTCACCAGGCAACGCCGGTCGACTGCTGTTTGTGTATGTGAAATCGGTTGTAAACTTTCCTCATGTCAGCACGTTGTAGGTGTCGCCACCGGCGCCAACTTCCTGTCAGTTAAATTTCGCGTCTGTAGGACGTCATCTTCGTGGTGTAGCAATTTTAATGGCCAGTAGTCTATATATCGTTCCTTGTCATGCAAGTGGTCCACTGCGCTGTATCCACTTCTCGAGGAAACTGCTTTCTTTCCTCTGCTGGAATTCAGTGTTTCCTCCGCTGCTCCTGCTCAGACACGCAGAGGGAGCCCAGTGGCAGGGCAGCCGGCGCAGCCTAGAGACTCTCTGGAGCAGCGACAGCGCGCCCGTCACGTTGAGGCTGGTCAGAGGCAGCACCGGCCTCGAGGCGAGCCCCGCCGCACGCCCTCCCACGCCCTGCGGCCGACCGACCTCGGCGCGTGGGCGGCAGCCTCTGTCCGTCTGTCTCTGCCACCGGTGACAACTCTCCGCTCCCGAAACCTTCTGCCGTCACACGCGGTGGCGTCTCGAAGCTGTACAGGCCCTGGGGGATGTCCACTTACCACTGTGTCACGGGAACATCGTCACTACCTGACTTCGGGGAAACTCGCGCACTCAGACTGTCTTGGGTGAGAACGTGAGGACAGGGATCTCTGCCGATTGTAATACCGGACACGACCGCTCACAGTGCAGCCATCCACTCGGCAATTCAATGCTGAGAGAGTGAGCAACCATACCTTCCAGAATAATCTTCTCTCCATGGCATGTAGAAGCTCTTTTCACCTGTCACAACCAATAGCAGACTGTTGTTGTTGTTGTTGCTGCTGCTGCTGTTATACGAGGTGGTGCAGTGGTTAACACACTGGACTCGCATTCGGCAGGGCGACGGTTCATATCGGCGTCAGACCATCCAGATATAGATTTTTCGTGATTTCCCTAAATCCCGCCACACGAATTCGGGGATGGTTCCTCTGAAAGGGCGTGGCCAATTTCCTTTCCCATTCTTGAGCTTGTGCTCCGTCTCTAATGACCTCGATGTCAGCGGGATGTTCCATCAAATGGTTCAATGGCTCTGAGCACTATGGGACTTGACATCTGAGGTCATCAGTTCCCTAGCACTTAGAACTACTTAAACCCAACTAACCTAAGGACATCACGCACACCCATGCCCGAGGCAGGATTGCAACCTGCGACCGTAGCGGTCGGCGGTTCCAGACTGAAGCCCCTAGAACCGCTCGGCCACACCGGCCGGCCATCCATGTTCCAATGTTCCATCCTTCCCCCCCCCCCCCCCCGCCTTGTCTACCCGGTTGTTTCTCGCTGTCGTCCTCTGACATCAGGTACTCCAGAATGGTACTTTCCCAACTTCGGAAGTATTCTACGACGAAGTGCGGTGGCTACGAAGTACACGCGCCATTTGCCTTAAGAGGCAACGGCCTTGCCGCAGTGGCCACACCGGTTTCCGTGAGATCACCGAAGTTAAGCGCTGTCGGGCGTGATCGGCACTTGGATAGGTGACCATCCTGGGCGCCATGCGCTGTTGCCATTTTTCGTGGTGCACTCAGCCTCGTGATGCCAATTGAGGAGCTACTCGACCGAATAGTAGCGGCTTCGTTCAAGAATACCTCATAACTACCGGGAGAGCGGTGTGCTGACCCCACGCCCCTCCTATCCGCATCCTCCCCTGAGGATGACACGGCGGTCGGGTGGTCCCGGTAGGCCACTCGTGGCCTGAAAACGGAGTGCATTTGCCATAAGAGATTGAAAACGTGAGGAAGTATAAAAGACTTGCGACGACGTATGAGGAGAAAGCACTGACAGCGTTCCTTGGAAGGGAAGATAAACTTGCTTTATACAGCTATAACGTTTTTGGCATGCTATTAACTACGAGCAATAACGAAGCCTTTAATCTAATGTTTGCTTGAGGGTGAAAATTTGGTAACATGCCAAAGTGACTATTGAAGGAAGTCATCATCTCGTGATCTATCGCACTCGCTGTAGCCACACCTGTCTTCTTCACCTTCCCAGAAATAAGGAGATCGATTTCTGCCGCAGCCACAACGGCATGTCTAAGTTCTTTCTACTGCTTCACCTTCATTAACATTTTTTTCAGTCTTCGTTCGAAGTCCTTGTTTACTACTGAAGGCAATAACAATAAATAAACGAAAATCGCTTACTTCAGAAACGTTTATTTTGAGCGCTTGTAAAAGTCAGGTTAAACTGCAGACGAAAAGAACCGGTGGAACCGAAGGTCAGTTGTTTCTGTGATAACCGCCACCCCTAGTCCGATCTTCTGCGTGCCGCCCAGGCGTACACCGCTGTGACTCCTGCAATGTTGGAACGCCCGGACACACTCATTCGAAGTGATCGTCGGATCACAGACAAACACCTCGTTGGACTACTGTACGACTCTGTTGGTAGTACTGTGACACCCGTCCACCAGTTGGGGTACTGGAAGGCGTGTCCCCGCTGCGTTCCTCGCCGCTAACGGAAGATCATAAAGAGCAACGAAGCGCCATCTGTGCGGAGTTGGTAGCGCCTTACATGGCTTCGTTACTTCGAACCTGAAACAAAACGGCAGTCCATAGTCCATGGAGGATCGCGACACCACTTGTCCTCAGCCGGTAAGTCATAGCGACGGTCTTCTGGAACTATGAACGGGTTATTCTCTTCGATGTCCTCCCTCACGGTGCAACGCTCAACTCCGAAGTGTACTTTGTTACCCTTAGGAAACAGGAGAAACGACTTCAGCGTGTTCGTCGCCACAGAAAGGTAAACGAACTTTTTCTCCATGACAATGAGAGGAGCCCATAGAACTTCATTGGACTGTTCTTCCTCGCCAACCCTACAGCCCGGAACTCTCACCTTACGCTTTCGACCTGTCCCGCTCAATGACGAATACACTCCGCGGTAAACAGTACTTGTATCTACATCTACATCTACGTGAATACTCTGCTATTCACAATAAAGTGCCTGGCAGAGGGTTCAATGAACCACCTTCAAGCTGTCTCTCTACCGCTACACTCTCGAACGGCACGCGGGAAACACGAGCACTTACGTTTTTCTGTGCGAGCCCTGATTTCTCGTATTTTATCGTGATGATCATTTCTTCCTATGTAGGTGGGTGGCAACAGTATCTTTTCGCAATCGGAGGAGAAAACTGATGATTGAAATTTCATGAGAAGATCCCGTCGCAACGAAAAACGCCTTTGTATTAATGATTGCCACTCCAATTCACGTATCATGCCCGTCACACTATCTCCCCTATTTCGCGATAGTACAAAACGAGCTGCCCTTCTTTGTACTTTTTTGATGTCATCCGTCGGTCCCACCTGATGCGGATCCCACACCACATAGCAATACTCTAGAATAGCGTGGACAAGCTTAGTGTAAGCAGTCTATTTAGTAGAACTGTTGCACCTTCTAACTGTTCTGACAATGAATCGCAGTCTATAGTTTGGTCTAACCTCAATATTATCTATGTGATCGTTCCAATTTAGGAAACTTGTAATTGTAATCCCTAAGTATTTAGTTGAATTTACAGCCATCATTTTTGTGTGACTTATCGCGTAATCGAAATTTAGCTGATTTCTTTTAGTACTCAAGTGAATAACTTCGCACTTTTCTTTGTTCAGGGTCAATTGCCATTTTTCGCACCATATAGATATCTGATCTAAATCATTTTGCAATTCGTTTTAGACATCTGATGACTTTACAAGACAGTAAATGACAGCATCATCTGCAGACAGTCTGAGAGGGCTATTCAGATTGTCTGCTATGTCATTTATATGGATCAGGAACAATAGAGCGCCTATAATACTCCCTTGGGGAACGCCGGATATTACTTCTGTTTTACTCGATGACTTTCCGTCTATTACTACGAACGCTACCTTTCTGACAGGAAATCACGAATACAGTCGCACAACCGAGGCGATACTCCGTAGGCACGCGGTTTGGTTAGAAGACACTTGTGAGGAACGGTGTCGAAAGCCTTCTGGAAATCTAAAAATATGGAATCTGTTTGACATCCCCTGTAGATAGAACTTATTACTTCATGAGTATAAAGAGCTAGTTGTGTTTCACAAGAACGATATTTTCTGAAACCTTACTGACTATGTGCCAATAATTCGTTTTCTTCGAGGTACTTCATAATGTTCGAATACAATATATGTTCCAAAACCCTACTGCAAATCGACGTTAGTGATAAAGGCCTGTAATTCAGCGGTTTACTCCTACTTCTCTTTTTGCGTATTGGTGTGACTTGAGCAATTTTCCAAAATTTAGGTACGGATCTCTCTGTGAGTGAGTGGTTGTATATAATTGCTAAATATGGAGCTATTTTATCAGCATACTCTGAGAGGAATCTGACTGGTATACAATGTGGACCGGAGGCCTTGCCTTTATTAAGTGATTTAAGCTGCTTTGTTACACCGAGGATATCTACTTCTATGTTTCTCATCTTGGCAGTTGTTCTTGATATATTCAGGAATATTTACTTCGTCTTCTTTGGTGAAGGAGTTTTGGAAAACCGTGTTTAATAACTCTGCTTTAGTGGCACTATCATCAGTTACTTCACCGTTGTTATCGCGCAGTGAAGGTATTGATTGCGTCTTGCCACTGATGTGCTTTATGTATGACCAGAATGTCTTAGGGTTTTCTGCTAGATTTCGAGACAGAAATTCGTTGTGGAAATTATTAAAAGCATCTCGCATTGAAGAACGCGCCATATTTAGAACTTCTGTAAAACTTTGCCAATCTTGGGGATTTTGCGTTCTTTTAAATTTGGCATGCTTTTCTCGTTGCTTCTGCAACAACTATCTGACCGTATGATAAACTGGTTCAAATGGCTCTGAGCACTATGCGACTTAACTTCTGAGGTCATCAGTCGCCTAGAACTTAGAACTAATTAAACCTAACTAACCTAAGGACATCACACACATCCATGCCCGAGGCAGGATTCGAACCTGCGACCGAAGCGGTCACGCGGTTCCAGACTGAAGCTCCTTTCACCGCACGGCCACACCGGCCGGCGACCGTATGATAAAGAGGTCATTGATGCAGCAAGACGTTCGCTCCGACGTCGACCAGCTATGGGGGCATACATACCCTCCCAGTATGTCCGCTGCATTGAACGGAGGTAAAGCTGAAAAATAGGATTTTGTAGACAAAAGAGTAGGAAACTCTATCGTGTAGCGGAAAGCTGAATAAAACGAATCTGATTTCGGAAGAAAATTTGTTGTTTTGCATTACTTATTGAACGCGTCTCGTATTAGTGTAGGACAATACCACGTTGTCCTAAAAAATTGCGCAAATATACCGGGTGATCAAAAAGTCAGTATAGATTTGAAAACTGAATAAATCTCCGGAATGATGTAGATAGAGAGGTACAAACTGACACACATGCTTGGAATGACATGGGGTTTTATTAGAACCAAAAAAATACAAAATTTCAAAAAATGTCCGACAGATGGCGCATCATCTGATCAGAATAGCAACAATTAGCATAACAAAGTAAGACAAAGCAAAGATGATGTTCTTTACTGGAAATGCTCAATATGTCCACCACCATTCCTCAACAATAGCTGTAGTCGAGGAATAATATTGTGAACAGCACTGTAAAGCATGTCTGGAGTTATGGTGAGGCATTGGCGTCGGATGTTGTCTTTCAGCATCCCTAGAGATGTCGGTCGATCACGATACTCCTGCGACTTCAGGTAACCCCAAAGCCAATAATCGCACGGACTGTCTGTGGACCTGGGAGGCCAAGCATGACGAAAGTGGCGACTGAGCACACGATCATCACCAAACGACGCGCGCAAGAGATCTTTCACGCGTCTAGCAATATGGGGTGGAGCGCCATCCTGCATAAACGTCGTACGTGCCAGCAGGTGTTTATCAGCCAGGCTGGGGATGATGCGATTCTGTAACATATCGGCGTACCTCTCACCCGTCACGGTAGCAGTTACAAAACCAGAATCACGCATTTCCTCGAAGAAAAAAAGGCTCGATAACTGTAGATGTGGTAAATCCAACCCATACCGTGACTTTCTCGTCGTGCAATGGAGTTTCCACGACAGTTCTAGGATTTTCGGTAGCCCAAATTCTGCATTTGTGGGCGTTGACAGACCATCGGAGCGTGAAATGAACTTCGTCGGTCCACAGCACGTTACTCAACCAATCGTCATCTTCCGCCATCTTTTGAAACGCCCACACCGCAAATGCCCTCTGCTTCACTAAATCTACAGGTAACAGTCGATGATGCCGATAGATTTTGTACGGATAGCATCGGAGGGTACGCCTAAGTGCCAACCAAACAGTAGTGTACGGAATGCCGGTGCGACGTGCGACTGCACGAGTGTTGACTTCCCCGTGCATAGACGAACCCGCTACAGTCTCCATTTCTTCCTGAACTGTATCAGCAGAATTGCGCCTCGTGCTCCGTCGGCCACTACGGGGTCTATCGTCTAAACAACCCGTAGCTTCGAAATTCGAAATCATTCTCGCCACAGCTGCATTTGTCAACGAACCTTTACCCGTTCGAATCCCCTTCCTATGGCGATAGCATAGTAACGCTGAACTAGCACATTCCCCATTCTGATAATACAGCTTCACCAGAAGCGCCTTTTCAGGTAACGTCAACATGCTGCGACTGATTCTGTCTCTCATTACAAATGGTTCAAATGGTTCTGAGCACTATAGGACTCAACAGCTGAGGTCATCAGTCCCATAGAACTTAGAACTACTTAAACCTAACTAACCTAAGGACATCACACACATCCATGCCCGAGGCAGGATTCGAATCTGCGACCGTAGCAGTCAGGCGGTTCCGGACTGAAGTGCCTAGAACCGCACGGCCACCGCGGCTGGCTCTCTCATTACAGGTCCTTTTATACACGATTGTCATGCGCAGTCACTGACGTTTTGCTGTCCAGCGCCGTCTATAAGACATTTTGTGAACTTTGTTTTTTTTTTTTTGTTTCTATAAAACCCCATGTCATTGCAAGCATGTGTGTCAATTTTTACCTCTCTATCTACATTATTCCGTGGTTTACTAAGTTTTCAAATTTATACTGACTTTTTGATCACCCGGTCCATATATATATATATGTGTGTGTGTGTGTGTGTGTGTGTGTGTAGAGAGAGAGAGAGAGAGAGAGAGAGAGAGAGAGAGAGAGAGAGATCGCATGGAGTGGGGGAGGGGTGAGAGAAATGGACAGAGGAAGACGGGAATAAATAATGAAAACACAAAACTGCAGAGGAAAAACGAGGCTATGAAAGACTGGGAGAAGTCGCTGGCTGCATTCACACAGCCAGTACAAGTTGTTGACTGTTGTAGACTGTTCTTAACAGTAAATTCGCAGTGTGTAAGTCAAACGACGGGGTGAGACTTCTCAGCGTTTGGAGCCTCGTTGCTCGCCGGCTTGGCCGCAGCCGCGGTTTCCCGCAGCCGGCGGACCGCGGGCAGCTCGCCTTATAAGGCCGACACTGAGCCACGGACGACGTGCGCACAACGCCCGACAGCGTACAAACTCTGATGCAACGCCGCTACACTTGTTTACAGCTCAATTCCCTCGACAGCGCTATGCCGCGTAGGTGAACAGCTACCGCAAATGGTCACGGGACGAGCAAGCCGGAAAGGGCTGTGCGAAGCGGCAATTCTGCAGCGAGCACGTGTTATCGGCTTTTGACACTCCGCATCGTCTGAACTGTGGCGCAGGAAAGAGTAGGCTTTAGAAAGCCTCGTGACGACGAGGCCTACCTGAAAGGAGGTATACGATATCCACTAGTGACGCCACATCTCCGGTACGGTCGCAGGTTCGAATCCTGCCTCGGGCATGGATGTGTGTGATGTCCTTAAGATACTTACAATCGCACCAAAAAGTATTGGCACAGTTACATTTTAGTGGTTGTAGGTTAAACGAAACATATATTTCAGAACAGAACCCATACATGTGACACCTTACATTACATAGTTTACAAATATGTCAAAATCACCTGTCCTTAAAGTAACATACAGTGTCATGAAAAAAAACATCGCTCTTCTGCACCCAAAAAAGTATTGGCACACGCATATGAATCGGACAGTGTGTTCGTTTTCTTCATTGATGTTCACCATCTAATAGCTAGTGTGCATCCCTTTAGCATCTATAACAGCACGTAAACGCCTAGGAATGCTTTGTATTAAATTCCGGGTGATATCAGGGGTAATTTTCGACCATTCCTCCAGGAGCACTTTCTCCAAGTCGTTTTTACCGGACGGACGCCTTTTTCTGACTTGTGTGTCAAGATGAGCCCACAGGTTCTCAATGGGGTTCAAATCAGGGCTCTGAGGTGGTGTTAGAACCCTTCTGGGGGCATTGTACAGTAACCACTCCCGGGTTTTCATGGCGGTATGTTTTGGGTCGTTGTCTTGCTGGAACTGAAACACCCCAGTAAGGCCCAATTTCTGTGCACTAGCGTGTAAATTACCTCGCAACACGTCAATGTATCTCATATGATCCATTGTGCCGTGAATTACAGCTAGATTTCCAACGCCGGAAGCCGCCATACAGCCCCAGACCATGATACCGCCCCCACCGTGTTTGACTGTGGGATGCATGTGTTTGATGTCGAGGTGCGTATTCGGCTTGCGCCAAATTTTCTTTCTTGCATCAAATCCGAACACATTGAACTTCGATTCGTCGCTAAATATCACAGTGTTCCAAAACTCCATCGGCTTGCTGATGTAGTCCTTGGCAAACTGCAGGCGTTTCTGCCGGTTAATTTCCGAAATGTATGGCTTCTTCCTGGGAGAACGTCCATGCATGTCAGCCTCATTCAACACATTTCGTATAGTCTGAACACTAACCGTCTTGTCGGACGTTGTCTGAACAATCTCAGCAATAGTTGCTGCACTTGTAGCAGGTTCCTTCCGAGCAAGTGCGATGATATGGCGACGCTCTCGGGTTGTAAGCACTTTTGGACGTCCAGGACGACACTTATTCACTGTTGTTCCAGTCTCTTTATATTTCTGAATGATGGCTCTTACCGTGGTGTAGCTCACAGACACCTCTGCTCCGATTTGTCGATAGCTTCTCCCTTGTGAATGGAGCAATACCACTCTCTCACGCAACGCCACTGAATGTTCCTTCTTCTTCGGCCCCATGCTGACCACTATCGCGCACTACAGCAACATACTGGCGACCGGGCCGTCAACAACACGCAGTGTCTACTGTGTCAGCAGATGGCGTTCCGGTACCTGAAAACCCAGCAATATACCGAGATGCCATGCTCTGTGCCAATACTTTTTGTGTGCAGAGGAGATACGTGTTTGCTCATAACACTGCATTTCTTTGTTAATGGTAGGCACTATGGGCAGAATTGTAATGTCTGGTATGTGAGGTAGCACGTACATGTACTGTGTACCGGAAAGTGCGGCGTTTGTAACCAGCAACGATAAATACGCACGTGTGCCAATACTTTTTGGTGCGATTGTAGGTTTAAGTAGTTATAAGTTCTAGGGGACTGATGACCTAACATGTTAAGTCCCATAGTGCTCAAAGCCATTTGAACCATTTTGAACCGAGAGTGCAGAATAAAAACTATAAACTTAGTCTACATTGTTCAAAGGGATTACCTGTATCAACGTCCTCTATGTTAAATCTGTTTTGATACAGGCGGTACCTATGGCCTTCTTGCATGGCTTGAGTACCTCGCTCGCACTCTAGGCAACAATTAAAATCATTCGCTATATATTGGCTTTGTTACGCATTACAGTGTCATGTGAGCTGGTCCTAGCGGAGGTCCGAGTCCTCCCTCGGGCATGGGTGTGTGTGTTTGTTCTTAGGATAATTTAGGTTAAGTAGTGTGTAAGCTTAGGGACTGATGACCTTAGCAGTTAAGTCCCATAAGATTTCACACACATTTTGAACACAATGTCATGTGATCTCTCAGAAGAAAGGAAGTACCGGCGTCTCAATATTTTCCAGTGAATTCATAGATGACATTTGTCATTTGTGGCCGGTGTATCCAACCAAGCACAGAAATTGTTCAAATGGCTCTAAGCACTATGGGACTTACCATCTGAGGTCATCAGTCCCCTAGACTTAGAACTACTTAAACCTAACTAACCTGAGGACATCACACACCAAAGGATAAAACACATACAACCCAACTGAAGAGAGAACTCAAAATCTTAAAAATGAAGCCACAGAAACTGAACACTCTCGCGCTTTCTCTAGCGGAGACGTAGAAAAACCTCTGAAAGATGTCAAACCAACATAGGCACCAGATTTTGACAACGTTCACCCTGAATTCATAAGAAACTGTGGCAAGTATACAAAAGTATGGCTGGCTCGATTTTTCACAAACATCATGCAAATTGTCAATATCTCTCAAGAACTCAAACGCTCCAAGGTAATAGCTATTCTAAAGCCTGGGAATCCAGCTGACAACCCAAAAAGCTGCAGACCAATTGCCCTGCTGTCTGTTATTTACAAATTACTAGAGAGGCTTATATATAACAGAATTAACCCAGAGCCCGCAGCTCGTGGTCGTGCGATAGCGTTCTCGCTTCCCACGCCCGGGTTCCCGAGTTCGATTCCCGGCGGGGTCAGGGATTTTCTCTGCCTCGTGATGGCTGGGTGTTGTGTGATGTCCTTAGGTTAGTTAGGTTTAAGTAGTTCTAAGTTCTAGGAGACTGATGACCATAGATGTTAAGTCCCATAGTGCTCAGAGCCAATTAACCCAGAATTGATCAGGGTTATTCCAGTTGAAGAGGCAGGCTTTCGGCCAGGATGATGTTGTACTGACCAGGTGTTGTCACTCACTACTTACATTGAGGCGGGATTCCGGAGAAAATTGAAAACATCAGTGGCTTTGACCTCTCAGCAGCTTACGACACTGTGTGGAGAGAAGGCATCATGTACAAAATTCTACGGTTAATTCCTTGCAGACCTATAGCACGCTTAATAGACAGCTTGCTCAATGAGAGGGTGTTCCAAATAAGTATGGGCACCGACTACAGTACCATCAAAAAACTAAAGAATGGCTTACCACAAGGATCAATGCTCGCACCTCTGCTGTTTAACCTCTATATTGCAGACCTGCCGGAAACACAATCAAGAAAGTTCGGGTATGCTGACGATTGGGCCCTCGCTACACGATGTAGCACAATTGAAGCATCTGAGGACATCGTAACGAAAGATCTGAAGATAATGGGTGAATATTTCCGTATGTGGAGATTTCAACCAAATGCTTCTAAAACAGAGGTTATTTGCTGCCATCGCAACAGCAAACTCGCTGGAAAGGAACTCAACATTCGATTTGAAAACACCATTCTCAGACACAATAAAACTCCGAAGTACTTGGGCATGACGCTGGACAGAACACTACCTTTTAAAGAGCACCTAACAAAGACTGCCGAAAAATTAAAGACAAGAAACAACACTATTCAAAAGCTCTGTTATACTACCTGGGGGCAACGGCCTCCACTCTCCACACCTCTGCAATTGTATCCTCGGCTGCCGAATACTGTGCTCCGATTTGGCTAAACAACCCACATATAAAAAAAAGGTGGATGTCCAGTTGCATAACACTCTGAGGATGATTTCTGGACTAATTAAACCCACTCCAACGCAATGGCTCCCAATATTAAGCCACATCCCGCCGCCACACCTCCGACGTACTGACGCTCTTGTACGTGAATACAAAAACATCATGGGAAATCGAAGCCTGCCAATCCACCAAGACACTGAGGCTGCAAACACTAATAGGCTTCGATTTAGGAATCCGCCTACAAGAAGAGCAAGGACCTGTGTACAAGAAGGTTTCAGTATCACAAACGCATGGTCTGAAAAATGCAGCGCATGCCAAAATCATAACATGCCTTGCATCACACAATAGCCACCTGGTTTTGACCTACCACGCAAAACGTGGTCCACTCTAAATAGGATTATAACTCGTCACGGCATATGTGCTTACTCCCTGTATAAATGGGGTAAAATACCATCCCCTCAGTGTGACTGCGGAGAAAATCAGACCATCAGCCACATTGTTGAAGAGTGTTCCAGAAGAGCCTATAATGGGAGCCCCGACGACTTCCTGCTCGCAACTCCAGAGTCGATAGATTATATTAATAGACTTGATGTTTGTTTGTAATCCCTCAATTTTGTTATATTAGTGATGTTTGTTTGCAATTATTAACGTTTGTTATATTAGTGATTTGTCTGTTTCTTTCTTATGTATCTGTATTGCCATACGATAAATAAATAAATAAAAATCACACTCATCAATGCCTGAGGAAGGATTCGAACCTACAACCAAGCACATGCAATGTGAGATTTTAATGCAATGCAAGTTGCAAGGCGATATGTTTTATTCAAAAAAGAGAGGATTTTCGATCGCGTTGTCGCAGCTGCCCATGTCTAGGTTGTAGACACGCTACAGGAAGACGAATCAGTACACAGGTAGAGTTGGACAAGGTCGCCGACGCGTTACAACTCCACATGAAGACCGATATCTGGCCATCTCTGCGTTGCGGCGTCGTACGTATACCGCCAAAGCACTGCAAGACAATCTCAGGAGGGTCACTAGAGCCGCTGTGTCCGACCGGACTGTAATGAAAATTTTGTAAGCAAGGCCCTTACGATCCAGACGTCCTGTTAAGAGAACCCCGCTTGACACGACATCTTGCACCTCGCTTTCAGTTCTTCCGTGCCCATGTTAACTAGCAAATTCTTAACTGGCGAAATGTTACTTACAGACGAGACCAGATATCCTCTGACGCAAGATTATGACCCGTGTGCGGAGAGCCTCGGTGAGCGATACCTGCTAAATATTGTACAGGAAACTGACAGATTTCCTAGGTTCTGTGATGTTGTGGGGAGGATTCAATGTTGACAGTCATACGGATCTTGTCATTGTTCTTGGTCGCCTTAACGCCGGGCAGAACATCGAGCAGGTCATACTGTACCACGTGATGGGCGGTTCATACAGTGGCTGCCCTGAATTCCTACTAATACCAGGGCCTATGTGGCGAGCGTCAGCAGATATGTCTTGCGAAGCCTGGACATTGAAGTAATGGAATGGCCGGCGGTGATTCCCTACCTAAACACTATCGTGCATTTGTGAGATGTGCTTGACAGACATGTTCGTGGTCGTCCTGTTCTACTTCAGACTCTCCAAGAACTCTCCTGGGCTCTCACTGAAGAATGGGGACTGTTACCACACGGTGACGTCCACAGACTTATGCAGAGCAAGCCACTTAGCTGCCAGGTACTGATAAATTCTCACGGATGGCATACATGTTACTGACGCCTTTAGAGTCCAACGAACAGCACCAGGATGCAGGAATGAATGATTATTTTCTCTCTGTTTTGGACACCTGTCAGACATTTCAACTCCTTTTATGTAAACGATCAAGGATGTGATGATGCTTAATTTGTCGAAAGATAAATGAATAATTTGTAACATAACCAGTCCTCAATTATTGCTCAGTGGAGTATGACAGAAGCCCAAAGTAACCTTCCTCCGATTATTTTGAGCAATGTATATTACTTTTTTACAATTTACCTTTTAGGGAATTATTTCCTTCATTTTCGATCTTTTATGAAGCGCGTAGTCATGGATCTTGATCTAACGTCAAAAGTGCTGCTTTTGTATCTCCTGTAGGAGAAAAGCAGACAATCAGGTGGGGAAAACTAGCAAGGAAAAGTCACAACACTACACGTAAACCTGTATATATTTCCAAGATGCAAGTAAGTTCTCTCCTCTGCTGTTTAGGAGTTTCCTTATATTCGGATAATTGTTAAGGTGTTTCCCAAATAGTGACATGGTTTTTTAAGTGATATCTTTCACATCTTTAACGTGAGTACAAAACTCAGAAAAGCGTGTATAGTCAGTCAACTGCTACTTCCAAAAGCCGTTTAAACACTTGTCTATGAGCTGTAGTCTTCTGGGCCCGTTGCGTTTTATATAACTTTTAAGGAGATTATGTAATTAAGGTTCCAAAAACGCTGCCACGTCAGGTCGTTTTTATTCGTTACAGTGGACGTGTTTCGGCAAGTAGCCATCGTCAGGTTATCTGTAAGTAAATGGTACAGAATTTTGGTACAATATTTCTATTATCATAGGTAAATATTAATCGGAAAACATTACTAAAAATGTGTTACATACGTGAGATGGACTGGAAATCCATACCTTGTCGTGGTTCTGTACCAGTATCTTTGTTTCAATTACACTCCATTAAAGTAATAACGTTTGGTTATACTACATCTAAGTGTAATTTTCAGATTGCCTTCCTTTTCTTTAGAGTAATAATTATGTGAGAATTTATTTGGCAGATGTGTCAGCGATATTGTATAGTACAATTAATTTCGTTTGTTGGAATTTTCCATCAAGAAAACAGAGACACAAGATATTACGAAACAACCAGAGATTACACAAGACCACCAACGATACCGCCAGTGAAGTACAACGAAAGTAAAGTATGATAAACAAAATTAATTGTAATCACATAACATCGCCGATACATCTGTCAAATAAGCTGTCACACAATTATTGCTTTAAACGAAAAGAAGACAGTCCGAAAATTATACGAGATAACAAGTCACCACTTGTACAAGCAACCGTTATTATTCCAGAAACACTAATGGAGTGTAATTATAACAAAGAGACAACCAAATCATCACGTATGTGATAAATTTCATAACAATTTTTTCTGATTAATCTTTCCTATAATGTTAGAAATATTGTATCAGAATTATGCACCATTTATTTAGAGATAACCTGACGATGGCTATTTGCCGAAATAGGCATACTGTAACGAATAAAACGATATGACTTAGTAGCGTTTATGGAATTCTAATTACATAGTACCTCTCTATGATTTCCGCTTCTTAGGACATTTCAGAGTCACAAGATGTACGAGTGTGTTCGAAAGAACAACGACAATTTGAAATGTGAAATTAGATTCTTGCTCTGTGCTTCCTCTGCACATATTGAATAAGTATTAGGTAATATGATTGATTATTCAATTTGGAATACAATTTACGAAAATAAATTTTTCAATTTGATCAGTAGCAGTTATCTGTATTTGCATTGAAATAATACACAATCAAAATTCCTCGTCATTTTGAAGACTTAATTTTCGTGCTACTTTATTTTTCAAATAGTAGGTGAGAAATATTGAAACTGATTTATGTAAAAGTGAAGGGCTGTAACTAAGTTTTTAAGGACTGGAGACGCGGGTGGGGGTGGGCTGAGTATATAGCGACCCAGTCAAAAAATATCTTAAAAGGTCTTGTTTTATGGAAGAGAATAAACTGCGTCTCTGCTACATCAGAGCTGCAGCGTGGTTAATTTAAATAACTTTTTTTTCTTTTTTTACTCGCGCTAGGGTGATAGAGGGAGACAAAGTAAATTTTATTAGATCGTCAGATATTGATATAACTAGATCTGTATAGTTGTTAGGAGCCAGTAATTATTTTGAATTCTGAGACCAAAAAAATAAACGATTACAATAAGCAACCATGTTATAGTGTCATTACGCATGACATAGCTAATAACGGAGATATAATGTTGCAGATGTACGAGAGAGAACCTCAGTCTAATAAGTTACCTTTTCGTAAGTAAGTCTTAACTTTTGCCCCTAGAATTTGCGTAATACTCATTTCTGTGAGTGCTGACAATCATTTTGATTTTTTCGTTTGGTCAAAGATAGAATTTTATGTTTCATTTCCTTACGTATTCAAATAATAGGATCTAATACAAAGAGATAGCAATATTAGAAGGGCCCCCATCCCTCTCTTTGATAATCGCCTTCTGGTCCAGATAGGAAGGTTTATCAAATAAGGACCTTCTAGCATTACTGTGCGTACCGCAGATTTGTCTTTATCTCGCGCTTTTGCGTCCGACTGCAGTGAAAACATTCCAGTAAACATTACCAGCATGGAAAGGACTGCACGAGACAGGACAGAGACTGGACATCCCGTGCGAACGTCCTTCCCCGCGCTGGCTGCTGCGGCGGCCGTGAAAGGCGGTGGGTGTTTTGTGGCGTCCACCCAGCCGACACGTGTTTCCGATTTGAGTGCTGATGCAGCCGCCGGCCTAACCTCGCCTCTGACCGACGTCCGACACCACTGCTCCTCCATACTTCTCTCATGCCTCGAACTGGCAGTGTTCTTGAAACCCGCCGAAAACGTCACACGAGAGCCCGTGCGCGTAGCACAGTGGTCAAACTATGCACTGCTTGTAGCGCGCCACTCTCTCTACGCCACATTCCATTTCATTCAATAAGGGGCAGTCAAATGAAAACCGAAAATCCGCCGACGTTGCGTCACTGCTACCTAAAAATAACAACAACATTGAGAACTTCTTCAGAACACTACTTGTAGACCCGTGTCACTGAAGATCCTAAAAGTAAATTGTCAGTATCATCAGCTGGATACAGCTGTCCCCTACACTTTTTCATGCATTACGGCGACACGCATTCAAAACAGTGCTGCATTTTTTGGTATGGCTACATACACACGTTCCACTAGATCATAGTCCAGTCTTGTCCTATATCTCACACTGTAGCAAAGAACCTATGGTCAGACACGAGCTTCGCAACTCAGAAAAGGTTGAAGAAGGATGCACTATTCACCCTCCCCGAATTCCGAAACTTGACTTTCGGGGGAACACCGCATTTTCGATATACAGTTGCGGAAGTGAACGTCACCAGAGGATCAGGTAGCTCGTAGCTGGAGGCAAAGACGAGCACGGCTGAATCTAGTGCCGAGAATGTAACTTATTGAAAAGTGTGAAGATCGTAAAAGCCCGCACATTTGGTAAAGCCGGGTCGTGAAATAAAATAATTCTTGACAGTGAACAATCAAATTAAAAGAACTTACAACCAATTTTCAATATTGTGTGTCTGACTGAAACCTGAAACAGCCAGCTGCTCTGATGCATATACAGGGTGGTCCATTGATAGTGACCGCACCAAGTATCTCACGAAATAAGCATCAAACGAAAAAACTACAAAGAACGATACTCGTCTAGCTTGAATGGGGAAACCAGATGGCGCTATGGTTGGCCCGCTAGATGGCGCTGCCATAGGTCAAACGGATATCAACTGCGTTTTTTAAAATAGGAACCCCCATTTGTATTACATATTCGTGTAGTACGTAAAGAAATATGAATGTTTTAGTTGGACCACTTTTTTCGCTTTGTGATAGCAGGCGCTGTAATAGTCACAAACGTATAAGTACATGGTATCACGTAACATTCCGCCAGTGCGGTCGATATTTGCTTCGTGATACATTACCCGTGTTAAAATTGACCGTTTAACACTTGCGGAATAGGTCGATATCGTGTTGATGTATGATTATTGTGATCAAAATGCCCAACGGGCGTGTGCTATGTATGCTGCTCGGTATCCTGGACGACATCATCCAAGTGTCTGGACCGTTCGCCGGATAGTTACTTTATTTAGGGAAACAGGAAGTGTTCAGCCACGTGTCAAACGTCAACCACGACCTGCAACAAATGATGATGCCCAAGTTGGTGTTTTAGCTGCCGTCGCGGCTAATCCGCACATCAGTAGCAGACAAATTGCGCGAGAATCGGGAATCTCAAAAACGTCGGTGTTGAGAATGCTACATCAACATCGATTGCACCCGTGCCATATTTCTATGCACCAGGAATTGCATAGCGACGACTTTGAACGTCGTGTACAGTTCTGCCGCTGGTCACAAGTGAAATTAAGGGACGATGACAGATTTTTTGCACGCGTTCTATTTAGCGACGAAGCGTCATTCACCAACAGCGGTAACGTAAACCGGCATACTATGAACTATTTGGCAACGGAAAATCCACGATGGCTGCGACAAGTGGAACATCAACGACCTTGGTGGGTTAATGTATGGTGCGGCATTATGGGAGGAGGATAATTGGCCCCCATTTTATCGATGGCAATCTAAATGGTGCAATGTATGCTGATTTCCTACGTAATGTTCTACCGGTGTTACTGCCAGATGTTTCACTGCATTACAGAATGGCGATGTACTTCCAACATGATGGATGTCCGGCACATAGCTCGCGTACGGTTGAAGCGGTATTGAATAGCATATTTCATGACAGGTGGATTGGTCGTCGAAGCATCATACCATGGCTCGCACGTTCATCGGATCTGACGTCCCCGGATTTCTTTCTGTGGGGAAAGTTGAAGGATATTTGCTATCATGATCCACCAACAATGCCTGAAAACATGCGTCAGCGCATTGTCAATGCATGTGCGAACATTACGGAAGGCGAACTACTCGCTGTTGAGAGGAATGTCGTTACACGTATTGCCAAATGCATTGAGGCTGACGGACATAATTTTGAGCATTTATTGCATCAATGCAGACCGATGTATAGTTTGGACAGCAGTTGATTGGTCGTGGTAGTCCCATTCCATGTCCAGGTCGGTCTACAGACGTGACAGCAGTGGGCGTCTAGCATGTAAGACACTCAATCGGTGATGCGTCGCTGTATCGTGTGCCGTGATCATAGTGAACGATTTTCTGAACAAAAGCTGCAAAGGAACAGTTCTGCATTTTTTACGAACTGTATTGTTCACTAACAGAATAGATTGAACACTGTGTGATAAAAGTGCACTTTTTTCCTCCGAGTGTTAAATTGTTCAAAGTTTTGTGTTCGACTTTTTGATGACTTCAGATTACAGATTTTTTCATTCTTGTGAAGCTATTTTAACAGTAGGAAATGAAACTGGGCTGACGAACGGAAAAAAATCGTAACTCAGAAACGAGACAGCGGAGGCTATCTCAAACATTATTCCTGAACAACCTCGGAAGTATCGTAGGCGGGCTGCGGGTTCGACCTGTATGTCTATGTCCTAACAATTCTGCGAGCTGCCCTGACGATTAACGAAATATTAAAACACGCGTCACACCCGCCCTATCCTCGCCAGGAATGGAGGGTAAGTAATTAGCCAATTGTAGGGATGCCCTTTTGCTGGAAGTTGAAGTATGACGGGCAGTCAAATAAAAACCCAACATCCGACACATCGAGGAATACTTCCATTCAAGAGTAAGCACTAGATGTGTCAAGACATTTACTCCGCTTGGAGACGGGACGATGAATAGAATGCGATCGGTCGCTAACCCGTTCACAATCGCATCCACTCTTGCACTTCTTCGTCCGACTGAAAGCGTCGTCCATGCATGTCTTTCTTCAGATCGACAAAGATGTGAAAATCGGACGGTGAAAGATCCAGGCTGTAAGGAGAATGTTGCAGTGTTTACCAGCCAAATCCCCGAAGCGTAGCCACGTCCTATTAGCAGTGTGGGGGCGGGCGTTATCGTGCAACAGGATGTTTCCTTCCTTTGCTCGTCAAGTTCCTCGAGCTTAGAACTACACTATTGGCTACACCAAGAAGAAATGCAGATGATAAACGGGTATTCATTGAACAAATATATTATACTAGAACTGACATGTGATGACATTTTCACGCAATTTGGGAGCCTAGATCCTGAGAAATCGGTACCCAGAACAACCACCTCTCGCCGTAATAACGGCCTTGATACGCCTGGGCATTGAGTCAAACAGAGCTTGGATGGCGTGTGCAGGTACAGAAGCCAATGCAACTTCAAAACGATACCACAGTTCATCAATAGTAGTGATTGGCGTATTGTGACGAGCCAGTTGCTCGGCCACCATTGACCAGACGTTTTCAGTTGGTGAGAGATCTGGAAAAAGTGCTGGCCAGGGCAGCAGTCGAACATTTTCTGTATCCAGAAATGCCCATACGGGACCTGCATCATGCGGTCGTGCATTATCCTGCTGAAATGAAGCGTTTCGCAGGGATCGAATGAAGGGTAGAGCCACGGGTCGTAACACATCTGAAATGTAACGTCCACTATTCAAAGCGCCGTCAATGCGAACAAGAGGTGACCGAGACGTGTAACCAATGGCACCCCATACCATCACGCCGGGTGATACGACAGTATGGCAATGACGAATACACGCTTCCAAAGTGCGTACCGCGATGTCGCGAAACACGGATACGACCATCATGACGCTGTAAACAGAACCTGGAGTCATCAGAAAAAGTGACGTTGTGCCATTCGTGCACCCAGGTTCGTCGTTGAGTACACCATCGCAGGCGCTCCTGTCTATGATGCAGTGTCAAGTGTAACCGCAGCCATGGTCTCCGAGCTGATAGTCCATGCTGCTGCAAACGTCGTCGAACTGTTCGTGCAGATGGTTGTTGTTTTGCAAACGTCCCCATCTGTTGACTCAGTGATCGAGACGTGGCTGCACGATCCGTTACAGCCATGTGGATAAGATGCCTGTCATCTCTACTGCTAGTGATACGAGGCCGTTGGGATCCAGCACGGCGTTCCGTACTACCCTCCTGAACCCACCGATTCCGTATTCTACTAACAGTCATTGGATCTCGACCAACGCGAGCAGCAATGTTGCGATACGATAAACCGCAATAGCGATAGGCTACAATCCGATCTTTATTAAAGTCGGAAACGTGATGGTACGCATTTCTCCTCCTTACACGAGGCATCACAAAGACGTATCACCAGGCAACGCCCGTCAACTGGTGTTTGTGTATGAGAAACCGGTTGGAAACTTTCCTCATGTCAGCACGTTGTAGGTGTCGCCACCGACGCCAACCTTGTGTGAATACTCTGAAAAGCTAATCATTTGCATATCACAGCATCTTTTTCCTGTCGGTTAAATTTCGCGTCTGTAGCAAGTCATCTTCGTAGTGTAGCAATTTTAATGGCTAGTAGTGTACAATCAATGCGCAGAGCAGACACTTAGCAGAAACTGTGACGCCCCATAAAGTCAAAACGCCCAGGAATACTGTCGGAAGGAATCATCACGTTCTACTGTAACGCCCGCCCGACAGCGTCAGCGACTTGATTGGGAATCATTGCAACATCATCCGTAAGCTCGGATCATTCACCGTGTGATTTTCGCATCTTTGACGACCTGAAGAAAGACACTTGGGGACGTCGATTTCAGTCGGACGAGGAAGTGCAAGAGTGGGTGGGGTTGTGGATCTGTCAGCGGACGACCGCTTTCTACAAAACAAGAATTGATTGGTTGGTTGGTTGGTTTGGGGAAGGAGACCAGACAGCGAGGTCATCGGTCTCATCGGATTAGGGAAGGATGGGGAAGGAAGTCGGCCGTGCCCTTTGAAAGGAACCATCCCGGCATTTGCCTGGAGCGATTTAGGGAAATCACGGAAAACCTAAATCAGGATGGACGGACGCGGGATTGAACCGTCGTCCTCCCGAATGCGAGTCCAGTGTCTAACCACTGCGCCACCTCGCTCGGTACAAGAATTGATAATCTTGTCTTACAGTGAAATAAATGTCTTCACGCGTGTGGTATATAGTTTTGAATTGAATCATTACATGGTCCCGTTGTGTTAGGTTTTCATTTGAATCGACTCCATACCTTAACTGTGGTAAGTAAATACTTGCCTCATATTTCAGGCTAGGGTAGAGCGAATGTGTCGCATGTTTAAAAATTCTGTTAAACGTCAGGATATCTCGCAGAATTGTTGAGGCATAGACACACAGGTCGATCCTGTTTTCCGCTTACGAAATTTCGTAGGCAGTTCAGGGATACTGTCTGAGGTAGCACCTGGTGACTCGTTACAGAGTGATAATATAATTACGAGTTTTTCTCTTTGTTACCTGTAGATGTGTATCAGAGGGGCTGGTTATTTCTATATATATATATATATATATATATATATATATATATATATATATATATATATATATATCAGTGGGTCATATAGCCACACATAACTGAAAATCAGTTTCAAGTTCTTTTAATTTTGTTTTTCACTTTCAAGAATTACATTATTTCAGGTTCAAATTGCTCTGAGCACTATGGGACTTAACTTCTGAGGTAATCAGTCCCCTAGAATTTAGAACTACTTAAACCTAACTAACACATCCATACCAGAGGCAGGATTCGAACCTGCGACCGTAGCAGTCACGCGGTTCCAGACTGTAGCGCCTAGAACTGCTCGGCCACTCTGCCCGGCTATTATTTCAGGACCCAGGTTTATGGAATGTGAAGTTTGCGGCCTTGTAGCTTCCAGCAAGTTAGATTCTCGGCACCAGTTTCAACCATGTTCGTCTATGCCGCTGCCTACGAGCTCCTTGTCCTCTGATGACTTTGACGCATGCACGTGTGTGGCAAATGCGCTGATCCACCTGAACGGCACGTTGCGGAATTCGAACAGGAGGAGGAATAGTGGATGATCCTTCCTTGATCTTTTCTGAGCTGCGAAATTCATGTCTGCCCTTAAGTTCTTTGCCGCAACGCAAGATACAGGACAAAACTGGGATGATGACGTAATGGATCCTCGGTAAATGGCTTCAAAATAAATGCAGTTCTATCTGGAATGCGTGTTGCCGAAGTATGTTAAAGCCCAGAACACAGTTTTATCCAGTAGTGGATGACACTAACAATTTATTTTTAAAATGTTCAGTAACTGCGTCTAGAGGTAGGGTGCTGAAGTCGTTCTCAGTGTTATTTTATTTCTAGGCAGCAGCGATAGAACATCAGCTTTGTATTCTTTAGTAACCGAGATCATTTATCCTTTAGGTTTCGAGTATTCCGTCGAATGATTGTAGAGGAACTCTGGGTTGATCTGTTCGACATAGATATGCTATTGCATCCTGGGCCTTTCTTGTCAGTTAAAGCTCTCGTAGAGACTTCTAGAGCTAGGTGCGGTTGCTTCCTTAAAACCTACACGAAGTCGAGGAGATGCGATACTATCGACCACGTGAAAGCCAGCAAATGCTTCTTGGTGTCAGCCAGCGTAAAACTGGAGAAGTGGTACCGATAAACCTGTTTTCGAAATGTCGGCACGTTTCATAGTAGATTTAGATTTATTTCGAAAGATACGCTGCTGTATGGGATGTTTAAACAAGCGTTAATGTCTGCGCGTCGTCGCTGCCTGCAACAACGTGGCCTGTCTGCTCGTCTCAGATAACCACTTCCAGTCTTATTCGTAAGAGGCCAGCGTAATCGACTGTGTATAAGTGAGTCGTGTAGGAAGGCGGGATATTCGGCAGGGAAATGACGCCTACACAAGAAACTGAGTTGTGTGTAATGGAAATGCCAGACAAACCAGAGACGATACGAGCAGCCTCCAGTGTGTTTACTCGGTAAGTCTGTGGGCGGACGGGCAACCTCAGCCGTGCGTAGAGGGATCTCGTCTACTGATGCAACGGATAAAACCCTTGGGATTCCATTCGACCATACGGTAGCAACCATTTCTCAATGGATTCATTTCTCATATTACGACGCAGTACGTAACTAGGATACTCCCGCTATCAGAGAGATCTCTGGGGGAAATGTAATTCCATAGTCATTTAAGACATGTGGCAATATTAATAGGAGTGGAGAACGTGAATAAGACAAGTCAACTAGACGTCAGTTCCTGCAATTGAACATACGTTACATGGAATTTCCTCCCTACGCTGAAAAGATTCATTACTCCACAAACAACCATACGTTCACTAAGGTTCTTTACACAAGGAAGTATTTATCTAATTAATTAAATGATCAGCAGACATACTGCGATTTGGATACTTGGATGTTTATAAAAGGAATAAGCAATCACAGAAAGGCATCAGAAATGGTTCAAATGGCTCTAAGCACTATGGGACTTAACATCTGAGGTCATGAGTCGCCTAGACTTAGAGCTTGTTAAACCTAACTAACCTAAGGATATCACACACATCCATGCCCGAGGTAGGATTCGAACCTGCGACAGTAGCAGCAGCGCGGTTCCGGACTGAAGCGCCTAGAACCACTCTGTCACAGCGGCCGGCGCATCAGAAATACTAAGCTCATCCGTACCAGGGAAAATACTATCATTTCTATAAAATATGAACCAGGGAACGTTTATCACGCATATTTGGATTCCTTATACTCAGTGTAATTAATAAGATGCAATTAATGGAGGACCTTACAGTTTTACAATGGGAGGATAGAGCCACTCTGGGAAGTAAAAGACACCAGTTTCACATTAATCTACTGCGAATCTTAAGCATGCATAAAGGGATACGTTACATCAGCGATCTGTGCGCTCTCTGCTAGCAATGATCTTTGGATGTAAAACACGGTTTCGAAAACGCGTGGTGGGCAGTGCCACACATAGTTTCAAACTACCGGACATAGATATGGAAACAAGAAACCAAGAGGTTGACGTTTCAGTAGAATGAGGGAACATACCTGAAACTGATTAGGTGAAATAATAACAATAATCCAAAATTTGGAGTATAAGGAGACACGACGATGAACCATCATTCGTGATGCAGACAAAAGAATCTGCTACACTGGAACACGCCACGACAAATTAACTCTCCACGAAGATACTGACACCGAAGAATCATATTTAAAAATGAATGTTCGAACTTAGCAACATAGTACATACTAAACCCACGAAGTAGCTAACGGACTAAACGCAAAGCATATTTGCAAGATCGCACATAATACGCGAATTTAATTAGATTGAAACAGCGAGCTTCACTAAAAGCATTAATAATAAATTACATGAAAGCACTGATTTGCTCATATCTACCGACATTCTCTCACCAGGACGAGGACCGCAAGATTGGCTGAACAACATTCCCCACGCGTCCTTAGAATACGGAGCCACGTGTTTTTTTTTTTTTTTTTTTTTTTTTTTTTTTTTTTTTTTTTTTTTTTTTTCCTAGCAGGCGATGGGCCCATTCAACCAGCTGCCATTCCACTCCAGAATTGCAACATGCTGTGTTAGAGGACATCTGTTGTTGTGGTCTTCAGTCCAGAGACTGGTTTCATGCAGCACTCCATGCTACTCTATCCTGTGCAAGCTTCTTCATCTCCCAGTACCTACTGCAACCTACATCCTTCTGAATCTGTTTAGTGTATTCATCTCTTGGTCTCCCTCTGGGAATTTTACCCTCCACCCTGCCCTCCAATACTAAATTGGTGATCCCTTGATGTCTCAGAATATGCCCTACCAACCGATCCCTTCTAGTCAAGTTGTGCCACAAATTTCTCTTCTCTCCAATTCTATTCAGTACCTCCTCATTAGTTATGTGATCTACCCTTCTAATCTTCAGCATTCTTCTGTAGCACCACATTTCGAAAGCTTCTATTCTCTTCTTGTCAAAACTATTTATCGTCCACGTTTCACTTCCATACATGGCTACACTCCATACAAAGACTTTCAGAAACGACTTCCTGACACTTAAATCTATACTCGATGTTAACAAATTTCTCTTCTTCAGAAACGCTTTCCTTGCCATTGTCACTCTACATTTTATACCCTCTCTACTTCGGCCATCATCAGTTATTTTGCTCCCCGAATAGCAATACTTATTTACTATCTATGGAACGGAAATATTCTGGTTGGTGTTGCTACGGTTCGAACCAAGGGAACATTTCTAATCTACCTTGTTACTTTGAAAATCGCTCACCCAGTCTTCCATATCGTACAGATATTCCGGGCGCGGTAAAAGTCAGAAAAGGGATTGCTGATCACAAATGAAATAAAACTGGACCGATACATAGAATCCATTTGCCAAGACAGCAGAGGCAACAGAAACTTATGATATTAGCAATCCATGAAATCTGAAGTTATGAAAGAGTCGAAAACACGTAGCGCTTTCTTGTAATACGAGCAGACCTGTACTCTGCCGGTTTCTAGCCGGTTGCGCTAGCGCCGCTACGTGACCAGCCACTGTGTAAGGTGGTTATAATTTAGCACCTTACAAGAACTCATTCACATACTTTGCCGTGATCTACAAACACAATTAGGTATCATGTGATAGCTTGTACATCGTATATATGAATATATAAAGGAGACTGACATTGTCACGTACGTCTCGTAAATAATTGTTAACGCTTATTGCATGAAAGGTGACGGAGTGTCTTTATTATAAAAAAGGCGTAATGAATGGTTGCCTATACTAGTAGAGGTTGGAACGCCAGTGGATATGAAATGGCAGGCAGAACTCAAGCTCTGGGTGGAAGGATAACCGGATAATACTTCCGAACGCTGAAAATCTTGGACGCGAGTGAGAGGAACGAAGAAGCGGCACCTCGGAAACCATGCAGGCTGGGTTATTTTCAAGGATTTTTACTCAGAAGCGTACTATTGTAAGAGTATAGGCTTTTCCTCGCAAACTTTCCGCGCTGGACGACAAAAGACTAAAATATGGTTGGTCGGCGTTCTGTAGAGAGGGAGAATATTCCGTGGATTCGGGAATATGATTCGTTTTCGGAATTACGATGGTGGGGAGCCAAGCCTTGATGGGGAGCCAGCGCTGGAGAGACGTGGTCTTCCGTTGTGAGCGCCCGTGTGTGACAGTCGCTCGATATCAGCATTTGTTGGTACAGACGGACTTGCTGTCTTTGCTCTCAGTAGAGTTTACAGTTAGAACAGTTAGGAACTGTACTGTTGCGAACCTATACGATTCTGGACCTCAGCTCCGGGTTGGGAATTGTCGTTGAGTACGCAGCGTTCAGTAATTGAGAGCACTTTCTCTGCCTATACTTACGTTGAGACGTTATCAGAGCTCCGTCCTTGTGGTTGGGAGTTCGCGTTTCTCGTCTGTAGAACACAGAAAGTATTAGAGTACCTATATATCAGTCAGAGGACCGCCTTCTGCCGTCCTAGTGTTTGAAAGAGTTTTATTTTGTGGCTGGAGTTCTTCAATCGTCGCAGAAGAGTACGAGAACCATCACTTCGACGCCCCGGACGCAGTACATACGGTGATACCGCAAATTTCTTCGGCTTATTAGGGCTATAAAAGCTAAACAGCTGTGATCACGTTAGTTTATTTCCACTGAGGTTCCACACCACCGTAGATCATCTTTGAAAGTAGTGTCTTCTAGTGTTTGGTACGTAGATGATGTCAGTCATTTCACGTTATTGATATTAGACCGCGCAGTCATAATGAGGGGCAGAATTGGGGAATTGATTAGTAATTTCACTTAGGAAATGTAAACTTTGTAATATAAAGGGTTTTTTAATATACAATAAATATATAAGCGGGAACAACGTTTATTATTTAGTAGGATTGGTTACCTTCATCATTCATTCGTGTTCAGATTGTAATTAATAGAATTAAGAGATCCTAAGATCTGCTTCAGGGGGTAGTCAGACAGGGCCAAATCTTCATTTTAGCGTTTATTATTTTCCATTGCGCACAATCATTTTACACACGCCTGGAGTAGCATCTTGGAACTGACACCTCGTGTGGCATTAAACAGGCTCGCAAAACTTTGAAGTTCGATTTCTCCAAAGCACTCGAGAAGCAAATCGTACTAGAACAGAATTTGCTAGATCTATGTATGTACTAAAATCGTGCGAAATATGAGTAAAATCGGTGGCCGGTTCGGTGCACGCTTCCTTTGTCAAGAATTCATATTTGAGACACAGTTCTATTTCCACCACGACTGCCCACGGTTGATATGCCTCCAGACTAAGATGCGCAATTCAGCGAGATGCCAAAAGTTTGCTGCAACGGAAGGGAGAAAGAGGTACAACTTTTGACATCCATCCATTAAGCAGCAGTCCACCGCTTTCAAAGTGTCCGATCGCACTGGACAAGCTTCAGTTTGCAACAAATTAGTCTACCGAATGCTTCAGACGAGAATATTTCGTCAAACGTCACGCAAATGTTTATATAATTAAGTCGCCAAGTGCTGACAATTGTGTATCTGATCACGTAAAATTATTTCACGTCCGTAACTTGATTCTTGAACCCTGATACCGCCCAGTGCTGGGCAGCAAACTGCTAAGTCTCCGCAGAGGGCTCCGAAGTACTATAAACATCTACTTTCTGACAAAGTACAACAAAATCATCTTTAAAAAATTCCACACATCACTCGATTCAGAATTCAGGCGTTTTAGTAACACACGGGAAATTCTGATTGCTTTTGGCACAGGAATCCCTACTTGCCTGTCAATACACCATGGAATGAAGTTACTGGGCTCGGATTCAAGAGAGCAGCGTTCTAATGCCCGTCCCGTCCGACCATCCAGAATTGGGTTGTTTATCGTGGTTTTCCCACACAGCCTGAGGCAAATGCCGCAACAGCTCGTTTTGTAAGGATACGAGGGATTTATTTCCACCAATACACCTCGTGGTCGGCAGTATGTTAAACTGATCGAACCTTTCCTCCTTGTGCAAAAATGTCGATGTCGACATACATATGCAACGTACGAGGAAAAGCGGAGGGGAGATAACCACTAGTAAACAGACGTGAGTCATCGATGTTTGCTCGATATTTACCGAGCGAGTGTAACATAT
The DNA here is from genome assembly GCF_023898315.1 of Schistocerca nitens. Taxonomy (NCBI): domain Eukaryota; kingdom Metazoa; phylum Arthropoda; class Insecta; order Orthoptera; family Acrididae; genus Schistocerca; species Schistocerca nitens. The sequence continues at coordinate 150,565,557 of NC_064621.1, read as the reverse complement.
GCGTTGTATCAGTACTCAAGGTCTTCGTAGGAAGTGTCAAGTGCGGGCTCTGAATTAAGATAATACAGTCCTTCACAATTCCCTGTACTTTATTTTTACTGTAGCAACAACGCTTTGAATCTTGGTCCAGAGGCTGAATACCCGCAACTGTTCCAGATACGAATGGTCTGATTCTCGTTGGAGGCCACCTTCTATCAGCCCTTTCTATTCGCGTCCATCGCTTTTCGATCGATCGCCCACCAGCCCGCGACCAGAAAGCAGGAAAGCTCAAACAAATGTCAGTAACATGGCTAGAGAAAGTGGCTGATGTAGGTACTTCCTTTAGTATTTGCAGACACGAAGATGAACGCGGAAGAATTTCGCACTGTATCCCGCGCGTGCCTCGGCTTCCGGGTAGGAGCGCTGCATTCAGTCGCTGGTTGATAGGACGAAATCAACATCGCTCCGCGGAAGTGCAATCGCTTCGTCTCAAACAGGAAGCGTTGTGTGGCCTATTTGTGGAAACGTGATGGGGCAGTATGTGCGTATAATTGTGTTAGTACGCGTCAGTTTCCTGAATATTGTTTGTCGCTCGGGGTAGATTCGGAAAATACTCAGACTTGGTAGCACAGTCAGGGAATGAGCGTTACGGGCCGATGAAGACCTCCGCTGGAGACTGTTTTCCGTTATCTTTTTCCAAGTGATGTGAAGAGTCAAACATTCATCTGTGTCATGTAGATGACTGATGAGTCTTGTACAGTATAGAGTCATGTTTGAATTGTAGTGACTGATGGGAACACAAACAGTCTACACCTCTTAAATGGCTCCTTGGGGGCCGTTGACGTTAACGTCCTCATCCGACGGAAGAATCGCCACCACATCCTCACTCCACGAGGAAGGAACTGCGGAAAGGTTGGGAATTTAATCTAGGATATTGGTACAGTCTGGTGACCGGGAACTTGATGCCTCCTGCTTTTGCCCGCATCTCGTGGTCGTGCGGTAGCGTTCTCGCTTCCAACGCCCGGGTTCCCGGGTTCGATTCCCGGCGGGGTCAGGGATTTTCTCTGCCTCGTGATGGCTGGGTGTTGTGTGCTGTCCTTAGGTTAGTTAGGTTTAAGTAGTTCTAAGTTCTAGGGGACTTATGACCACAGCAGTTGAGTCCCATAGTGCTCAGAGCCATTTGAACCAACCTCCTGCTTTTCTCCTCTTGGACGCCAAACACTGGCGGTGGAAGTCTTTTTCTTCTGACGCTAGCAGCAAGGTACAGGTGTGGGTGTTAAGAGTTCATCAAAAAAATTCAAATGGCTCTGAGCACTTAAATGGTTCAAATGGTTCTGAGCACTATGGGACCTAACTTCTGAGGTCATCAGTCCCCTAGAACTTAGAACTACTTAAACCTAACTAACCTAAGGGCATCACACACATCCATGCCCGAGGCAGGATCCCAACCAGCGACCGTAGCGGTCGCACCGTTCCCGACTGAAGCGCCTAGAACCTCTCGGCCACACCGGCCGGCGTGGAGTTCATCACCACGTCAACATCGAAATCACTGGATCACTAGAGTTGGCAGACTAGCTCGGTTGGGAAGAAATCTTAATGGCTGTATTAAAGATTTCGAAATGAACAAATAGAACCTAAATTTCCCTACATGTCCTCCACCTCAACCTACAAAGAAGCGTTAATTTATACGTCACTAGCGACTCGCCTCTGCATCGCAAAGGGGAGCACTAAACATCCACGGCCGGACGACGTGCCTAGACCAGCGATAATAAATAAAATACACAATCCATCCTATTGAATCAGTCTGTCTATTAGCGGAAACCGTATCAAAATCCATACAGTAGTTCTTGAGATTAGCCTTCACAAACGGGCGGCAAATCACGGCAAGAACTTTATAATATATATAGAAGAAGAAAGGGGTAGACGTATAAATTCTGGTACCAGTCATTTCGCTGATTCAATGATCTCTCAAATGGAGGCCACTTCGGTTTGCATTTTGCTAACCTACCCCAGTTATCAAACTGGGGAAACAAGACCTACAGATTACCGTGGAATGCGAAACATCGTTGAGAGATGAATGCCAGATTAAATGGCAGACTGAAAAATCCGTGGTGCGACTGTAATTTGATCCACCGACCTCTTGGTTGCTAGGCAAGCACTTTATCGCTACACGCCCAGGCGCGACAGATTGTGCTCAATCTTCGCTACTCCCTGGAGTCGTAACGGCTGTTTACTGTATTTCCCGGCAGGTATCGCCACCTCTATAGTTGACTAGCTCGTAGCTCCCATCATTGTCACGCGATCTCACTCCAAACACAAATTAAATATGGGACAAAAAACAATACATTTACGATCTACTCATTGTTACTTAGCAGTAATAAATTATATTCGCACACCTTCCTCCTGAAAACCGTCAGAAAATTCCTTCAGTAGTCCCTGAGATCAGCCTGAACACAGAGACAGAAATCGAGATGAGAGACATTAATATAATAGAGATAGATGTAGCAGATAATCATGGGCGTGCTCCGTGCCTGTGGATTAAAATACTTCTTGAAATACAGCTATCAGTCAATTTTTGTATAGCATGTCAAGATGCGTTCAGGTTTTCATCCATCTTTATTCGGAGTGATAAATTTATATTCCCGTCAAAGCCATGTTTTCATTGAGTGTGTTTTAAATGCTGCTTCTGCCTTATATTCCGTATCTTATAACTCTTTGTTTTGCACTCGTGTCCATAATACACACACTACCAGATTCACTAATACAGCCCAGAATTCTTCATGTGGTCTTATTACGACTTAAGAAGGCTGAAAACCCGAAACGTTTGGTGGCATCAATAAAGCTACGTAAAAAGTGACTGCTTGCTGTATTTCTTCAAAAACATCAAAGAGACACGACGTATACGCACATTTTCCCTTACACGGACCACTTTTCTGTGCATGTCAGCTCATTGCACTTTTAGGCTATAAACAGTTCTGGCGCTGGCGTTTTGTAGCTCAGTGCACCTTTTATTTCTTACAGAATGTGTTATGTTTGTACTTAACGCGTGATTTCTTTTTTTTTTTTCTTCTCTCTTTTCCCCGACAGACAAGCAACCGCATGTAGAGCAACATAAAGACACACTACAAGTAATCCATACATGTTATAAAAATGGATATATATATATATATATATATATATATATATATATATATATAGATGCGCACACACACATATATATATATATATATATATATATATATATATATATATATGGGTTTTCGCGTGGCATGGGCTAAACTGCTTTTTCACTCCAAACTACCACCAATTTGACAGGTAGGTGGGTCTTACTTCTCAGCGATTCTTTCCAGACAGTGAATGATATGTGTACGAAGTCCGGTTTGAAGGCGGTCCAATGACTTAGGAGATGCGCACACACACACACACACACATATATATATATATATATATATATATATATATATATATATATATATATATATATGTGTGTGTGTGTGTGTGTGTGTGTGTGTGTGTGTGTGTGTGTGTGTGTGTGTGTGTGTGTGTGTGTGTGTGTGTGCGCGCGCATCTCCTAAGTCATTGGACCGACTTCAAACCGGACTTCGTACACATATCATTCACTGTCTGGAAAGAATCGCTGAGAAGTAAGACCCACCTACCTGTCAAAGTGGTGGTAGTTAGGAGTGAAAAAGCAGTTTAGCGCATGCCACGCGAAAACCCATATTTTGTCCATCCAGTATTTGAGCATCAAAGCACTTACTGACCTGCAAAAGGCTTTACATATAATTTCAAACTTTTACGAGATTTTTTCCTCGCCGACAACCCCCACAAAATGATGAAAGGCAAAATGTTTATCGCGTACTACATTTTTGCTGTTCCTGCAGCAAAACTCAAAACTAACATATAATGGCTTCAAATGACTCTGAGCACTATAGGACGTAACATCTGAGGTCATCAGTCCCCTAGACCTTAGAACTACTTATACCTAACTAACCTAAGCACATCACACACATCCATGCCCGAGGCAGGACTCGAACCTGCGACCGTAGCCGTCGCGCCGTTCCAGACTGTAGCGCCTAGAACCTCTCGGCCACTCCGGCCGGCCTACCATATAAAGCATGATGTTTTAATTTATTACTCCCTGATTACTACCTGTATTCGTGACATATTCTGCGGGCAGTATTCGCACATACCACCGGATGTGCCGGCAAAATTATATCATTGTACGACACAAAGTTGAGGAGATGTGACGTCATAAACACTCAGAGGGATGAAAAATGTGCCGCATCAAACATGACGTTTAAGTTTAATACCTCTTTGCCAATCACACTATTTGCAATTCATTTCGTAGAGGTATCCTCATATATTGCTGAATGTACCTACAAAAATATACCATTGTACAGCACATGTTTCAGGAGATACAACGTCATAAATACTGAGCTGCGTGAAAGTGAAACCGCAGATCCAAATTCGATATAAATACAGGTGAAATATGCACACAAATACGTGTGAAATATGTTAAATATATTTGAGACGTGCGTACGTGGGCAAAGCTACAGGTAAAGAGCTCATCCTAAAGCCCTGGAAATAATTCAACTAAACTTGATACACATTTTAGTTAAGATCGGAAATTAAATACTGTGTGAGTAAGAACCAACAGACACCTATTGGAGTGGGGCAGTAACGTGGAGAAAAGGACGTAAGAGGAGATGGACAGGCAGGGATGAGGAAGACGAATGCAGGTAGAGGGAGGAGGAGATAGGAAGAGAGTGGGTGTGGGGTAAATGAACAGAGAGGGACGAGGATGAGGTGGGTAGAGTGAGGAAAGAGGAGGTGACAGTCAGAGAAAGGTGGGGATGAGGAGGAGGAGATGAGCATAGAAAAGGTGGCAGAGAAAATGGGCAGAGAAAGGGAAGAGGAGGAAATGGGCAGAGAAAGGGAAGAGGAGGATATGGACACATAGAGGAGGGAAGAGAAAATGAATAGCGACAGGGGGTAGCAGGAGATAGGCAGGGAGAGGAGGGATGAAGAGCTGGACAAATAGAGGGAGGAGGAGACGTGATTAGAGGAGGAGAAGAGAAGATGTGCAGAGGGAGAAGGAGCAGATGGACAGAGGGGGAAGAGCAGCTGGAAACAGAGATGGGTTGGAGAAGATTGAGAGAGAAAGGAGCACGAGGAGATGGGCAGAGAGTAGGGGGGGGGGGGGGGGGGAATGTGGCCGTGGAAAGGGACAGGCGGAAGAAGGAGATGGACTAATAGAAGACTGGAATAAATACAAGCTCGCGCAGCGCCGGGTACTCGGCTAGTAGTTCATAAAAAAGTACCGGAGTTGTCAACCCAAAGGTTGGCTTGAACATCACAGTGCTTTACTAGGCATGATCCCGTTCGAGGTGCCACGCCCCTCTCACTGACTTATCCTGCCAGTTATAGTGGAAACAACAGTCTAATGATTCCGAGCCATTGTGCAGCTTGGAATTTTCCACGTTAAGAAATCGTTTCCAGAGATGAAAAAAGCGACAAGTGACAGCCAAAATCGGAAAATCGTCTGTAGATGGAAACCACTACCTCTGAATTGGTAGTCTGGTGCTTGTTCATATTTTAAATTTTTTAAATGTTTGTACTTGCTTGACATAGTGGTACAGTTATCTGACAGCTTTCGATAACAACATGACTCAACAGCTTAACGCTCATAATACATAATGTCACAACTATTATCAATACGGATTCTTAGCTGTAGGTTCAAATGGTTCAAATGGCTCTGAGCACTATGGGACTCAACTGCTGTGGTCATCAGTCCCCTAGAACTTAGAACTACTGAAACCTAACTAACCTAAGGACATCACACACATCCATGCCCGAGGCAGGATTCGAACCTGCGACCGTAGCAGTCGCACGGTTCCGGACTGCGCGCCTAGAACCGCGAGTTAGCTGTAGGTTCGTTGAGATTATTTGAAAAACACACAAGCCACTTTGTTTACGTAACTGACATGAGTGCATGAATGACTGTTAAAAAAAAGAAACAAAAACCTGGCAGCAGTCTCACAAGTAGCACAAGTGAATCAGCGGAACGTATTTCTTTTGTGTCCTCTCATGTCCTAGATGTAGCTCCTTCTGCATAACGTCTATCACAATAGAGCACCATTACTCTTTAAGACGCCGAGACACACGGTATATACACTCCTGGAAATTGAAATAAGAACACCGTGAATTCATTGTCCCAGGAAGGGGAAACTTTATTGACACATTCCTGGGGTCAGATACATCACATGATCACACTGACAGAACCACAGGCACATAGACACAGGCAACAGAGCATGCACAATGTCGGCACTAGTACAGTGTATATCCACCTTTCGCAGCAATGCAGGCTGCTATTCTCCCATGGAGACGATCGTAGAGATGCTGGATGTAGTCCTGTGGAACGGCTTGCCATGCCATTTCCACCTGGCGCCTCAGTTGGACCAGCGTTCGTGCTGGACGTACAGACCGCGTGAGACGACGCTTCATCCAGTCCCAAACATGCTCAATGCGGGACAGATCCGGAGATCTTGCTGGCCAGGGTAGTTGACTTACACCTTCTAGAGCACGTTGGGTGGCACGGGATACATGCGGACGTGCATTGTCCTGTTGGAACAGCAAGTTCCCTTGCCGGTCTAGGAATGGTAGAACGATGGGTTCGATGACGGTTTGGATGTACCGTGCACTATTCAGTGTCCCCTCGACGATCACCAGTGGTGTACGGCCAGTGTAGGAGATCGCTCCCCACACCATGATGCCGGGTGTTGGCCCTGTGTGCCTCGGTCGTATGCAGTCCTGATTGTGGCGCTCACCTGCACGGCGCCAAACACGCATACGACCATCATTGGCACCAAGGCAGAAGCGACTCTCATCGCTGAAGACGACACGTCTCCATTCGTCCCTCCATTCACGCCTGTCGCGACACCACTGGAGGCGGGCTGCACGATGTTGGGGCGTGAGTGGAAGACGGCCTAACGGTGTGCGGGACCGTAGCCCAGCTTCATGGAGACGGTTGCGAATGGTCCTCGCCGATACCCCAGGAGCAACAGTGTCCCTAATTTGCTGGGAAGTGGCGGTGCGGTCCCCTACGGCACTGCGTAGGATCCTACGGTCTTGGCGTGCATCCGTGCGTCGCTGCGGTCCGGTCCCAGGTCGACGAGCACGTGCGCCTTCCGCCGACCACTGGCGACAACATCGATGTACTGTGGAGACCTCACGCCCCACGTGTTGAGTAATTCGGCGGTACGTCCACCCGGCCTCCCGCATGCCCACTATACGCCCTCGCTCAAAGTCCGTCAACTGCACATACGGTTCACGTCCACGCTGTCGCGGCATGCTACCAGTGTTAAAGACTGCGATGGAGCTCCGTATGCCACGGCAAACTGGCTGACACTGACGGCGGCGGTGCACAAATGCTGCGCAGCTAGCGCCATTCGACGGCCAACACCGCGGTTCCTGGTGTGTCCGCTGTGCGGTGCATGTGATCATTGCTTGTACAGCCCTCTCGCAGTGTCCGGAGCAAGTATGGTGGGTTGACACACCGGTGTCAATGTGTTCTTTTTTCCATTTCCAGGAGTGTATTAAGCCATAAAATATCAGGGCCATAGCCATTTATAATCCAAAAGTGTTGTATCACAGTATGTAAATGAAAAGAGCTGCCTATAACTAAAATGTTTGTAATTCAGGGCACCAAAGACGCTTCATAATAAACTGAGGGGAAACGCACATGATGAAACAAAATTTACATTTATTCAAATCCCTGGGATGCCATTAATACAATATTAGCGAACTAGGACTAACGTTCGACAGATCAACAACATTAGAAATCGTCATGGCTTTCTTGAAGAAGCCACATGCCAAATTATTTAGAGACGTCGCAAACCTGCTAGTAAGTCAGAAATCACGGCCAGTCGAGGATTTAAATCCTGGCCCTGCCTGAGTCGGAGATTCAGCGTCTTCTTAACCACTGCGCCCACCACCCCATGCCTTCGTCGGCTCTGAGAACAAAGCTAAATGCCGTATACTCAGACGATGCCGTTGTAATGTGCGTACAAACATCTACGCACTGAAATGTAGTAAAATGCTTATGGTTCTCACAGGAAACAAAAAAAAAAGAACAATCAATTAGGAAGGAACGCATCGAATTTGTATTCTATACATTTTACTGTAAAATAAAGCTAAATTTGTAAAAAGTGTGGTCTGTATTTTGAGGTGTATCGAATTTAAAGACACGCCTTGTATCCACGAATGATAAAAAGCTTTCCCTTTTTCCTTTCCAGGAGACGTGCCTACAGTGACTGAAGATGCGAGTATCGGATGTTACTATGTCTGGCAGATGTGGTCAAATTCTACAATAGGTATTCCAAAGCAGGCAAAGCAGTAAGAATCTGAAATCTGTAATCGATATTGAAGATCATTCGTACTTGTAATTTCACCGTAGTACTGGCGCATATTCGTGAAGTTGCACAACATTTCGACTCGAGTTGGGTCGGTTGTGCCACAGAAATAAATGTGCTGTGCAGCCGGGCAAGCTTTCTCGTCGCGCTCAAACAGGACTTACCAGAACATACGATCACGCTTACTCATTACTGAGATCAGACGACATCCAAACTTAGCTTTCTAAGAAGATCGACAGATCTGTGCTTAAAGCAAGTCCTAGGGCACAGAGACCCCAAAGGGTAGTCCAGTCACTACAATGGCAGAGGTTTCCTTCACTCGTGCACATTGATGGCTTTCCTCGTGGAATGTGGATGTTTTGTGTTTGATGTAATTGTTTAAGGTAAATGACTGTGAGTGCTTGTAGAGCTAACTGTTGTATTTATGTTGTAAATGAGAGAAAGAAACGAGTGAAATCCGATGTTCGCTCATGAAATACCATCAACCTCAAGTAGCCAGTTCGACAGGTGGATCACCACATGAAGTGCCACATCCGTCATTTCACGAAACTGTGGAGATGTCTAAGTTAACCCAGAAAGTTGGTGATTTGGAAACGCACATCGGTATGTCTTTGACTATTGTCACTCAAACCTCGCCGCTAAAAAATTCTGACGAACAGCATTTGAGTGGACTACTTTTGTGAAATGTGTCATCTCTCTGGGATGTTTTAGCAACGCTTAGTTCGTAGATAGACAGTAGGTGGAGCGGCGCTTAATGTGGTATCAGCACAACCAAATTGATTTCAAGGAAAAAGGTGAGACCAATATTTGTAAAACAACGTGCACCAAGCAATGTCGCGTTGTGATATGTGATCGTGGCAGATGCAAATCTTAGTACGTGGTTTCACTGTTTTATACCACCCCCTCGTAACAAACAAACATAGCATCAGAGACAGATCCCTCGGGGTGCTTGCCACAGTAGCCGAAAGATCAGTTTTATGACATCATGATACGGTTACACACCCAGAAGAAGGATACTGAAATGCACTCCAGCTGCTGAGGCCCACACACTAATTTTTATCACACTGTATTTGGAGAGTCGGTGCTGAGAGCCCGTACGCGTTGCCCCTACCGTCGTGCAGTGTTGTCAGCACACGGCTGTCAGTCACGCGTGGGGGATTTGGGTACTCGACAGACAGCTCTACATGCGAGCATGGTGCACTCCACTCAGGTGCTGCGTCTTTGCCCCTAAAGCTTCTCGGCGGCTAGCGAATGGTGTGGTGTGTCACGACACCTCAGACGAGTAGTTCGGCGAATAATCCAGTTTACTTGTACTGTTCACGTTGTGCTGTTTTCATTTTCTGACAAAATACTTTGTACATTTCTCTGGATGTTTCGTCTGTTGACAAACACGTGACACTGACGGCTGCGACGGAATCTCAACGGCCCCGGATTATCAAGTTTGAGATACGTGTTTTGTGTGGGAGCAGGCCAGTTACCGCGCGTTACAATCAATAAGAGTGCCAATAATGCGGATGATTGTTTTGTGACGTAGCACTGAGGCTAAAACACAACCCCACCTTACTGTTCTAGGCGGCCCCGCTTTTTGAATGAAACTTTTAACGCAGACTCCTGCGCCCGCTTAATTTCAAAACAATGCGAAGTTGACTTACTTTCCGTATTTTCATTTACTAACCTCTTATATTCTGCGGAAACTCTCCATTGAGGAAGGAAATGTTCGTTGCGCAGAAAAAAACCTCATGTAGTTGACTTACTTTCCGTATTTTCATTTACTAACCTCTTATATTCTGCGGCAACTCTCCATTGAGGAAGGAAATATTCGTTGCGCAGAAGCGTGTAATAAACGTAACAGGTGGCTTCCATTCTAAACCTCTTGTATACAGCTGTTTAAACAGTTGCGCTTACAGAGAACAGCCTCACATTGATTCCCTTGTGAAATTTGTTTGTGTACTAAAATACCGTGTGCCAAATACTAACATCAGAGAGGCTATAGGCTTAGGTGAATCAGTAATAGACACCATAGAGACGAAAAGTCTAAAATGGAATGGACATTTAGGAACGGGTGGGCCATTGCCGATGGTCAAAGGAAGTGTGACAATGGGCCGCAGCGGAAAGAAGAAAGCGTGGGCGACATAGGAGGAGGTGGGATCGATATGTCCAGGACTGCGCTGGATGTCACCGGTCTACAAGAAGGACACTGGCACGATCGGAGGAAGTGCAATACGGGAAGCGTTTAGTGGGGCCAGTCATGCGGTACTTGCAATATACTGATGATGACATTTGTTGGTTCAAAAAATGGTTCAAATGGCTCTGAGCACTATGTGACTTAATTTCTGAGGTCATCAGTCCCCTAGAACTTAGAACTACTTAAACCTAACTAACCTAAGGACATCACACACATCCATGCCCGAGGCAGGATTCGAACCTGCGACCGTAGCGGTCGCGCGGTTCCAAACTGTAGCGCCTAGAACCGCTCGGCCACTCCGGCCGGCTGACATTTGTTATCAACAATAAATCGCAGTTCGTAAACAACAACAAAGGTAAAGCTAGAAGGCGAAATGATTGTCACTTTCCATCACTCAGCCTTAAAGTGGCATCCAAAGCGTGAGGTATTAAGCTGTATAAATGTTTGAGTCCCTATCCTGTCATGTGAAGAATGTAGGAGAGAATAAAATTAACTTCAGACAAGAGCTGGAATCATGTCTGCTTGGCGACTCGTCCTACTCCAGAGCTGAGTTTCTCAATGTGTAATAATAGTGTGTGTGGGCGGAAGGGGGGGGGAGACTAAAAACCGAATGAGAGAGACAGAGGAGGAGGAGGAGGAGGAGGAGGAGAAAAAGAAGAAGAAGGGTGTCACGACAATAATGTGGAAAGTTAGCACGTTGCCACAGTTTTCATTAAGCTAGCTAGTGTGTTACGGAGAGACGCATTGCTGTAATCGATGACAGCTGTTGACATTCCTTTCCATTAGTGACATTTTCGCCACGAGTGGATTTCACCAGTTTCAGTATCATCAATTAACGTCCGCATGCTGCTAGAGGATGAGATTACAAGGCACTGATCGTACAAACGCAAACAGATATTTGGTAGCTTGTGTGCACTAACACACGCATCGGACGAGTATTTGCGCAAGTGCGAGCAAGTGGCTGTACTCACGTTCGCAGCGTCAGCAGAGACTCCTCCAGCTGCACTCGACAGTTGGCGCGTACGATGTCAGCCAAGTAGCTGTGTCGGAGCGTCTGCCTCACTAGCTATGCGCAGCACGACCGCCTTGCAGCACACGAATGCTCGCGCCGGCCGCCGGGCACGCGGTCTTATTCACTCGGCCACCCGCGTGTTCCCCCTCCCCCCACCAACGCGGCCGTCGATTCCCCCCCCCCTTCCCCCCTACACTCCTATCCCCTACCACGGAAGCTGCTGATGCTACAGGCGGGCGCGCACGCTCTCGCCGGCGCTCGCTAGTCAATGGGATGTCGCCACCTGCCCCCGGCCACCTGAATGAATGGAACCGGCCCCAGCTCAGCGCAGCTCCATCCTAAAGCCGTACTCTCATGGGACGTGAAAACGTACGTGGACGAGGAGCTTGTGACGTCACAGCGTGGAATTCCACGTTCCACTACATCAAGAATCCATCACGTCAGATTTTTGCCTCGTGGAGAGAAACTTGACCGATGAACTGCAGCTTCGGTTTTACGTCACAAAGACAAATCAGGAGACGCCATATTGTGTTACGTCGTGAAGTATACAACTGTAATTGCTCTGTACTGCAAGAGGCTCTGGAGACGAGATTTCTCCAGACGAGATTTCTCCAGACAAATCCCTAGGAAACTTTAATAAAAAGGCCTTAGCTTCTATCCCGAGAGGCAGAGGCAGTTAAACGCAGGACACGAGGAACGATTTGTCTGTGACGAATTGGGAACAAAGCCCCCAGATGGAAGGCGGGCGTTTTCTGCAACGAGATGGCTTTAAAAGTTTATGACGCCAATATCATCCCGAGTAAGGGAATGAACTCCGAATCTAAGGAACAAAACATGTCGACTTATACAAAAAGTCGCCGAAAGAGAGTTCTAGTTGATATGACAAATATGCGTTTGCAGTTAGCAACGCAGCAGTATTTGGCAATGGATATTTTACTGTCGGAACTAAGGCACAAGGTAGACAGTCAGGGCAGAACAGATCCCGTGAGAGGTGAGCAGAACATGAAAATGATACAAGAACTTCAACATTTTATAAGAACTTCAACGTCTCTGGGGGAGAGTTCACAAACTTGTGCTGGGGTTGTCGGCTAGGCATTTCTGACGTACAGATTCTGTTCGAAACCTTGATCTGGATGTTGGAGTGAGGCATTCCGGTGCGGACAGGTTCTTTGCTTCGCAGACAACTTGTTGCTACGATGGTGGACCAACAAGTAAGTTGCACTAGCTCTCTCCAAATTGGAGGCGCGTGCAGCGATCAGATTTCTATTGGCTAGACGGCTGAGTTGCATGGACATTCATCATGAAATCACTGCTGTATATGAAAGCGTGCAACCTCTCTCCCAGTTATTGTAAAGTGGTGTAAGCAATTTGACGCCGGGGGAACGGATCTCACTGACGAAAAGGCTGGTCTGGGACGCCCAGTACCGTTGCAAATGTTGGCGGCGAGGATGTGATCATTGGAGACGACCGGCGCATAACACTGCAGGAAATTGCCAGCATGCTGAACAGTTCGTATGGCAGTGTGTTCTCTATTGTTCACCACCACTCATTTATCGTAAACTTTGTGCTAGATTGGTTCCACGGCTGCTCATCGATATTAACAAGAGGCAACGTTTCCAATTGTCAATGGCATTTTTGGGACGGTGTTCTGTGTAGGGCATCGAGTTTCTGCGGCGAATCATCACGGGTATGAAACATGGTTATAGCACTTCACCCCCACAAAAAAAAAGAACATTGATGGTGTTAGTGCACTCCACATCATCACAACTAAAGAAGGCTAAGGTCCAACCTTCAGCAAGAAAAGTCATGGCGACTATGTTTTTTGACCTAGAAGATGTAATGCATGTGGAATTTATGTCGAAGGCGCAACAATCAACTCTGCTTCGTAATGTCAACGTTGTATCGGTTGCATAAGGCAATTAAAGAAACGTGAGAGGGAAAATTAAGCGCCGGAGTGATATCTTGCACGATAACGCAACACCAACCTTGGCCCGCCATACGTCAGAACGGCCGCAGCGATTCAAATGGGAGGTATGGCAACATCCCCCATACAGTCTACACTAGGGCTGTTTACAATGAACGATATATCGATATTTTTCCCGAAAACTGTCAATAAATATTGGCGACATTACTTTTTCCGATAAATCGATATGGAGTTGACAATATCGAGCGCCGATATTTTTATTTTATATTTTTTCGCAATTTTTGGTAAATATTTGAAATTGTTCTTTAGAAATTGTAGTAGAATTCATCAGGTCCAATCTCTCTCTCTCTCACACACTGTGTGAAGGAAGTATAGGTGGCGCAAAGTAGTAGTCCGATTGCACTGGGGGATGGCGGCGTGACTGGAATAACAAGATTTCCGATGTGAAGAAATAGCACACCAGTTGGGTTAAAAAACAATTTGTAACGAAACTAGTGCACTATTTCTTCACATTGGCATTCTTCAAAAACAGTTGCTGAAATCGACGAACAAAAATCTTAATTACAAGACTGGTCTTTGCCGTGGGTAGAGAGGTGTGAGGGAAATGCTGATGTAATCGGCGCTCAACGCTACCAACACGAACTGCACCAAAATTTTGACACTACAACTGCTAGGTCTATGGCGTTTGCAGAAATGAAAAAAACTGGGAAGTCGACATGAAGTGTTCCGGACAAATCCGATATGTGACGAAACCCAACGACGGACCCATCGGACACCTTTTATCGTGCCACTTACCTGCAGTTACGATTGTTAGCAAAGCGATTATCGCCAGACGTGAACGTTCATTATTTCCCTTCCAGTTCTGGCTCTAAGGGCAATAAGCAGGCTGCTTGTTTGTTGATGTACAGAATATCTAATAATAAATCAATGCTTAAATATAAAGCTCTAATACCGGGCAGTATATTTACAATATCAGCCAATACGTCGGTGGATCAATATCTTTTCGTCGATATATCGCTATATCGTTGTTTTTTCAATATATCGATGGCCGATAATGACGTTTTTTAAATATCGATATTTCGTATTCCTGATACTTTTAAAAATATCAACAGCCCAGACCTAGCACCAAGCGATTACCATGTGTTCGGCAAGATGATAGAGGATCTCAGTGGACGAAGATTCCAAAAATATGAGGAGCTGAAAGCAGCTGTATGCAGGTGTCTACACAGAGCTGGAGGTGATTGCTACGCATCCGGAATCGAAAAGTTAGTTAGCAGTTCCGAGAAATGTTTACAGTCTGTTGGGGACTGTGTGGAAAAGTGAAAATACACTATATATTGTCATATCCGTGTTGCCTTTGCGTATGTGGTTTAATGAATGGGCGTAACTTGGAAGTGTTACTTATATTCGCCCTCGTACATGCTCAGTGGGGACATTACCGACTGCTGCTGTTTCACGTATGATGAAAACATAAATAAGTAGATGGTGCTAGGTGGGAGTATGAGTCGGCCAGGGAACATGCCGAGATATTCCGAGCATTTGCGATAGACGCTGTGTCCAGGTACGGCAGTGATTAACGTAACTACCTAGTAAGCAGGAGATCTCGAGTTCGACTCCCGGTCCGGCACGCATTTTCACTCGTCGTCGCTGATTCCACGTAAAGTCCCAATGCAACTGATATCATAAGTCCCTTCCCTTTCCTTTCTCCCCCCCCCCCCTCCCATCCACCTTCAATTTACCTAACACAAATAAATAAGCATGCCTTTTTCCAAAAGTTTGCCTCAAATCTGGAGAGAATCAATGAAAACATGCAACCTTACCCTGACGAATTACTATAGCACTGAAAATTTATTTAAAAATTTCACTACTTAGAAAGTTCTGTATTGTGTTATAGGCGCGCTATTGTTCTTGATCTTTATTAACGACATAGGACACAATTTGAGTAGCCATCTTAGATTGTTTGCAGATGATGCTGTCTTTTACCGTCTTGTAAAGTCATCAGATGATCAAAACGACATGCAAAATGATTTAGATGAGATATCTGTATGGTGCGAAAAGTGGCAGTTGACCCTGAATAAGGAAAATTGTGAAGTTATTCACATGAGTACTAAAAGAAATCCTCTAAATTTCGATTACGCAATAAATCTCACAAATCTGAAGGCTGTAATTTCAACTAAATACTTGGGGATTACAATCACAAATTACCTAAATTGGAATTTCCTGGCAGATTAAAACTGTGTGCCGGACCGAGACTCGAACTCGAGACCTTTGCCTTTCGCCGGCAAGTGCTCTACCAACTGAGCTACCCAAGCACGACACACGCCTCGTCCTCACAGCTTTACTTCTGCCAGTACCTCGTCTCCTACCTTCCAAACTTTACAGAAGCTCTCCTGCGAAAGGCAAAGGTCCCGAGTTCGAGTCTCGGTCCGGCACACAGTTTTAATCTGCCAGGAAGTTTCATATCAGCGCACACTCCGCTGCAGAGTGAAAATCTCATTCTGAACCTAAATTGGAATGATCACGTAGGTAATATTGTGGGTAGAGCAAACGAAAGACTGCGATTCATTGGCAGAACACTGAGAAGGTGTAACAGGTCTACTAACTGACTGACAGACTGCTTACACCACGCTTGGCCGCCCTATTCTGGAATATTGCTCTGCGGTGTGGAATCCGTATCAGGTGGGACTGACGAATGACATCGAAAAAGTACAAAGAAGGGCAGGTCGTTTTGTATTACCGCGAAATAGGGGTCATAGTGTCACAGGTATGATACGTGAATTAGAGTGGCAATCATTAAAACAAAGGAGGTTTTGTTGCGACGGGATCTTCTCATGAAATTTCAATCTCCTCGGATTGCGAAAATATTCTGCTGGCACCCACGTAGATAGGGAGAAATGATCTTCACGATAAAATAAGAGAATTCAGGGCTCGCACAGAAAAATTTTAGTTCTCGTTTTTCCCTCGTGCCGTTTGAGAGTGGAACGGTAGAGAGACAGCTTGAAGGTGGTTAATTGAACCATCTGCCATACACTTTACTGTGAATATCAGAGTAATCAGGTAGATGTAGATGTATTTTGTCAGTTGATGTGACGCAAAACATTATCTGATCAGAAGTATCAGGACACGCATTAGTGGACGTCAATATGGGGTGTGTCCGTCATTGACACCTTGAATTCTGCTAGACACTTTCGGTGAGGTGTTTGACTGACTGCGGAGCAATCGCAGCCGTTTTATCCTCAAGTGCAGAAGCCAGAGAAGATAGTGGTGTTTGACGACGGGTTCTCGAGCGATGTCGGCAATATAATTCATCCCAAAGGCGTTCTATTGGGTTCAGGTCGGGCCTCCGGGCAAGCCACTCCATTTCAGGAGGATGCTTTATGAAAGGTTGCATTGCCATGCTGACACAAACATTCGTCGTCCCCGAACAGTTCCTCTACTTTAGGCGCTACATAATACTGTAAAATGCGTTCATATCAGTCCGCATTTATCGTTTTCTTAAGCGCAATAGTTGAACCACACCCTAACCATGAAAAACACAGTCACGCCGCAATACCACCTCCCCGTTCTTCTTTGTTGGTCCTACACATGATGGCAGATGACGTTCTCCAGCCATTCGCAAAAGCTCAAACCCTTCCATCGAATTACCACACGGTATAGCATGATGCCTCACTCTTAGTCTCTCGTTTTCAGCCCTGCATTGTCCAGTGGCGCTCCTCTTTACACTGACTCCAGTGTCGCTTACCATCAACTACGGAAATGTGCGGCTTCTGAGGAGCTGATCGACCGCCGCACCCGATTCTCTTTCACGCCCTACGTACAGCCATTCTGCTAGTTCCACCAGTGACTCCTTGCGCTGATTGCATGGGATTATTTACGACTACCCTGTCCGTTAGTACTTCAGGTCCGCCTGGTCTCGGTTTATCTGTGGTTGGTCCTTCCTGTTTTCACTCCAAAATCACGTCACCGACAATCGATTTGGGCAGCGGTAGAAGTTTTGAAATGTCCTCACAGGACATTTTTCAATTACTCGTATAACGGCCTGCCCACGTGGACGGGCCTACGGTCTAACCGATAACACTTCAGACAGGTAAGGCGCACTTTCCCAGGGTGTACGTAACAGCTGTCAACAACAAATCCAACATAGTTGTTCAATTACTTGTGTAACATATGGTCCTAAATCTTCAGACGAATGTTTTTCAAATACTGTGTTTCTCTGAATTGTAATTTCTCGGACGTTATGCTACAGCGATTTGCTAGGTACTGATGTAAACGAATAATAATAAAAATTGGAGGGGTGGGGAAGGGAGCAAAGGGGGACAGTCACAAACTGAAGGCATTCCAACCCCACCAACACCCCCCTCCCCTCCCCTCCCCTCTCCTCCCATAAAAGCCGGCCGCGGTGGTATCGCGGTTCTAGGCGCGCAGTCCGGAACCGTGCGACTGCTACGGTCGCAGGTTCGAATCCAGCCTCGGGCATGGATGTGTGTGATGTCCTTAGGTTTGTTAGGTTTAAGTAGTTCTAAGTTCTAGGGGACTGATAACCACAGCAGTTGAGTCCCATAGTGCTCAGAGCCATTTGAACCTCCCATAAAAATGGCTCTAAGCACTATGGGACTTAACATCTCAGGTCATCAGTCCCCTAGAACTTAGAACTACTTAAACCTAACTAACCTAAGGACATCACACACATCCATGCCCGAGGCAGGATCCGAACCTGCGACCGTAGCGGTCGCGCGCTTCCGGACTGAAGCGCCTAGAACCGCTCGGCCGCAGCGGCCGGCCCCCTCCCATCTCCCAACGCCGTACCTAGATACGCGTCTGTGCTTTACTAGTTTTTGTCCTATTGAAGGTGGCAGTGGTACGCCCTAGACTTCTCCCAACGTTTAAACTGATTTACACCGCCAGTTATTGCGCAGCTTAACAAACCTGAGTTCCAACCCGTAGAACATTTTTGCAATATTCATAGTAACGAAAGAAGTGATAAATAATAAATTTGTATGGAAGCTGAGGTGGCAGACAGCAAAGAATGATTTGCAAATGACTCTGCAGTTATGACACGCTTCCTGTTAGGTGGGTCAGTAATAATGAAGTGATAAATGGCAGAAAAATGTCCTAGAATTGAATGCAGATGGAACCTTGGATTTTTGCATTCTTAATCTGATACCAATCGAGATATTTCCACAATGCAATGTAAACACTTAATCAGACGTAACCCTGATAAACATAATCAGTGTGATAACACTAATTGCTTGAGATATATACATTGTAATACTGTCAGAGACGGCAAAGCACTTGGAAGAGCAGTTCATCAGAACGCATGGTCTTGAAAGGAGGTTATAAGAGGACACGAACGAAAGTAAAACAAAGGTTATGGAATGTAGTCGAATCAAATCGGGTGATGCTCAGGGAACTGTAATAGGAAACGAGACACTAAAACCAGCCGATGAAATTTGTTATCTTGCGATCAAAATAACTAGTGGTGCCTGTAGCAGAGAGGATATAAAATGAACACTGGTATAAGCAAAGAGAGCATTTCTGAAAAAGTAGGAATTTGTTTACATCTAATACAAATTGGAGCATTAGGAAGCACTTTCTTCATAGCTTTTGAAATAGGGCGCTTCAGAAAAATGCCCGCACCATATTCAATAATAAAACCTGAAACTAATTTAGATTCACCTTCAGCAAAATCAAAAGGAGTTCGATGAGTCTCAACCAAACAAGAAGCAAATCTACCAATTAGAATAATTAAAGACAATTAAATCAAAGCTAATCTAATTTCATACGAAATTGTTTGAGCAACAGAACGCAAGGAGCGTAATAAAGAATAATTTTAATTAGAAGATCAACCAGCAATTATAACAATATAAACACCCAATGTATAGCAACACAAAAAAACAAAAAACCATAACAAAAAGAACACATGTAAGTTAAATAAGGAAAGATTACTCAAACAGCCAATGAAATTATTAAATTAAAAACAGGAGAAAAATAATAAAGTAAATAATCAGATATAGTAGGGATGGGCTGCTCCTTACAGATCAACTTAATAGCATCACTAAAAGGCTGCGAAATCCCTACAAACCATACTTTATTTGGACTTTTACGAATCTGAATATAGCCTAAAATCTTTCGCTCCAATAAAGTTAAAAAAGCCACGCTAATTAAAAACAAATAACCAATAAAAGAAAGCTCAAAACAAACACAAACAAATCATAAAGTATCAATACTATTTGTAGAAAAAATCTACATAAATGAATTCTAAATTCAACGCATTAATCTGTCAGAATAGTAAATTAATTAATATTAATCAATAATATAAAAAATATTTTAACGATATGATCCTTTCATACTAATATGGGTTAATAATCTTAGGATAGAAACCGACCTGGCTCACGCTGGTCTGAACTCAGATCATGTAAGAATTTAAAGGTCGAACAGACCTAATCATTGGGCTCCTGCACTCAAAATTTTTCTTAATCCAACATCGAGGTCGCAATCTGCTTTGTCGATATGAGCTCTCGAAAACATTACGCTGTTCTCCCTAAGGTCACTTTATCTTATGATCATAAATTATGGATCAAACAACAAACATAAATAAATGATATAATAATGAAGAGTTTATTTATTCTTCATGTAACCCCAACAAAACATTATCATTAAATATAGAAAGACCAACAAAAAACTATATAAAAGTAAAATGTTAAGGTCTGAAGGGTCTTCTCGTCCTAAAGATAAATTTAAGCCTTTTGACTTAAAGTTAAATTTAAAAATGTATTAAGAGACAGTTGATTTCTCGTCAAGCCATTCATTCCAGCCACTAATTAAGAGACTAATGATTATGCTACCTATACATGGTCAAAATACTGCGGCTCTTTAAAAATTCGCTCAGTAAGCAGGACAGACCTCAAAATATTTTCATGTTTTTGATAAACAGGTAAAAATCTACAAGGTAAAAATTTAATACCAATAAATGTACTAATTCTATCATTTTTACAAAGATTACTAAATTAAATCAAGAATCTTAATACAAAACCTAAAATAACTATAAAATCAAAATATAAAATAATGAACTAAAACGTAATCTTAAAGACAGGCAGCTCGGATAACTAACGAGGACGTACTGAATCTGACTGGGGAAAAGAGAAATTGGTTGCACATCTTGAGTAAAAGATGGGATCGGTAGATAGGAAACCTCCTGAGGCCTCAAGAAATCGTTAGTTTGATAGCGGAGACTAAGGTAGGAGGAGACTAAGGTTTCACTACAGTAAGTAGTTTCATACCACTCCAGTAAGTAGGTTCAGTTGGATGAAGGCGGCAGTAGTTATGCAGAGATGAAAAGCCTGCTCAGGATACAGTAGCACGGAGAGGTGCATCAACTGAGGCTTTCGGAATGAAAACAACGACGGCAACAGTAACAGAGGTGATAACAAGACAATACCGAGAAAATCTGAAGTGTTTTAGACGATGTCTTGAGTAACAGTTTGAGAATAAGAACCCATATTGGGAAAAGGACGCTATACACGAGTAACAAAAGTCATGGGATACTTCCTAACATGGTGTCGGCCTTCCTTTTGCCCGGCGTGGTGCAGGCACTCAACAGATCGCTGGGGATCTCCTGCAGAAATATAGAGTCACGCTGCCTCTACAGCCACCCATAATCCCGAAAGTGCTGCTGGTGCAGCAATTTGTGCACGAACTGACTGCTCGATTATGTCCCAAAAATCTTCGTTAGGATTCTAGTAGGGCGATGTGGCTAGCCAAATCATTCGCTCGAACTTTCCATAATGTTCTTCAAACCAATAGCTTGCAGCAGTGACAGCAGCAGCTACCACCACCTGATGATGTCGAGCAGTTGCATCGAAGAAATATTGTGCGATTTACACAATACAATCCGGCGGCAAACCCGAGAAGCGTATTTGCAAGTTTCTTATTGTCGGACATAGCTTGTCTTACAGTTACTAGTCTGTATTTTGTATACTCTTTGCGTCTGCCATTGTTAGTTATTTTGCTGCCCAAACAGTAAACATCATCCAGAACTTATATTTCATCATCACTTAATATAATTCCATCAGCATTGTCTGAGTTAATTCGATTACACTGATTACATTATATGTAGTCGCGTTGATTTCCATGTTGCATCTTCTCGAGAAAGTAACCCATTAAAATCAAAATCTGCCACTAAAATATGCAGTTATCACGTACAAAAGCGACTAAGGTCTCACAGAGAAAATAATTGTAATTGAAAAATTGTGAGCTTATTCCATTTCTTAAAACATTAAGCAGACCTTTCAGATGATGAGGAACTTAGAAGAACTGCAAAATATGTCTTCCTCGCAGACTATATCGGATGACTAACAATTCCACTTTTGGGGCATTACTTCAGATAATACTCTTTCGTGATTGCAGGCTTCCTCGGCGTATTCCAATGATAAAATCTTCCCGGGTGTTTAATCGTAACTTTTCAACTAGTTTCGTACCTATTATCTTCAGGCGAAGTTTCTGTGATCGATAATATTCTTCATTATCTTCTTTAAGAAGCCGTGGTAACATATCTTCCATGAAGTCCACAGAGCGACTGCCGATCGAGCCGTCGGGAATTGATCAGGTAGCTCGGAAAGAAACGAAGGGAGATGAGTCTATAGTGCCCCGTCGACGACGAAGTTATTAGAAATGCAGAACAAGTTTGTATTGTGGATGGATCGGAATGCAAATCGGACGTTTACTTTTCAAGTGAACCATCTCGGCATTTGCCTTAAGGGAACCTGGACGTGATGAGGTATCATTTCCATCCCAATCTTTCAGGCTGCGTTACTCTTGATCTATAACACTGTGAGATGAGTTTTGAATGCACGTTTAGTTTTCGGTAGCATTATCTTTGGCATCATGTGCCTAAAATCTCTCAACGTGTGCCTGAATCTGTCAGTATCAACAGAATATGTTACGCCTCACATCTTATAGTTCAGAGTATACTACGCCTCACTTTCGATGGTCATTCTTGAAGAAAATAACGATTACGTGAAAGAAATTCTTGTTACACTCCAGACTGTAACATGAGATGCGTAACGAAATTACACTGAAGCGCCACAGAAACTGGTATAAGCATGCGTATTCAAATACAGAGACATGTAAACAGGCCGAATATGGCGCTGCAGTTGGGAACACCCATATAAGACAACAAGTGTCAAGCAGTTGTTACATCGGTTACTACTGCTACAATGGCAGGTAATCAACATTTAAGTGAGTTTGAATGTGATTTTATAGTCGGCGCACCAGCGATAGGACACAGTATCTCCGAGGTAGCGACGAAGTGGGGATTTTCCCCTTACGATCATTTCACGAGTTTACCCTGAATATCAAGATTCCGGTAAAACATCAAATCTCCGAAATAGCTGCGGCCGGAAAAAGATCCTGCAATAACGGGATCAACGACGACTGAAGAGAATCGTTCAGCGTGACAGAAGTGCAACTCTTCCGCGAATTGCTGCAGATTTCAATTCTGGGCCATCAACAAGTGTCAGCGAGCGAACCATTCAACAAGCATCATCGATACGGGCTTTCGGAACCGAAGGCCCACTCATGTACCCTTGAACACTGCACGTCACAAGGCTTTACGCCTCGCCTGGGCCCGTCAACACCGACATTGGACTGTTGATGACTGGAAACATGTTACCTCGTCGGACAAATCTCGTTTCCAATTCTATCGAGCAGATCGACGTGTACGGGTATCAAACAACCTCAAGAATCCATGGACCCTGCATATCCGCAGGGGACTGTTCAAGTTGGTGGAGGCTCTATAACGGTGTGGGGCTTGTGCAGCTGTAGTGATATGGGACCCCTCATAAGTCCGGATACAATTCTGACAGGTGACACGTACGTAAGCATGCTGTCTGATCACTTGCATCCATTCATGACCATCGTGCGTTCCGGCGGACTTGGGCAATTCTAGCAGAACAATGCGACAGACCACACGTCCAGAATTTCTACGGGGTGGCTCCAGGAACACTCTGAGTTTAAACACTTCCCCTGGCTACTAAACTCCCCGAACATAATTGATCATGTCAGGATTTATGGTGTCAATCCCCTTCAGCACTATTGCAGACATTAATCGAGTCCATGCCACGTCGTGTAGCGGTTTTTCTGCCTGATCGCGGTAGCCCTACACGATATTAGGCAGGTGTACCAGTTTTTTGCGCTCTTCAGTATATATGGATGTTGAGAGAAGCGTGAGGCAGTCTGAGTGATTTTAGATGCATGGTGGCTCAGATAATGCTACCGGAAACGTGTATTCTAAATTCGTCTCATAAAAAAACTGTTATAGTAATTAAACTTTCACGGATAATAAACACAATTCCGTAAACTGCTTTATCTAATGATGTTCAGTACCGGCATAAATCGGCAACTACCTAAGTCTTATAGATTGAGAATAATGGTATCTGAAAATTTAATTTGAAAATGCTACCTGTTAACGCCTAGGTCCGCTTAAGTGATGAAAACTATGGGAAACCCAAGTCTGGTTGGTGCGGCTGGAATTTTTAACCACTCTCACCCTGCGTCTAAACCATTACGCCATCTCGCTCGGTGGATACATCGGTAAGTTTCAGCCGCCGCACTGGAATATCTTCAGATACGTATCGAAGCATGTGATGCCCACTACCAGCCATACAGTAAGCTTTTCGGGTAGCGTTGGCTTCAAACACCTAGTACCTGCTCTAATACCAATTTGTAAGCATCTAAGGTTCTCGAGGTTGTTGCGAGTATCAGGTATGCAAAGTTCAAGGAAGTATCGTAGGCCTGGAAGAAATGACATATTACGAACAATTTTTAAAAGTGGAATGGCCACCATTGTCCTAACTGACAATAGATCGAAGACCAACGGAAATGGAAAGTGTTACACCATGGACACGCTGACCAACGCTACAAAACTAATGCTCCAATATTCCCACACCTGTGGTATATATAGATAAAAATTTCGTCCTTTTCACCATTTTCAGTACAGAAAAATGCTAATCCTACAGATGAAAAATGGTGAAGTACATAATGAGTATTGGGTTTGTCCGAAGTTACTAAAATCTGAAGCACGATGGCCGTCTCTATTTAACGTCGAACAGCAGTTGATTTAGTTTGGCCACTGGATACAACGAAAACATCTTCACAGTGAAAACAATAACATATATATACAACAGGTTATATTTGTAATCTGTGGGTCGCCTAGGCATGGAAAATTTGTGACAGTTAAGGGACCTTGAAATCTAAGTCAAGTCTGAGTATAATAGATTTTCAATGGCTCCTTATGATGCACACAATGTACATTAAATTAACAGAGCGCAAAGTTCTCTAAAACGTCAATAGAAAGTACACAAATGACGAACACTGTGTGTTGGGGGAGTAGGGGGGTGGGGGGGGGCACTAAATTACAGGGAAGACTCTGCGAAGAAAAGGGTGCAGGAAGATATCCTCTTCTAAGCAGCTCGCGAATTTACAATTAACGAGGAAAAAGACCCAAACTTATATAAAAAAAAATAGGCAACACAAGTGGCGGGGCAGAACAAGTAAGTTGCCAGCAGCTCGGAATATGGTCTGCAGAACCGCAATAGCGACACATTTCCCCAAAAATCAGTTAGGGTGCGCCAGTCTACACCAGATGGCGGTCAGGAGATGAAAGGCGCAGAAACTTCCTTCTCTGCCGTC
This sequence comes from Schistocerca nitens, assembly GCF_023898315.1. Classification (NCBI taxonomy): domain Eukaryota; kingdom Metazoa; phylum Arthropoda; class Insecta; order Orthoptera; family Acrididae; genus Schistocerca; species Schistocerca nitens. Next base: position 150,540,355 of record NC_064621.1, on the reverse strand, counting down.
AACTTCCAACGTAAAACAAAACTTCGCATGGAGGGGACGACTCAGTACTGTTGCCAATGTGATGAACCTGATATCGCCTATTTAACGATCAAACTGGGGAACACAGCAGTAACTTCCCTCATTTACAAACAAGGGATTGATATTGATCTGGAGCAGTGTTGCACTGATTGGTCATCCTCTTCGCACAAAGCACAGTAGCAGGGGGAACACTCAGTGGATGCACCAAAAATTTGGAACAAAAGCAACCGACTTTCTCACGCTGTTCACATCGCGCCAAGGCGTCCTGCCCTCTGATGACTGTACAGAAAAAGCAAAAATGTCACGCTGAAGAACTCTCTTGAGCACGCCAATGTCACGCTGAGGAACTGTCTTGAGCACGCCAATGGCGGCACGGCAGTCTCTTCCCTCAGTGTGGCCAGCCGCCTGTTGAAGCCAACAAAAAAACCAAGTGGACAGCAGCCCCACTTCCGCGGAATTGCTGAACTCCGCGGGTATAGTCGCCCCCTCCTAATGAGTCTCATTGTCAGCCTTCTGCCAGCAAACACGAACTAGAGACTACACCGGGTGTGCACCTTCCCAGCAAGAAAAACGAGGATTTTTCCTCCCAAGCAAACATGACCAGTACTGTCAATAAAATATCCGCTAAATAGTGGCATGCAATGTGAGACAGACTTTCCAGGTGGAGATCATAACACACCAAGCACAGTGTTCGTGCGCTTGCAATGTATTGTCATGTTTTGGGCTTCGAGAAAGGAACAATCATTAACATGACGGACAGATATTATAGTCTGTTGGTCATAATGATTGCAGAACGAGATGAAGTCAGGCCAATAGTGTGACAAGAAGAGAAAGCACGGGACCCTCCAGGAGGACTACATTACGTTTAGACAGTTGGTTTCAAATGTTGAAATGTGTGTGAATTCCTAAGGGACCAAACTGCTGGGGTCATTGTTCCCTACACCTACACACTAGTTCTACATCTACATCTAAATCCATACTCCGCAAACCACCTGACGGTGTGTGGCGGAGGGTACCTTGAGTACCCCTATCGGTTTTCCCTTCTATTCCACTCTCGTATTGTTCGTGGAAAGGATTGCCGGTATGCCTCTGTGTGGGCTCTAATCTCTCTCATTTTATCCTCATGGTCTCTTCGCGAGATATACGTAGCAGGGAGCAATATACTGCTTGATTCCTCGGTGAAGGTATGTTCTCGAAACCAACAAAAGCCCGTACCGAGCTACTGAGCGTCTCTCCTGCAGAGTCTTCCACTGCAGTTTATCTATCATCCCCGTAACGCTTTCGCGATTACTAAATGATCCTGTAACGAAGCGCACTGCTCTCCATTGGATCTTCTCTATCTCTTCTATCAACTCTATCTGGTACGGATCCCACTCTGCTGAGCAGTATTCAAGCAGTGGGCGAACAAGCATACTGTAACCTACTTCCTTTGTTTTCTGATTACATTTTCTTAGGATTCTCCCAATGAATCTAAGTCTGGCATCTGCTTTACCGACGATTAACTTTATATGATCATTCCATTTTAAATCACTCCTAATGCGTACTCCCTGATAATTTATGGAATTAACTGCTTCCAGTTGCTGACCTGCTATATTGTAGCTAAATGATAAGGGATCTTTCTTTCTACGTATTCGCAGCACATTACACTTGTCTACATTGAGATTCAATTGTCATTCCCTGCACCATGTGTCAATTCGTTGCACATCCTCCTGCATTTCAGTACAATTTCCCATTGTTACAACCTCTCGATACACCACAGCATCATCTGCAAAAAGCCTCAGTGAACTTCCGATGTCATCCACAAGGACAGTTATGTATATTGTGAATAGCAACGGTCCTATTACACTCCCCTGCGGCACACCTGAAACCACTCTTACTTCGGAAAGACTTCTCTCCATTGAGAATGACATGCTGCGTTCTGTTATCTAGGAACTCTTCAATCCAATCACACAATTGGTCTGATAGTCCATATGCTCTTCCTTTGTTCATTAAAAGACTGTCGGGGAACTGTATCGAACGCCTTGCGGAAGTCAAGAAGCACGTCATCTACCTGTGAACCCGTGTCTATGGCCCTCTGAGTCTCGTGCACGAATATCGCGAGCTGGGTTTCACACGATCGTCTTTTTCGAAACCCGTGCTGATTCCTACAGAGTAGATTTAACATAAGGGACAGGTAGCGTAGACTGTTGTCTATATTGACTGCAGAACGAGATGAAATCAGGACATCGGTGTGGCAAGAAGATGAGGCACCTGACCCTTCAGGAGGACTACATTACGAATAGATAGTAGGTTTCAAATGTTGAAATGTGTGTGAATTTCTAAGGGACCAAACTTCTGAGGTCAGCGCTCCCTTACACACTAGTTAAACTAATATATGCTAAGAGCAGTACACACACCCATGCCCGAGGGAGGACCGGAACCTCCGGCGGGAGGGGCCGCGCAATCCGTAACACAACGCCTCATACCGCGCGGCTTCTCCACGCGGCATAGTACGTTTGTTCGACTGGTTATAACGAAAGGGCAGTTGATAAAAGCTGAAATACGGGCACTGATTACAGACTATGTGTCACTACCAACCGTCTGGAACAGATTATTGGAAGCTGGGATGGGATCTCGAGTTGCTATGCGAATTTTTAGTACTGACAGCGCACCACAATCGACAGAGTTAGAGCAGCAGACAACTGGGGTACTGAGTGGCACTCTGTGATTTTCAGAGCTGAGTCTCGAGTCGTCACACCAGCACCATTATGGCCTTTGACGACCTGGTGAAATGTCATAGGACACAGCGATTCTCGAGACACATACGAGGGCAGTTCAATAAGTAATGCAACATTTTTTTCTGAAACAGGGGTTGTTTTATTCAGCATTGAAATACACCAGGTTATTCCCCAATCTTTTAGCTACACAACACTATTTTTCAACGTAATCTCCATTCAATGCTACGGCCTTACGCCACCTTGAAATGAGGGCCTGTATGCCTGCACGGTACCATTCCACTGGTCGATGTCGGAGCCAACGTCGTACTGCATCAATAACTTCTTCATCATCCGCGTAGTACGTCCCACGGATTGCGTCCTTCATTGGGCCAAACATATGGAAATCCGACGGTGCGAGATCGGGGCTGTAGGGTGCATGAGGAAGAACAGTCCACTGAAGTTTTGTGAGCTCCTCTCGGGTGCGAAGGCTTGTGTGAGGTTTTGCGTTGTCATGAAGAAGGAGAAGTTCGTTCTGATTTTTGTGCCTACGAACACGCTGAAATCGTTTCTTCAATTTCTGAAGAGTAGCACAATACACTTCAGAGTTGATCGTTTGACCATGGGGAAGGACATCAAACAGAATAACCCCTTCAGCCAGCTGAGGGTATGGCTTTAAACTTTTTCTTGGTAGGGGAGTAGGTGTGGCGCCACTCCATTGATTGCCGTTTTGTTTCAGGTTCGAAGTGATGAACCCATGTTTCATCGCCTGTAACAATCTTTGACAAGAAATTGTCACCCTCAGTCACATGACGAGCAAGCAATTCCGCACAGATGGTTCTCCTTTGCTCTTTATGGTGTTCGGTTAGACAACGAGGGACCCAGCGGGAACAAACCTTTGAATATCCCAACTGGTGAACAATTGTGACAGCACTACCAACAGAGATGTCAAGTTTAGCACTGAGTTGTTTGATGGTGATCCGTCGATCATCTCGAACGAGTGTGTTCGCACGCTCTGCCATTGCAGGAGTCACAGCTGTGCACGGCCGGCCCGCACGCGGGAGATCAGACAGTCTTGCTTGACCTTGCGGCGATGATGACACACGCTTTGCCCAACGACTCACCGTGCTTTTGTCCACTGCCAGATCACCGTAGACATTCTGCAAGCGCCTATGAATATCTGAGATGCCCTGGTTTTCCGCCGAAAGAAACTCGATCACTGCCCGTTGTTTGCAACGCACATCCGTTACAGACGCCATTTTAACAGCTCCGTACAGCGCTGCCACCTGTCGGAAGTCAATGGAACTATACGAGACGAAGCGGGAATGTTTGAAAATATTCCACAAGAAATTTCCGGTTTTTTCAACCAAAATTGGCCGAGAAAAAAAATGTGTTGCATTACTTATTGAACTGCTCTCGTACAACTTCTGGATTCATCGTATGGGAAGATATTGGATAGCCAAACAGGACTGATTAGGTGACTGTTGAATGTAGGCTCTATACTAGCGAGCATATGGGAAGAACGGTAAAACGTCTATGGCTAGAGTCTGTAATGCTACTTGAATTACATAACCATTACGGCACCTCACCTGAACCTCTCGATACCAGCAATACTCTACTGTGTTTCTGTAAAGTAGTTGACATATTTTTGAGACAACATTCATATTTGATTTCATTAATGTAGAGGTACTTTGATACATCGATATGTTCATATTGCAATGATATTATTCTTATGTGTATTCTTTCTTTTGTCACTATGATCTTTGACGTACTTGTAACTCTTGATTTTTGGGCGCGTAAGTGGTTATTAGTTAGAGAGTCGGACCTTGAGAAAGTCAAGACTTGGACGTCATGTAGGAAAGACGCATATTGTAGTCAGCTTATAAAATGTGAACTTTAACAGTGAGGAAGATGTTTTCGAGTATGTTTTGTATTGTCAAGTGATGTTTTGTGTGTTACGCGATATTGCAACAAAAGCAATAAAAAGGAAGTGTAACTTAAATTCGGAGTGCTGATTATTTTTTACATCGCCATTGTGCTAACTTTCAAAGGTTTAATCTTCAAAAATGGTTTGTGAAACACATCTATAAAGGTTTTGAATATAGCAGAATAAAACCTAGGCCTCTTTGCATCCGAGCTTGGAATCATCACCACCTAGATTTTCGACGATTGAGTCATGATTTTACAACGAGACCAACGTGGGAAACACGAAAAGTTGAGTGCCTAGTTTATTTATTGTTACATGAAATGACTATTAACTATGATCTAATGACACCTGCCACATAATAACTTTGTTGTTGCCCGAAAATGCAGTATTTAGCAGCGTGAGAAACACCACAATCATTATTTAATTTTTGACCTTTGTTGTGGTAGGGTTGTTAGAAGTCCCAAACGATATATTACAGCAGGATATTGCACGACCCCATAACAAACGCCTTGAAGATACGTAGATTACTGATCGGCCTGGTCGGCTTTCTAATTTGTCAACCATAGAGCATTTCTGGGGTGCGATGGGAAGACTTATACTTTCATACCAGTTTCCAGACAGCAATTATCATCAACTGACATATCATGTGTTCCAGGCATGCAAGATGTTCCTCAGGATGAGATTCGTACACTGTTTATTTCCATGCTACAACTAAAACAAGTGTCTCGTTGGGGGCTGCATCGCATACCGATGAGGAATGTCGGTCCCAGATGAAATTAAAGTTTAATTATTTGATTTCCATTGTGCGATGAACATCTCCACAAGGTTTGATAATTATAAGACTGGTGCTTCATGGTGTAACGCTTTCCATTTCCGTCAGTGTGTCTGTTTGCGAGAAAGGAAAGGTGGCTGTAAGTTTTTGAGAACTACCGCATTCCTACAGCGGCTAGCAAGCAGTAGCGACGCAGCTCTCGCCTTTCTTCGGCCGGCCCTTTAAGCAGTCGCGCCCTCCAGAATAGCCCGCGACTCCGCCAGTGTCCGCCTGGCCTCGATCCGACGCTAGGGGTCGCGACCCCAGGACCCTGGCCAAGAATGTGTCAGCTGGAAGCCGGCCTTGACAGGGGAAGAACGCGCCGCCCGAAATTAGGTTCCACCGTTGCTCTTTGGCAGCAAAGTAGGGTCTCTGGGCAGATGGCGATTTCCTCGTGTTCGTTATAGCTCTGTTCGACCGACTTCCCACCGGAAGGCAGTGAAAACTTAGCAGACCACACTGCGCCATCTGTGTGCTTCTATTTGGTGCCTAGCGTCCATCTAAGGATAGAATGTCCCACTTCTACATCAGCAGTAAGAAGCTCAAAAGCAATTATACACAGCTAACACGACACTGTTTCAGAATTATTGAGATCCTTGGGAGAACCAGTCATGACAAATTGTTCCACCTGGCATGCCAAATGCATGAGAAAACTACACGTGCTGACAGGTTTATTACCGAACTATCGTTTAATAAGTTATGGTTCTAAATTTATCTACAGAGGAATAGGATTAGTCGAAATTAAAAAAAAAAAATAGAAACAAAAAACAACGACAATATTGACCATATGACTTATCTTAAGAGAGAGATTGAAGAGAGTTAGACTTAGCTTGACAGCATTTGTAGATTTAGAGAAAGCCTTTGACAATGTTTACTTCAATATACTCTTTAAAGTTCTGAAGGTGGTAGGGGTAAAATACAGGAAGCGAGAAGTTGTCTACAACTTGTACAGGCAGCAGCTGTAGGTGTCTAAGAACATGAACAGGAAGCAGTAACTGAGAAGTAAGTATCGACAGGTTTGTAGTCTAACCATCATGTTATCAATCCTTACTTTACGTTGAGCAAGGAGTAACAAAAACGAAAGAGAAATCTGGAAACTGTATCAAAGTGCAGGGAGAAGTGATAGACTTTGCTTGAGGAAGACACTGAAATTCTGCCATAACTGATAAGGAATTCGAAGATCGACTGAAAGAAATGGATACTGTCTTTTGAAGTAGGGGTAGTTGAGTGCGTTCGAATTAAGTCATACGAAGCTGAGCGAATTAAATTAGAAAATAAAATGCCTCACGTGGAAGACGATTTCTGATTTTTAGAGAGCAATGTGACTGACGACGACGAAGTTAAAAAGACATAAAATGTAGACTGTGAACAGCAACAAAAGCTTTCCTGAAACGAAGACATGTGTTAACACTGAAGATAAATTAAATTCTTAAGAAATGTTCTCTGAAAGTAATTGTTTGGAGTGTAATATTACATAAAAGAAAATCGTGGACGGTATACAGACAAGAATAGAATAGAATTTTCTGATATGTGTGTCGCAGGCGTATGCCGAAAAGTAAATGGTGGATCGAGTAAGTAATGAAGAATTACTATATACCATTGGTGAGAAAACTGCTTTACGGCATCACTTGACTAAATGACGGGATAGGTTGTACGACACAAGATGAGGCATCAAGGAATAGTTAACCTGGTAACAGTGGGACGTGAAGAGGGTAAAATTGTACAGGGAGACCAAGGTTTCACTACAGTAAATAGGTTTGAATATATGTTGGCGTCAGTAGCTGTGCAGATACCAAAAGACTTGCACACGATAGGTACATCAACCCATTCTTCGGGCTGATGAGTTCATCAACAATTCATCACATATTGGTCCGCTAGAGCGACTCATTGAGGTATTTATAAGGTCAAAAATGGGTGGGACGATAAGAGAGAAAGATTTCGCATAACGGGTAAAAAAATACCTGTGTGGTTAGGTGTCACCATTCGCGACTGAATGTAGGACATCGTGGGATTACGGTCACGAAGTGTAGAGAAGAACTCTAAGAAATACGCTACTTTACTATTTTGACAATGTTGACTGGAATACCCTTTTTTCAGATTCTGGAGCTGTCAGGGGTAAGATACACGGAGCGAAAGGCCGTTTGCAATTTGTACAGAAACCAGATGGCAGTCATAAGAGTCGAGGGGCATGAAAGAGACGCAGTGGTTGGGGTAGGGAGTGAGACAGGGTTGTAGCCTACCTCCGATGTTATTCAATCTGTATATTGAGCAAGCAGTAGAGGAAACAAAAGAAAAATTTGGAGTAGGAATCAAAATCCATGAAGAAGAAATAAAAACCTTGACGTTTGCCGACGACATTGTAATTGTACCAGAGACTGCAAAGGACCTGGAAGAGCATCAGAACGAAATGGACACTGTCTTGAAATGAGGATATAAGATGAACATCAACAAAAGTAAAACAGGGATAAGGGAATGTAGTCGAATTAAATCCGGTCATGCTGATGGTATTAGATCAGGAAATGAGACACTTAAAGTAGTAAATGAGTTTTGTTATTTGGGGAGCAAAATAACTGATGATGGTCGGAGTAGAGAGGATATAAAATGTAGACTGGCAATGGAAAGGAATGCGTTCCTGAAGATGAGAAATTTGTTAATATCGAGTATAGATTTAAGCGTAGGAATGTCTTTCTGAAAGTATTTGTATGGAATGTAGCCATGTATGGAAGTGAAACATAGACGATAAACTGTTTAGACAAAAAGAGAATAGAAGCTTTCGAAATGTGGTGCTACAGAAGAATACTGAAGATTAGATGGGTAGATCACGTAGCTAAGAGGAGGTACTGAATAGAATTGGGGAGAAGAGTTATTTGTGGCAGAATGGATCGGTAGGTAGGACACGTTCTGAGGCATCAAGGGATCACCAGTTTCGTACTAGAGGGATGTGTGGAGGATAAAAAGCCTGTTCAAATGTGTGTGAAATCTTATGGGACTTAACTGCTAAGGTCATCAGTCGCTAAGCTTACACACTACTTAAGCTAAATTATCCTAAGGACAAACACACACACTCATGCCCGAGGGAGGACTCGAACCTCCGCCGGGACCAGCCGCACAGTGCATGACTGCAGCGCCTTTGACCGCTCGGCTAATCCCGCGCGGCGGAGGATAAAAATCGTAAAGGGAGAACAAGAGATGAATACGCTAAGCAAATTCAATAATACATTCCGTTCAATTAATCTTCGAAAGTTTTTACCTTCTATGACAGAATTTCAATGTCGTCGGCAAACAAAGCTTTTTTTACTTCCCTCTGAACTTTAATACAGTTTCCCAAATTCTTCTTAGTTTCTTGTATCCCTTTCTCAGTATACAGACTGCATAACGTGGTGTATAGATGATACATACATAGAATTTGAGACACCAGTTCCGAAAAAACCTCTCCACAATACATTATAAATACTCGATTTGGTGCTTTCCATACGAACATCATAGCACCGTAAATATCAGCTCTCGAAAACGCTTACACGCCATGTTCGGACAATCGCTGCTCTGTGAGTAGTCCCTTCAACCTTAAAGAATAAATGCTTGCAAATGGTCTCGAGGCAGGGTGCTGAAATCCAGACATCTGACCATCGATTCGAGGTAATGACTGAGGCCCGAAGCCATACGTCTGCAATGTCTGGCTATTTCGCACTCTATTACCCCTCACTGATGAATCCCCGCGAGTGGGCCTGCTGTCACGTCGCAGCACTGTCAGTTCCATAACGTACGGGCTGTTTGACACACATTCGTTCCTACTCAACGCACAAGAAGCTGCTGTCGCTAAGAAACGCAGAACTCTCTTTCTGCCTCACCAGCACCGGCCAGCTGCACGCAGTAATACTAACTTACTGCAGTCTCAATTCACTCAGTAAAATGTGTCATTTGCAATGAGCGAGTGACGTGTTACTAGTTTGTGAAGTATATCAAATGAATTCGCAATTGCGAAGAGCAACAACCATCCGCTGTAGAATGGAATGACAAGAACGAAACTCTGTGCCGGGCCGCGACTCGTGGCCGGATTTAACGCTTCTCGTGAGCGGTCGTCCCACAATATGGCTATCTGTGCAAAAGCCACGGCCAGATCCAAGCTTTCATATGTCGTCAACCATGCGTCTACGACCTGTATTCGTACATCCATTAAGTATATTCCCGTAGAGGTCAGACGTTGTACTTGAAAGTCGCTTTCCGGTATCGGAAGATAAATCGATATTGCAGTGCTTGTGTTATTCTGGTTATGATTCACGCATATCCTAAGGAAATTTGGATCGTAATCAGAATAACACAAGCACTGCAGTATCGTATAGTTAATAAAGTTGTCGTGTTTTCCGGATGTACATGGTTGCACTGTTGTATCGAACGCTTAAATATTGTTATTTAGGCTCATGAGAGCAACAAAAATGATATTAATCAAAGTTGGGATGCAAGACTTTCCCGCTGTGTTTATGCCGGAATCAGTCAACAAAAGGAACAATTGTGAGCCCACGTTGTACGTCACTCAATGTAAACTTTTGCTCGCGTATCATGTCATTTCTGGAAACCCAGAATCTGCTCTGTAGGAATCAACATGGATTCCGGAAACAGCGATCGTGTCAGACCCAACTCGCTTTATTTGTTCATGAGACACAAAAATATTAGATACAGGCTCCCAGGTAGATGCCATTTTCCTTGACTTCCGGAAGGTGTTCGATACAGTTCCGCACAGTCGCCTGATAAACAAAGTAAGAGCCTACGGAATATCAGACCAGCTGTGTGGCTGGATTGAAGAGTTTTTAGCAAACAGAACACAGCATGTTGTTCTCAATGGTGAGACGTCTACAGACGTTAAAGTAACCTCTGGCGTGCCACAGGGAAGTGTTATGGGACCATTGCTTTTCACAATATATAAAAATGACCTAGTAGATAGTGTCGGAAGTTCCATGCGGCTTTTCGCGGATGATGCTGTAGTATACAGAGAAGTTGCAGCATTAGAAAATTGCAGCGAAATGCAGGAAGATCTGCTGCGGATAGGCACTTGGTGCAGGGAGTGGCAACTGACCCTTAACATAGACAAATGTAATGTATTGCGAATACATAGAAATAAGTATCCTTTATTGTATGTTTATATGATAGCGGAACAAACACTGGTAGCAGTTACTTCTGTAAAATATCTGGGACTATGCGTACGGAAAGATTTGAAGTGGAATGATCATATAAAATTAATTGTTGGTAAGGCGGGTGCCAGGTTGAGAGTCATTGAGAGAGTCCTTAGAAAATGTAGTCCATCAACAAAGGAGGTGGCTTACAAAGCACTCGTTCGACCGACACTTGAGTATTGCTCATGTGGGATCCGTACCAGGTCGGGTTGACAGAGGACATAGAGAAGATCCAAAGAAGAGCGGTGCGTTTCGTCACAGGGTTATATGGTAATCGTGATAGAATTACGGAGATGTTTAGCAAACTCAAGTGGCAGACTCTGCAAGAGAGGCGCTCTGCATCGCGGTGTAGCTTGCCGTCCAGGTTTCGAGAGGGTGCGTTTCTGGATGAGGTATCGAATATACTGCTTCCCTCTACTTATACCTCCCGAGGAGATCACGAATGTAAAATTAGAGAGATTCGAGTGCGCACGGAGGCTTTCCGGCAGTCGTTCTTCCCGCGAACCATACGCGACTGAACAGGAAAGGGAGGTAATGACGGTGGCACGTAAACTGCCCTGCGCCACACACCGTTGGGTGGCTTGCGGAGTATAAATGTAGATGTACTGATACTTAGTGCAAGACCAGAACTTTAGACTCTTACAAATAGTGCCGTTAAACTTGTAGAATTCGGGTATATAAGATCTTCATGCAACCCAGTAACGGTCGATTTCACACTGAAACCGCGTGTTCAAGGGAGATTTGGAAGGCTAAGTGACGAATATTTAACAACTGTTAACCGACGCCTGTCAAAATTATTGAATGCATTGTACCTATGAGTGTAACTTTCCCAGTTAATTATTCCGTATGACACTCATGAATGGAGGTATGCAGCGTAAGCCAGATTTGTGATCCTTTCATTACAAAACACGCGGAAAATGTTGCTCAAGCCGGGCATTAAAAGGAGAAAGAGCTATATGTGATTCCAAGTTCATGTACTGATCAATATGCACATACAGTAATTTTCAACATTCAGTTTCACATCTTCCTTTTCCTCTGTGTCCTGTTCTTATAGATAATTTCAGCTGCAGTATTGTCCAGAAATGAATGAACTGTGTTAGGTCATTTTCTGAGACCCAATCAATAACATTTCTGAATATTTCTTTCATTATTCTTACTGTCGTTGCAGGTCTTTTGGGCTTAATTCCTATCCTTGCACCGTTAGCAAGGAGCACTGTTTTTGATTTATCATTGTAAGATGGAAAGTCATTTATATAAAGCAAGAATAGGAATGGCCCAACACTGAAACCTGTGAAACACAAACAATAATATGTTTCCACTAAGAAGAGGTTTCATCATGAAAACTGTATGAGTTATCTAACAAGACTGTTTCCCATCAGTTAATATGAGGTTAAATGTATACACGTTCTTTTGATACGCTGCCTTTATTATCGGAAAGGGAACAGGAACTGCCCTAGATAACGCCTTGCTCTGTTGCAGGTAGCAGTGGTACAGCAACGACATCTCTTTTTAAAGTTATGAGTGTTGTTCGCACACCTATTCCATTTATTAGCTAGAATATTTTAATGTGTCTAGGTGGTTGGTTCCGTTCCACGTCTAGTCGAACCATTGTTTTATGTTTTGATCGTTTAGTTATTTAATATATGTCTCAGCACAGAGTGATATTACATAAACATTTTTAAGTGTTAGCAAACAGAACCGTATTTCTTGATGAACTTTAACATTTTTATAGCTGTTACTTCGTTTGTTTTTGTCGTACATGTCTCACCATGAAACCTTCCAGGTTCTACAAGCCAAGCACAAATATTAATAATAACTGTTATTAGTATTAACTTCAGCGGATTTGCTCTCTCGTAAGATGGTCCATTTCTCTCATCACACATTTCCGGTTCGAGAGCTAATTTAACGACCTCTGTTTAAGCATGTGGTGGACTGATCTTCTTTCTCATGAATTCCTCACTTCTATCTCTTCTACGACGTCATCTGCGTCCGTGCTCTGCAGACCACTGTGAAGTACATGGCAGAGGGTATTTCACACTGTGGCAGTTACTAGCGCTCTTTCACGTTCCATTCACGTATGGAGAGCTAGAAGAGTGATTGCGTGAAAGCCTCTGTGCGCACTGTAGTGAAAATAATCTTGCCTTCGCTATCCCTAAGGTAGAGATACGTACGGGTTCGTAGGGTATTCCTAGAGTCGTCGATTACTGCTTCTTGAAACTCTATACATAGGCTTTGACGGGATAGCTGACGTCTGTCTTCAAGAGTCTGCTAGGTCAAGTTTTTCAGCAGCTCCGTGATGCTCTCCCATGGGTCAAACAAACCTGTGAACATTCGTCTTACCCTTCTCTGTACACGTTCAATATCCCCAGTCAGTCTTGCCTGGTAATGTCCCACACATATGCAATATTCTAGGATGGGCTGCGCGAGACTTTTGTACGGAATTTCGTTTGTAGAATGATAGTACACTCAAGTTCAGAAAAAATTACAATACTTTGAACGACTAGAGAAAGAATGTTGATATTCGCAGGACATGTATAGTAGTATGTTCTGCAGAAATGTTTAGCATTTGAACCATGTCGTCCCGAGGGGTTTAAGGTCAACATCGATATCGCGGCGCAACACTACCTACATGTGAAATGTGCATATGGCTCTCATTGTCACTATAAACCGAAGGTAACGCATCAGTGTGACTCGAACAGATATTCAGGATGCCTCGCAGACATGTGTGCTAACCGTGCCATCAAATCAATGAGTTTGAAAGAGTGCGCATAATTGGTATCAGCCCGCATCTCGTGGTCGTGCGGTAGCGTTCTCGCTTCCCACGCCCGGGTTCCCGGGTTCGATTCCCGGCGGGGTCAGGGATTTTTCTCTGCCTCGTGATGGCTGGGTGTTGTGTGATGTCCTTAGGTTAGTTAGGTTTAAGTAGTTCTAAGTTCTAGGGGACTGATGACCATAGATGTTAAATCCCATAGTGCTCAGAGCCATTTGAACCAATTGGTATGAGAGAATGTGATGCATTCATCTGGGAAATTGCTACTCGTGTGGGACGAAATGTTTCGGTGTGCAGAGGGTGTGTGTAGAATGGTTCACGGAAAGGCCGTAGAACACGATGAGTTGGGTCAGGTCCGCACCCCCCCCCCCCCTTGAAGATCGATACCACATCCGAATGGTATTGCAGGATAGATCTGCGTCCTCCTCGGCTCTGGCGCAAAACTGAAACAGTGCAACGTATCATACACTGTCGGGGGCAACAGTCTGTCGCCGTAATTTACGGCATGTGTTACGTGCGCGTCGCTCTCTTCTCCGCCTACCTTTGACGAACGTGCAGAAACATGTTAGATGGCAGTGGTGTATGGAATAACTTCACTGGGGGCAGGAATGGCATCAGATGGTGTTTTCAGACGAATCCGGGTTCTTTTTGTTTGAAAAACGATCCCGCACTTTGGTTCACCGCAGACAGAGGATACGGCACCACAGTGACTGCATCCACACAAGACATCGCTGTCAGCTCAAGGCCTTATGGTGTGGGGTACTATTGGGTACAGCCACAAACCACAAATGGAGCGTGTCCAGGGCACTGTGACCAGTGTGACCTTCGTGAATGATATCCACAGCCCTACCCTTTCTGCACGACATCCCAGAAGCAAGGTAACGCACAACCAAATCTCGCTGCATGAACACGTGCCTTCTCTCACAGGATGTCAGCCTTTTGCCCTGGACCGCCAGATCACCAGACTTGTCACCAATCGAAAACGGGTGGGACATGGCGAAACGACAGGTGCCGCGGTGTGTCACAGTGCCAACCACCACAGATGAACTTTGGAACTAGGTGAATGCAGCATGGATGGCAAGATCAGAGAATGCCATTGGCACTTTATATGCGTCGATGCCATCACGCATGGAATAAGTTATCAAGACCCATGGCAGACTGTGTGCCCGCTAGAAAACAGAACACAGGCTGAACCAAGATGACTGCAATGCTAATCATTTCTGCAGAACATACTAATGAACATGTCCTGGGAACATGAACGTCCTATCTTAGTCGTTCACAGTTTTTTTTTAAAAAAAAAAAAAGACATGAGTATATTTCCCTAGTACCCTGCCAATGAATCGAAGTCCGCCACTTGCTTTACGTACGACTAGGTTTCAGTGATCGTTCCATTTCATAACCCAACAAATTCTAACACCCAGATGTTTGTACGAATTGACTGATTCCTCGTGGGATTCGCTGCCACTTCTCTGCTTTTTGCGAAGTGCACAATTTTACATTTCTGAACATTTAAAAGAAGTTGACAATCTTTACATCATTTCGAAATCTTATCAAGATCCGACTGAATATTTGTGCAGCTTTCTTCAGACAATACTGCATCATCTGCGGAAATTTTGAGGTTACTATTAATGTTACCCGCCAAGTTATTAATGTACGAGTACAGTATGAACAGTGAGGGCCCACACACACTTCGCCCGGGCACACCAGAGGTTACTTCTACCTCCGTCAACGACTCTCATCCCAAGGTAAGATGCTTCGTCCTCCCTACTCACAAATCCTAAGTCCAGCCTCAGATTTCACTTGACGCGTCACACGATAGAACTTTCAATAACAAGTGTAGGTGTTGTACTAAGTGAACTGCTTTCCGGAAGTCAAGAATAAATGCATCTACACTGCCTGCCTTCATCCATGCATCTCAGGAGACATGTAAGAAACGCACGAGTTTTGGAATCCGTGCTGGTTGCATGGAGAAGGTCATTGTGTTCACGATACCTCATTACACTTGAGGTCACAATATGTTCTAAGGTTCTACAACTAATCGATGCCAACGATATTGGACAGTGTTTTTGTTGATCACTTTGTAACCGACGACTTTTGCTCTGCCATTTTCGTACAGATACACGCTTCGCGACTAACTAACTGTACACCGAGAGTGATTAAAAGTGAAAACGTATGGCAGAGATGGCCATGGTGAACAGCGTCTTACGACAAAACATGCCGTTGTTAATTTTGTAATTGAATCGATGAGTTGGGAAAAGGAGCATGTCCACTTTTCTTTTTCAAATTACGTTTAACGGAGATAACTGATCTTTATATCTGTAGGCATTGTTCTGTATAACAGTGATTTGGATTGGGGGGGGGGGGGGAGTGGAGTCATGTCCCATCAACGGAAGTGCTCGTTAGAAGGGTATTAAGTTAGAGAAGAGGCCACATCCACATAAACAAGCCTATGGTCGACATACTCCAACTAAAAAGAAAAAAACCTAGACGATGTAAAGATAATTTTCCAATAGATATCTGACCAGTAGAAATCATTTCATAACCGTACTTGCCAGTGGCCAGCGAAGGACGGACAAGATAAAAAGCAGCATACCCACCATTGTCTGTTTTCCTATATTTTTCTTGTGGTTGTATTTTGGTTACATTATGAATAAACCTATAAGCTCACAACACACTTTTTATTGCTATAACGAATACGAATAACAAAAACTTGCACAACACAATCCTTCCACTGCAAGAACAATGCTAGTTGCGACATCAACATCATCGGATTCGAAAAGGGATCACCTGCAGTACGTTCCAACTCGATTACTGACCACAGTCATTGGCTAAACTATGTTGTAACGGTGTATCTTGTTTTACCATGGGAGCAGTTGTTACATGGCAACCTCACACCATAGGTAAACCCGTTTTGTAGTAATAAAGTTTTTTGTGTCTCATGAAAAATTTACTTTCTGGGCGACGACCCCTTTTCCAGAACACCGGCTGAATTAGAATTAAGTAGATGGTCACACTCACTTTGGTTCCGCCCCCTGAGAGCTACGAGGCGTATTTTTTTAAGTAAGTACCGTTTTGAAATTAAAAAAAGACCTGCTAAGATACCTCAATTTTATTTTTACATGAAAGCCTGTACCTTAATCCACTTTTCTACATAATTTCCGTCAATATTGTCGCATTTGTCATAACGTTGTACCAGTTTTTGAATACTCTCCTCATAGAAGTCTGCCGCCTGACTTGTTAACCACTCCATCACCACTGTTTTGACTTCGTCATCGTCTTGAAGACGCTGACCGCCCATGTGTTTCTTCAAGTGCAGGGACAGATGCCAGTCACTGGGCGCAGGATCGGGGCTGTACGGAGGATGGTCTAGAGTTTCCCATCGAAAAGATGTGATAAGATCTTTGGTATAATTCGCCACATGCGGACGGGCATTGTCTTGCAGCAAAACGATGCCCTTGCTCAACTTCCATGGACTGTTGCTTTGATTCTGGTGTGACGTAGGCCACCAATGTTTCATCGCCCGTAACAATTTGGCTTAAAAATCATCACCGTCGTTGTGGTACCGCTCAAGGAAAGTCAATGCACTGTCTAAACGTTTGGTTTTGTGCACATCCGTCAACATTTTCGGTACCCAACGTGCGCACAATTTTCGGTAATTCAAGTGCTCGGTCACAATGCCATACAACACACTACGAGAAACATTAGGAAAGTCATCCCGCAAGGAGGAAATCGTAAAGCGTTTGTTTTCTCTCACCTTATTGTCAACTTCCTGCACCAAACTTTCATTAACTACCGAAGGATACTCACTCTGTTGTTCATCATGCACATTTGTGCGGCCATCTTTAAATGCTCTCAGCCGGCCTGCGTGGCCGAGCGGTTCTAGGCGCTACAGTCTGGAACCGCGCGACCGCTACGGTCGCAGGTTCGAATCCTGCCTCGGGCATGGATGTGTGTGATGTCCTTAGGTTAGTTAGGTTTAAGTATTTCTAAGTTCTAGGGGACTGATAAGAAGTTAAGTCCCCTAGTGCTCAGTGCCATAAATGCTCTCACCCACTTTCTTACGATTCCGTCACTCATAATGTTTTCTGCGTAAACTGCACAGATCTTACGATGAATATCGATCGCTTTTAGGCCTTTCGCACGAAGAAATCTTCTAACAGCCCGTACTTCACAGTCGGTGGGACTCACGATTATCGAAGGCATCTTAAACACTCAGTACACTACGTAAACAAGGAAGAATCAGACTGTAATGGCGTCAGTGCGTAGATTACAGGCTTTCATGTAAAAATAAAATTATTGATATATCTTAGCACGTCTTTCTTTAATTCCAAAATGGTACTTACTTAAAAAAACACGCCTCGTACAAACGATGGTCACCACTGGAGGGAGGGGGCCGTGAACAGCGGCGGTAGCAATGGCTGCCTGCTGCGTTGTATCTCTGGAAGCTATCTGCGCGGCGTTGTGTGGAGCCTTGCGAGAAACCGCGGGACGCGTCAGCTGGACAGGCGATAACCCCAGCTGAGACAGCGGCGCGGCGGCCGTGGGAATGTGTGGCGGGAGGCGCAGCGGTTCTGCGACTGTCTTCCTCCACTCCCCCTTTGCACATTCCCTTTTTTGTCGATTCTCTTGTACCCAGCGCCGGCGACTACGTGGTAACGGTCAAGCGACAAACTGCCGCTTGATCAGCAAAGAGCGACCAAATTTTTGAGGTCGGATTACAATGTCGTTAGTGGGATGTGCTACGACTCACACAACGCCGTTATCAAGAATGACTTCTGTTACTCAGCCCCACTTTTACATATGACTTCCTAACCGGCTTCAGCTCAACGTTTGTCACTGTCGGCTTTTTTTAATCGTTATACAGAGAAGGCAGACAGAGGAGGGCCGTAATTTTCTTGCGGGCACGTCTTATTTTACAGCAGAAACTTTGGCGCAGTGATACCATATAACGAATTGTAACTTTCAGAGCCGAATATACGGTGACACAACCCAACCTGATGTTATTGTTCGTCGATTATTGTATGTTAGGTCAGACATACAGGCTAGATATACACTGCCCCCCCCTCCTTCCTCCCAAATGCCACACCAGCAGCTACAGTAAAAAACAAAGTGTTCTAGATTAATCTAGTTTAAAAATGTTTATTTTTAAGTAACATTTCTCGATGTATGTATATATGTACAAACGCTTTAAAATGAACAAAACATGATCGAAACCTGTTGCATTATGTTAGATTAAGCATAAAATAAAAAATAACTGGTAGCAGAAACTTGAAATAAATAATTTTCCCACACAGCCACGGTTTACAAACATAGCCATTATGGCTGAAAATAACTAACAGTTAGCTCGGCAAAGCAACGCTGGTGGTAGGAACGCACTTGGAGAGATTTGCTGAAGTGAGAATAAACCGTATTGTTTCCGTGGAAACTGAAGTATTTGGTTTTGGCATGACCTTCGGATGTACACATTTTTAGCTGTTGTCTTAAAACTTCTTTCCACACAACACTAACAGCACCTGTATTCATTTCAAGTTAACGCCTGTCTATAATGAACATCTGTGTTAACTGTAATTAACATCCAAAAATTCTGATAAATTAAAGAAAAATGTCTAATCAGCGCAGCTTACTCTTAAGTTTTGAGTACTTGGAGATATTTACATTCCTACCTGTTGTAAGTAGGCTGTTTAGGTTTTTTTATTGGTAACGCCACCTCTGTATGAAAATCACTGGCTGTGCTGTGTGCAGTCTGTGGCTGCTTTTCATTGTTGTAATACTCGCCATTGTAGTGTTAGGCAGCTGGCTGTGAACAGCGCGTAGCGTTGGGCAGTTGGAGGTGAGCCGCCAGCAGTGGTGGATGTGGGGAGAGAGATGGCGGAGTTTTGAAATTTGTCATGAACTGCTATATTTATATATGATGATATCAAGGTAAATACATTGTTTGTTCTCTATTAATATCTTTCATTTGCTAACTATCCCTATCAGTAGTTAGTGCCTTCCATAGTTTGAATCTTTTATTTAGCTGGCAGTAGTGGCGCTCGCTGTATTGCAGTAGCTCGAGTAACCAAGATTTTTGTGAGGTAAGTGATTTGTGAAACGTATAGGTTAATGTTAGTCAGGGCCATTCTCTTGTAGAGATTATTTAAAGTCAGATTGCGTTGCGCTAAAAAAAATATTGTGTGTCAGTTTAAGCACAGTCGTGTAATAATTGTTCAAAGGGGACGTTTCACTGTGAGATAACGGGCGAATTGTGGCGCCCTGAAAATATTTTAAGTTGGCGTGGCCGCACGGGCCGCTCGGCCAGGCGGGGCCCGGCACCAAACACGTGGTGGCGAACGTTAGCCGGGTAGCCCCAGCGCATGGTCCAGCCGCGTGGCTGGGAATTCCATTGTGACGCTGTGTCAATGAAGGAGACTTGTATGCCTCAAAAAGAAACATGTACATTACCATTATTTTCAAGACGATTCTGATGGTCTAATCAGATTTTCAATAGTTTTTTTTTTTTATCTTATGGGACTTAACTGCTAAGGTCATCAGTCCCTAAGCTTACACACTACTTAACCTAAATTATCCTAAGGACAAACACACACACCCATGCCCGAGGGAGGACTCGAACCTCCGCCGGGACCAGCCGCACAGTCCGTAACTGCAGCGCCTAGACCGCTCGGCTAATCCCGCACGGCAATAGTTTTATTAGTTTAAAGTTTAGTATCTGGCTGTAAATTATACAAGTAACACACAGCAACGAATTACCAAAACATAAACGCTTCATCCGATTCTGTCGATCGCCGTGTCTTTAGAAAGCTATTAGTGTAAACCTAAATTGGTATGAATTACAGGCATATAACTAGAATAGTACATGATTTTTTTAAAAAATGGCTCTGAGTACTGTGGGACTTAACATCTATGGTCATCAGTCCCCTAGAACTTAGAACTACCTAAACCTAACTAACCTGAGGACATCACACAACAGCCAGTCATCACGAGGCAGAGAAATTCCCTGACCCCGCCGGGAATCGAACCCGGGAACCCAGGCGCGGGAAGCGAGAACGCTACCGTACGACCACGAGCTGCGGACAGTACATGATTTATTTAAGATTACTATCGATCACGTCAGCCCATTAGTACTCCACAGTTACACGGTAGCAGCATGCTTATAAACTTATTTATTCATCTATGTCTTTGTTTATATCCGATATATACTATTCATGAAGAAATTGGTTAAATATTTACTGTTTTATTAGAAAGCACAGAGACATTAGGCTACTGGCCTACCTTTTGTTCTATTCCTTTGATATATCTTTGCCGGCCGAAGTGGCTGCGCGGTTCTGGCGCTACAGTCTGGAACCGCGAGACCGCTACGGTCGCAGGTTCGAATCCTGCCTCGGGCATGGATGTGTGTGATGTCCTTAGGTTAGTTAGGTTTAACTAGTTCTAAGTTCTAGGGGACTAATGACCTCAGCAGTTGAGTCCCATAGTGCTCAGAGCCAGCCATTTTTGATATATCTTTATTTAATTTGTTTATGTATCTAATAATGTGTGTTAGAGCGTGTTTATGGTCCAGCCGTAGAAATATTTATTAAATTTCAACTTATTTAAATGAAACTCCAGTAATTCATGTGTGTTTGAATATGTTTTTGAGTGTACGTTTGCGTGGAGACATGGAGGGAGCGCTCTAGCCAATCACAGCGCTCGTTAACGGTGAGACTGTATGGAAGTGGGGGAGGAGGATCGTTTCGAGAGAGGACACGGGGTAGTTCTGGCAGTGTGGCAGTCCTAGAGAGTACGGCACAGGACACGGGAGTCTTGGACAGTACGGAGACGGACGCACAGTCGCGAGAGACTTGGAGAGTGTGGAGCGGTTTGCGCGTGGTCGCAGCAGATAGAAATAGTTCGGAGTGCCGACTTGTGCGCTGTCCAAGGCAGGATTCGAACCTGCAACCGTAGCAGCAGCGCGGTTCCCGACGGAAGTGCCTAGAACCGCTCGGCCACAGCGGCCGGTTTCCACCAGAATGTAAAACATTTCTGAAATCTAGACGAAAATGATGATGATGACGATGATGATAAGGTTCCATACTCCAAGGAGCGTAGGGGACGACAAGGGAGACCCGCACTGCCGACTAGGCAAGGTTCTAGCGGAGGTGGTTTGCTATTGCCGTCCTCTGACCGTAATGAGAATGAATGATGATGATGATGAAGACGACACAACTACACCCAGTCATCTCGGGGCAGGTGAAAATCCCTGACCCCGCCGGGAATCCAACCCGGGACCCCGTGCTCGGGAAGCGAGAACACTACCGCAAGACCACGAGCTGCGGACTCTAGACGAAAACACACGGGAAATATGAATATGATTTTTAGCTGTGGTATTGAGGCTATTCGTCCTGAATTCTCTCTTATTAAGAAACACAAATACCAGTAAGGAGTGAATGTGCTGGCATGCAATTGTATCAACCACTAGGTCCCTGAAGAAGTTTCTGCAACACATTCTATTATCAACTTCATCCAACATTCTTACTGCACGGTTCTGTAGAACAAATAGCTCTTTTTTATCATAGCTCCTATGCCCCAGAAGATTATACCACAGGGTAATATTGTGTCAAAGCAACCTTTCGATGGTCACACTTTCAGAGAGATTTTTCAGTACAAAACAGACTGTGCTGAGATTTTTGGTTAACTTATCCACATGCAGATATCACACTGTTTTCTATCCATTGGATGACTAGAAATTTCGCACACATAGTTGAGTTCCGTGTATGCCCTACGGCATGGATTTTCTATCACAACAGCGCACTGTTGAAAAGAGAATAAGTGGATGGTTTCTAGGTCAGTTGATCGTGAACGCAGCTGTTTATTGGGATATGAATTATGTAGCTACATCGGGTAGATATGCAGCTGAAGGGCAATCGTAAAACCGGGAAGTTGTCAACTGTATCGGAGAACTGGCATCGAATATTTAAGCACCTCATCGCAGGACGAAACCTCTTCTTTCATGCTGTGCGCGGGCTCGTATTGGAAGCGCGCAACACTTGAAATACAATAGTTGCTGGTTGTGCTCGTAAAAGGTCTCGTCTCTAGGATGTCTATTCCGTGGCCATTTGTTTCGAGCTGCCTCTTACTACGGGAATTCAGACAACGACTTGCACTTGCTTCGTTGTTTTACGAAGAACATTGCATTGGAGGTGTTTTAGAAAAAGGGTTTTCCGTCATACATCTATACTACTAACAGGTAAATAGTAGTTTAACATTGTTACTAAATATCTCGAAATGTTCGTGATCGATTTACTTCAGATTTTTACATGATTCCCTAATAGACGTTCGGAGTGGTGTAGGCTATGTGATTTTTAATGTGTATAGCACGTAAATATACATATAGAATATACAAAGTGGTAACGTTGTTAGCAAAAATCGCGAAAATTTCTTCACGGTCCGACTTCATATTTTTACAGTACTCTAATAAACACTCAGGACGTAAGTTATATTTTTTAAACGACAATGTACAGATTTTCTGTTAAAACCGACTGCAAGTAATAATTTCCTACGCTATTAAAGAAATAGCCCCTCTCGTATATGCCGGGTGATAAAAAAGTTAGTATAAATTTGAAAATTTAATAAATTACGGAATAATGTAGATAGTGAGGTAAAAATTGACACACATGCTTGGAATGACACGGGGTTTTATTAGAACCGTAAAAAGTATTGCTAGAAGCGTGAACGAGCGTCGATTGGTGATGATCGTGTGCTCAGCCGCCACTTTCGTCATGCTTGGCCTCCCAGGTCCCCAGACCTCAGTCCGTGCGATTATTGGCTTAGGGGATACCTGAAGTCGCAAGAGTATCGTGATCGACCGACATCTCTAGGGATACTGCAAGAAAACATCCGACGCCAATGCCTCACCATAACTCCGGAAATCCTTTACAGTGCTGTTCACAACATTATTTCTCGACTACAGCTATTGTTGAGGAATGATGGTGGACGTATTGAGCATATCCTGTGAAGAACATCACCTTTGCTTTGTCTTACTTTGTTATGCTAATTATTGCTATTCTGATCAGATGCGCCATCTGTCGGACATTGTTTGAACTTTTGTATTTTTTTTTGTTCTAATAAAACCCCACGTCATTCCAAGCATGTGTGTCAATTTGTACCTCTCTATCTACAATATTCCGTGATTTATTCAGTTTTCAAATCTATACTGACTTTTTGATCACCCAGTATTCTTTGTAAATGGCTCTAAGCACTATGGAACATATCTGAGGTCATCAGTCCCCTAGACTTAGAACTACTTAAACCTAACTAAGCTAAGAACATCACACACATCCATGCCCGAGGCAGGATTCGAACCTGCGACCGTAGCAGCAGCGCGGTTCCAGACTGAAGCGCCTATAACCGCTCGGCCACAGTGGCCGGCCAGGAGTGTGTGAACCATGGCCAAACACAGCGTCAAGAAGGAAGCGCTCGACCTAGAGGGACGACAGAACGTGAGGACCGAACAGTCGTCAGGTAGGCACTCACAGACTCGGATTCATCATTATCATCGATCCGAAGTGCAACTGGTTCTTCAGTAACCAGAAGCACCATTAATGGCCAGCTCACAGAAAGGGTCTGAGCTCACGAGTCTCTTTGCGACGATTACCATTGACCCATGTACACCAAAAAGCCTGTTTGCAATGGTGTCGGGCGCATTGAGCCTGGAATCTTATTGATAAAGTAGGATTGTCTTTAGTGATGAGTACCGCTTCGAATTGTGCCAGTTTACCAGGGAAGACGTGTTCTGGAGACGTCCTGGACAATGGTGAGACAGCCGGCCGCTGGTGGCCGAGCGGTTCTGGCGCTACAGTCTGGCACCGCGCGACCGCTACGGTCGCAGGTTCGAATCCTGCCTCGGGCATGGATGTGTGTGTTGTCCTTAGGTTAGTTAGGTTTAAGTAGTTCTAAGTTCTAGGGGACTTATGACCTCAGCAGTTGAGTCCCATAGTGCTCAGAGCCATTTGAACCATTTTTTGAATGGTGAGACATCAACCTGTCGCCCGCCATGCAGCTTGACAACTACGAGTGAGTCTGCATATCATACCAGGACTCGTTCGGTTGTCAATCGCAGCACCCATACACCAAAGCAGTACGTCGACGATAATCTATGCCCCATTTTGTTGTCCTTGATGGCTTATATTTTAGCAAGATAATGCCCGCCCGTCCGCCCACGGCGAGAGTTCCTACTGCTTACCTACGTGTTTGCCAAACCCTACCTTGGTCAGCAAGGTCGCCAGATCTCCCCCCAGGTGAGAGCATTTGGAGCGCTATGTGTAGGGCCCACCAACCATCTGTGGACGCTGCCGATCTAGCGCGCCAGTTGAACGCGCCCTCAGGACGACATGCAACTACTGTCAAGCAATGCCGAGCCGAATAACAGCTTCCGTAAGGGCTATTTTGAGAAGATCTTTCTCTTGGATAAGTGAAACGCCCTGTTAATCCCGCAGTACAGGACACGTAGTATAAATTGTGGAAAAGGGCCAAAATAAGGGGCTCTCAGTTGCACTAGAACATACAACTTTATTATTTGATCAAACATTACAAGATCCCAAAAAATTTATTTTTAAGAAGACACAGCTTTACTCCTTGGGACTTAATTACCGGCTCAAAGTCACTTTAATCTAAAAACGGCTGAAGGTCAATAACTTAAAACGAAAGCATAATTAGAAATCTAAAAAGCAAGCCTTATCTTAAAACAGTTCTTTAGTTAGGCTGAAGTAAACAAGTTAAATTCAAATCGGCTGAAAGCCTAACACTTAAAACTCCATACCATCAATTTTTTTTTTAAATACCAAAGGCATTACGTGAAACAGTTCTTTAATTTAAGCTGAAGGCCTTACGAGCAAAATAAATTCAAAATCGACTGAAGGCCCAAGACTTAAAAATTCAACAACATTAAAATTTTTAAAATGCCAAAAGGCTTACGTGAAACAGTACTTTAAACTAGGCTGAAGGCCTTAAAAGCACAACAACTCTATTTTTTTAAAAAATCGGCTAGAAGCCATACAAGTACAAACAACAAGAACAAATTTTTTAAAAAAGGGCCGTACACAAAAGGGCGCTCAGATGTTCGAGGGTCGGCCTGTAATTCATACACTAACGCTCCCCTAGGTGAGACAGGCAGTCGTGCCAACCATTCATGATCCGACGACAACCCGACCGACTGACAGTCAGCGGACCCACTGACAAGATAACTTCCACTTCACCCGACCAGGGCTCAACAGGGAGTTCAATGGAACAACGTAGAAGATTTGTAAACAATAGATTTCAACTATCAGTCGTCCTTCTTTAACTTTTTTATTGGCAGATCTAGATTTCAGCTAAAAACCAGCCATTCTCAATGCACTATCATTTTTGATCAATGCATGTAATGCCTGTTGGTCGGGCTTCATCCACAGTTTATTGAATATTCAATACTTTCTAGCTAAAATTTTAGATCTGCCAATAAGAAAGTCGAAAAGGAAGACTGATGGCTGAAATCTATTATTTAAAAGTCAATATAACAGCCGCTTAGTGCAACAGCCTTCTGAATGGAAGGTAACCTAACATAGAAGATATTGGCCCCCACAACCCATACATGGAGCCGTCAAATTACACACCGTGCTGGACAGCAACAACATGATGAGGAAACTAGACTGCCTGAAATTTAGGTAAACGGGCAGGGCAGGTAACCGGACCATTAACGGCCAGAAGGCAGAAGATTCCGCTGGTGCACTTCAATTCAAATAACCAAATACAGTGAAACTCCACTGGAGGGTGGCTAGAATTTGACACTTGAAAACCACGTTGTTGTTCGCAGGAATATCCCCACAGCCGACAACGAACTCCAAACGACACAGTGTCAACAGTCTTGACTGGCTGGTAGGTTAAATTAAAACTCAACTTTCGAGTACAGCGTCGGTGAGCCACGGACCTCGTAGCAATGGGAACAGCGCCACACTGTCCGACACCGCGTAGAGACCGCCAGCGGGCCCCGGCCAAACTAGTCCCCCGAGAATTCCTCACTGCTCCACGCCACTGGTCGCACACCGCCCAGCCGGAAACTATAAGCGCCAGGTCAAAGATAGTCCAAGGTGCGAATATCGATACACACCGCTGCTGCCATCCGCGGAAGGAGAACAGCATAATCGCGATAAACGCGGAATACTAAACACAGAATCGCAATGAAGGTTTAATCCAGCGCATAGCAAGCATGAGCCAGCCTCGGCTCAATAAGTCATCCAGGTTTTCTGAAATTGTATGGATTTGTTTGTCTGTACATGTACATCACATCTAGCGATTTTCATCCCATTCGCAGAATTCCTTAAGTCGGGTTTTTTTTATGTCTTAATTAGAGTGTATTTCATTATCTGCTGTCCTCCTTCGTGTTGCAGTTTTAATGCCCAGAAGTGTAGATCCCCATTGCTTCTCGAGAATGGAGTTGTGGAATGTGACCAGCAACACCGTTCACTCGCATCCGCAGAGACTGAATAGAAATATGGAGGAGTGGTGAATGAAGGCGACGTGAGAGCAGCACCTCAGATGGCGGCTAGTTCTGAGAAGAGAGACGCGAGTCCATACGGGAGGAGTAGTGAGCGTCACCAGCGATGGCATCATTGCGCGACGCCACGGACGCTGGGGGAGGCGTAGCCTCAGCCGTGAGTCACGCGTGTTCGGGAGGCCCGCAGAGGCGAGCCAGCGGACGGAATGCCGTGACTCAGCGCCCCGTAATGAGGCCCGCTCCGCTACGCTGCTGTTTGCAAGCGGAGCTGATCTGCAGGGCCGGCCGCCTTTGAGCCGCCGCGCCGGCCGGCGATCGAGCAGCTAATCCCTCCCGCACACTCCTGCAGCTCGCCTGCGTTTGGGTTTCAGATAATGTCGGTCTAGGCCAACACGGCGGGGCTCGCATTTCACCGCCGCTCAGTACGTCTCGGTGCATCAGGATACACGGTTAGTAACACTCAACCTGCTACCTCGATCCCCTGGGAAATTGACAGCCGTACACGACGCACGAAAGAGCCGCACGTACATCTACGTACACTCATGAGCCACATCATTACGACCATATGCTTAGTACCGCATTTGCCCACCGTTGCAAGGCAATATAACGGCCGTTCTGGGCGCCATGAAATCGACAAATCCTTGGGTGGTTTCCGGAGGTCTGTGGCACCAGATATATACGCACAGGTTACCCAGTCCCGTAAATTATTTAGTAATTCGTGGATGCGCCACTGGCGCCCCATAGCATCCCATATACAGGGTGGTCCATTGATCGTGACCGGGCCAAATATCTCACAAAATAAGCGTCAAACGAAAAAACTACAAAGAACGAAACTTGTCTAGCTTGAAGGGGGAAACCAGATGGCGCTATGGTTGGCCAGCTACATGGCGTTGCCATAGGTCAAACGTATATCAACTGCGTTTTTTTTTAAAAATAGGAACCCCCATTTTTATTACATATTCGTGTACTACGTAAAGAAATATGAATGTTTAAGTTGAACCTCTTTTTTCGCTTTGTGACAGATGGCGCTGTAATAGTCACAAACGTACAAGTACGTGCTATCACGTAACATTCCCCCAGTGCGGACGGTATTTGCTTCGTGATACATTACCCGTGTTAAAATGGACCGTTTACCAATTGCGGAAAAGGTCGATATCGTGTTGATGTATGGCTATTCTGATCAAAATGGCCAACAGGAGTGTGCTATGTATGCTGCTCGGTATCCTGGACGACATTATTCAAGTGTCCGGACCGTTCGCCGGATAAATACGTTATTTAAGGAAACAGGAAGTGTTCGGCCACATGTGAAACGTCAACCACGACCTGCAACAAATTATGATGCCCAAGTAGGTGTTTTAGCTGCTGTCGCGGCTAATCCGCACATCAATGGCAGAAAAATTGCGCGAGGATCGGGAATCTCAAAAACGTCGGTATTGAGAATGCTACATCAACATCGATTGCACCCGTACCATATTTCTATGCACCAGGAATTGCACGGCGACGGCTTTGAACGTCGTCTACAGTTCTGCCACTGGGCACAAGAGAAATTACGGGACGATGACAGATTTTTTGCACGCGTTCTATTTAGCGACGAAGCGTCATTCACCAACAGTGGTAACGTAAACCGGCATAATATGCACTATTGGGCAACGGAAAATCCACGATGGCTGCGACAAGTGGAACATCAGCGACCTTGGCGGTTTAATGTATGGTGCGGCATTATGGGAAGAAGGATAATTGGATCCCATTTTATCGATGGCAATCTAAATGGTGCAATATATGCTGATTTCCTACGTAACGTTCTACCGATGTTACTGCAAGATGTTTCACTGCATGACAGAATGGCGATGTACTTCCAACATGATGGATGTCCGGCACATAGCTCGCGTGCGATTGAAGCGGTATTGAATAGCATATTTCATGACAGATGGATTGGTCGTCTAAGCACCATACCATGGCCCGCACGATCACCGGATCTGACGTCCCCGGATTTCTTTCTGTGGGGAAAGTTGGAGGATATTTGCTATCGTGATCCACCGACAACGCCTGACAACATGTGTCAGCGCATTGTCAATGCATGTGCGAACATCACGGAACTCGAACTACTCGCCGTCGAGAGGAATGTCGTTACACGTATTGCCAAATGCATTCAGTTTGACGGACATCATTTTGAGGATTTATTGCATTAATGTGGTATTTACAGGTAATCACGCTGTAACAGCATGCGTTCTCAGAAATGATAATTTCACAAAGGTACATGTATCACATTGGAACAAACGAAGTAAAATGATCAAACGTACCTACGTCCTGTATTTTAATTTGGAAAACCTACCTGTTATCCAACTGTTCGTCTAAAATTGTGAGCTATATGTTTGTGACTTCTACAACGCCATCTATTAGAAAGCGAAAAAAGTGGTCCAACTAAAACATTCATATTTCTTTACGTACTACACGAATACGTAATAAGAAATGGGGTTCCTATTTTAAAAAATGCAGTTGATATTCGTCTGACCTATGGCAGCGCCATCTAGCGGGCCAACCATAGCGCCATCTGGTTTCCCCCTTCAAGCTAGACAAGTTTCGTTCTTTGTAGTTTTTTCATTTGACGCTTATTTCATGAGATATTTGGCCCGGTCACGATCAATGGACCACCCTGTGTAGTGTAACGGGTTCGGATCAGGCAATTTTGGAGGCCAAGACATCAATATGAATTCACTATGATGGTCCTCAAACCATTGTAGCACGATCTTGGCCTTGTTCTCCTGCTAAAACCTGACATTGCCTTTGCGGAAGATACCAACAGTCAAAGGATGAAAGTGGTAGGCAATAACCGTCCTGCGTCCATGGCGTGGTGCGTGTTTCGTCCGGCCGTTCACTTTGATAACGATGTATCTGAACACGATCATCGACCTGGTGTAAAAGGAACGTGATTCATTCGACAAGCTGACAAATTTCTCCGCGGTCCAAGCTCGGTGATCCTGGGCCCCATGCAATCGTAATTCGATCACGGTGGATCGTCTAGTGCAGAGCCACATGTCCAATAATGTGTGCTGAACGGCGTGCTCCGAAACAGTTGTTCCTGCATTAGCATTGTGCTTGTGGTCAGATCTGCCATAGATTGCCACTTATCCTGCTTAACAAAGTGGGCAAGCCTCAGGTATACACCTCCTGTGAGGCAAGTGTCTGTGACCAACACCTTGCAACGTCATATGCCTTCTACGCCACCAGGCAACATTCAGTCCAGTGGTCGGCAGTGACCAGTGCTCTGTCTGATCAGTGTGTATATTCCGCAAGCCACTGTACACTGCATGGCGGCGTGTGCATCTTACCAAGATCCTCACAAAATCCTACGTCCAAAACAGTCACACGAATTACACTACTGGCCATTAAAATTGCTACACCAAGAAGAAATGCAAATGATAAACGGGTATTCATTGGACAAATATATTATACTAGAATTGACATGTGATTATATTTTCACGCAATTTGGGTGCGTAGATCCTGAAAAATCAGTACCCAGAACAACCACCTCTCGCCGTAATAACGGCCTTGATACGCCTGGGCATTGAGTCAAACAGAGCTTGCATGCCGTGTACAGGTACAGCTGCCCATGCATCTTTAACACGATACCACAGTTCATCAAGAGTAGTGACTGACTGGCGTATTGTGACCAGCCAGATGCTCGGCCACCATTGACCAGACATTTTCAATTGGTGGGAGATCTGGAGAATGTGCTGGCCAGGGCAGCAGTCGAACATTTTCTCCATCCAGAAATGCCCGTACAGGACCTGCAACATGCGGTCGTGCATTATCCTGCTGAAATGTAGGGTTTCACAGGGATTGAATGAAGGGTAGAGCCACGGGTTGTAACACATCTGAAAATGTAACGTCCACTGTTCAAAGTGCCGTCAACGCGAACAAGAGGTGACCGAGACGTGTAACCAATGGCACCCCATACCATCACTCCGGGTGATACGCCAGTATGGTGATGACGAATACACGCTTCCAATGTGCGTTCACCGCGATGTCGCCAAACACGGATGCGACCACCAAGATGCTGTAAACAGAACCTGGAGTCATCCGAAAAAATGATGTTTTACCATTGGTGCGGCCGAGCCTTTCTAGGCACTACAGTCTGGAGCCGCACGACCGCTACGGTCGCAGGTTCGAATCCTGCCTCGGGCATGGTTGTGTGTGATGTCCTTAGGTTTAAGTAGTTCTAAGTTCTAGGGGACTGATGACCTTAGAGGTTAAGTCCCATAGTGCTCAGAGCCATTTGAACCATTCGTGCACCCAGGTTCGTCGTTGAGTATACCACCGCAGGCGCTTCTGTCTGTGATGCAGAGTCAAGGGTAATCGCAGCCATGGTCTCTGAGATGATAGTCCATGCTGCTGCAGACGTCGTCGAATTGTTCGTGCAAATGGTTGTTGTCTTGCAAACGTCCCCATCTGTTGACTCAGGGATCGAGACGTGGCTGCACGATCCGTTACAGCCATGCGGATAAGATGTCTGTAATCTCGACTGCTAGTGATACGAGGCCGTTGGGATCCAGCACGGCGTCCCGTATTACCCTCCTAAACCCACCGATTCCATATTCTGCTAACAGTCATTGGATCTCGACCAACGCGAGCAGCAATGTTGCGATACGTTTAAGCGCAATCGCGATAGGCTGCAATCCGAACTTTATCAAAGTCGGAAACGTGATGGTACGCATTTCTCCTCCTTACACGAGGCATCACAACAACGTTTCACCAGGCAACACCGGTCAACTGCTGTTTGTGTATGAGAAATCGGTTGTAAACTTTTCTCATGTCAGCACGTTGTAGGTGTCGCCACCGGTGCCAACCCTGTGAATGCCATGAAAAGCTAATCATTTGCATATCACAGCATCTTCTTCCTGTCGGTTAAATTTCGAGTCTGTAACACGTCATCTTCGTGGTGTACCAATTGTAATGGCCAGTAGTGTATCTACAGAAGAATGGAACGACTTGTAGATACCGACCTTGGGGAAGATCGGTCTGGGTTCCAGACCAATGTAGGAACATTTGAAGCAGTACGACCTCTGTGCATTGTCCTAGAAGATATTTGTAGATTTATAACAAGTTTTCACAATGTTGACTAAAATATAGGCTTGGGAATTGTGAACCTAACGGGGATAAAGTTCATGGAGAGAAAGGTTGTCTACAACTTGTACTGAATTGTGACTGTATTTCTAAGGATCGAAAGACATGAAAGGAAGGCAGTGGTTAAGAAGGAGTAAGACAGAGTTCGTAGCCTCAAAAATGGTTCAAATGGCTCTAAGCACTATGGGACTTAACATCTGAGGTCATCAGTTCCCTAGACTTAGAACTACTTAAACCTAACCTAAGGACATCACACTCACCCATGCATGAGGCAGGATTCGAACCTGCGACCGTGTCAGCAGCGCGCTTCCGGACTGAAGCGCCTAGAACCACTTGGCCACAGCGGCCGGCTTTGTAGCCTACCCATAAAGTTATTCAATCTGTACTTTGAACAAGCATTTAGGGAAACCAAGGAGAAATTTAGAAAAGGAATTTAAGTTCAAGAAGACAAAATAAAAACCGTTGAGGTTTGCCGATGAATTTGTAATTCAGTATCAACATTTACACTCTAGAAACCACCGTGAAGTCCATGAAGAGCCTACTTCCCGTGAAACAACATATTAGCGTTTCTCCCCGTTGCATTCGCGTATCAACTAGCGGAAGAATGTGTGCGCTGTAATCATTATTACAGTGTCTCCACGGTCTCAATGGGAATGATACGTAGGCGGTTTTGGTACATTCCTAGATACCTCACTTGACATAGATTCTCGAAACTCAGTAAGTAAACATTCGCTGGACAGTTGGCGTCTCTCTTCATACGCCTCATAGTTCAGGATTTCGGCATTTCCGTGATACTTTCCCTCGGACCCTGTGACCTTTGCTGCTCCTCTTCTTTGTATACCTTCAATATCCTCGCCACTATCCTCCTTTCACTTCATTTCGTCTCCAACAGTAATTAGAGCCTCTGGTAACAACCTGAGACCTACACCAGTGCAACGAATATAATACTCGCTTCTTATTTCAGCATTAGAGGCGGAAATATGTGAATTATTTTGTATTAGTAATTTGCAAAAAGAGTAACGGAAGTTAACAGCCGTGGTCCAAACGCCATTTTTGTGAAAATAAATGATACTGATGTAATAACTTTTCATTCGTGCAACTGATGCACATAACCTCTTCAGTTTTTTGCAAATACCGCACTCACGTACAACATAGTTATAACTTACCAGTGTAGACTTAACCTGAAAAAATTCCATAATTACGTAATTGGCACCCAACGTGGAGTTACCACATAACCGTTCTCTACATACAGCGGTGACTAATTTCGAAATTAAATTCCTTGTAAACTAAATCGAGCGACGACTGCAACAAACAGTACGTTTACTGTGAAAGCTGTAAGAACTTTCTATAGAAACTATACAGAAGTGTCGAAATAATTCGAAAAGCTGCTAACACATGGCGCTGTAATCGCAATCGCAGTGCTTTCAAATAGTGCGCCGCAGTTCAGAGCAAGCAGATCCACCGTTGAAACGTGAAAGGCGGCTAGTGCTCTGAAGGAAGAGGTTGAGGATGATGATCGGTTTATGGAGCGCTCAACTGCGCGGTCATCAGCGCCCGTACAAAGTCCCAATTTTTTCACAGTCCAGTTTTGTACACAGTCCAATCTATTCACTGTCACGAATGATGATGATGATGATGAGGATGAAGATGATGATGATGATGATTAAACGATGAAGACAAGACAAACATCCAGTCCCCAGGTAGAGAAAATCCCCAACCCGGCCAGGAATCGAACCCGGGACCCCGTGATCCAAAGGAAGGGGTTGAAATCATGTATTCCATTGAACAACGTGCTTTTCTGTACTGGATTACCGCAGATTAGAACACAATGCTACGGCAACGAAGCACAGTTTTCAAACACGATTTAATGTTCCAGAAGTCCGCGAAATCCAAGGAAATCCGTCCGAAGAATGCAGCAAAGATTGGTTTGAAGCATTCTACCAAGCAGAAAATAGTAACACATAGCCTACACATGTTTCCATTCAAAATCCAAAGCCACCAGGCTATATCTGTACGAGCTGAGTAACAGACGGGGCCGGCCGGGGTGGCCGAGCGGTTCTAGGCGCTACAGTCTGGAACCGCGCGACCGCTACGGTCTTAGGTTCGAATCCTGCCACGGGCATGGATGTGTGTGATGTCCTTAGGTTAGTTAGGTTTAAGTAGTTCTAAGTTCTAGGGGACTGATGACCTCAGAAGTTAAGTCCCATAGTGCTCAGAGCCATTTGAACCATTTGAACAGACGGGCGATTTTGCGCACCAGATTCTCACAGTGATTGATAATGAAGGAATTGGTGTTGGCTGCTTCTGGTTCACAGAGGAAGCACATTATCTACAGAAAGAAATTGTCAATAAACAAATCGGTTATTTTGGGGTATCGAAAACCGCCATTTGTGTGAGGCGAAGCCGCTGTATTATTCTTGAGTTACTGTTTGGGCTGCGGTACTCAGCAAAGGCATTTTTTTGCCCTTTTTCACGCTAGAAACGTTATAATTTTGGAACAATTTGTCACCACATAGCTAGCATTGGAGGATCGACCAGATACCAAATAGTTTAAGGGAGATGGAGCCAGACAACATCGCATCGAACAGTTATTTCACTTTCTTGATAGATACTTCGTGAATAAAGACAGTGCGTTGGATTACTACAAATTCACGAGTGCAGGAGTGGATTAGCCTCCATATTCGCCGATCTAACTCCTTTTGACTCATTTTAGTGAGGCACTTCTTTTTTTCCTTTATTGTCATTTCATTCCACTCGTCCCATACGGGCGGGAAGTGAGCTATCAGCGGATACAGCTCTTCAGCCACATGAGAGTGAAAAGTTTAAAACATATTAGAAATTCGGTCCCGGCGGTTGACAAAATGAACTGCAATTGACAAAATCAATTGCATAATTTAAAATATGAAAGGCGCATTTGTTGATTAAGTGAAACATTGACATAGATGAAATGGCAATGAGTGTTTCACAAAATATAAAAGACAGATGGACAGTCACATAAGTTAACAACGTAAAAAAGACGATATGCTGACTGATTAAGATAGCCACATACATGAGTGAAGTGGTGGGTGGGCGTAGACTGCCAGAAAGCGAATGTAGCAGTTGGAATAGGGCGTAAGAGGGTTTTGTGGGGCACACTGAAAGACACAGTCTACCAGAAACATCCCACCATGATGGACAAGCTTGAATCAGTGATATGTGAGGTATGTGAATCGATTTCGCTTGAGACGCTACAGGATGTGATGGCAAATTTCATTGTTCGTTTTCGCCACCTCCATCCTCCAACTGATGGACATCCCGAGAAGATTGTGACGTGATTGCAAAGACTGCTTACAGAAGATGAGTTTAATCATGCACGCTAATTTTTTACGAGCTGCACAGTGTACAGCGCTATCTGCTAGCAGCTTTTGGAACTATTTCGAAACTTCTGCATAGTGTCCGTATAAAATCGTTACAGATTTCACGATACACATGCCGTTTGTTGCACTCGTTGTCGATTTCAGTTTTTGAGATGTTTAATTTTGAAATCAGGGGGTGCTTCACTTGACACCCTGTACCTTACTTCTCGAGAACGCTGTTCAGAACACGTACTGGTCTGAGTTTAATCTCGGTGTGACAAACAAAGTTTAAATCAATCAAGAAGTTAAGCCTTGTTAGCGGTCTACAGGGAGACTATGTTCTGGCACCCGTATGGGACCATTAATATGGTGCCCACATAAGCTTTTATCACAGCATTTTTTGCATTAAAGTGCTTTGCTTAGTCCTATGTGACCAATACATCAGTGTGTTGGTGCTTACAGAGGCCGTGAAGGCCACCGAGCCACAACAGTTCATGCAGAAAACTGGACCAGGACCGTTTCCAAAGCGTGCAGTTTCGAATTTTCTGGAGCCGCTTTCCATATTGCAGCATAGTCCTAACCCGAAGCTTTCCTCATCGTGAGAAGAGATCGTGTCTCAGGCGGCCATCTAACTGGCCTTCGTGGTCGTTTGCCGTCTTTGTGGCGTATTTAACTTAAGGCAGGGCGTGTTAATAGCACTTTCCGTAAGCACGGGAACAGAGCACCCAGGATACAGAGTGAGCTAAGCCGGTTGTCCAGCATTTATCAATACGTCATAAATAGGTGAACTCGTCCTGTATACAATGTCGAATCAAAACACCTTTCAGCAGTCTAAATTTCCAGTTGTTATTTTATTTGGGCAACCAGTTTCGTCGATACATTACGCCATCTTCAGTCCCCCGTCCGATGTGTATGAAGATTCCCACCTCTGGTCCAGTCAAGATAGGAACCAGCATTCCATGACTGGTATCCGTAGATTTCTACTGGACACAGCGATCTCTTCGATCATCACTTGCCAACTCAAGTCGATCGAAGGGATCACTGGGTCCAGTGAAATCTACGGATATCAGTCACTGAATGCTGGCTCCTATTTTGACTGGACCAGAGATGGGAATTTTCCTATAAGTCTGTCTGTGGGCTGAAGATGGTGTAAAGTATCGCCGAAACTGGTTGCTCAAATAAAATAACAACTCGAAATTTAGACAGCTGGAGGATGTTTCGGTTTGACATTCTATACTGAACAGCAAAAGTCCCGCAAAAATCTGTATGAAGACGGATAAACAGAGACGTTCTTTATATCGTCTTTTCTACATCTACATCTGCATGACTACTCTACAATTTACAATTACGTGCCTGGCAGAGGGCTCATCGAACCGCCTTCAGACTGTTTCTCTACCGTTCCATTCTCGAACAGCGCGCGGGAAAAACGAACACTTAAATATTTTCATGCGAGTTCTGATTTCTCTTATTTTATTGAGATGATCATTTCTTAGTATGTAGGTGGGCGCCAAAAAAATATTTTTTCCGTTCAGAGGAGAAAGTTGGTGATCGAAATTTCGTGACAAGATCTCACCACAACGGAAACGCCTTCGTTTTAATGATTGTCACCCCAACTCGTGTATCATATTTACGACATTCTCTCACCTATTTCGAGATAATACAAGACGATTTGCCGTTATTTGTACTTTTTTGACTGCCTCCGTCAATACTATGTGATACGGATCCCATACCTCACAGCAATACTCCAGGACAAACGTTGTGTAGGCAGTCTCTCTATTGCACCTCTTGCCTCGTCTAAGTGTTCCGCCCATAAACCACAGTGTTTGCTTCGCTTTCTGCACAACATTATCTACGTGACCGTTCCAATTTAAGTATTTCGTTGAACTGAGGGCCTTTGGATTTTTGTGATTTATCGTGCAACCAAGATTTAACTGATTCCTTTTAGTACTCATGTCAATGACCTCACACTTTTCATTATTTAGAGTCTATTGCCACTTTTCGTGGCACACAGATATGTTGTCTAAATCATTTTGCAATAGCATTTGATCTTCTGATATCTTTACTAAACGGTAAATGACAGCACCACCTGCAAACAGTCTAAGAGACCTGCTCAGATTGTCCCCGGAAACAGCTGAAGGGCTATGACACATCCTTGGGGAACGTCAGACATCACTTCCGTTTTACTCGATAACTTTCCGTCTATTATTACGGACTGTGACCTTTCTAATAGGAAATCACGTATCCGGTCGCACAACTGAGACGACACTCCATATGTACGCAATCGGACTAGAAATAGTTTGTAAGGAACTGTTTAAAAAGCCTTCTGGAAATTCTTTTGCGCGTTTTTATAAGCTCTAATCATTTAATTTTTAAATAGCTCCTTTGTAGTCCATTTCCCTTACTGCTACCGCAACGGGCTAAGCACATTTCCTACAGGCGTTGTAAATCGGAGTTCATTTGTAAGAGAATCTTAATGGGTATACTTTATTTAACGTGGTTGTTTTTCCATTTGTACTAATTACAGCCAGAAAAATGGCTTTAAGTAATCATTTCTCCTGCATTCCACAAGCGAACAGAACGGGAAGAAGCCGCGCGGGGTACCCGCGTGGTTTTTGGCACCTTGCCACGGTTCGAGCGGCTCCCCCCGTCGGAGGTTCGAGTCCTCCCTCGGGCATGGGTGTGTGTGTTGTCCTTAGCGTAAGTTAATTTAAGTTAGATTAAGTAGTGTGTAAGCCTAGGGACCAATGACCTTAGCAATCTGGTCTCATAGGAGCTTACCACAAATATCCAAACATGGGAAGACGGTCGTCAGCTGCTAGGCTGATACTACAATCAGTACAATCGACATACTGCTTATGAAGGTAGTTTCAAGTTAACCTAGGCTCAAACATCTGACTGGATGGAGGATTTTTGGTACGGAGGATGCGCCATCTTACCCCGGACGGAGAATCATCGGCAGATACAGAAGTAGCTTCAGCCGTGCTGTGAAGCGTATTGGGATCCTTGCTGTTCTTGTTGTATATTAATGACCTAACAGACAGTATTATTAGTAATCAAAGATGTGTTGTAGATATTTTAGGTATCTCTAAGTACTGTCTAAAAATGGCTCTGAGCACTATGGGACTCAACTGCTGAGGTCATTAGTCCCCTAGAACTTAGAACTAGTTAAACCTAACTAACCTAAGGACATCACAAACATCCATGCCCGAGGCAGGATTCGAACCTGCGACCGTAGCGGTCTTGCGGTTCCAGACTGCAGCGCCTTTAACCGCACGGCCACTTCGGCCGGCCCTCAGTACTGTCTGAAAAAAAGCTGCACAGATATTCAGTCAGATCTAGACCAGATTTCACAATGACGGAAAGACTGCAAACTTGCTTTAAATGTTCACGTATGTCAAACTGTAAACTTCACGAAAAGTAGTAAGGGATTGTATTTATTGCATTGAACTGGGGACCTAGAAACGACGGAGAGGCTTCGTCTCCGCCGTAGCCTCAGCGGTACACAACCCCACAACAGCCTACAGCAGTGTACTCACCCCTCCGCCGTCCCACACCGAACCCAGGGTTATTGTGCGGTTCGGCCCCCAGTGGACCCGGGTACGTCTCACACCAGACGAGTATAACCCCAATGTTTGCGTGGTAGAGCAATTATGGTGTATGCGTACGCGGAGAAAGTGTTTGCGCAGCAATCGCCGACATAGTGTAACTGAGGTTGAATAAGGGGAACCAGCCCGCACTCGCCGAGGCAGACGGAAAAGCTCCTTAAAACCGTCCACAGACTGGCCGGCACACCGGACCTCGACACTAATCCGCCGGGCGGATTCGTGCCGGGGCCGGCACGCCTTCCCGCCCGGAAAGCAAGGCGTTAGACGGCACGGCTAACCGCGGGCCAAAGTAGTAAGGTAAATTCCTATGAGTACAATATCAGTGGGTCACAACTGGAATCGGCCAACTCATTACCAATAGCTGAGTGTAACAGTTTGTAGGCATATGCAATAGAAGGCTCAAATAGGCTCAGCCGCAGGTAAAGCAGTTGGTACATATACACTCCTGGAAATGGAAGAAAGAACACATTGACACCGGTGTGTCAGACCCACCATACTTGCTCCGGACACTGCGAGAGGGCTGTACAAGCAATGATCACACGCACGGCACAGCGGACACACCAGGACCCGCGGTGTTGGCCGTCGAATGGCGCTAGCTGCGCAGCATTTGTGCACCGCCGCCGTCAGTGTCAGCCAGTTTGCCGTTGCATACGGAGCTGCATCGCAGTCTTTAACACTGGTAGCATGCCGCGACAGCGTGGACGTGAACCGTATGTGCAGTTGACGGACTTTGAGCGAGGGCGTATAGTGGGCATGCGGGAGGCCGGGTGGACGTACCGCCGAATTGCTCAACACGTGGGGCGTGAGGTCTCCACAGTACATCGATGTTGTCGCCAGTGGTCGGCGGAAGGTGCACGTGCCCGTCGACCTGGGACCGGACCGCAGCGACGCACGGATGCACGACAAGACCGTAGGATCCTACGCAGTGCCGTAGGGGACCGCACCGCCACTTCCCAGCAAATTAGGGACACTGTTGCTCCT
Source organism: Schistocerca nitens (assembly GCF_023898315.1). Lineage (NCBI taxonomy): Eukaryota > Metazoa > Arthropoda > Insecta > Orthoptera > Acrididae > Schistocerca > Schistocerca nitens. Next base: position 150,500,419 of record NC_064621.1, on the reverse strand, counting down.
GGGGTATCGGCGAGGACCATTCGCAACCGTCTCCATGAAGCTGGGCTACGGTCCCGCACACCGTTAAGCCGTCTTCCGCTCACGCCCCAACATCGTGCAGCCCGCCTCCAGTGGTGTCGCGACAGGCGTGAATGGAGGGACGAATGGAGACGTGTCGTCTTCAGCGATGAGAGTCGCTTCTGCCTTGGTGCCAATGATGGTCGTATGCGTGTTTGGCGCCGTGCAGGTGAGCGCCACAATCAGGACTGCATACGACCGAGGCACACAGGGCCAACACCCGGCATCATGGTGTGGGGAGCGATCTCCTACACTGGCCGTACACCACTGGTGATCGTCGAGGGGACACTGAATAGTGCACGGTACATCCAAACCGTCATTGAACCCATCGTTCTACCATTCCTAGACCGGCAAGGGAACTTGCTGTTCCAACAGGACAATGCACGTCCGCATGTATCCCGTGCCACCCAACGTGCTCTAGAAGGTGTAAGTCAACTACCCTGGCCAGCAAGATCTCCGGATCTATCCCCCATTGAGCATGTTTGGGACTGGATGAAGCGTCGTCTCACGCGGTCTGCACGTCCAGCACGAACGCTGGTCCAACTGAGGCGCCAGGTGGAAATGGCATGGCAAGCCGTTCCACAGGACTACATCCAGCATCTCTACGATCGTCTCCATGGGAGAATAGCAGCCTGCATTGCTGCGAAAGGTGGATATACACTGTACTAGTGCCGACATTGTGCATGGTCTGTTGCCTGTGTCTATGTGCCTGTGGTTCTGTCAGTGTGATCATGTGATGTATCTGACCCCAGGAATGTGTCAATAAAGTTTCCCCTTCCTGGGACAATGAATTCACGGTGTTCTTATTTCAATTTCCAGGAGTATATATAATACTGATCAAGTGTAGGGGAACCATTACAAGGAAGGCAACGTGTACATTGATGGACAGCACGTATCGGCAGATTCACGGGAGAGTGACACGAAAATGCTGAGAAACCTGATCGTGCAGATGCTTGAAGATAGACGCTTATTGTCTTGAGTAATGTTAATTTAAAAAAAAACCACAGCTGTATTTCAGGTATGTTTATTACGGCAAAATCGGTTTCGTTCTAAATATACATCTTCAGCTGTCATGGAAGGTTAACCAACAGACTATTGGTGAACTTTGTATCACCTGAAGATGTTCGTTTAGAACAAAATCGGTTTTGGCGTAACAAACACAGCAGTGGTTTTTTTTATCAGTGTTTATTCGTGCATTATTCGGCTGTGTAACACAAGATGATCATTATTATATCCCCGAAAGTCTTCTTACAAAGTTTCAAGAAATAGTTTTTAAATGTGGAATCGATGGATATACTACAATATCCTGCGTAATCCTCCCGTAGGAGTAGCTAAGAAGGGATTAGACTAATTACAACGAGCAAAGAGGCTTTAAGTAATTTTTTCTGCATTCCACACGTGAATAGAATGGGAAGAAACTTTCATACTCGTTGCAATAGTAAAAACTCTCTGCCAAGCACTTCAAAGGGTTGCCCAGTATGGGCACACATGCAGAAATATCTCGCAATGTCTTGTTCGTAGACAGCACAAATTATTTTTAAAGTCTGCCGTTTATAACAGAGTTTTACTTATACGTGAGACATTGCGAGGAGGGGTGGCTTGAGTGCCCCAACAATGCAAAGGTGCAACCACAACGGAGGAGGATCAGTGGAGAGGTCAGAATAACAAGTGATTCCTGGAAAGGGATAGTAGCCTTTTCAATCGTTGCAGAGACAACAGTCTGATTGACTGACCTGTCCTTGCAACATTAGCCAGCATGGGCATATTGTGACAGTACTTCGAACGGCTGAAAGCGATGGAAACTACAGCCGTTATTTTTCCCGAGGGCATGCAGCTCTTCTGTATGATTAAATAATCATGGAATCCTCTTTGGTAAAGTATTCCGGAGGTAGTTCGTTCTGATCTCCGGACAGGTACTACTCTGCAGGATGAATCATTAGAAAAAAGAGAACTGCACGGATCAGAGCATGGAATGAAATATCCCTTAATAGTGTAAGTAGGAGGATAATTAAAAAAAGGGAGATAGTTAGGCTGAAGTTTGATGTGGTGGGTATCTGTGAAGTCGGATGGCAAAAAGAACACGACTTCTGGACGGGTGAGTTTAGGTTTATAAATATAAAATCAAGTAGGGGTAATGCAGGATTAGGTCTAGTAATGAACAAGAAAATAGAAAGGCGAGTAAGCTACTATGAACAGCATAGCGAACGCATTATTGCGGTATAGAAGGGCACGAAGCCAACACCCACAATAGTAGTAAAAGTTTTCATGCCAACTACCTCCGCAGATGATGCAGAGACTGAAGAAATGTATGAGGAGCTGAAACAAATTATTCAGATAATTAAAGGGGAAAAATATTTAATTATGATAGTGGTCTGGAATTTGATAGTAGGTAAAGGAAGAGAGAAAAAAGTATGAGAATATGGACTGGGGGAAAAGAATGAAAGAGGAACCACCTGCTAGAATTTTGCACAGAGCACAATTTAATCATTGCTAACACTTTAAGAAAAGGTCCTGGGGACACGTGGGTTTCAGATTGATTACAGAATTGCAAGGTAGAGATTTCCAAACCAGTTTTTAACCCGTAAGACATTTTCAGGGGCAGATTTGGACTCTGACCATAATTTATAGGACATAGGGTGTATATTAAAAGTTAAGAAATTGCATAATAAATAGGTAAGGAATTAAGGAGATGGGACTTTGATAAGCTGAAATGACGAGAGATTTTTAGAGTTTCAGAGGGAGCATTAAGTAATGATTGACGGAAACAGCTAAACGGGATATAGAAGAAGGCGACTGGGTAGCTTTGAGAGGTGAAATAACGAACGCAGCAAAGGATCAAATAGATGAGAAAATATAAAAATGCGGCAAATGAAACAGGCGAAAGAGAATGTAGACATCTAAAAAATGAGTTTGGCGGAAAGAGCAAAATTCTAGGGGACAGATGCAAGGACATAAAGGCATGTATAACCAGAGGAAACACGAATACCGTCTATAGTAAGATTAAAGGGACATTTTACAGAAAAGAGAAGCTGTTGTATGAATATCAAGATGCCAGTACTAAGCAAAGAAGGGAAAGCTGAAATGTGGAAGGAATATATAGAGCGACTGTACAAGAGAAATGAAGTTGACTAACATTATATAACGGGAAGAGAAAGTAGATGAAGATGAGATGAGAGATATGATACTGTGAAAACAAAGCGACAGAGCATTGAAAGACCTAAGTCGAAGCAAGGCCCGTAAGTTATGGTTGCAAAATACTGGCACAAATTCTTTACAGAAGAAAGAAGAAACTAGAAGAAGCCAACCTCTGGGAAAATGAGTTAGAGTTCCGGAGAAATTTAGGAATGCGCGAGGCAATATTACGCTAGGACTTATCTTAGAAGATAGATTAAGGAAAGACCAACCTACGTTTATAGTATCTGTAGATTTAGAGGAATGCCTTTGACACTGTTGACTGGAATACTGTTTGACATTCAAAAGAAGCAGACTTAAAATAGGGAGCGAAAGGTTATATACAGATTGTACAGAAATCAGATTGCAATTATAAGAGTCGAAGAACATGAGATTGAAACAGTAGTTGAGAAGGGACTGACACAGGAATATAGCCTATCCCCAGTGCTATTCATTCTGTGCACTGATCAAGTAGTATAAGAAACCAAACATGAATTTGGAAACTGAATTAAAGTTTAGGGAGAACTTTGAAGTTTGCCGATGACTTTGTACTTCTGTGACAAAGCAAAGGACCTTGGAAGCGCAGCTGAACAGAGGTTATAAGATGAGCATTAACAAAAGTTTAACAAAAAGTAATGGAATGTAGTCGAATTCAGTGTGGCGATGCGGAGGGAATTAGACTAGGAAATGAGGCGCTAAAAGTAGTAGATCAGTTTTGCTATTTGGGCAGCAAAATAACTGACGATTTCGGAAGTAGAGAGGATATAAAATGCAGACTGGGTATAAGAAGGAAAGCATTTCTGAAAAAGAGGAATTTGTTTGCATAGAGTATAAATTTAATTTTTTTGAAAGTCTTTTGCGATGGTAATTGTCAGAAGTGGAGCCTCATACGGAGGAAATCGTGTACTACAAACAGAGCTGGCGAGAAATATGGTGCTACAGAAGAATGCAGAAGGTTATATCGGCAGTTCTCGAATTAGTAAGGAGGGACTAAACGAGCTGGGCAAAAAGAAATTTATGGTACACCTTGAGTAAAAGTAGCGATCGGTTGATAGAACACATTCTGAGGCAACAAGAAATTATCAAATTCGTATTGGAGGGAAGACTGGAGGGGGGAGGGGGATGAGGAGAGGGAGGGGGGAATTTTAGAGGAAGACGAAGGGATGAACACAGTAACCAGTTTCAAGTGGATGTGCTGCGGTTGTTATTGGAGATGAAGAGGCATGCATAGGATAAAATAAAGAGACTTGCGTGGAGAGCTACGCCAAGCAATTCTTCGGGCGGAACACCACCACAATAGTTAGCAAGTATTATTTAGCCATACCGGCAGGAAAGAAGGTTACGTCACTGTTCATCCCGGATTTGGGGAATGAGACAAAGTACGCAGTGTTTCCAGTAATCATACGCCACCTTCAATTTCGTTGAGCTCCTGAGGCTGCTGTGCTATGATCATTACACATATAATTCACACTAACGTTTTCTGTCCTGCCATTAGAGGACCTAGAGACACGTGTTCAAAAGACTTCAGTTCGATTAGTAAACAAGTTGTCATTCGGCAGATACAACCATCCTGGAAGTCAGATTTTTGTTTTCGAGCAGCTAGCCACATCAGCGTATCCGAAAGCTAGCCTGCGTCGTTATTCGAAAGTTACTTTATTGTGCTTGCTACCACTTAACAGTGGTTGGACAGCAATATGAAAACACTGCGAAAAATGCATGCTTGGACATTAATACAGATGCTGGCCAAGCGTGCAGAGTACGCTGTAGTAGTCGATCACGAGGGACACCTGTCCAGTGTCCTCAATACGTTTCGAAGTGGCAGTTGTGGTCAGAACAGTATTCTGTGTACCTAATGTGAAGGAAAATCAAAGAACTTACAATCACAAATAGTACAACAGTCCATATTAAAACTAAGTGAAATTCCAGATCCGCAATAGCTGTTTATTGTGTTTTCACTGTATGACGACCGGTTTGCCGGCTTGAGTGGCCGTGCGGTTCTAGGCTCTACAGTCTGGAACCGAGCGAACGCTACGGTCGCAGGTTCGAATCCTGCCTCGGGCATGGATGTATGTGATGTCCTTAGGTTAGTTAGGTTTAATTAGTTGTAAGTTCTAGGCGACTGATGACCTCAGAAGTTAAGTCGAATAGTGCTCAGAGCCATTTGAACCATTTGACGACCGGTTTCGTACCCTGGAGGGATATCTTCAGGTCATATAAAACTAGTACTTCATATGCCTCGAATTCGAAGGTACAAGTGCGCGTAAAAACAAGTCACTTCTCGGTAGAACCTTGGATGCAATGGCAGTCGAGCATCCGACCCGAATCACGCATGATCACTAACACATCACCAAAACACAGTCAAAATGCTTTAGTATGTTGACGACTCCCAAGAATCGTGTGTCTTTTAATTCTTTGTTTCTCCCGAGGATTTTGACGATGGTTTTATCCTGTCATACGTGGATTGTCATGTGCTGTCTGGGCAAGTGTTCTGACTGTGTTTGGGAGATGCATCAGCTATCATCCATGGTTCGGATCAGATGCCCGTCTGCCGTTTCATCCTATGTTTTACCGAGGAGAGACACGTTTTTGCGCGCACTTGTACCTAGGAATTCGTGGCACATGAAGTTTAGTTTTATATGACCTGAAGCTACATCTCCAGGGCACGAAACAGGTCGTCACGCAGTGCAAACACAATAAACAGCTATTGCGGATTTGAGATTTCACAGTTTAAATATAGACTATTTTACCATCTCTAAATTGTTTGATTGTCGTTCACATTGTGTACAAGTTTTTTATCTGTGGTTGCCCGATCTACAAGGTTATTTGTAGTGTTCTGTGTAGGTGTGAGTGCAGTATGTCGGATCTAATTTAATTCAAACGTGGGTAAGTTGATGGTGTCCGTGAGATAGGTGCCTCCGTAACGGAGGTAGCCGAAGAGTTCGGTGTGCGGTATCGAGAGTTTCACCACACACAGAGAAAATGCGAAAACGTCATCCTCTAAGTCACAACGTGGACCGAAGTGTGTGTTGAGTCATCGTGACGGGCGGTCATTAAAGGACATTTTGACGAAACATTACAGGACGGCCACTGAAAAAGTTACTGCAGAATTGAATGTCGCACTCATGACCCCTGTCAGCACAAAAGCAACACGAACAGACCTTTAGAGGCAGTGAATCGCAGCGCGAACTGAAATTCCAAAACCGCACATCAATGACGCAAGTGTCCTTAACGGTTAAACGTGACGCCGAAGCCATAAAACCTGGACTACGAAGCAGTGGATTAAAGTCATTTAGTCGGATGAAGCTTGTTGTGCACAGTTCCCAATTTTTGCTCGAGTTTACGTCCCAAGAGTGAAACATGACGAGGTTTCGAATTATTTGGCTAACCATATCGTGGTATTCCATGGGCCGCGTGGTTACTCTGCAAGGTGACATTACTGCCAAAAATTATGTGACCGATTTGGACCAGATCCACCTCCCGATACAATGTTTGTTCCCCAGTGGTGATACTGTATTCCAGGATGACAGAGCCCCTATTCACACAGCTCGCATCGTCCAGGGCTAGTTTTGTGAGTGCGAGGATGACTTGTCGAATCTTCCCTGCCCTTCACAGTCAGTATTACTGAGTCTTTGTGGTGCACTTTGGAGAGAAGGGTGCGAGATCGCTATCTACCTCTATTATCGCCACCTATATTTGCCACTGTTTTGCAGGAATAATGGTGTAAGATCCCCTTCAAAAGGATACAGTACCTGTATTCATGACTGGAAGCTGTTTTTAATGCCAGCAGATCTTCTACACCGTATTAGGCATGGTAATCTGTTGTTTTTGCTGTTTCCATAATTTTCTCCAACCCCTGCATATTCTATAGCTGTAAGGGAGTCCACGATACTGTGAATGATGTAAAGTTCATTGCGTTTCCTGTAACTGAAACATATGTTCGTTTTACCGGTATCGAATACCACCTCTGGCAATTTTGCCAGTTGCCTTTCAGACTTTCAGCGGCTTCTTTACAGCTGAGATTCTGTAGTTTCGGGGTGCTTAGGTCCCACAGATTTGTAGGGTATGTGTTTTGACAGCCAGGTTGGTGAAAAAACAGTTTGTTGACTTCAGTCTGTTTACAAAACTGGTAATTCCAGCTGTGGCCGCCTAATCTCAAAACGTGCTAACGTAGCCTCACTCGTGAAGCAAGGCAAGGAGCCACTCTCTCCTCCCATCACTTCTCGCCCTCTGTTTGCTCTCCAGTTCATCGACCAGTCTGTTTATATTTGCTCTCGTGGAGCCAGTACTTTACAAAAGTGGCAGCCTCATGAGCCAGTTGTTGTTTTCAAAGTTTCTTGCCCCTGTCGCTCTACACTGCGCGTAAAAGCTGTCTGGCACTAATTACTGATGGCTTTATGTGGTATGCTGACTTTAGAGTATTTAGTCTACATTGATCTTGATAGCCACAGAACAGTATATTATGGACGGTACTTTGCACTAGTATTTGTTGCACTCTGGCCTATAACTATCACGTAAGGAAAAAGGGGAGAATGACACAATCTCCTTACCCACGCTAATCACTCACCATCCTTTCATTATCCTTAAACAAAGTGTACAATGATGCCAGGAAAGTGTATGCACAATTTGTCTTGAGTAGTACATCTTTAAAGATGTGAATAGCATTTAATGAGAAGTATCGCCTTTCTCGAAATGTAACTTATCATCTACGAGCATTGGAGATATGAATGTACATTAAGAGCGACACATGGCCGAGCGGTTGTAGGCGCTCTAGTCCGGAACCGCGCTGCTGCTACGGTCGCAGGTTCGAATCCTGCCTCGGGCATGGATGTGTGTGATGCCCTTAGATTAGTTAGGTTTAAGTAGTTCTAAGTCTACGGGACTGATGACCTGAGATGTTAAGTCCCATAGTGCTCAGAGCCATTTTTTAGAGCGACACAAACATTACCTCAATTTCGGTAAAATTTTCGTGCCTTTGAGAAGAGTAAGGGTATAAATTAGATATCCGGAAGAAGTGGCCGGATCGTATCTACCCGGGGCAGTCGCTTTGTGGGTGATGCTTTTTGGGAAAGCAGAGGGATAAAGTACAGTCGGGGAAAAAGTGGCATGACACTGTTGACCCTCGGCTTAGAGAATGGGGGAAACTCAACGAATTGCACAAGCTGCGACATAGTCGCGAATATCAACAGTGATCCAGGTATTATCAAATGTTTTTATTCCAGTCTTTGAACACAATATAAAGTCCTTCGACGATGACCGGTTTCAGGCAGTAATGACCATCTTCAAATTTTTTTTTGTGTGGTAGTTGTGCTGAAGTCTGATCAACTTCGTTGATTTTTACTTCTGTAGGGAATGGAAAGGGTAAAAATTTTCTCTTTATTTATTTATACTTCTTTCAGCTTTAGTTTGGGCACACAGAAGGGTCCTTTAACTCGCTGCTTTTGTTGTGTGTTTGAAAACATGTGTGTAGAAGTGCTAAAGGACTTTATGTCCTTAAATTATGGAGAATTACGTAGGGATATCATTTATGGAGGCTCAAATACTATCGCCTTCGGTACTTTATATTTGTGGTTGCGTAAGGGTTCTACCGTACCTACTGTGATGAGTTGTGGTGTACTGTCACGTATCATGTCCAACTTCCGAAATAAGGTTCGTGCCTTTTCCTTGACCTTGTCTGAGAGGTAAGATTCGCTTAAGGCTCGATGAATATCACGATTCCGGATCCACCGCTGGGCTCCAGTGATCCATCGTAGGCATCTGCTTTGTACAATCTGTAACTTCTTGTAGTTAGTGGCACACGTAGTACCCCAAGAGGTCGATCCATACAAAATACATGGTTCGACTGTGGCGTGGTACAACTGGAGTTTCGTGCGTTGGCTGAGGGAAACTTCAGAAATGGGAGGAGAGCTCCCAGCATTTTGTGGCCAGACGTCTTCTTCTCCATAATGTGATGACTATACAGCAGTTTGGCGTCCAGATGCACTCCAAGGTATTTTACAGTTGTTGCCCACGGGAGTGGCTGGTCTGATATCCGTAGGCGTTCATTGACGATGGGTCTCCGACGTGTGAAGACAGAAACTTTGGTTTTCTCTGCATTGACCGTTATTTGTTCCTGTGGGTCCAGTGGTCCACTAAATCTAGTTGGCGCTGCATCCGTGTGACGAGGTGGTCCATTCTGGTGCCTGAAGTCAGGAGCGCTGTGTCGTCGGCATAGAAACTGGCAGTAACATGTGGCACCGTCGGGAGGTCGTTAATGTATAAATTAAACAGGAATGGAGATATGACCGATCCTTGTGGAAGTCCTTCAAGGACAGGCCGTGTTGTTGAATTCTTGTCATCAGTGCTAACATATAATCTGCGATCCTATAGACTGAAAGTGGAACAGGACAGTGCCCATCCACTACACGCACTTAATCCACCACAGCAACGGCTGAGATCGCGAAAGAGCTTCCTGAGAACATCCGAGAAGCTCACCATTTCACCAGAGAAGGCGAGGCTGGACTTATGGAAGAAGTCTATGCCTCTCTTGCAGACGCCAGAAGCTGAAGAACTACCACCTGGACACAACGAGAGCTGGCTGGTGTGGAAATCTTTAAACAGATTACGTTCCAGAGACAACCTGAAGAGATGGGGCTTCATAATAGAAGGTACGTCCTGTGATTGTGGACAAGAACAAACCACAAGCCACATGCTCCAGTGCCTTTTGTGCTCTACATACTGCACGAAGATTGATCTCCTGCAAGCCACTCCAAGCGCCTTGGAGGTTGCAAAGTACTGGGCACATGTAATATAAATACAATTTGTGTGTATATATTTATTGATGTGTGTGGCAACTGTAAATTTGTATGCTTCTGATTCGAGAATGAAAATCTGCGATCCTAAAGAAAATTGTCGAGAAGTTTTAAATAGCAGTCTGGTAGGGGAGTAGTACGTCGGAGCTTGACGATCAAGTTGCGTCGCCATACTTTATCGTAAGCCTTCTCTATATCGAGAAAGACTCCAATGGTATGTTTTTTCTTGTTGAAATTGTCTTGGATACATTCCGTGATGCACAGTAGTTGTAACTCAGCCGAGAGCTTCGCCTGGAAGCCAAACTGCTCCGGTCGGATGATGTTGTGTGCCACAAGGATGTCCAGCATGCGTTCCAGTAGGACACGTTCCAGTACCTTTCCCAGCGTTGGCAGTGAACTTATGGGTTCGTAGCTGTCAGGCTGTGAGAGATCCTTGCCCGGTTTTGGTATTGGCACTATTCTGGCAATCTTCCATGCCTCTGGGAAGTATCCAGTCCTGAGGCAGCTGTTCACTATCCGGGTGAGAAGCACAATAGGCTTTCTCGGTAGGTGTTTCAATTCCGTATTGCTGATTCCATCTGTTCCAGGTGAGATGTGTTCAAATTTGTTCTACCCCATGTCCTAATGTGATAAAGCCGTAATGGCATCGTCTACACACATAAATACGCTGAGCAAAGCATCGTCACGTACATATACATCTACATGGATACTCTGCAAATAACATTTAAGTACCTGGCAGAGGGTTCATCGAACCACCTTCACAATTCTCTATTATTCCAATCTCGTATAGCGCGCGGAAAGAATGAGCATCTGTATCTTTCCGTACGAGCTCTGATTTCCCTTATTTTATCGTGGTGATAGTTCCTCCCTATGTAGGTCGTGTCGACAAAATATTTTCGCATTCGGAGGAGAAAGACATTGGAATTTGGTGAGAAGATTCCGTTGCAACGATAAACGCCTTTTTTAAATGTTATTCAGCCCAAATTCCGTATCATTTCTGTGACACTCTCTCCCATATTTCGCGAGAATAGAAAACGTGGTGCCTTTCTTTGAACTTTTTCAATGTACTCCGTCAGTCCTATCTGGTAATGATCCCCCACCGCGCAGCAGTATTCTAAAAGAGGACGAACAAGCGTAGTGTAGGCAGTCTCCTTAGAAGGTCTGTTACATTTTCTAGGTGTCATGCCAATAAAACGCAGTATTTGGTTAGCCTTCCCCACAACAATTTCTGTGTGTTCCTTCCAATTTTAGTTGTTCCTAATTGTAATACCTAGGTATTTAGTTGAATAAACGGCTTTTACATTAGACTGATTTATTGTGTAACCGAAGTTTAACGATTTCCTTTTAGCACTCATGTGGATGACATCTTACTTTTCGTTATTTAGGGTCAACTGCCACTTTTCGCACCATTCAGATATTTTTTCTAAATCGTTTTGCAGTTTCTTTTGAACTTCTGGTGACTTTATTAGTCGATAAACGACAGCGTCATCTGCAAACAACCAAAGACGGCTGCTCAGATTGTCTCCCAAATCGTTTATATAGATAAGGAACAAAAAATGGCTCTGAGCACTATGGGACTTAACATCGGAGATCATCAGTCCCCTAGAATTTAGAACTATTTAAACCTAACTAACCTAAGGACATCACACACATCGATGCCCGAGGCAGGATTCGACCGTAGCAATCGCCCGGTTCCGGACTGGAGCGCCTAGAACCACTCTGCCACCATGGACGGCCCGACAAGGAACAGCAAAGGGCGTATAACACTACCTACGTAGAACTAAAATATGGTGTAAAATAGGCTACATCGTCCACACAGTCTGTGATCAAAGACTGGAATAAAAAACATTCAACGAATTGCCTCCAGTAATTGCGCGGCCCCTTCCTTTCCGTTCTGCTTCTTAAACTACCTCACAGAATTTATCTTTAGGCCAGATGACGTATAACCGCGTAACTCTAAAGTGCGCTCAACAAGAGACTTCCTCATCTTAGCCGCTCAGATTCTGAAGTCATCCGGATGTACCAGAAAGCGGGCGTAGTGAGCACGTACAAAACCTTTCCGCGAAGTTTCGCTAACAGCATGCAAGCGTGAAGCTGGCGCTGCCTCCCGCCTGAACAAATGTAGGCAAGTGCTCACCGCGCAGACGCCTTCGCGTCGCTTTAAATAAAATTGCGTTGAGTAATGTGGCGGAGCGCTGCCCTTTGCGTGTTGCAGTGACGGCGCCGAACTTCTCAGAACCTGCGTCCCACAGGGAACAGACGTTTGCCAGAACTCCTTGTCCGGGGGGACGTGTGTGTCCATCCGGACAAGTTGAAGGCATTTCGTTACTTGCGAGCTCACTGAGCTACTTACCGAAGTTTTAAACTACTACCCCGTAGGATGCTGGAATTTAAATGGCGTAACACGTCGAAGGTGGACAGGAATATCGCGAACCGTAAACCGGGTATACTTTGACCGCTGTGGTTCTTCGATCACTCATACACCAAACGTTTTATAGCTCTCTGCTGGCTCTCAGTTGGGTGTTCCGTATACAGTGTTTGGTAGTATGGTTCCATCAATATACGCTAAGAGCGCCTTATAATGCCGATGTTGGTGAACCTGTTGCGACTTATAATATTATTGTATACGAAAAAGGGTGTTAAAATCAGATTTGCAAAATCCACCTATATCATTTAACTGCAAAGCGATCGGCGTTTTCAAATACATCATTTATGTTACTCAATTAATTCTCAAAACAGACCACCGACCAGTTTTTTGCCGGCCGGAGTGGCCGAGCGGTTCTAGGCGCTACAGTCTGGAACCGCGCAACCACCACGGTCGCAGGTTCGAATCCTGCCTCCGGCATGGATGTGTGTGATGTCCTTAGGTTAGTTACGTATAAGTAGTTCTAAGTTCTAGGGGACTGATGACCTCCGAAGTTAAATCCCGTAGTACTCAGAGCCATTTGAACCATTTTGAACCAGTTTTTTGTTCCCATGTATATATCTGCCACTGTATCACGATTTCTGAGGTCATGTGCATGATTTCTCTGTTTCGGGGTTTCTTTGACCACTGGTCATTGTTATACCAGGACTACACACATACAATTTATTAAATAGTGTTGATGGCAATGACTATGCGGAACTAAGGAATGCATACATTAACCATCGGTGTATAGACCAAGGCTCATTTGTAATTGTTAATGTGCCTACAAGTAAGAAAGACAAATGTTTGTGATACATTGCTAAAATTGCAAGCTGTTGTGGTTCAGGCAAAACATATAATGTCAAATATCTTCGGAAACAAGGAAAAAATTTGTTTGGCCACAAGTGCCAGTTAGCGTCTCAATAAACGAAGAAAGATAACTTTAATTCGAACTATGTTTTGAAAACAGGATTTAAGTCTATTATGCATGAAATTGAAAGTATTGTACTCATCTAAATTTGGAACTACGGGTATAGTACTCCATCTTTATAATTTTGAGGATGATCTCACAGATTTGTGTACCATACTATCTTTTTTTCTTTTATGATGCTTAATAAAGCACTTAAGAAAACTTTAGATCAATGTATTCATTTCTGGGTGATCAAAGTTTCTTTGTGTTTTTGAAATACTCACCACAAATCGAATGGTAGATAACAGTTCTGGTGGAAGTATAGACCGGTCAATATATCCCCAAATCCATGCTGACTTTGACCACCTACATTTTATACCGTTACTTCCTATGCATTTTAGAAAATGTGTTGTACTAAGTAGTATGTAATCCTTTCATATAAGGTTCTATGCTCGTTAACATAAATATCACAGAAGTTAAAGTTATGATAATCACATCTGGATCTGAAAATCGGTCAAAGTATAGCCGGTTTACGATATATAAAGCATTCCTCCATCTGCCCTCTGACTGGTTTGACGCTGCCAGCCACGACATGCACTGTTGTGCTAACCTCGTACTCTCAAATTAGCACTTACACCCAATGTCCTCGGTTACTTGTTGTAGATATTCCAGTTTCCGTTATACCCTATAATTTTTGCCCTCTACAGCTCACTCTACTATCATGGAAGTTACTCCATGATGTTTAAACACGTGTCCTACCATCTTGTCCGTGCTTCTACCAGGTGTCTCCAACATACTCCTTTTCTCACCAGTTCTGCAGAGATCCTCTTCATTTATTATGTTATAATGCTGTGCTCCACATGTACACTTTCAGAAATAACCCGCATCAAATATCATCTAGGCATAAGCGTGGAAGGGGACACCAGATGACGCTGCCATAGCTCAAACAGCTGCCTTAGGTCAAACGGATGTCAACTGCGCTTTTGTAAATAGGGACCTCCAGATCAGAACTTCGCCAGTAAGACAGAAGGAACTGCTGCAAAAAATGGAAAGAAAAAACAGCCCGGAGAAAACCTAAAGAAACCGCAGTGGTATACAACCGCGCTTCAGCCCTTTTTGAAGAACTTCTGCGTCCCCCACGCGAATGTACTTAATAGGACGTTGGAGGAAGTTAACAAATATCGAAGTAACCATGCAATTACAGTGAAAGGAAATAATGTTCCTCACCCAAGTCAGTTTTTTGAAGAAGGCCTAGATCCCATACTAGAAACTTCATTTGGCGAAAAATGCCCTCTTAATACATAATGATATGCTTCTTATGTCCTACTTGCATCTTCAGCGTGCGTTGTTTTGCTTTCAAGGTAGCAGAATTCTTTCCCTTTACAGTCTTAGGAACTTGAATAAATATCTAAACACAAGGAAAAGGGTAACCCAGAAAATTACTTGTTTTCTCTTTCCGATAATTTTTCTATAACTATCAGTTGAAGACGAACTGTTCGCAACACACATCTGACTGTGCTCTTAATCGTTCAAAAAATGGTTCACATGGCTCTGAGCACTATGGGACTTAACATCTGAGGTCATGAGTCTCCTAGAACTTAGAACTACTTAAACCTAACAAACCTAAGGACATCACACACATCCATGCCCGAGGCAGGATTCGAACCTCCGACCGTAGCGGTCACGCGGTTCCAGACTGGAGCGCCTAGAACCGCACGGCCACACCGGCTGGCTCTTAATCATTACAGAGGGACACACAGTCTAATGGTATAGTTACGCTCAAGCGAGATTTACCGTGCTATGATGCTCAATAGCTGTGTGTTTTCATAGCTCTGACATGAGATGGGATGAAATTAAATTATGGCGGTTTCAAATTACGACCACCATAGTCTCAGCTTATAACATAAAATCTCCTCAAATATAAATAAACCCCTCTGAGTGCGTGCGTGTGTGTGTGTTTGTGTGTGTGTGTGTGTGTGGCTTTTTTTTTTTTTCAATTTTAAATCAAGTAGTAATGGAAAGACTTCGTTGTTCGCCGCAATTTCCTTCATCGAAATTCGCGTTCTTCCTATTTTCATGCGACGATGGAAATATTCTTGAGATTCGCGAAACTGTCTGTGTGAGTTAAACGTGTTACAGACATCATTTGTTCATGAGGATCATTTATGCAAAAAGTCGTCAAAGGCAAATGCTAGGATGGTTTTTTTGACAGGGAACCCCCAGTTTCCTTCCCTAGACTTCTCGATTCTGGGCTTGTGCTCCGTCTTTGAAGACCTAGTCCCCAAGGGCGTGTAAAACCTTAAACTTCCTTTCTAACACAGATACTCCTAATTTTTCAAATTTTGGATTATCTGCAACATAAATAAAAGAACGCCTTTCTCCTTTCCTTACGCAAAACATTTCACTAGTTGATAATAATTTGGGAGTACAGAAACTCTATAAAAAAGTTTATTGATTGAGTACTATTAAGAACTTTCCCTTTTGTTATTTACGCCCAAACGATGATGGGGAAGTAGAAGATTAGGTTTTGACTGCCCGCCGACAATGACGTCGAATTCGATAAGGTTAGGGGAAAGAAGTCGGGAGCGACTTCTCAAAGGAAACATCCCAGCATTCAATTAATTGATTTTTGGGAGTCCGAGTAAATCTCAGTTTGGACTACCTGATGGAGATTTGAACTACCGCTTCCGGAATGCCAGTCTAGCGTGATAACCACTGCTCCACCTCGCTCAGTTATTTACGTACTGTCTGCGGAGAACGACAGTTTCCAAGAACAGTAAAAAATGTCATAATTCTTCTACTTCACAAGAAAAGAGACAGAGAGGACATAAAAATAAACTATCAGCATATCAGTCCTATCTCCGTTAACATAGAAGACAGCCACTAAAATTATCATCGAAGACACAGAAAAAACATTGGTTTTTAATCAGGCGAAGGGAAAGGGAGGCATTAGAAGTGGATATAGCATATTGTACCATTAGGGAGCCGTTATCAACATTATGGCAATCGATGGTGTCAGGAAGAGCATCGCGGGGACTAATTGCTGTTGACATTGACGAAACCGAACTAACATGCCCACCCCGTAGACACGCAAGTAAACGAAGAAAGACAAGAAGGATAAAAATTATAGAAATCCATCATTCGGAGAGAAGGGTTTTAACCTCTCTCCTGCTGATTGCGAGTGAAATTGGGGAGAGTGTGCTACGGACATAACACCTGAATTGGCGTGGCGATAAGAATTGAGGTGGTAATCATTAAAATAAAGGCTTTTTCGTTGCGGCAGAATCTTCTTACGAGATTTCAATCACCAATTTCTCCTCCTATCGCGAAAATATTCTGTTGGCGCTCACCTACATAGGGAGAAATCATCATCATGATAAAATAAGAGAAACCAGAGCTCGCACGGAAAGATTTAAGTGCTCGTTTTTCCCGCGCTCCGTTTGACAGTGGAACTGTAGAGAGCTTGAAAGTGGATTGATGAGACCTCTACCAAGCACTTAATAATGAATTGCAGAGTAATCAAGTAGATGAAGTATGTTAACGAGTGCGTCACCTAGCTCGTTATTTACATTGCGTTACATAGCCCGTTATTAGCATCCAGGTGGTAGCGGTATCACTAGAGACAAAACACGCGGAGTTTGGAAAGTAAAGGTATATCTATCTGTGAATATTATTTAAACCATAATCCATGTGTTACGTCAACAACTGCTTGCGTACAGCATGTAATAGATGTAACCTTAACAGCCCCACCTCTGTCATAATCAAAATTATGCTCTCCTTTCTCTCACTCCTTCGACCCTCCGTGTCTGAACCCTCCCTCTCCCCCCGCCCACACACACACACACACACACACACACACACACACATAGCGATTAGTAAAATCCATACATATTATAAATTATAAAAATAATAAACATATATATATGTACGTGTGTTCCACATCTCCTCCTAAATCACTGGACCGATTTCAGCCAAACTTCTTACACATATCCCTTCTTACTGTCAGGCAACAGTTGCTGTGGGGGTAAGAACCGCCTACCTATCATAGTTCAGGAGAAATGACATCATAAACAATCAGATGCGTGAAAACTGCCGCATCATGCGTGCAGTTTTAATACATTTATTCTTTACTAATAAGATACTCCTACTCCACAGTCAACTTAAAGAAATCCCTGACACCTAGCTGCGCTTTTGACAGTTTTCAACTGCGAAGTGCAAACGAACGTAAGCGAAAACTACAGCCGTGGCCAGCTATGAAGAGACGTGGCCATAGAGACGTTTACAAAATCGCGTTGTAGACACGGGAAGCAGCTTCGCCAAGTGCACAGAAACTGCCGGGGATACTGTACCTTTACGTTTGTACACTTTGCGTATTTCTTTGTACAAGTGTTTCATAATTTCAAAGATGTTTTCACGAATACGTGGAAAGGAAATCTTTTCGATATTACAGTACAAACACAGTTCATTTGCTATTTTCGTTTGTAATAGAAAATTGGCAGAATGAATATCAGGGCAATGCCGGGTTTGTCCGCTAGTTGTTGTATAAATTTTGCCACTGTTGGCAACATAATTGTTTTATATGTTCTTACTTAAATGTGTGCAAAGTTATGTAAGTACGACAAAGAAGTACCTGGACATATTTACCTACATATTTCTGTTTATTTATGCACCTAAAGTCCCCTAATTTGAGACTTGTTCCTAAATTCTATCTTGTTTTTGTTTCTGCCACTGTTGGTTACGATATTATTTAACATGTTTTTTGCACTTATTAGGTTGTAGGCTCTATCTGTGCTCACTTCAGTGTTTACAAAGTGCATGTGATGATGTAAGCGTTGTAACACGACAGAATAAAGAACCTTGGAGGCATTTTTACTTTTATATTTATAATTTTGATCATCTTCTCAATTCGAGACCTCCACAAAACTATGGACCGGTACTAAAGCAATGTTTTATTTTTAATCTTTTTCTGCTAGGCAGTGCCACAGGTTACCCGAAAATCTTAGACAACACATACAGCTGTATTAATTCACGTAAATCCATCTAAGGATAGGGGTTGAAACCTCTGATATGCATAGTGGAAATAAAAAAAAATTGTAGCTGATAGCAATACAGTTGTACCTCCAACCGACATCAATACGAGTCGCGGTAAAGTCTAAATTAAAATGTTCGCATTTAAAGATGGAAAAAATCCACCGTCGTCTTTTTGGGTAGCGTTTTCTTTGTATTCCGCTATCGTATGCGTATTCCGTCAGTATGCATCAAGCGAGCAACATTTTAATGGCGCAAAAGTACGCAGGCAGATAATTCAGTGCAGATTTTGGCTTTCGAAATTATGCGCTGTGTAATATTCCATAATTATATACCGCGCTGCGAACAAGCGAAATATACGTAGTCTTGCAGAAGAGTGTGTTTTGAGGCCTGCTTAACATAGCTGGTTTCTCTGACTAAATTTCTTTTTCACGCACCCAGCTTCCTCCATGAAGAGTTTCAAATTACATATTCGTGATGAACGGCACACCTGGGACACGGCTTCAGAATACAAGCAAGCAGCAGAGATATCTCAGTATCCTGATAACAGCTTTCCGCCGAAAACGTGACTCAGATCTTCCGTGAGGCCACTTCCTCGTATTTTAGTACCGTAAGTCCTCTACAAAGAATGAGCACAGACTTTCTTTCTAGACTTCCCCTTTGAGATAGTATGACGCTGCAGCTCTCAAACATTAAGCACTTCAGTAGGCTCGTGCTATGTTGAAACTAGTCATTAATCTCCTTCGGTTTCAAGAATACAACGGCTAAAAATTGCACGGTGAGACAGAGATAGAGGAGACTCACAGGGCATGTATTGTAGCGGAGACTGAAATGTCCCTTCCCAACTGTCCTCTCGGAGCCTCTGTAGCTTCGACTCGTGGCAACGCCGTGCGGTTCGCGACACAAATCATGCGATGTAATACTCTGTAGGCTTCCTCCGAAATTATTATAAAAATGTATGTGTTGTTGTTGTTGTTGTGGTCTTCATTCCTCAGACTGGTTTGATGCAGCTCTCCATGCTACTCTATCCTGTGCAAGCTTCTTCATCTCCCAGTACCTACTGCAGCCTACATCCTCCTGAATCTGCTTATTGTATTCGTCTCTTGGTCTCCCTCTACGATTTTTACCCTCCATGCTGCCCTCCAGTACTAAATTGGTGATCCCTTGATGTCTCAGAACATGTCCTACCAACCGATCCCTTCTTCTAGTCAAGTTGTGCTACAAACTCCTCTTCTCCCCAATTCTATTCAGTACCTCCTCATTAGTTATGTGATCTACCCATCTAATCTTCAGCATTCTTCAAGCACCACAATTCGAAAGCTTCTATTCTCTTCTTGTCTAAGCTATTTATCGTCCACGTTTCACGTCCATACATGGCTACACTCCATACAAATACTTTCAGAAAAGACTTCCTGACACTCAAATCTATACCCGATGTTAACAAATTTCTCTTCTTCAGAAACGCTTTCCTTGCCATTGCCAGTCTACATTTTATATCCTCTCTACTTCGACCATCATCAGTAATTTTGCTCCCCAAATAGCAAAACTCCTTTACTACTTTATGTGTCTCATTTCCTAATCTAACTCCCTCAGCATCACCCGACTTAATTCGACTACATTCCATTATCCTCGTTTTGCTTTTGTTGATGTTCATCTTATACCCTCCTTTCAAGACACTGTCCATTCCGTTCAACTGCTCTTCCAAGTCCTTTGCTGTCTCTGACAGAATTACAATGTCATCGGCGAACCTCAAAGATTTTATTTCTTCTCCGTGGATTTTAATACCTACTCAGAACCTTTCTTTTGTTTCCTTTACTGCTTGCTCAATATACAGATTGAATAGCATCGGGGAGAGGTCTACAACCCTGTCTCACTCCCTTCCCAACCACTGCTTCCCTTTCATGTCCCTCGACTCTTATAACTGCCATCTGGTTTCTTTACAAATTGTAAATAGCCTTTCGCTCCCTGTATTTTACCCCTGCCACCTTCAGAATTTGAAAGAGAGTATTCCAGTCAACATTGTCAAAAGCTTTCTCTAAGTCTACAAATGCTACAAATGTAGGTTTGCCTTTCCTTAATCTTTCTTCTAAGATAAGTCGTAGGGTCAGTATTGCCTCACGTGTTCCAACATTTCTACGGAATCCGAACTGATCTTCCCCGAAGTCGGCTTCTACTAGTTTTTCCATTCGTCTGTAAAGTATTCACATTAGTATTTTTCAGCTGTGACTTATTAAACTGATAGTTCGGTAATTTTCACACCTGTCAACACCTGCTTTCTTTGGGATTGGAATTATTATATTTTTCTTGAAGTCTGAGGGTATTTCGCCTGTCTCATACGTCTTGCTCACCAGATGGTAGAGTTTTGTCAAGACTGGCTCTCCTAAGGCTGTCAGTATTTCTAATGGGAAGTTGTCTACTTCCGGGGCCTTGTTTCGACTTAGGTCTTTCAGTGCTCTGTCAAACTCTTCACACAGTATCATATCTCCCATTTAATCTTCATCTACATCCTCTTCAATTTCCATAGCATTGTCCTCAAGAACATCGCCTCTGTATAGACCCTCTATATACTCCTTCCACCTTTCTGCTTTCCCTTCTTTGCTTAGAACTGGGTTTCCATCTGAGCTCTTGATATTCATACATGTGGTTCTCTTTTCTCCAAAGGTCTCTTTAATTTTCCTGTAGGCAGTATCTATCTTACCCCTCATGAGATAATCTCCTACATCCTTACATTTGTCCTCTAGTATGTACATGTATTCGAGGGGTGTTCAAAAGGTAATGCAACATTTTTTTCTCTCGGTCAGTTTCGGTTGACAAAATGCGGAATTTCTTGTGGAAAATCGGGAATATTCTCGTTCAGCCCCTGTAGTTTCATGCGGTTCCGATAGATGCGTCGCTATACGTAACCGTCAAAATGGCGTGTATAACAGGGGTGCGTTCCAAACGGAGACTTGTCATTGAGTTCCTTTTGGCGGAAAACCAGAGTGTAGTAGATATTCATATGCGCTTACAGAATGTCTACAGAGACCTGGCAGTGAACAAAAGCTCGGTGAGTTGTTGGGCGAGGGGTGTGTCATCGTTGCAACAAGATCGCACAAGCCCGCTATTAAAGTCTGATGTTAGTTCCGCCACAGTTTTCCGCCTGTCCTACGACGTCCAACATCTGTAATGAGGGGTGGCCGCCCAACCCCACGACGTCTGGACGTGCTTTCACCTCGGTTTCGCCCCGTGTTGAAGACACTCAACACAGCACTCCTCGAACACCCAACAACTCGTGAACGCTCGTTACGAGTCTTCGGGCCATCACAATTTGCGCTCGTTCAATCTCAGGTAGATCGCGCGCCTTCCCCATTCTACACACGGGCAGCACGCTCACTGATACTACATGCACCCTGCGTGTGTCCGACCAGAAGTCATTCCTCGCCAGATGCTGCTGCTGCTATTTCCTGGACGGGTTTATATCTGGCTGATCATTATATGTAGATGTACAGTACTCCACACAGATTACAACAAAACAGCTTACATTTTACTAAAATTAATGTTTGGCCTTGTTTTATTACAAAAAGCACTTTAGGTGTATTAATAGTGTAGCTACGATACAACTACCTCACATTTGTAAACCGCAAAAGCTTGCGTTTAATAACTGCAGTGGAGCAGATTGGCTTAGAATGCACCCGTTTCAATCTTAGTGCAGTTCTATTCGCTATCTTAAGATAGGGAGACTGTTTGACATCCGGCTGCAAGTGCTTCTTTTACAATGGCCAACAGTTGGTTTTGCAAGAGTAGCATCAGAGTAGCCAACTTGGTCGTAAGGCGATGAGATGACATTTAATCTATGGAGAGCAGTACTTTTTTAGGTACACCTTCATCTGAAACAAAAGCTAGCGCTGGAAGGGTGACTGAACATTCCTAATTTTAATCTAGAAGCCGCCATGATTATTAACAGCCGTGCCTTCTGCAGTACTGGAAAGAGAAGTAAATGAAAGCTGACTTGCGAGGGACGAGTAATACCCTTACATATCCCTTTGGTTTCCTTTTGGTCTGTTACCCTGGATCGTCAGTGACACGAAAAACAATTTCTAAACACAAATAAAAATTTGAAAAAGGTCAGCAACTTTATCACTTACTTTTTTCGTCTTGCACTTGAAATTGGTTCTGCAGCCGAAATCACAATAGCGAAGTAAATCAATAATAAAAACTTACAATCAAATTGCGGCAATGACTTCATTTAAAAAGTGTATTATGACTTTCGCTCCCAACCAAGGAAAAATCAACAAGTAAAAATGTACATTGGTTTACAAACATTTGGGAAAATCGTAAAAAACAGCTACAATTCGGATGAAGAAAATACAGTTAACAGGAATGTTGAGTAGAGTGATTTGACTGCAGTGCTATTCAAAAGTGACACACGTGTATTAGCAGCGCCATATTTCACTAGGTGTTATGACTTTCTGTTCCCTGTTCTAGGACAGGGAGGCTATTTGAGATCCAGCTGCAAGTGCCTCCTTTGTAATGGCCAGCAGCTGGTTCCGAAAGAGCGAAAGGTAACAGTAGCAACAGTCATCTTGGACATATGGCGATGAGATGACATTTTATCTATGCAGAGCAGCTACCAATATGGATGAAACTTAAACTGAAACGAAAGTTCTTTTTAAAAAGTCTTCATATTCGCCATGACTGTATATTTATTATGATATCCACTATTTCAGTTTCGACCTTTTGGCGATTTTCAAATGGTTACAGGTGCTGAAAACACAGGAGTAGTCAGCATTCATAAATACTGCTATGTTTTCAGCACCTGTAACCACTTGAAAATGACTAAAAGATCGAAATTGCAATAGTCGATACTGTAGTTGATGTAAAGTTACGGCACATATGATGCCTGTTCATAAATTGTAAGGAACTGTGAGCGCATAACAATAGTAGCCAAAGTGGTTCAGTGTCTGTGCTTCTGTTGTCCACAGCCTGCACAGCAACTTCCAGCTACTTCAGAATGAGAGTTTCACTCTGCAGCGGAGTGTGCGCTGATATGAAACTTCCTGACACATTAAAACTGTGTGCCGGACCTAGACTGGAACTCGGGACCTTTGCCTTAAGCGGGCAAGTGCTCTATCATCTGAGCTACCAAATTACGACTCGCGACCCATTTGGAAGATAGGAAACGAGGTACTGGCCGAATTAAAGCTGTGAGGAGGAGTCCTGAGTCGTGCTTGGGTAGCTCAGATGATCCCTCAGATCCTCCTCTGTCCAAATGAATCTTACTTTCCCGCCGCAAAATATCAGCGCTTACATGGTTCAAAGGAATTACTGTCGCCTGTATCTTTAGCAACGGAGAGAAAGAGTAGCTTGATTACTGGTGGTTCCTACAAAATGCTCACAATGCCCTCGAACGCACACCGCGATACCGTACGCTCTTCGCAAATTATTTACGCAGTGTTTTCGTTAACCCCCCACTCAGCTGGGGAGTGCCAGCTGCGGTTAATGTTCTGTGTCGCATCACACTTACGGTTGATCGTCCTGCCCTATCAGCGATGATAGAAGGAGGAGACAGGCTACTTTAAGGATTGCTGTTTTCCTTGAGGCACTAGGGAAGCAGAATGCCTCCGTTGCAGATACCCTTCAAAGGCGCTGTTGGCAATATCAGATAACGATGGTGAAGTACCCAATGGAACTAGTTACGTTTATTCAAGAACTTTTTAACTGGAATTGCATTACTGATTTACATTTCTATTTTTTGTTTACTCTTTGAATGCCACCTTTGTTGTTGTAACAGTTACTAGAATTATCATTTGTACACGTTTCCTAAATAAATCATGTAAAATAAATAAGTAAATAAATAAAATAAAATAAAAATAAAAAGAAGTGAGGGAATAGTTAGGGGCATCGCCTGAAAAGGGTAAGTTCATTTCTTTTTTATGGCAGAGTTACAGTGGCGGTACCAAGCAGGGGTCGATTTGATTTTGTTTCTTTTAGTTTTGGAGATTAAACTTGTCTAAATGAGACGATATGCCCACAAAAAAAAATGATAGAGCACTTGTCCAAGAAAGGCAAAGTCCCGAGTTCGAATCTCTGTGTGGCACATAGCTTCAATCTCTCAGAAAGTTCAGCGATTTGTTCGACATCCAAAACGTGCATCCGAAAGTAGGTACGGATCCACGGTTGGGTTCTGGAAAGGGTCACAATTTCTTACTTTCTCCTCCGACCCTTCATCCAAATATAATTTTCTGTCCTCCCACTTTTAACGTATCGCAGTTACCTGAGATTTAATAATAATAATTATTATTATAATAACAATAACATAGAGAACATAGATCAAAAGACAACAAACATCATAAAAGAAACACTCACGGTGACCAAATCCAAAGTAAAATTTATGGGAGAATTGAGCACAGAATTTGAAATAGACACAGGAGTACGACAAGGGGATGTATTGGCCCCAGTGCTCTTCAATTGTACTCTTGAAAAAGTTGTTAGAGAATGGAGAAAAGCAGGTGCACCAGCACACAGACTGGGACCAAGACGTAAGAGCATAGAATTAGACTGTTTAGCATTTGCTGATGACATGGCACTGATCGTACGAGACATTACCGATGCACAGAAACAGCTAGAATTATTACAAGAGCAGGTAGCAAAAATAGGATTACAAATTTCATTTGAAAAAACAAAATTTATGACTGACATCAAAGATGCACCTTCTGATCTCAAAATTGGTAAATAACTACATCTCTCGAGTAAAAGAACTTAAATATTTAGGTGAATGGATTGCAGAAAATTGTAATGAAAAGAAATTTGTCAGATCAAGAGTCCAGAAAGTGGAGACGGCGTTTCAATTAACAAAAAACATCTACAACAAAAAGAGTCTCTCGTGGAACTGCAAAATACGACACTACACAACAGCAATTAAACCCGAAGCTCCCTACGCATCTGAGACACTAAACCTTCAACACAGAACACTAAAAGAGGAATTAGAAGTGAAAGAACGTAAAATAATGAGGAAAATCCTAGGACCAAGAACTAAAGATGGTGTGCATTATCCAAAGCCCAATGCAGAAATATATAAAAATATCTCCAAAATAACAGACACAATGCGCATGAGAAGAATTCAATTCATTGGACATTTAGAGAGAATGGACTCAAACAGGTTAACGCACAAAATCCATACTGGTACAAACAGACAGAGAAAGACCTGAGAGAATTAGGGTCTCCAAATCTACACGATAGAAATGAAATCAGAAAAATCAGAAACACACAGGGTTTTGAGGAAGAAGAGAGAAAACCTAACCGACATACGTGGTCTACGCAACGAAAGCTAGCCCATTCGTTGTTTATGAAGGAATACTGGGCGAAAAGGAAAGCCAACAAATGTTGATTACGCGTGGTCCTAAGTGATCCATCCGCGAAGAAGAAGTCTGAGGTCATCAGTTCCCTAGAACTTAAAACTACTTAAACCTAACTAACCTAAGGACATCACACATATCCATGCCCGAGGCAGGATTCGAACCTGCGACCGTAGCGTTATATTAATGCTTAATAGATCACATTAGCATAACTTACAAGAAACATACACTACTGTTTGTAAAAAGTAAAATACTCAGCAGCAATGGTCCTCAACACGCCACGGTAACAGGGCGTTTAGAACAGTGGAACCATAATAAGTGGTTTAATGGCAGAGAGGTGGCATTCTCGTAAGCCCGACAGCGCTCTCTTTTGTGTGACAAGTCAGTGTTATGCTACATTCAGTCAGTGCCGAACCGTCATACGGAGTGGAAACGTGTAAACAAGTGCCACTATTCCTCGCCGATGCCCGCCATCACAGAATGGAGTACTGGCACATGAGTACGTTCGAAAGGGGCAGAAAGATAGGTCTCCAGGAGGTGGGCCTATCGTTCAGTGAACTGGGGCTAAGAACACGCTGCTTCAACAGTGAGGCGTATGCGTTACCAATCGAAAGAATAGGGCCGTACACAGCGCTGACGGAGTACTGGACGATACAATTACACCACAGCGCTACATGACCGAGATGTCTGCTTGGCCGTAACGGACAGAACAGCTTCGTCCACAGTAATGGCGCGACGTTGGGGCTGTGTACACGTCTGCATCGACGGTTGACGCTGGCTGGACTGGTGACACGCACGCCATTGCATCGGCTTCCGTTGATCAACATCCACCATCGCCACAGACTGCAATGGACGCATGAACGCCAACACTGGCGTGCTGCGTGGCAAAATGTAGTGTATTTGGACGAGTCCCACTTCAACTGGACCTACAGTGATGGCTGCATACGCGTTTGACGCCGCCGTGGTGAATTCAATCGGTCAGATTGTATTGTTGAGCGGCAAAGCGGACAAACGCCAAGTGTGATGGTTTGGGACGACATTGCTTGTAACACGTGACCTCGCCTCCTACGTCTTTAGCCGGCCGAGGTGGCCGAGCGGCTCTAGGCGCTACCGTCTGGAACCGCGCGACCGTACGGTCGCAGGTTCGAATCCTGCCTCGGGCATGGATGTGTGTGATGTCCTTAGGTTAGTTAGGTTTAAGTAGTTCTAAGGTCTACGGGACTGATGACCTCAGAAGTTAAGTCCCATAGTGCTCAGAGCCGTTTCAACCATCCTAAGTCTTGAGAGCAATCTGAACAGCTACCGGTATATCAGGGAAGTTTTGTAGCCTGAGGCTCTGCCCCTCCCGCAGGCCTTTTCACATGCCATATTTCAGCAGGATATGCCGGGCACCGTGTGAGGAGGAATGTGCAACCCTGCTTTTGAATACAATGACTACCACTACTTCCCTGGCCTGCCCGTTCACGTGACATGTTCTCTCGAACATGTCTGGGATATGGTTGGTCGGCAACTTGTTCGTTCAGGTCCACCTGCAGCAACAGCTGATGCTTTGTGGACGCGCCTACAAACCGCGAGGTAGACTATTCTCCAGCAGTATATCCAGATGCTCGTTAATTCCGTGGCACGACTTCTAGCGGCTCTGATTGCAGCACATGGTGGTGCTGAATTTCCACAGTGCATATACAGGTCTGTAACATTAATCATTTGTGTAGTGTCATGACCATAATCGATGGAATTAATTTCACTGTGATCACATCTCTCGGTCTTACTGTTTCACTTTTACCAAAAAGTAGTGTATAATACGCTGTATAAAGTCGAAGCGTGCACTCACCATTATGAGTATTTCACTTAACATTACGACTGTGAACACAGGTCTGTAAACTGTAGTTAACCGGGCGTGTAAGTTAGGGTAATGCTGCCACCTCCAATCGTTTCCGCCTACTGCCAGGAAAGTCATTGTCTATGTTATTCTTTTATCTTGGTGGAGGGTCTTTCGCTCTCTGTCTCACCTTAGTCAACGGTCTGTGTTTTACCGAATCTACTCGTGGCCTCAAGAACCGTATCTGATTTGTTGTTGACAGCACGTACAGTCAACCTGTGACTGGGCTCCTTTCACTGTCCCGAATGCTCTCCGAAGCAGGTTTGTCTGCAAACCCGTCTACGTGGACTGGAAACTGCCCTGTGTTAAACACAGTACGTAATTGTCTATAATTCCGTGCTGTTTTTAGGCTTTTCCGTGTTACTTTATTTTCCAAGAATTAGCTGAGGAACTTGGAAATTAATACACCAACGCATACAAGTATAAACGCTCTACTGAACGTTTTTGGGAAGGATTGTGACATCAGTAATTCTTCCCCCTCCCCTCCCGCTTCGATACGCGTTTGTGTCAGTGACACTAGCCTCTGGTCAATATCTAATGTTACACAGTCGAAGGTATAGGATCACAACCCAGGATTTCAATCTGCCCACTACTGACTCGGAGAGTTAAGTGTGTGTTGTGTGCTACACGCGGATGCTGATAAAGAAGCCAGCAAGTTAGATGTTCTGGCAACGAAACGATTTGGTCGCTTCGACGCATTTAGCGAAGATAAGGGAATCAATGGTAATAAATCTCTCTTACGACAACTGATTAAAAGGGTCAAGTAACTTTATTAAAAACGATCTGTCAATGGGCAGCTGCAAATTACGAGCACAACCAACCCATTCGTTCCTGGTGAAGGACACGCAGAAAAGCTTTACTTTGAGGCTGGACGCCTACACGCGCCAGGTGAGTATGTGCCGACCAACCAAGTGGACAACAATGAAGATAAGCTGTGGTTTAATAATTGTGTCCAGAAACTACTAAGAAATAGAGAACTGTACTTCAGTTCCAAAGAATAAAATTAGAAACAAGTGGAACTTAAATTAAATAAAAATGACTACTAGGAGGAAAGCCCTATATAAACATTAAATTATACGAGAATCAGCAGAAAAACATTCCTGAACAGAAGAAATCTGTTAATACTGAATATACATTTCAGTAGCAGGAAGGTCCCTGAAATTTAATTAAACTATTAGATCGTGCGATTAGCTAATTGTGACGGCTTGTCATTTTCAAGCACCTGTAAAACCAAGTGGAAGAATATCACATTGTCTGCATAAATCTCCATACTTCGCAATGTATAAGTAACACATTACACAACTCACATTAGCGTACCATCTTACGGTGCAAAATTCATGCTTACATCTGTAATATTACGTATTACACGTCGTGATTGTCAGACTACGTTTCACTACACGTAAAAAGTAACGTTATATTCCATCATTACATTGTGAACGGATCCTCATTTATATGGTAAATTTAAATATTGTATTAGGAACTTTGCTCGAAGTGCTACAGCTTGACAACTAGCAGCTGTTGACACCTTGTTGCCAAAGGTACATACACATCCAAACAATGTAAGACTATCGACAGCAAATGTCGGAGACATGCTGGCGTGTCAAACATAGTTGATGAATTGTATATCGATCAGCGAGCAAACACTACTTAAGCACATACAAACAAACATACACAGGAATAAAAAACAGCAACACTAAAAAAAATTAATATAGAGTAATGAAATTTTAGGAATACATTTGTCTAGGTAACATTTAAGTGATCAACTTTGCAAGATCACTGGTTAATGTAAGCGTGAGATAAGTCGTTGCAAATGTGAAATGCTGGTACAGGACTGACCGGTTTAACAGCTAGACTGTTGAATAGAAGTATGCAATTTTCATGCCTTGTGTTGTACAGGTGCATTTTGTCAGTTTTTGGGATGGAGTTTCATGTCTGTTTCACTTACTCGGTCAGTACATAGACGGATAATGCTGTTTGTGTATGAC
The DNA here is from genome assembly GCF_023898315.1 of Schistocerca nitens. Taxonomy (NCBI): domain Eukaryota; kingdom Metazoa; phylum Arthropoda; class Insecta; order Orthoptera; family Acrididae; genus Schistocerca; species Schistocerca nitens. Next base: position 150,470,863 of record NC_064621.1, on the reverse strand, counting down.
ACTGGACTTTTCGTCCATTGGCGTCCCATATGTGCTTGATTGAAGACAGATCTGGTGATCGAGCAGACTAAAGTAACATGTTGACAATCTACAGCGTATGTTGGGTTACAACAGCAGTATATGGGCGAGCATTATCCTGTTGGAAAACAAGCCCTGCAATACTGTTCAAATGGTTCAAATGGCTCTAAGCACTATGGGACGTAACATCTGAGGCCATCAGTTCCCTAGACTTAGAACTACTTAAACCTAACTAACCCAAGGACATCACACACATCCATACCCGAGGCAGGATTCGAACCTGCGATCGTAGCAGCAGCGCGGTTCCGGGTTGAAGCACCTAGAACCGCTCGGCCACATCGGCCGGCTACTGTCCATGAATGGCAGCATAATAGGTCTAATCATCAGAGTGACGTACAAATTTGCAGTCAGGGTGCGTGGAATAACCACCAGTGTGCTCCTGCTGTCATACGAAATCGCACCCTATACTATATCTCCAGCTGTAGATACAACTGTCCTCCTCCTAACCAACAAACTACCATCACAGGCACTGGGACAGAACCAGCTTTCATCAGAAAGCACAACAGACCTCCACCCTGCCCCCCAATGAGCTCTCGCTTGACACCACTGAAGTCGCAAATGGCGGTAGTTTGGGTTCAGTGGAATGCACACTAAAGGACTTTTAGCTCAAAACTGTCCTTGAATTAACCGATTTGTAACAGTTCGTTGTGTCGCTGTGGTGCAAACTACTGCTCAAATTGCTGCTGCAGATGCAGTGCGAAGCGCCAGAGCCATACACCAAACACGATGGTCTTCCCTCTCGTCTGTGCCACGTGGCCGTCCGGAGCCGGTCTTCTTACAACCGTACATTCCCGTGACCACCGCTGCCAGCAGTCATGTACAATGGCTACGTTGCTGCCAGGTCTTTCTGCGATATCGAAGAAGGAACATTCAGCTCCTCATAGCCCTATTACACGACCGCGTTCAAATTCAGTGTGATGTTCATAATGACGTCTTTGTCGGTTTAAAGGCATTCTTGACTAACGTCAGCTCATCATGTCCAGTCTCAAAGCTATCTAACACTCAGGACCGTTACAGAGTGTATTTGCATCATCAAAGTGGCGCCATTAGCGCCACTTTTACGCGACTGGCGCGTAATTTGAATATACATCATCTTCCGATGAAGAAACAAGCCTACGAACTTTCGTTTATATCGCACAATTCCTTCTTGGTGTTCCGATTTTTTTTCCGTCAGCATAACAAAATATTTTATACAGTACGTTAACAATAATATATGAAATAAGTTCAAATTTCAAAAAAATATTGAAAAATGGGCAAACCAATAATTGTTGGCGAGTCAGACTTAAAGAATGCTTTATATTGTAGATCATCAATGTCTGAAGGCTATATACAGAGGGGTCCAAAACAATGTATCCACCGTTTAAAAGTCCATAACTGGCAAACTAATTGACGGAGTTGTCTCATCTTTGGTAGTGTAATAGTTTGTAGTTCCGGCAATCGTCACACAAGCGTTGTACTGCGTTGTTTTGTTTTGTCAGATGACAGTCGCCAGATAGTCAGTGTTTTGTTCTTAGTTGCACCTAGTTACTCGAGTAAACATGGCTGGCGCAAGGCTTACATTCGATGAAAGGAAGTCAGTTTGAAGTGGTATTTTAAGTACGAAAACATTAATGAGGTTCAACGGCAATGGCGAAATGAGTATCAAACAGAGCCACTGACACGTTTAGCGATTCGTCGCATTCGAGACAAATTTGAAGCCGAAGGCTTTGTTAAAGATGTACACAAACAACGGTCTGGACTACCTGAACAGTAACAAGTCCAGCTAACTCCCGTCGTGTGTTACAACAATTCGCTCGCTCACCACAGAAGTCTGTGAGACAGTGTGCCCATGAAACTGGAGTGAGTCGCCCAAGTGTTAGGCGAATTTTGAAGACAGCAAAGTAGAAGTGCTACATCCCACGATTGCTGCACGCAATGAACGAGGACGACCCAGATCGTAGAATAGAGTACTGCGAATGGTTTACTAACATGGCGCGCAACGATGAAGAGTTTGCAGAGATGATTATGTGGTCTGATGAGGCACAGTTCAAACTCAGTGCTACAGTAAATCACCACAATTGCATCTACTGGGCCGCCGAAAATCCGAACGTCCATGTTGACAAAGCCGTGGATTTGCCATGAGTAAATGTGTGGTGTGGGTTGTCTTACCGGGGCTTGATTGGGCCATTCTTCTTTGATGGCACAGTTACCAGTAAGCTGTACCTTCAGAAGCTTCAGACGTCCATTTTACCTGCCATCCGAGACTTGTATCGAGACGGAAGAGTTTACGTTCCACAAGATGGTGCCCCAGCCCACTACCAAAATCGTGTTAGGGCGTGTCTCGACGAAAATCTGCCAGGAAGATGGATAGGCCGCAGAGGTGCTGTGGAGTATCCATCACGTTCCCCAGACCTAACTCCTCTGGACTTTTACCTGTGGGGAACACTAAAGGACGTCGTTTATCGACAAAACCCACGCACATTGGATGAACTTCGAGAATCCATCGTACATTCATGTGCAAATATCCAAGTGAACACGTTGCAGTCAGTAGTTCGTGCTAAAGTTCGGCGGCATCGTTTGTGTGTGGATGTTAATGGTGCCCATTTCGAACACCTACAGTGATATCTTTAAGTTGGACTTTAAGCTACACTTTCACCAAAAATGAGACAACTCCGTCAATTAGTTTGCAGGTAATGGACTTTTAAACAGTGGATACATTTTTTGGACCCCTCTGTATAGACACACAGAAGCCAACCTATTGAAATTTTTTACAGAAGAGCAATCCATAGAAATACAATTTCATATTTTTTTAGATTATATTATTACTGACGAACGAGCGAAATCCTCTTCTAGAGGACAATTTACACACATAAAATACGCCGGTATGTTTGTCTTGTATTTCACTAAAAAAGCGATAGTAGTTAACAAAAACGCAATTGATTATTATTTATTCTCTAGAGGTATTTGTCTGGAATGTAACCTTGTACAGAAGTGAAACTTTCAAGGGGCGTTCAAAAAGAAACGAGCCGGAGTCTGGAATAAGCAAACCGGTGGCAGGAGGGTAATATCGCGGCGTGTGTAATGAGGTGTGGTTCCGACCAGAGCGTAGTTCACAGCCCGTCGCTAGAGGGCACACGAGCATGTCCCGTGACTATACAGGGCTAGCAGCAGCATGCATCAATCGTCCAACGCTCCCAGTCGCATAGTGACATGGAGGCGTCAAAAGAAGAGCAAAGAGGTGTTCTTCGTTTTCTGACAGCAGAAGGAGTAGGAGGAGCGGACATTCATCGACGAATGTCACAAGTGTACGGTGAACAACGCATGTCCCTTGCAAGCATCAAGGCGTGGCACAAGCGCTTCAGGGAAGGACGTCTGTCGTTAGCCGATGATGCACGGTCTAGTGCACCACACTGCATTATCGATGTCATCGTCCAGCTGGTGGATGCACTCGTTAACCAGGACCACCAGGTGACAGTGAAAGCCATAGCCGCCGTGGTAGGATTGAGCGTCGCAAGTGTTCACACCATCATGAGGGAACGACTGCACATGCGCAACCTGTGTGCCCAATGGGTGTCCCACAGTCTTAAACCACACCAGGAAGCATGACGAATGGCCCACTGTCTAGCTCATCTGCAGCACTGTGCTCGGGAAGGGAATGCGATGAGTCATGGTGTCATCACTTCAAACCAGAATCAAAACGACAAAGTCTCCAGTGGAAGCATCCAGGGTCACCACCACCAAAACAGGGAAGCCTATCCACACGAGTGCAGGAAAGTGTATGCTGACGTTGTTCTTTGACCAAGACGGTCCCATTCTGATTCACCTCTTGCAGCACGGGACAACAGTGAATGCCCAGCGCTACCCTCAAACCTTGACCTCCCTTCGCCAAGCGATCAAATAAAAACGACCAGGCAATCTCACCCGTGGGGTCGTCCTGCTCCACGAAAATGCAAAGCCTCATAAGGCCAACAGTCGTGGCTCTCCTTTAGAAATTCAAATGGGAGGTTCTCGGCCACCCTCCATACAGTCCGGTCCTCTCTCCCTGTAATTACGCCATTTTTGGTTCCCTTAAAAAGGCTCTGAGGGGCAAACGATTCATCTCGGATTACGACGTCCAGCTGTACGTGAGGAATTGGTTAACATCGCAGCCCCGGGAGTTTTGTGAGATAACCATTCACCGTCTTGTGTCACAGTGCGACAAGTGTCTCAACAGCCAGGGTCAACACTTCCAACATACAGGTACTGGTTTCTGTAATTATGCTTACGGCTCGTTTCTTTTTGAACGCCCCTTATAGATCATAAAGCGTACAGACGAGAAGAGAACAGTAACTTTTCAAGTGTGGCGTTAGAGAAGAAAACTGAAGTTTAGATGGGTACATTGAATAACGAAGGAGAAGGCATTGAATCGAAATGGGGAAAAGAAGAATTTAAGACCAACTAAAAGAAGGGGTCAGTTGATAGGATACATATTGATGGAAGTGCGAGGGCGTAAAAGCAATTGATGTAGTACTGAGTTTGAAACTGATGTAGGTTGCAGTAGTTATGGAGACATGAAGTAGTTACCAAGAGATAAGACTTATCTGAAGTCAGTCACTTAGGAGAAATGGCCTGGACAGTGGCGTATTGATCAAACTGCACCCGGAACGAATGATAGCATCACCAAGGACAAAATTCTAAAATCTGGTTACACTCATAAACATTATCCCACATTTTCTCTTTGGAATCGAATACTGTAAATGTTGACACATCTGCCTGAGACTGGATTAGAGACATGAAAGCGTGAGACTCTATCCCCGAAACTTCCACTTCCGTCCTGAAACGGCTCGCTTATCCAATGTCGACCAACTATTACTCATTTTTCTGAAAAAACTGAAACGAGCGTGTGGCACTGACCACCGGGAGTCCCCGCCTGGGTAAGTTCGGCCGCCGACTTGCAGGTCTTTTCAGTTGGCGCCACAATGGGCAACTTGTGTGTCAATGATGATGAAACTATGGTGCAGATAACACAACATACAGTCCCCGTGGGGAGAAAATCTCCGAACCGGTCGGAAATCGAACCCGGGCACAGTGCATGGCAGTGAGATGCGCTGACCATTCAGCTTAAGGGGCGGCCTTCCATTTTGCTGACCCTCGATTTATAAACCAAGTCGACCAAGTCCGGAGTACCTACAGATGCTCTTCGTGGCGTGATGGCTGGTTCATCGTTTTGGAAAACGTTTCGAATCACGGTGATTAGATAATCAACGAGTACCATTCCTTCTACTGTATCTCCTGCACAATTCGAATAGTTATACGGGGTGTACATAAAGTCCATGAAGACTTTCAATTATTTATTACACAAGAACCAAACATTGTACAGATATCATACATATGTCATTTTGAAGAGAAACCCTGAAAGTTTTCATTTTTATTTTTTTCATGTATACCGTCACAGCTTAGTTTGGTAATTTGCCGACAATCAGCGCTAGTTGCAAACATGGCGAGTTCAGGTGAGGAGCGAGCTTTCTGTGTGTTGGAATTCGACAATAGCCTCCCTGATCTGTGGGGACACATTAAAGGTCTGGTGTATGTACCGCCTCTACCACGTGATGTAGCAGAGCTCCGGGAGAGAATACGGGAAGCGACTGCCACAGTCGATGATGCCATGTTGGGACGGATACGGCAAGAATTCGATTACCATATCGACGTCTGCCGGGTCACTCATGTTTCCCATATCGAATGTTTGTAAAAAGAAAAAAAACTTTCACAGTTTCTCTCCAAAATGCAGAATGTATGACATCTGCACAATGATTACTTCTTGTAGAATAAATAATTGAAAGTGTTTCCGGACTTTGTGTACACCCTGTACTTCCAAAGGGGAGATTATTTCGACCACACCACATACAAACTGAAGGGGGAATAAATGAGTGAGAAAGCTCGGAATGTAGTGTACAGTCGATATCAGGGTCACTGACATCTGAGGACTAGCTCAGATTAGGCAAAGAAGGCGCGGGCGAATCTGCTGTAGCTTCACTGAAAAAACCATCCCAGCATTTACCTCTACTAAACTCCAAGAAAAGGTTAAAAAAGAATAGCACACTAGTATGCGAATCTCAGTCCTGCCAAATATAAGAAAATTTAAAATGACGAGGTGAGAATTTCCGAACGGTGTAATGAAAGGCAGCTCTCCCTCCCTCCCTCTCTCGCGCTCTCTCTCTCTCTCTCTCTCTCTCTCTCCTCCCTCCCTCCCTCCCTCCCTCCATGTGGATACGTATGATGTCACTGCATCATGATCATTACATCGCAGGTGAAAGCCTACGTCCGTTACCGACAGATTCAACCCACATTGGTATTTGGAAAAAATGGCACCAGAGAAGACGCAATCCTAGAAATTTTAATGAAATGCAGGAAGACCTGCAAAGGATAAACCTTCGTGCAGAAACTGGCAGTTTCCACCGACATGAACAAATGTAACGTATTGTGCATAAATAGGCACAAAGGCGCATTATTTTATGAGTACAGGATCGCAGAACAATCACTGGAAACAGTCAGAGCCATAAAAAATCGAGGAGTAAGCGTAGGAAGTGATTTAAAGTGGAACGACCACATAAAACGAATCGCAGGTACGGCAGATACCAGACTAAGATTCATTGAAAGAACACTCAGGAAATGTAGGCTGCCCACAAAGCAGATAGCTTACAAAAACCCTGTTCGACCGATACCTGATCATTGCTCACCAATCCGTGATCCATACGGGACAGGAGTGATGGGGGAAATAGAGAAGATCCAAAGAAGAGCAGCGCATTTCGTTACAGGTTCAATTAGTAAGCCCAAAAGCGTCACGGAGATCCTCAGCCAATTCCAGCGGCAGACGTTGCAAGACAGACGCTTTACATGACGGTGTTGTTTAGTGTTAAAAGTTCAGAGAGTGTACGTTACTAGATGAGTCTACCAATAGCTTCTTTCCTCCTACGAATACCTCGCGAAAAGTCCATGGAGGTAAAAATCAGGAAGATCTGACCTCACCAGGAGGCTCATCAGCTATCGGTTTTCCGGTGAACCATTTGAGACTGGAAATAGAAAAGGGGTAAGTGGCAGTGGTACAACATTACCCTCCGCCACACACTGTAAGTTTGCTTGTGGAGTATGTAGATACTGTTGGGAGACAGTGGTTGATTTATTTGTACATTCAGTATCTTCACTGACATAATCAAATGATGTCAACCGGTATCGGCCAGCAGTGGGGTCTGAAAAACCATTACTTCATCCCATCCTGATTCTTCTTTTTTTTTCTTTATTGTGATTTCATACGCCTGCCCTGTATGGGCAGGGGAGGGCTGTCAGTGGCACAATCCACCACTCTTCAGCTGAGTGACGTGAAGAAGAAAATGATACATAGAAAGGTGACAAAAATGGGGGACATAAAAACACAGTAAGGGGAGGTAATGAAGGTAAAAATACACTGACAAGGAGACATTCATAGGGGGACAATTAAAGAAATCGACATAAAGTGAAAAAACACAGTGGACAATTCATAGAGCACAAAAAAGACACTGAAGTCACACACACAGGTTAAAAGTTGGCCACAGTATTAAAAACACTCCAGAACAAGATACTTTAAAGACACTTGGAGAGATGAAGCACATACGACGAAGAATAAAACTGCCAGGAAGGACTTGCCGAGGGAGAGGCCTGAAAGATGGAAAAGAAGGGGAGAGCAAGGTGCAGCAGGGGAGGGGGCGGGATGAAAAGAGTCAGGGTGTGCACCAAGGGACAGGAGACAGGTGGGGCGGGAGATGAAGAGGGAAGACAAGACAGGAGGGAGTGCAGTCACTGAAGAGGAGCACAGGAGTGGGAGGGGGCGCAGGACGGGAAAGCCGCTCAGGAGAAGGGAGGGGGTAGGAGAGGGAGCCCTGTGGAGGAGGCAGAAGGAAGGTAGAGTTAGAGTTGCTAGTTAGTGCTGACGTCAGGACGAAGCTCATCATCCGGGACGGGTAGATGCTGAAAGTTGCGTTTGGAAAGGTGGCGGAGGGTGTGGAGATGGACCGAGGGTGGGACACAACTGTGAAGACACGGCAATGGGCTGGGGGTCGAGAGGAAGGGAGACACCAGGGGGTGAGGGTGGTCCAGGTGACAGACAATATATAGGGTGCAGATGTGTTCAAGGAAAAGGATAAGGTGAGGGAAGGGGATGAGGTCGTAGAGGATGCACGTGGGAGACGGAAGGCGGATGTGGAAGGCGAGGCGGAGTGCATGGCGTTCGAGAATTTGGAGGGCTTTATAGAACCTGGGAGGGGGGAAATCCAAGCAACACTGGCATAACAAAGAATGGGGCGGATCATTTGCAGGTGTGAATGATGGTGGAAGGATGCAGACCCCATGTCCGGCCAGACAGGAGTTTCAGGAGGCAGAGTCTATTGTGTGTTTTGTGTTGGATGGTAAGGAGATGGAGAGTCCAGGTGAGGTGGCGGTCGAGGGTGAGGCCAAGGTATTTGAGGATAGGAGTGAGGTGGATAGGATGGCCGTAAATAGTGAGGTAGAAATCATGGAAAGAGTGGCTAGTGGGGCCTATGATGATCGCCTGGGTCTTGGAGGGGTTGATACGGAGGAACCACTGGTGGCAACAAGTACTGAATTGGTCAAAGTGTCTTTGGAAGGTACGTTGGGACTGTTGAAGGGTAGGATAAAGGGCTAGGAATGTGAAGTCATCAGCAAATTGGAGGAGATGAACATGTGGGGGAGGTTTCGGCATATCAATAGTGTACAGGAAATAGAGGAGAGGGGAAAGGACAGAGCCTTGGGGCACGCCGGCAGGTGGATAGAAAGTACGGGAGTTGGAATTGTGGATAGTCACATAGGAGGGACGACAGGAGAGGAAATAAGCAACGAGATGGACAAAGTTGATAGGGAGAGCGTAGGTCTGGAGTTTGAAGAGGAGTCCAGGATCCCAGATACGGTTGTAGGCGTTCTGGAAGGTCAAGGGAAACAAAGATAGTGGAGCGACAGGAGTTAAGTTGTAGGGAAAGAAGTTGGTCATCGGCTGAGAAGGAAGGCTGGAAGCCACACTGGGTAAGGGGAACGAGGTGGTGCTGGTTAAGGTGGCGGTGAATATGGTGAAAGAGGATGGTCTCGAAGACCTTACTGAGCATGGAGGTGAGGCAGATGGGACGATAGGAAGAGGTATCAAGGGGGGTTTGTTGGGTTTAGGGAACAGCAGGACACGGGAAGTCTTCCACAGCTCGGGGTATAATACAGTGGAGAGGAGGAGATTGTACAGGGTAGCAAGGACAGCCCTGATTCTTCTTCGACTGTTCTGATGATATCCATTGGTAGCCGATACCTGTTAGCAGTACAAACATTCAAGATATTGCATCAATGAAATTACTGAATGGACAAAGCACTCATATTTCTCATGTAGAAGTCACATGTTAAATAGAATGGGGGACAAACACACTGCAGCACTAAAAAGATGTACATCTCGAAAGACGACTTTGATTTTGATCCACTGATGACATATACCACTTGGCAGATGTACAGATAATGGTTTCTACGTCGTCCGCCAATAGACAGAGTACCGGCACAGCTGCCAGAGCGCCATCTGTGTCTACCCATTAACTGGGAATGCTCATAGCTGGAAGGCTCAGTGTGGTGCAAACGTGTGAAGCAAGCAGGCAACCATGCCACGAAGAAGCACTCGTGCTTCCTACAGTCAACTGAGCATCTTTGAAAGGGATCAAATTGCGACCTTTCGACTGGCGGGATCGTTCTTTCGGAGAACTGCCACACAAGTTGGGCGCGCTGTGCCAGTTGTGCAACAGTGCTGGTACCAGTGGTCGCATGAACATTCTCACACCCGTAGAAGAGGTTTTGGATGTCTGCGCAGCACGGGCTGGTGCCAGGATCGTCGTATTGTAATGGAAGCAGTGTCAGTTCGCACAGTTACTACAGCACAGATAAAAGGATTTGTGGACCCAGACCTGTCACCACGAACGCTTGCGAACTGGTTATTAGTAATGGGACTTCGGGTACGCACACCTCTAGCCTGTCTTCCATTCGTGCCACAGGATCGACGCGCGCGGCTCGACTGGTGCCGTCAGAGGATCACATGGAAGATGAAATGGCGCGCCATGCTCTTAAGGGGCTCCGGAAAGGCTCAAAATCATGAAAAGTTCAATTTTTACTTTTTTGCGTTTTCTGAATCTGCAGACTATTACCTTTTAATAGATATACAATTTATTCAATTCCGAAGACTACAACTATTTTTAAATGTTTTTTTAAATGTGTTCTACATGGGCGTGACCCACTGTGGCGCTGTTAAACTGCTGTCAAATGGTGTTATTATTAACGTCCGTGTTCATCAGGTACATTTTAGTGATGTGAGATAAAGTATGTGTTGTGGCTAACCTGTGATGGTTCAGTATATATCGCTGGTGTGATTGTCGTTATCTCGAAAATATTCGTAATTAATTCTGTTTCTTGAGTCACTGTTTTGTTGACGTATAATAATGAGTAAAAGTAAAGTTATTAGAAATCCCCTGAAGGCTTTTAAGAAAAGGAGAAATGTTGGAAAGCCAAAGGCATGTGTTATTACTGTAAACAATAAAGACGATAACCAAGTGAGTGAACCTAACCTCTCAAGTACACCTGCCCTTAGCAGTCAAAGTGGGAAAGAAAATACTTCACAGAAGAAGCTTGGTTCAATGAGTGAAAACTATGAATGTTTTATGGGCGAATCGGATGTGAATGAAATATTTGATATGTCGGTTCTCAAAGGAATTTTTTCAAACTGTGTAAGATGTATTCATTGCAGTGAAGTTGGTCTGGAACTCTCCATAATAAAGCACGTAGGACTTGCTAGTGAAATACAACTGAAATGTGATAAGTGTTCATACATGACCACCTTTTGGAACACTGTTGCAGTAACTGCAACTGAAGAAAATGGTAGCAAAATCTGCGAACACAACAACGAGCGATGCTTGCTTTAGACAAGGAACGCCTTCGGGCTGCAGACAGGGCTGTAAAGAGTCTAGAAATACAAGCAAGAGTAAACAGGAGGAGGAACAAGAGGAAGCTGGAGGAGGAGTTTGCAGAGGATGAAGATAATCCATCCTATGGACCTGGAATTCACTAAAAAGTTAATCCAATCTTTGTCGCTCGAGTCCCAAAACTTTTTATTTTCTCATACTAATTACATGTTTTCTAAGGATCTTCCAAACATATTTGTTTCAAACTTTCAGTAAATGTTACACAGTACCTTCTGCATAATTAAACACAGCCTTTTTCCAAAAAACTGTATATTTTTGAATATATAAATAAAAAATTGCAAAAAAATGTTGTGAATTTTCATTACAATTGAAAAAAAATCATCTTTAATAACTGAACTAAAATTTTGTAAAATCCCTGTGTTACGTTGTAGCCCATATTCCAATAAATAATCTGTAAAAAGTTCAACTTCCTACCTCAAATACTTTGTGAGGAAAGATGTAATTTATAAGCGTTATTTTAACATTGCAAGTATAGGGCGTTCCGGAGCCCCTTAAGCGATGAAAGCCTATTCTGCCTTCATGCAAGCGACAGTCGTTTGTGCGTACGACGTCGATCTGGTGAGTGCTGTCTCGTAGAGTGCATTCGTCCAAGACACTGGCCTTACCATAAGCCTTACTGTCTGGCGTGCGATAAGCTACACCTTCGGTGTCTCTGGAGGGGACACTAACGAGCCCTCGGTACGTGCAGTATGTTGTTAGACCCATTGTTTTGCCTTTCTTGAAACAGGAAGGTAACATAATACTCGTCTATACACTGTCCGTGAAACTAAACGTGTTCTGCAAGACGTGCAGCAACTTTCCTGGTCAGCACGATGTACAGATCTGTCTCCAGTCGAGAACATGCGGATTTGATTGGACGAGAAGCGACTCGTGCCACTGGTCAACCATCAGATCGAGCACTCGTAGCATAACGTATCCTAGGACAGTATTCACCATCTGTACGATCGACTGTGTGGTGTCTTGCCCTCTCGTCGCTAATAGGATGCTTACAGGATACAACGTTCTCGAAGTGCTATACAACAATTTCAAACAAACAACATTAGTGGTTTTATTTCCAGAAAAGCAAATTGACAATACTTTAACTTTTATTACATCAAATGTCGCTAGCGAGAGGCGACATGAAAACAACACAGTTCATGCCATACAATGAGTCCGAGGAACCACTTGATACGGATCAATACAGCGGAGCATTAATCACATTGCAGACTCGGGCCGATCTTTCGCGGCATGAGCTGCGTTTATATGCAGCTGTTGCAGGTCCGATTATTCACTGCCTGCTCTCAGTAATGTAACTGATGATGATAAACAGAAGGCCGAAATTCTAAACCTAGCTTTCAAAAACTCGTTTACGGTAGGGGGCTACAGTACCATTCCCCCTTTCAATGATCTAACAAACGAAAGGATGGCTGACATAGTGTTTAGTGTATCTGGGATTGTAAAACAGTTAAGATCCTTAGACGCCAGAAAGGCATCTGGCGCAGACGGTATCCCCGTAAGATTTTATGTTGACTACGCTACAAATATAGCACCATTCTTATCCGTCATCTATCAGAGATCATTGGAACGGCGGAAAGTTCCACGGGACTGGAAGAAGGCCCAGGTCATAGCACTCTATAAAAAGGGTAGAAAATCGGATGCACATAATTACCGGCCAATTTCACTGACACCGACTTGTAGAATCATGGAACATATTTTGCGTTCAAACATAATGACCTTTCTAGACTCTGAGAAGCTCATCTGCAGAAACCAGCAGGGTTTTAGGAAACAGTGGTCATGCGAGCCACAGCTGGCCCTCTTTGTGCATGACATACAACAGGCTCTAGATACCGGCTCCCAGGTTGATGCCATACTTCTCGACTTTCGAAAGGCTTTCGACTCAGTTCCGCACTGTCGCTTGCTACAAAAAGTGCACGCTTACGGTCTATCCAATGACATATGCGGTTGGATAGAAAGTTTTCTAAAAGACAGCTAGCAGTATGTCGTCCTGAACGGGATAACTTCAACAGAAACAAGAGTAACTTCAGGTGTGCCCCAGGGCAGCATAATACGTCCTCTCCTTTTTACGATTTACATAAACGATCTGGTTGATGGTATTGACAGCGGCCTTAGACTGTTTGCCGATGATGCTGTAGTCTACAGTAAAGTAGTATCACACGAAAGTTGTGAACAAATCAATAAGGATTTGCAGAAAATAAATGCATGGTGTAATGACTGGCAGTTACCTCACAATATTAGTAAGTGTAACCTACTGCGTGTAACAAGGCGAAAATCCCCATTAATGTATGAGTAAAAAATAAATGATCAGTCTTTGGAAGCGGTAACATCAGTCAAGTATCTGGGTGTGACTGTTCGAAATGATTTCAAATTGAATGATCAGATTACACAAGTAACGTGTAAGGCGAACTCTAGATTGCGGATTATTGGTGGAATCCTGAAGCGATGCAGTCCTTCAACAAAGGAAATAGCTTACAATACGTTAGTTCGTCCAGTCTTAGAGTATTGTTTGTCTGTGTGGGACCCTCACCAGTTGGGTCTGATTCAAGAGATTGTGAAGGTCCAAAGAAGAGCGGCAAGATTCGTGACTGGTACATTTAGCCAACGCGAGAGCGTTAGAAATCTCATAGAAAGTTTGAAGTGGGACACACTTGCAGGTAGACGACGCGCTAAACAGAAGGGGTTGCTCTCTAAATTCCGAAATCCAATCTTCACCGAGGATGTGGAGCGTATATTATTACCACCAACTTTCAAATCGCGTAATGATCATCATTCAAAGAGAAGGGAAATAAGAGCTCGTACTGAGGCGTTCAGACAGTCGTTTAACCCTCGCGCGATCCGCGAGTGGAACAGAGGGGGGGGGGGGGGGGGGGGTGTTCAAATGGTTGGTTCAAATGGCTCTGAGTACTATGGGACTTAACATCTGAGGTCATCAGTCCCCTAGAACTTAGAACTACTTAAACCTAACTAACCTAAGGACATCACACACATCCATGCCCGAGGCAGGATTCGAACCTGCGACCGTAGCAGTCGCGCGGTTCCGGACTGCGCGCCTAGAACCGAGAGACCACTGCGGCCGGCCGGGGGGGGGGGGGGGGAATATGACTTTGGCGCCACACACCGCTTGGTGGCTAGCGGAGTATATATGTAGATGTATGGTTCAAATGGCTCTGAACACTATGGGACTTAACTTCTAAGGTCATCAGTCCCCTAGAACTTAGAACTACTTAAACCTAACTAACCTAAGGACATAACACACATGCCCGAGGCAGGATTCGAACCTGCGACCGTAGCGATCGCGTGATTCCAGACTGTACCGCCCAGAACCGCTCGGCCGCCATGGCCGGCTATGTAGCTGTAGATGTTCTTTCGTTTCGCCTCTTCGCTCCGGCGTTTGTGGTTACGCCAGAACAGACTGGATGGCAGAGTCAGCGATCGCATTGCGCCCGCGAAGGCTACACCATGAACTAATACGGGTGTTTAATCATAAGTCTTTACCTGGTACCTCAGAACCGCTTGTGGTATTGATCTCTAAATGTAATCATTTCACGTATAACATACGCACTGTTTCAACAATAAATTTTCATTGAAATGGAAATCTATAAAGGGTGCACAATTTTTTTCCGGCAGTGTATTATGCTCTGCTACGTAGCAGTTGGTTCTACGTAGTTACAGAGCAAGAGTCGCTTCGGCAGAATCTCTGCTCTCGCTCGAGAAGTCTATGGCGCGCAGGTCGCCCACCGTCACTCTCAAGCGTCTAAGCAGGCGTAGGCGTAAAGACGACGGCGCAGAAGACTCGGGCATGCGGTCTTTTTGCTCGCCTCGCGATGGGCGCTCACTCAGCCAACTGATAAGCCACAGGATGTTCCCCGGAAAACATCGCGCAGTTTTTTGTCCTCGCGATGGAATGTCTACGTAGAAGGCGGTCGCTCTCTGCTGTGCGGGCATGACTCAGAGCAGAGCGATTGCATAATTACTTTTTACTGTCCCTCTCTTCTGTAACGAAATATGAAGCAGGAACTCAATAACTGTTACGATTAATTACCCCACGTTAGTTTCGTGGAATCAGGTCCCCACTAACCACTCCCGTGGCATTACGAAGGGATGCTGAAATGTTCCTGGCTTTGACTAGAAAGAACAAATCTAGAGTTTTGAAATTTCTCATTTGTTCAATATATCCTCCCATGAGACTGATACACTTGGTGCATCACTGTTTCAGCTTTTCTAGTTCAGAAACATATAGTAGTCGGTGGGGGCTAGGTCTAGCTAGAATGGGGATGGTTGAGCAGTTGGAATTCCAAAGTCGTCAATTTGGCAGCTGCAACCTTGGACGTAAATACAGGTGCATTGTCATACAACAAAAGAATCCTTTGGTCAACTTCTATCTGCGTTTATTCTTAATTGCTTCCTTCAGCTGGTGTAGGCGGTTAGCATAATATTGTCTGGTTGTATAAATCCCTGAGGTAAATAGCTCATCAACAGAATGCCGTCCTTGTCACAGAGAACAGACGCCATCACTTTTCTTGACGATTTCTGGGTGCGGAACATCTTCGGCCGTGGAGAGCGCTATAGCACCATTATTTTGATTATTCCTTGGTTTCAGAGTCATAAAAGTGAAGCCAGCTTTTATCCCCAGTCACTAACCTCGCAAAAAAAAAAAAAAAAAAAAGGTATCTGGAGCTTCAAAATAGCGCAAAATGGATTTTGATGTCTCAGCGCACTCCTTCCGCGAATAGCTCAAACATTTCGACACCTATTCGCAGAAAGCTTGCGTATACCTCGGATTGTGGTGATAATGAAACCAACGCGCTGCCGGGAGACGTCCAGCATCTCGGCTGTCTTTTTGGAGGATATTCGTCGGTCCTGAAGAATCAGCTCATGGACTGCATCGGATGTTGCAGCGAGAGCGACCACTGAGGGGCTCGTCTCCAATAGTGAAATGACCAGTCTTGAAACGAGATATCCAAGTTTTCGCAGTGCTGAAGGAAGTAAACGTCTCTCCCAGTGTTTGTGACATCACAGTGTGAATGTCCTTCGCGGTCTTCCCCTGAAGAAACAAAATCCTCATGACGGCCCATAACTCCAATGATGAGAAACTTGCTTCTGACTCTGTCATCTCTGCTAACACCAGCAACTCAACAAATTGTACGAATAGTGAACACCTGATATTTACAGTGTCACATGTTAAGATTTCAGGCCCTCAATTGAGTCTTCATTCGTTTTCATATTTCAACTACAAGGCAACAAAGCCAGGAACTTTCAATACCCCCTTACATTCAACCTAATTTGAAAAGTTTAAAAATAGAAATTTTTGGAAACTTATTCCAAATTCCATCTTGCTTTGTCGCTACTACTGCCTAGCAGATGAAATTTGGAACATCTGTCATACCATTTGGCGGTTTAGCACACACACGTACATACACACACACACAGCGCGCGCGCGCGCGTACACACACACACACACACACACGCACACACGCACCAATTGCCAATTGTAAAATCGATGTTTTCCTGCGTTACGTGGCGCAAACTGAATTTAAAGACCAGCAAGGAGATTCATCAACAGTTTCATTGAAACCAGCTGAAAAACATTTCAAAGGAATGTATGCTGATTAAATACGTCAAAAAAAGTTTTGCATCACACCGGTTCCCAGAACTTCTGAAGACAGACGTGGACTGTGGATATTGTATCACAGACACAGTCCCTTTGACTGTTCATAGATGTCACTAAACCCGCCCAAAGACGTAAACAACCATGCACGAGCAGCGCCTATTAGAAGGAAGGTGCCCGACAGCCGATCAGTTCCAGTCATTCCACCCGGAAGGAGGTACACGGCTCGTGTTGTCTGTAGTTCAACCATGCCTAGATGGTCAATACCGCAGATCGATCGCGTCCGCGTTGTTACTTTGTGCCAGGAAGGGCTCTCAACAAGGGAAGTGTTCAGGCGTCTCGGAGTGAACCAAAGGATGTACAGAGAGACAGGAACTGTCGATGACATTCCTCGCTCAGGCCGCCCAAGGGCTACCACTGCAGTGTATGACCACTACCTACGGATTGATGCTCGTAGGTACCCTGACAGCAACGCCACCATGTTGAATAATGCCTTTCGTGCAGCCACAGGATGTCGTGTTACGACTCACTGTGCGAAATAGGCTGCATGATGGCGCAACTTCACTCCCGACGTCCATGGCGAGGTCCATCCTTGCAACCACGACACCATGCAGCGCGATACAGATTGGCCCAACAACATGCCGAATGGACCGCTTAGGATTGGCATCACGTTCTCTTCACCGATGAGCGTCGCATATGCCTTCAACCAGACAATCGTCGGAGACTCAAACCCGGTCAGGCTGAAAGCCTTAGATACGCTGTCCAGCGAGTGCAGCAAGGTGTTTTGGGGTGGCATTATGTGAGGCCGACGGACGCCGCTGGCGGTCATGAAAGGCGCCGTAACGGCTGTACGATACGTGAATGCCATCCTCCGACCGCTAGTGTAACCATATCGGCAGCATATTGGCGAAGCTTTCGTGTCCATGGACGACAGTTCTCGCCCCCGTAGTGCACATCTTGTGAATGACTTCCTTCAGGATAACGACATCGTTCGACTAGAAAGGCGAGCGTGTTCTCTAGACATGAACCCTATCGAACATGCCTGGGATAGATTGAAAAGGGCTGTTATGGACTCTGAGGGATCTGCGTTGAATCGCCGTTGAGGGGTGGGACAATCTGGCAAGCAAGACAGCTGCAAACGCAACAATGACAAAAGTTTCTGAATCATGAATGAATAAATAATACACAGGTCATAAAACCTACTGAACACACGAGTCTTGATGAACTTGTGGATAGTATGCCACGACGAACACAGGCATGCATTACTGCAAGAGGACGTGCTTCTGGGTTTTTAGAGGTACTGGTGTGTACAGCAGACTGGACCCCCCCACCAATTCTGAAGATCTCGCTGTATGGTGGTATAACATGCAATGTGTGGTTTTCATGAGCAACAAAAAGGGCGGAAATGATGTTTATGTTGATCTCTATTCCAGTTTTCTGTACAGGTTCCGGAACTCTCGGAACCGAGGTAATGCAAAACTTTTTTCAATGTGTGTATAAGTACTGTATTAAAATACACTCCTGGAAATCGAAAAAAGAACACATTGACACCGGTGTGTCAGACCCACCATACTTGCTCCGGACACTGCGAGAGGGCTGTACAAGCAATGATCACACGCACGGCACAGCGGACACACCAGGAACCGCGGTGTTGGCCGTCGAATGGCGCTAGCTGCGCAGCATTTGCGCACCGCCGCCGTCAGTGTCAGCCAGTTTGCCGTGGCATACGGAGCTCCATCGCAGTCTTTAACACTGGTAGCATGCCGCGACAGCGTGGACGTGAACCGTATGTGCAGCTGACGGACTTTGAGCGAGGGCGTATAGTGGGCATGCGGGAGGCCGGGTGGACGTACCGCCGAATTGCTCAACACGTGGGGCGTGAGGTCTCCACAGTACATCGATGTTGTCGCCAGTGGTCGGCGGAAGGTGCACGTGCCCGTCGACCTGGGACCGGACCGCAGCGACGCACGGATGCACGCCAAGACCGTAGGATCCTACGCAGTGCCGTAGGGGACCGCACCGCCACTTCCCAGCAAATTAGGGACACTGTTGCTCCTGGGGTATCGGCGAGGACCATTCGCAACCGTCTCCATGAAGCTGGGCTACGGTCCCGCACACCGTTAGGCCGTCTTCCGCTCACGCCCCAACATCGTGCAGCCCGCCTCCAGTGGTGTCGCGACAGGCGTGAATGGAGGGACGAATGGAGACGTGTCGTCTTCAGCGATGAGAGTCGCTTCTGCCTTGGTGCCAATGATGGTCGTATGCGTGTTTGGCGCCGTGCAGGTGAGCGCCACAATCAGGACTGCATACGACCGAGGCACACAGGGCCAACACCCGGCATCATGGTGTGGGGAGCGATCTCCTACACTGGCCGTACACCACTGGTGATCGTCGAGGGGACACTGAATAGTGCACGGTACATCCAAACCGTCATCGAACCCATCGTTCTACCATTCCTAGACCGGCAAGGGAACTTGCTGTTCCAACAGGACAATGCACGTCCGCATGTATCCCGTGCCGCCCAACGTGCTCTAGAAGGTGTAAGTCAACTACCCTGGCCAGCAAGATCTCCGGATCTGTCCCCCATTGAGCATGTTTGGGACTGGATGAAGCGTCGTCTCACGCAGTCTGCACGTCCAGCACGAACGCTGGTCCAACTGAGGCGCCAGGTGGAAATGGCATGGCAAGACGTTCCACAGGACTACATCCAGCATCTCTACGATCGTCTCCATGGGAGAATAGCAGCCTGCATTGCTGCGAAAGGTGGATATACACTGTACTAGTGCCGACATTGTGCATGCTCTGTTGCCTGTGTCTATGTGCCTGTGGTTCTGTCAGTGTGATCATGTGATGTATCTGACCCCAGGAATGTGTCAATAAAGTTTCCCCTTCCTGGGACAATGAATTCACGGTGTTCTTATTTCAATTTCCAGGAGTGTATAATGGAATTATTTATTGTAATAGACAGGTACATGGACATTATTAGACATTAATTTTCGCGTCATACTAAGCATAGATACTTGTAGTATCCTCAAATATGACACGTTGTTCATATGTGACACGTCGTTGTCGTCGGAGGACTTTGATGTGTATCTCAACGTAGTCCATCCTGTGCCAGTCTCTTCGTCTCTGCATAACTACAGCAACCTCCGTCCACTTTAAAATGCTTACTGTAGTCAAGCCATGGTGTTATCTACAATTTTTACGCCACCACACTTCCCCCCACTATCGAATTAATTGCTCCTCGGTGCGTCAGAGTAGGTGCTATCAACCTATTCCTTCTTCTACTCAAGTTAGGCCGTAAATGTATTTTCTCCCCAATTTCATTCAGCACCTGCTGATTAGTTACTGGATTTACTCCTCTAATATGTTTATCCTACATGTTTCACTTAGTATAAGGCTACGCTCCAGACAATTATTTGCAGAAAATACTTCGTATCACTTAAATCTACAGTCGATGTAGAGATATTTCCCTTTTCCGGAAAAGCTTGTCTTACTACTGTCTGTCTACATTATGTATGCTCCTTTTAACGTCGTCAGTTAGTTTCTCCACAAACAGCAAAGCTCGCTGCTACTAGAACGTTGACCTCTTCTAATTCTCTCAGCATCACCTCTTTTAATTCGACTACACTCAATTGCCATTGTTTTACTTTTATTAATGTTATTCTTATAAATTCTTTCCAAAACGTTATACGTTTAGTTCAATTGAGCCTTCACGTCCTCTGCTGTCTGTTTTTACTTCCGGCTGAAATTTAACTTCCTCTCCAGATCCTTCCTTCCAACTTCAGGAACAGAAAGAGTCCAGGTGGGCACGAACAAACAGTTCGGACACACTGCAGTAATAGGGAATTATTCACAGGGCCACGAATTGCTTTATTTCAGTCTTCAGTAGGAGAATGGATATTATGAGTGTAATGTGGAATCAATCTCTAAAGTGGCTCTACTCATGCAGAGATTTTTTCGCCTGTGCTGTAATAACATTCCGTGCTAATCTGACCGTGTGCAATGAAAATGATACCATAACGGGACGCACTGTAATAACAATACCAATTATATGATATCAGTCTTGGTTAGGAGAATGGAGATCATTCAAGGATCGTGAAATCAATATCCAAAGTGAGTTGATGGAGAGATTCTATTTCTATAGTGTAATAACGTCTGGAATAATCTGCCTTTGTGCAACGAAAGTGTTGCTACAACAGGACGTAATCTAATAACTAAACAAAATGAGCTAACCATTTCCCTGAATCATGTCCAGTGAAAAGCCGCTAAATGACGTAGTTGGAGATACACTTATTCAGTTATTGTGCTGCTTATGGTCAGCGAGTAAAATCAATGGCATTTTGTGTGTGTGTGTGTTTTAATGACCGGGAAAATCACCAGTGACTTACAATAGCGACCATTTCAGGATTTTTATTCGCTGAGTATGTCCATGTAAAGGATAATGTAAATGAGCAGTCCGTCATAAACGCGATCTGCCATGCCGTATATTGCTTCTAAAAATCACAATTTTTTTTTTTTGCCGTTGCGGATAGGGGAAAGGATACTATATAGTGAAGCACTTGCCTTTGAAATACGCTGTTGTACCAAATTCGGCCAGAATTTAAATGCCAGGCTGAAGATAGGCTGTTTGTTATGGCGAACATTTTGGATGTGGTGTTTAGATGGCCTTCACGCTCAGAAACAGAATTCGAGACACAGACAATTACAGCCCGAAAACGCAAAGAATACTATGCAGGAAGTGTCATTCGCCCAGAGTAGGTTAAAGCATCCAGTGGCATAACCGCATGACAGACACTGCACTGGGAAGTGCTCAACCCACTGCCTGAACCTCACTCAGCGGGACTATGGCTTCGTTCCAAATATGAATTTATTTATAAAAACCTTAAACATAATTTGGAACAGAAACTGAGGAGAACTACAAGTTGCTTTGCAGCAAAACTGTAATTGCAGTA
This sequence comes from Schistocerca nitens, assembly GCF_023898315.1. Classification (NCBI taxonomy): domain Eukaryota; kingdom Metazoa; phylum Arthropoda; class Insecta; order Orthoptera; family Acrididae; genus Schistocerca; species Schistocerca nitens. The sequence goes on along the minus strand of NC_064621.1, from coordinate 150,449,222 downwards.
TTACGATGATACTTTCACTGAAAATTTTTAAGGATTTATAGCTTCGTCGTTTGCTAATGACTGTTTCGCCCTTTGAGAGTTACCGTACCTCATATCTATTCATATTGTAAGGTGTAGTGTGTCTCTACTGGGGTGCAGCGTATTATCTTTCTCTGCCGACATTCTTTTCCATTTCGTATGTAGAAAGTTCAATAAGAAGTAGGTTAGAGCCTTCCGCACATGATGAACCAACGACAGGGATCAGTAAGAAAAATAATAAGCAAAAAGATTTGAAACTATGATTATAGTCTGAGGTGACAGAAGTCGTGGGACACCTCCTAGTATCGTGTCGAACTTCTTTTTTCCCGGTGTAGTGTAGCAACTCCACGTGGCATGTACTCAACAAGTCTTTGGAAACACCCTGCAGATATATTGAGCCACGCTGCCTCCAGAGCCGTTCATAATTGCGAAAGAGTTGCCGGCGCAGGATTCTGAGCACGAACTGACCTCTCCATTATGTCCGATAAATGTTCGATGGGTTTCAAGTCGGGCGATCTGCGTGGCCAAATTATTCGCTCGAATTGTCCAGAATGTTATACAAACCCATCGCGAACAATTGCGGCCCTGTGACATGGTTCATTGTCATCCATAAAAATTGCATCGTTATTTGGGATTATGATGTCCACGAATGGCTCCAAATGGTCTCCAAGTCGCCGAGCAGTTAATCATTGGTTCAGTTGGACCAGAGGACCTATTCCGTTCCTTGTAAACACGGCCCACACTATTATGGAGCCAACACCAGTTTGCACAGTGCCATGTTGACAACTTGCGGCTTCGTGAGGTCTGCGCCGCACTCAGACCCTACCGTCACTTCTTATCAACTGAAATCGGGGCTCATCTGACCAGGCCACGGTTTTCCAGTCGTCTAAGGACCAACCGATACTGTCACGAGCCCAGAAGAGGAGCTACAGGCGATGTCGTGCTATTAGCAAAGGCACTTGCGTCGCTCATCTGCTGCCACAACCCATTAACGCCAAATTCCGCCACACTGTCCAAGCGGATACGTTCGCCGTACGTCGCCCATTGATTTCTGCCGTTATTTCACACAGAGTTGCTTCTCTGTTAGCACTGACAACTCTACGCAAATGCTGCTGCTCTCGGTCGTTAAGTGAAGGCCGTCTGCTACTAAGTTGCTCGTAGTGAGAGGTAATGCCTGAAATTTGGCATTCTCGACACACTCTTGACACTGTGAACCACCAGAGTAGCAATGATAACTTCGCCAATCCACTGCCCTTCTATATCTTCTGTACGCGATACTACCGCCATCTGTTTATGTGCATTTCGCTATCCCATGACTTTTGTCACCTCAGTGTAGTTTGCTTATTATCTGCAACATTGACTTATAAAACATAAACAAGTTTCTAACTCACAATTCAACAAGAACTGATATTTTGATCAGACAGAATGGGCATATTATAAGCGAGACGGAACAGTTCAAGATCCTAGGCGTACGGATAGGTAGTAAGCTGTTGTGGAAAGCCCATGTTCAGGATCTTGTTCACAAACTAAATGCTGCTTTATTTACCATTAGAACAGTATCTGAAATAAGTGACAGCACAACACGAAAAGTAGTCTACTTCGCATATTTTCATACGCTTGTGTCATATGGTATTATTTTTTGGTGTAATTCTTCTGATTCAAAAATGGTATTTTTGGCTCAAAAACGGGCTGTTCGAGTATATGTGGTGTAAGTTCGAGAACCTCTTGTCCACCCCTATTCAATAGTCTGGGAATTCTGACATTGCCCTCACAGTATATATTTTCTTTAATGTCGTTTGTTGTTGGCAATATTAGCTTATTCCCAAGATTTAGCAGCTTTCACTCAGTTAACACTAGGCAGAAATCAAATCTGCATGTGGAATGCACTTCCTTGACTCTTGTGCAGAAAGGAGTGCAGTATTCTGCTGCATCCATTTTCAATAAGCTACCACAAGAACTCAAAACTCTTAGCTGTAGCCCAAACGTTTTTAAGTCTAAACTGAAGAGTTTCCTCATGGCTCCCTCCCTCTATTCTGTCGAGGAGCTCCTGGAAGAGCTGAAAAATTAAGCAAATTCCAGTGTTACATTGTTGATTTTCTTTATTTAAACTTACGAGTTGTCGCCTGAATACGTATCTTGTATTTCATTTTATCTGTTTCTACTATAGTGTTATAAATTCATGTATTGACTCGTTCCATGACCATGGAGACTTCTCCTTAATTTGGTCCCACGGAACAATAAATAAATAAAAACGATCCATTATAAATATGGAATGCTATGATGGTTATCCAGAAAGTAAGTTCCGATCGGTCGCCAAATGGACACCACAGTGAAAACCCGACGAAGCTTTGCACAGATGTGTTGGGTAGTGTCTCTTGTATGACCGTCGATCGTATCAAGAGGCTTCGCCTTAATGAATGCAGCCCACCTAACATAACTGCCACGCACGTCCTTCTTCGTGGCGATTCTCAGCCGCACTCTTCAGGGGTAGTGAAGACGCTGCTGCAACCTTTTCGATGGGAAGTGTTCGATCACCCACAACATAGCCCTAATTGGCTCGTCCTGAGTATCATCTCCGTTCATATGAAACTCTGGATACAAAGACAACACTTGGGCGTAGGCTAGATGCTATAGACCAGTGTAGAGAATTATCGGAAAGCACAGGCGGCTTATTTCTATGACGATGGTGCTGGAAATTTGGTATAACGCTCCGACAAATGTCTAAGTCGGAGCGGCGACTATGTAGGGAAGTATCTGGAGAGTGTAGCTGACTCTTGCACATAAAATGTTTCTGATTTTCACTGTGGTTTCCATTTAGCGACCGATCGGAACTTACTTTTGGACAACCCTCGAATTATTGGTACTATCTATCCAAAACTTGAAAGAATTTAAATTAAATATTTGACCTGGATAGCTACTTCGCCACTTTCTGAAAGATTATATTTAGATTAAAGTTCAGTCTTGATCACGTTATGTCTGTTTTAATGAGTAACCGGTTTAGGTTTTTTTCTAGAAAACCATCATCAGACCTGTGAATAAATTTTAAGAAATACTAGATACCAATCTTTAAATGAATGAAAAAGTCTAATGATGTCAAAATTTTTAACAAAATAAAATAAAATTAGTTATACCCATTGGCTCCCTTGGGTTGGTAGGTGGAGCTCTCCTTGCTGCTGTGCAGTCAACTGATGGTTATGAGTGCTGAGCACGAGCTTAAATATGCAGAGGCTCCGCCTACTTCCTGTCACACTACTTCATAACTGCCAATCAGCGTTCATAATATGACGCCATCGTCAAAATATAAAAGTAGAAAATACTTTCTTGGCACACTAAGTTATCTTTTGGGCAGTGTTCTGCGGTTCACCTTTCATCATCATATATAATTAACTGGTCATCGGCGAATAAACAAGTGTTTATTTTTGTTTTGTGTGATACTTTTAAACTACGGTATTGCAGGCGACACTCTCGTCTGATCTCCTCATTTACATGGACGTTGTCATTATTTTGAGCCAGTTCTGATCTTTAATGTTGTATTTTTATATACGCCTTTTAGTACGAGAATGATATGCCTGGGTTACCCTCTGTATTCCATTACATTCCAGAGAAGTTGTCTGTGCATTCGGCCAAACGCCTTCCTATAATCTGGAAACACTATGTTGTTTCCGTTGTTATACTCTCTTTTTTCCCTGCAAGTTATTTTATAATGAGGGCGCTGTCGATGCAAGACTTGCCATTTCTAAAACCATTCTGCTCCTCTGAAATAACTACTCATTTACTATTTATGTTTTAGAGACCGTTCTGGTGCAGATCTTATACAACGCAGCTATGAAATTTATACCTCTGCAATTTCCGCATTCCTTTCTGTTTCCTTTTTTGGAGAGTAGTATAACAATGGCATTACTCCTTTCATCTGAGATTTTCCTCTGCGAATTTATTTATTTATTTACTGGTGGTCTTTGGACAAGCTCCACTCAGCGAGAGTCCAGTACATTACATGTTACAAATTAAAAGGATTATCCAGTGACGTACACACGTACATCCAAGACTCGCATAGAATATTTATATTGGTTGTGTACATCACAGTTAAATCGCGATGCGTTCAGTCACCAAAAAGTTTTATCCATGTAACATACAGTGACACATCATGCTCTGCGAGTAGTGTCTACATTCTGGTAGGCACCATCCTCTGCGGCAATTCTGTTGTCGCGTGGTGTCGCGGTGGGCAGCCGAACATGACGTGGTCGATGCCCTCCTCTGCGCTACAGTCATATAGGGATCAGTCAATCAGTCGTAGCAGGTAGAAATGCAGTTGGAACCGTCCGTGGTTAAAGCAGAAGCGGAACACGGCAACGAGAGACTTTCTGTGATACATACCAAGGGTGTGCCACGGTCATGCGGAAATACTTCTTTATACAGCTACGTAAGACCTTCCCATTTATTGGTACGATATTGTTCCACAATGTACTAATCTGGCGCTCCACGTCTTGCAGAAGGTGCGCGTAATTAACATGTTCATGCGTCTCTGTCCAATGGCGGATGACACTCGAGTTTTGACAATTAGCGTCGACATATGCATTGCCCCTTACACCACGGTGCCCCTTTATGCACAGCAAAGAGATCGTCTTGTTGCGACGCTGCAGTACAGTCTATAAACTGGAATTCCAATTAATTGTCGGTAATATTGACATCATCACTCTGTATGAGTGGAAATGTTGATCGCGAGTCTGTCAGAATAGTTATTTTATCCAAGCTGTCAGCATATTTAAGTCTCTCTAGCACTGCTGTGAGCCCTACTGAAGTATCGAGGCTTCAGAACAGATTTGTAATTGGGCTGTATGGCTTGTCTGTTCGTGGTAATATGCGCTTCCGACGCCATCTGCAGTACGTGATGTATCTGTGTAGAGACGGTACGAATGTTCCCAACCGCTTAGAAAGTTCTTTAAGAGGTGCAGGCTCATATTAGATTCCACGTATGGTATAAGCGCTCTAATGTGTAAATCTGTTGTATTCCTGTAATCTATTACGAAACTATGACGAAGCGAAACTGTTGCAGTACGCCGACACATTGGTGAAATATGATAGTGGTGGAAGATTTTATATAAATCAGTATCTACTAGCGAATCATTTCCCTGGCAATATCCAAATACTCGAAAAAAAAGGGTCTTGCCCAAATGCGGACATTTGAGTAGATAACCAGTAGATGTTATAAAAGTTCGGCGTACTAATCTTCAGAAACATGCAACAAGTTTTTTTAACTTAAAAGGAGACCAAAGAGCAATCGAATTTTTGTAATTTTTTTTTATATTTGTGGTATGTGAAGGTCAGAACTCAAATATCAGTCCACCTAAGCCGTTCGATGCAAGTCTTAAACACACGCGAGAAAACCGACTTCGAGGTTTCCCGAGAGCTTTTAATACCCAAAACTACGCTCGATTTTTCGACAGGACATGTGGCTCTGTAGTAGAACGCTTATCTTCCATGTAGTGGCTCTGGATTCGATTCACAGCCAAGGCAATTTTTTAAATAAAGCTGCTCGTTCTGCGAGAATTGCTGTAAAGCATAAAATGCATAAAGATGGAAAAAAATCGGTAGCGCTCGGAACTGGTAACCGCTGGTTCGAGTCTCGCTTTAGAAATATAAAATTCATTAAATATATGTTAGTTAACTTGTATTTGCCAACGGCATTGCCGCAGTGGATACACCGGTTCCCGTCAGATCACCGAAGTTAAGCGCTGTCGGGCGTGGCCGGCACTTGGATGGGTGACCATCTGGGCCGCCATGAGCTGTTGCCATTTTTCGGGGTGCACTCAGCCTCGTGATACCAACTGAGGAGCTACTCGACGGAATAGTAGCGGCTCCGGTCAAAGAAAACCATCATAACGACCGGGAGAGCAGTGTGCTGACCACACGCCCCTCCTACCCGCATCCTCATCTGAGGATGACACGGCGGTCGGATGGTTCCGATGGGCCACTTGTGGCCTGAACGCGGAGTGCTTAATTACCTTGTATTTAATGGAAAATTCACCTCTTCTTATTTCTAATTATAGATTGCACTCAAAAATCCAGTTTTCATTCCAACGATAAATTCTTAATTATGATTTTTTACAAAAGATTGTTGATAAAGATTGTTTAAATTCAAAGAACATTTCAAATTAAATTTTTCAATCTTTATGTATTTTAGACTTTATGGAAATGCTCATATAATATGCAATTTCGTTTAAAAATTTGCATCAGCTGGGAATCGAACATGGCAACCCCATGTGGCACACGAGCATTCTGTCACACAGCTACCCGTTTCATCCTACTAACTTCAGTTAGTTTTGGGTGTTACAGAAACTTGGAAAACTTCAAAGTCGACGTCCGCGAGAGTTTTTAAGAGCTTCATCGAACTGTTTTGCATGACTGATATTTCAGTTCAGTACTTCACGCGCCATAAACATAAAAAAATACAAAAATCCGATTGTTTAAAGAACATTACGAATTGCGTTTTTCCATCTTTATGTATTTTACGCTTTACGGAAATGCTAGCATAAAATGCCACTTTGTTAAAAAATTTGCATCAGCCGGGAGGGGAACACGCCACCACCAAATGGGATGCGAGGAATCTACACGTTTCATCTTAAAAATTTCACTTGGTTTGGGGTGTTATAGTCAGTCGCAAAACTTCAAATTTGACTTTCTCGAGAATTTTTGAGAGCCGTAACTGTTTTGGGTGAACTGATATTTCAGTTCTGCCCTTCATGTACCATAAATACACTACTGGCCATTAAAATTGCTACACCAAGAAGAAATCCAGATGATAAACAAGTATTCATTGGACAAATATATTATACTAGAACTTACATGTGATTACATTTTCACGCAATTTGGGTGCATAAATCCTGAGAAATCAGTACCCAGAACCACCACCTCTGGCCGTAATAACGGCCTTGATACCCCTGGGCATTGAGTCAGAGCTTGGATGGCATGTACAGGTACAACTGCCCATGCAGCTTCAACACGATACCATAGTTCATCAAGAGTAGTGACTGGCGTATTGTGACGAGCCAGGTGCTCGGCCACCATTGACCAGAAGTTTTCAATTGGTGAGAGATCTGGAGAATGTGCTGGCCAGGGCATCAGTCGAACATTTTCTGTGTCCAGAAAGGCCCGTACAGGACCTGCAACATGCGGTCGTGCATTATCCTGCTGAAATGTAGGGTTTCGCAGGGATCGAATGAAGGGTATAGCCACGGGTCGTAACACATCTGAAATGTAACGTCCACTGTTCAATGCCGTCAATGCGAACAAGAGGTGCCCGAGACGTGTAACCAATGGCACCCCATACCATCACGCTCGGTGATACGCCAGTATGGCAATGACGAATACACGCTTCCAATATGCGTTCACCGCGAGTCGCCAAACACGGATGTGACTATCATGATGCAGTAAACAGAACCTGGATTCATCCGAAAAAATGACGTTTTGCCATTCGTGCACCCAGGTTCGTCGTTGAGTACACCATCGTAGGCGCTCCTGACTGTGATGCAGCGTCAAGGGTAACCGCAGCCATGGTCTCCGAGTTGATACTCCATGCTGCTGCAAACGTCGTCGAACTGTTCATGCAGATGGTTGTTGTCTCGCAAACGTCCGCATCTGTCGACTCAGGGATCGAGACGTGGCTGCACTATCCGTTACAGCCATGCGGATAAGATGCCTTTCATCTCGACTGCTAGTGATACGAGGCCGTTGGGATCCATCACGGCGTTCCGTATTACCCTCCTGGACCCACTGATTCCATATTCTGCTAACAGTCATTGGATCTCGACGAACGCGAGCAGCAATGTCGCGATACGATAAACCGCAATCGCGATAGGCTACAATCCGACCTTTATCAACGTCGGAAACGTGATGGTACGCATTTCTCCTGCTTACACAACAACGTTTCACCAGGCAACGCCGTTCAACTGCTGTTTGTGTGTAAGAAATCGGTTGGAAACTTTCCTCATGTCAGCAAGTTGTAGGTGTCGCCACCGGCGCCAACCTTGTGTGAATGCCCTGAAGAGCTAATGATTTGCATATCACAGCATCTTCTTCCTGTCGGTTAAATTTCGCGTCTGCAGCAAATCTTCGTAGAGTAGCAATTTTAATGGCCGGTAGTGTACAAAAAAATACAAAAATCGGGTTCCCGTGTGGTTTCCTTGTTAGCCAATTTCCCGAAGGGTTTCGTTACTCTTTTAACACCTTGTATCTGATCAGTATAAAATCCAGAGCGAGAGCCTTTGTCGTGCGTGGCGCTCCGCAGCCGCTGCCCGCTGTGCTCTGACCGCCCTCTGATTGGCCGCGGGATGTTGTGTTGCAGCTGAGCTCGACGCGCTTCCCGGTGGTGTTCAAGATCGGCCACGCCCACGGCGGCCTGGGGAAGGTCAAGGTGGACACCAACAGCGACTTCCAGGACATGGCGAGCGTGGTGGCCGTCGCGGGCACCTACTGCACCGTGGAGCCCTACGTAGACTCCAAGTACGACATCCACGTGCAGAAGATCGGGCCCAACTACAAGGCCTTCATGTGAGTGTTTCTCTCCGCACCCAGTCTGCGGGACCTTGATACCGGCTTCTTCTACACCTACAGCGTGACAATTATTCAACTATATGAAATAAAATGGTCGTAACTTCTGAACGGTTTGCATTAGGACGTTCAAACTGCACGGTTGGCCGCGAGGCATGATGGGAATTAGTACGCGGTATGTGGTTTGGCAGAGGATCAAGTAGGTAAGAAGACGAGGGCTAGTAGAAATCCTTGGGTAACAGAAGAGATATTGAATTTAATTGATGAAAGGAGAAAATACAAAAATGCAGTAGATGAAGCAGGCAAAAAGGAATACAACCGTCTCAAAAATGGGATCGACAGGAAGTGCAATATGGCTAAGCAGGGATGGCTAGAGGACAAATGTAAGGATGTAGAGGCGTATCACACTAGGGGCAGTTAGATATTACCTACAGGAAAATTAAAGAGACCTTTGGAGAAAAGAGAACCGCTTGCATGAAGATCAAGAGCTCAGATGGAAATCCAGTTCTAAGCAAAGAAGGGAAAGCAGAAATGTGGAAGGAATATATAGAGTGTCTATACAGGGGCGATGTTCTTGAGGACAATATTATGTGAATGGAATAGGATGTAGCTGAAGATGAAATGGGAGATATGATACTGCGTGAAGAGTTTGACAGAGCACTGAAAGACCTAAGTCGAAACAAGGCCCCGGGAGTAGACAACTTTCCATTAGAACTATTGATAGCCTTGGGAGATCCTGTCCTGACAAAACTCTACCATCTGGTGAGCAAGATGTACGAGACAGGCGAAATACCCTCAGACTTCAAGAAAAATATAATAATTCCAATCCCAAAGAAAGCAGGTGTTGACAGATGTGAAAATTACCGAACTATCAGTTTAATAAGTCACAGTTGAAAAATACTAATGTGAATTCTTTACATACGAATGGAAAAACTCGTAGAAGCCGACCTCGGAGAAGATCAGTTTGGATTCCGTAGAAATGTTAGAACACGTGAGGCGTTACTGACCCTCCGACTTATCTTAGAAAATAGGTTAAGGAAAGGCAAACCTATGCTTCTAGCATTTGTAGACTTAGAGAAGGCTTTTGACAATGTTGACTGGACTACTCTCTTTCAAATTCTGATGGTGGCAGGGGTAAAATACAGGGAGCGAAAGGCTATTTACAATTTGTACAGAAACCAGATGGCAGTTATAAGAGCCGAGGAGCATGAAAGGGAAGCAGTCGTTGGGAAGGAAGTGAGACAGGGTTGTAGCCTATCCACGATGTTATTCAATTTGTATATTGAGCAAGCAGTAAAGGAAACAAAAGAAAAATTCGGAGTAGGAATTAAAATCCATGTAAAATAAATAAAAACTTTAAGGTTCGCCGATGACATTGTAATTCTGTCAGAGACAGCACAAGACCTGGAAGAGCAGCTGAACGGAATGGACAGTGTCTTGAAAGGAGGATATAAGATGAACATCAACAAAAGCAAAACGAGGATAATGGAATATAGTCGAATTAAATCGGGTGATGCTGAGGATATTAGATTAGGAAATGAGACGCTTAAAGTAGTAAACGAGTTTTGCTATTTGGGAAGCAAAATAACTAATGATGGTCGAAGTAGAGAGGATATAAAATGTAGACTGGCAATGGCAAGGAAAGCGTTTCTGAATAAGACAAATTTGTTAATATTGACTATAGATTTAAGTGTCAGGAAGTCTTTCCTGAAAGTATTTGTATGGAGTGTAGCCATGTATGGACGTGAAACGTGGACGATAAATAGTTTAGACAAGAAGAGAATAGAAGCTTTCGAAATGTGGTGCTACAGAAGAATGCTGAAGATTAGATGGGTAGATTACATAACTAATGAGGAGGTATTGAATGCAATTGGGGAGAAGAGAAATTTGTGTCACAACTTGACTAGAAGAAGGGATCGGTTGGTAGGACATATTCTGAGGCATCAAGGGATCACCAATTTAGTATTGGAGGGCAGCGTGGAGGGTAAAAATCGTAGAGGGAGACCAAGAGATGAATACACTAAGCAGCTCAGAAGGATGTAGGTTGCAGTAGTTACTGGGGGATGAAGAAGCTTGCACAGGATACAGTAACATGGAGTGCTGCATCAAACCAGCCTCTGGACTGAAGACCACCACCACAACAACAACAACAACAACAATATGTGGTTTGGTTTAACTACGAAGCCCACTTTCATTTGCATGGGTTCTTCAATAAGCAAAATTGGCGCATTTGGCGACTGAGAATCCGCATTTCGCGATTGAGAAGTCTCTTCACCCTCAGCGGGACTGTGTGGTGTGCAACGTCCAGTCACGGAATAATCGGCGTCGTATTCCTTGATGACACGTTGACTACCGAACGGTACATGAATGTTTTGCAAGATTATTTCATCCCCATTATCCAGAGTGACCCTAATCTCGATAAGATGTGGTTCATGCAGGACGGAGCTCGACCCCATCGAAGCAGGAGAGTGTTAGATATCCTCGAGGGGCACTTTGGGGACCACATTCTGGCTCTCGGATACCCAGAGGCCAGTGGCATGGGCCTCGATTGGCCGCCATATCCTCCGGATCTGAAAACATACGACTCCTTTTTGTGGGGCCATATTAAAGACAAGGTGTACAGCAATAACTCCAAAACCACTGCTGAGCTGAAAACAGCCATTCAGGAGGTCGTCGACAGAATCGATGTTCCGACACTTCAGCGGATCATGCAGAATTTCGCTATTCGTCTGCGCCACATCATCGCGAATTATGGCAGGCATATCGGACATGTCATAACCTAAATCCGAATATCTGCAGTGACGTTTACATGTTTAATAAAGTGTGTGCACGACGTAGTTTGTAACTAATTTACTTTTTTTCATATAGTTCAATAATTGTCACCTTGTACAACTGCATCTATATTCTACAAGCAGCTTTATTGCGTGTGGTGGAGGGTAATCGTTGTAGCATTTACTTCCCCTCTTTCTTGTTCCCTACGTAAATGCTGATATATACAAGGTTTATTTACAGAAGGTGATAGATACTAATGGATATACTGGGTGTCCCTCCTGAGAGCTGTCAGACCAATTTTCTCCAGTGTTTCAGCAGATATTTGCAATTCCGCTTTTGCAATGTGTAGCAAACAAATACTGAAACTTCCTGGCAGATTAAAACTTTGTACCGGGCCGAGACTCGAACTCGGGACCTTCGCCTTTCGCGGGAAAGTGCTCTACTGTCTGAGCTACCCAAGCACGACTCACACCCCGTCCTCACAGCTTTACTTCTACCAGTATCTCGTCTCCTACTTTCCAAACTTCACAGAAGCTTTTCTGCGAACCTTGCAGAACCAGCACTCCTGGGAGAAAGGATATTGCTGAGACATGGCTTAGCCACAGCGCGGGGGAAGAGCTTCTGTGAAGTTTGGAAGGTAGGAGACGAGATACTGATAGAAGTAAAGCTGTGAGGTCGGGGTGTGAGAGTGCTTGGGTAGCTCAGACGGTAGAGCACTTGCCCGCGAAAGCCGAAGGTCTCGAGTTCGAGTCTCAAAAATGGTTCAAATGGCTCTAGACACTATGGGACTTAACATCTGAGTTCATCAGTCCCCTAGAACTTAGAACTACTTAAACCTAACTAACCTAATGACATCACACACATCCATGCAGGATTCGAACCTGCGACCGTAGAGGTAGCGCGGTTCCAGACTGAAGCGCCTAGAACCGCTCGGCCACTCCGGCCGGCGTTCGAGTCTCGGTCCGGTACACAGTTTTAATCTGCGAGGAAGTTTCATATCAGCGCACACTCCGCTGCAGAGTGAAAATATCATTCTGGAAACAAATACTGTCCACCACGTCTTTTGCGAGACGCCCAAAGTCGACCGAAGGCGTCGGTTTGATTACCGTTACAAACAAAATTATTTCTAAATAGGAATATTATGCGCCCATTCGATTGAGTGGTGTCAAATTATTCTAGTGCGATATTTGTTTTGTCGATACATGTTAACGGGGACAATAAAACGCGAAGAATAACCAGAACTCCAGGAGCGACTGATCAGCGCTGCTGAATGGCGTTAACAGTCAGCGCAGGCCAAGACAGTGATAACGCTGCTAAAGTACTGGTTTCATGTTTTACTGTCCCTGTTAAAACATATCGATAAAACAAACATCGCACTAGACTAATTTGGGAGCGCTCTATCGAATGGGCGCGTAAAATGGCGCTTTGGAAATCATTTGTTTGTAGCTCGAAACAAACTGACGCTCTCCATCGACTCTGGGCGGCGCGTGAAAGACATGATGAGCAGTGTTTGGGCTGACACCAACTACACATTCCAAAAGCTAAATTGTAAATATCTACAGAAACACCAGAGAAAGTGCGCCAGATGACTCTTAGGAGGGACACGCTGCATCTAGTTTTCGAAATGAAGATGTTTAAAAAACAAAAGACGAGGAATAGAGTTCATAAAAAAAACCTTTTGTCATCGTCTACACCAATATTTCCCATGCCACAGTACAGTAGGTGGCGGAGGAGAGTACACACCGTAGAGCACTCATTTCCGCCCCCCCCCCCCCCCCCTTACATTCGCAGATTGTATACGAGATCAATACAGTCGTCACCCTGTGTAAAAGCCAGAATTTTTCTAATGTTCATTTGGGAAACGAGATGCAGTTTAGTGGAACATGTGCTAAGGTTCTAGGTATAGTTAACTTGGCTCTGGAAGATGGTACAGATCAGACGGCAGTCACCGAAAATTCCTTACAAGCGACCTGCAGTCTGCTGCAGGCCTCGGCTGTTGGCGCGCTACACGCGCAGCTTATTAACTGTGAGTGAAGTCTATAATGAAGGCGCCCTGTTGCAGGGAGAAGTTGCCCAATCCCAAGAGGTGTAATAGTTGTCAGTGATGCATCAGTCGATTTCAAAAATTGTATGAGACTTGAAGTACAGCAAGACGTTCCGTAATTACAGGAATGACAATCGTATGTTAAGTTACTGCTTAACGGAAAAAGGACATTGCAAATGAATGTGTACATTTATAATGGACCATTAACGCCAGGCTAAAAATCTGAGGGAGGACGCCTAAACCCCATCCACAGTTTTTTGCTACAGTTCAATAAGTAGGCTACTTTCGGTGTCGACAATTCTGTCTCTCTGTACCTCCTTTCTCATCAAATATAACTTGCAGTTACCCCAAGTTCTAACATGCCACAGATGACCTCTCAGAGCATGCTGATAACACTAGCTCCATACTTAGCAGTCATATACAACCGTTCGTTCATAGAAAGGTACGTATCCAATGACTGGACAGCTGCACAACTCACAACAATACCCAAGAAAGAAAATAGGAATAATCCGCTGAATTACAGACCCATTTCACTAGTGCCGATTTTCAGTATGGAACATATACTGTGTTCGAACATTATAAAAGACAGAAGCTGAATTACCCCGAAGAAAACTATTTATTGACAGATAGGTAACACGAATTCAGAAAATACCGTTCTTGTGAAAGACAGCTAGCTCTTTATACTCACGAAGTAATAAGTGCTATCGACGGGGCGCGTCAAATTGATTCCATATTTTTAGCTTTCCAGAAGGCTTTGGACACCACTCCTCAAAAGCGATTTCTAATCAAATTGCGTGTCAATGGAGTACCATCTCAGTTGTGTGATTAGATTCGTGATCTTTTTGTCAGTAAGGTCATAGTCTGTAATAACTGACGGACAGTCAGCGAGTAAATAGAAATAATATCTGGCGTTCCCCAAAGAAGTGTTAGATGCCCCTGCTATTCCTGTTCTGCATAAACGATTTAGGGGACAACCTGGGCAGCCCTCTTAGATTGTTCGCAGATGATGCTGTCGTTTACCGTCTTGTAAAGTCATCACATGATCAAAACGAATTGCAAAATGATTTAAATAACGTATCTGTATGGTATAAAATGTTGCACATGACTCTAAATAATGAAAAATGTTAAATCATCCATATAAGTACTAAAAGGAACCCTCTAAATTTCGGTTACACATTAAATCACACAAATCGAAATGCCGTAAACACAAATAAATATTTACGGATCACAGTTATGAGTAACTTAAATCGGAACAATCATATAGATATTTTGGGGAAAGATTGCGATAGTATTAGGACAAAGCTGTTTCTATCCCAAAGTGCCGTTATCCATGATGGCGGCGATGATGTCAACCATGATGGCGGTGGTGATGTCATCTGATGACTTCATCCAAGATGGCGGCCGTTACGCTATTCAAGATGGCGCATTTTGGGGGGAAGATAGGTCCACTGGGCTACTTCCACTAACCTAACCCCCTTCCCCCAGAAAATGGCGGGAAGCTCAAATTCCATCAGGATAATGTAGCCTCTACTAACATAAGAAAAATGGCTGGAAAGAAAGGGCAGTTGGGCTATCTCTACTAACCTAAGAAAATGGCAGAAAAGAAAGGGCATTTGGACTACCTCCACTAACCTAAGTAACCCGACTGCCACCTAGTCCCAGGAAATGGCTGGGAGAGGACTCAACCTGTGTTGGACATAAGTTTATATTTTGCATGCACTAGTCTTTATTTAAACAATTCGATGCAGTACAGCCATCTATCCATTTGGGGTGGATATCTACTGACCTCACAGCAGAATATCTAGTGCTGCGAGGAGTGTATATGGTGCTTTCTGTCTTTGCGGTATATGTGAGAATGATGTAAAAGGACTGATTTTCTATGGCGCGGGATTCGAATTGTATGTTTACTACATCGACACAGTACTTGGTGATATATTGCTGGGTTGTGAACTGTTCCACTCTCTAATGTTCAAGCTGCTGTCCTCAGTGGGAGAGCAGTGTAATTGAGTAAGAGTCTTTCCGTATTTGACGATCTGTAGGGCACACTGCAGGGTTTAATTGTCGGTGCAATATGGTGATCTGTACAAAATACGATCATAATGATCTATTCATTCACAAGACATCCTTTGTGCTGGGATGTAGGAGCATCTACAAACTGATTCAAATAAGATGGATGCAAGGCATGTATGGAAAACCCTGAGAAAGCAAGTGTTCAAAGGCAAGTTGACGCAGATCATCCATCTCTGGCGGGGATGCTGTCACTCATCCACCACTGTGCCATTAGGGCATCTCGAAACCTGTAGCTGTAGGATACCGAAAATTCCGCCCATTTATTCTCTTCTGTAAGACAGTGCTTCGAATTCTGTTTGCATAATTGTTCTGATTTACCCCCATCTGTGCTTAGACAGTGCTCTCTTTCCAAACAACACGAATGCTTTTATGATTAACGGTGTTTTCACTAGCATGCACAGACTTTTAGCGGTTAGAACGTTTAACATTTCTGAGACATATATTGATAGCAGGTCGAACATTTCGCGCGAAGCGTCAGCCACATTGGGTATGCGTGCACAGCTGAATGCAGCTCGCATGTTCCATTAGGAACAACGCACCCTGTGCTATTCTGAGACGTCAGTATCCATAGGTAATGCACCAGCAATGGTAAACACACGTGCTGCCCAGAGGCGTTTCGCAGATGGGATCGGTGTGAGTGCACCTTGGAGTTCTGTGGCAATGTGGACAGGGGTGTGCGCTGTACCTCCCATGCCAAAAATATCGATTTAATTAATTTCATAAAATTTTTATATCAATGTGGTGTTAGCAGTACAATAGTTAAGGGGAGGGTGTGCGTGAGTGGGTGACATGGAGCATAACAGCAGGTTAAGTGTAGAACACTAGGTTAATTTGCATAATTTTTATGTAAAACATAGTACAAGAGTTTAAGGGGTCTGCGGCTCATGGTCTTGCAGTAGTGTTCTCGCTTCCCGCGCACGGGGTCCCAGGTTCGATTCCCGGTGGGGTCGCGGATTTTCTCTGCCTCGAGATGACTGGGTGTTGTGTGTCTTTCTTCAGCATTTCATCCTCATTCACTCGCAAGTCGCCGTAGTGGCGTTAAAGAACTTGTGGAGCGGTGGCCGAACTGCCCCGCGAGGGGTCTCCCGGCCACCAATGCCATACACTCATTATTATTATAGTTTTAGGGGATGGGTGACAAAGAAGAATGCCCCAGAAACGGCGTTCAAAAGCATGTTAAATTCGAAAAGTGTACCAGAAAATGGTGGGAGGACATACTAATTACTTAATTTTGTATCAAAGGCTGTAGAATAGTTTAAGGAAATGGGGGTGACATGGAAAACCACTTAACAGATCAATAGGTTAAGTGCCGATAAAGGGTGAAACATTGGGTTAAGACACCCAGAGTACAGTGCTGAATATGTAACATGTTTGCTGCATTTAATTACTTCTTGCAAGTCCTACATGTTTCCAAACAGCAGAGAATGATAAGCAAGAGAACCCAACTCCCAAAAACTGATTTTTTACCCTTGAATTTCTTGTTACGAGGCCCTTCCTCTCCACCACCAGACCGCCATCTTGGATTACATCACGGATGAGAGTGCCCTCTGGTGGCAGTACTGTGTACTAGATCAGTTGGACTCCAAACCTCATGGCAAACACACTGGATGGCTGTAATGCATCAAATTGTTTAAATAAAGACAGGTGCATGCAAAATAAAGATTTATGTCCAGCACAGGTTAAGTCGTCTCCCAGCCATTTCCTAGGACAAGGTGGCAGTTGGGTGACTTAGGTTAGTAGAGGTAGTCCAAATGCCCTTTCTTTCCTGCCATTTTCTTAGGTTAGTAGAGATAGCCCAACTGCCCTTTCTTTCCAGCCATTTTTCTTATGTTAGTAGAGGCTACATTATCCTGATGGAATTTGAGCTTCCCGCCATTTTCTGGGGGAAGGGGGTTAGGTTAGTGGAAGTAGCCCAGTGGACCTATCTTCCCGCCAAAATGCGCCATCTTGAATAGGTTAGGGGGAGGTAGTCCAAATGCCCTTTCTTTCCTTCCATTTTCTTAAGTTAGTAGAGAGAGCCCAACTGCCCTTCCTTTCCAGCCATTTTTCTTACATTAGTAGAGGCTGCATTATCCTGATGGAATTTGAACTTCACGCCATTTTCTGGGGGAAGAGGGTTAGATTAGTAGAGGTAGCCCAATTGACCTATCTTACCGCCAAAATTCAAACTTCCCGCCAAAATACGCCATCTTGAATGACGTAATGGCCGCCATCTTGGATGAAGTCATCAGATGACGTCACCACTGCCATCATGGATGATGTAATCGCCGCCATCTTGGATAACGGTACTTTGAGGTGGAAACAGGTTTGTCCGAATACTTGTGATTTATTGACAAAACACTTAGAAAATGTAACAGGTGTACTAAAGAGATTGCTTACACTATGCTTGTCCACTCTCTTCTGGAGTATTGCTATATGGTAAGGGTTCTGCATCAACAGGATTGGTAGAGGACACTGAAAAAGTTCAAAGACGGGCAGCTCGTTTCGTAGTATCGCGAAATAGGGGAGAGAATGCCACGGGTATGATACACGATTCTGGGTGACAGTCATTAAAACCTATGCGTTCTCCATTGCAGCAGGATCTTCTCATGTAATTTCAATCACCAACTTTCCCCTCAGAGTATGAAAACATTTTGTTTGGTCCAACCCACACAGCGAGCAATGATCATCATAATAAATTAAGAGAAATCTGAGCTCGCACGGAAAGATCTAAGTGTTCGTTTTTCCCGTGCACTGTTCGAGAGTGGAACCGTAGAAAAATATTGTGAAAGTGGTTTGATGAAGCCTCTCCCAGGCACGTAATTGTGAATTGAGAAAAATCACGTTGATGTAGATGCTTAGGATTTTAATTTTAATAATAATAAAGTAGATAATCTGTTTTAATATAATAATTTACTTCTGTCAGTGTTTAGTGCATGTCTATAGCACAACTTCAAGGAAATCTGATTTCGCCGAAATACGTAACTGGAAAAGCGTTCGTCAGAAAATTTGAGACATTCATGTGTCGTGTAATTGAGGTAACAAAATGTCCCAATTCTGACAACTTCGAAGTCCACACTATATAAAATCGAAGTGTGTACTCAGTATTTCATTTAGCACTACAGTTCTGAACAATGGTCTGTAGACTGTGGCTATGCAAATGGGAACAGTACTGTTTATTTCGTTCTCTTCCGCTTACGTTTGGAAAAGATCAATATTTCTGTTATTATTTTCTTAGTGAAAGATCTGTTCCTCTCTGTCGTGCCTTACTCGACTTCCCTGTACTCGCGAAGATGTCATATTTGTCGCTGGCACTAAGTACGTTCGATATGCGCGAGGGCTCCTTTAGCTCACGGAAATGTTTCTGGGCTCTTTTAATTGATTATTTAGTGCAAAAAAGCTAAATCAAAGGTTGCTTGGAAACATTAAGGTCTGATTACCCAGAATAAAATCTTCAATATTCCCTATACATTTATTTCAACCTAGAGACGTATTACAAGGCAATTTGGCGCTTTAACACTACTAAAATTGAAACGCACAATATACAGGGGATAGGCAAAATAACGTGAACAACTGTACATACTTGGGGATGGTTTATTACTAAGGGGTTTGACCCCCATTTGCCCGTAATACAGCTGCGATTCTTCTTCGAATACTGGCATATAATGATAGTATAGTCTCCAGTGCAATGTTATGCCACTCCTATCAGAACCTCTTCTAACTCCTGTAGCGGTGGCGAGGGATGCGGAAATCTACTCCAGAGTCTGCGCTCTAATGTCACCCACAAGGGTTCGATGGTATTCAAGTCCTGGGACTGTGCTGGCCAGGGAAGATGCTGCAGTTCAGTTGCATGCTCCTCATACCGGGTGATCAAAAAGTCAGTATAAATTTGAAAACTTAATAAACCATGGAATAATGTAGATAGAGAGGTAAAAATTGACACACATTCTTGGAATGGCATGGGGTTTTATTAGAACAAAAAAAGTATTGCTAGACGCGTGAAGGATCTCTTGCGCGCGTCGTTTGGTGACGATCGTGTGCTCAGCCGCCACTTTTCGTCGTGCTTGGCCTCCCAGGTTCCCAGACCTCAGTCCGTGCGATTATTGGCTTTTGGGTTACCTGAAGTCACAAGTGTATCGTGATCGACCGACATCAGATGCTGCAAGACAACATCCGACGCCAATGCCTCACCATAACTCCCGACGTGTTTTATAGTGCTGTTCACATTATTCCTCGACTACAGCTATTGTTGAGGAATGATGGTGGACATATTGAGCATTTCCTGTAAAGAACATCATCTTTGCTTTGTCTTACTTTGTTATGCTAATTATTGCTATTCTGATCAGATGAAGCCCCATTGTCGGGCATTTTTTGAACTTTTGTATTTTTTTGGTTCTAATAAAACCCCATGTCATTCCAAGCATGTGTGTCAATTTGTACCTCTCTGTCTACATTATTCCGTGATTTATTCAGTTTTTTAATTTATACTGAGTTTTTCATCACGCGGTACTTCGATTGTACCGTCCCGACTATGTGAATGAGTGCATTATCGTCCTAAAATAGGGCATCATTGTTTGGGAACAACATTTGATCACCTAAAATGTTTACATAATCGTTGGCTGCAACACGGCCTTTGAGAGTAATGATGATACCAGCAGAATACCATGATATGGTTGCCCACACCATCGCACTTCCACCTCCATGCTCAACGTTGGAATCAAGCAATCAGGATTGCAGGCTTCTTTTGGCTTTCTCCAGACGTAAACTCGGACCAATGTTGGAAACAACGAAAACTTTGACTCGTCGGACCATATGACGTATTTCCACAGATCAGCCGTCTAGGATTTATGCTCCCGACACCTTGTTTATGCTTCTTTGCGTTGGTTATCGTTACTAATGGTTTCGGTATAGCAAGTCCACCACGAATATTCGCTTTATGGAGTTCTCGGAGGACAGTGTCGATAGACACGGGGTCTCGAAGATGGCTATTGAGCTCTGCAGTCAGTTTAGCAACCGTAGTTTTGTGTTGTTTTGACACATTTTATATTAACGTATGATGATCTCTGTCATTTAGTTTTCATTTGCGAACACTATTACATTCACACGATGGTGTCCTTCCATGTTTTGTGTAGAGTGTCATGACTGTTGAAATAGTTTTTCTTGAACATTCAATAAGTTGGCTGTCTTGGTTACTGGTGCTCCAGCTGATCCAGCCACCACAATCTGCCCTCTTTGGAACTCTGTTAGATCTTTCGCTGCAGTCGCCCTCGGCCTCTGAATGCAAATACGAAGTGTGCACTACTCGTAAACACCCTGCACTGTTCGCAGTTCGTACTCAATACGCACAGTCCAGCGCGACACGTGCCTTCTTTACCTGCGTTGTTGACCGTCAAACACAACCATCCTATTAGTATCACTGTTCACATTGTTTTGCCTGTGAGTCACCTAACGTTACCGCTGGATATATTTCGTAAACCACATCAAATACTGACGAATCGATTCCACAGACCGAACGTGAGGAGAGGGGCTAGTGTAATTGGTTAATACAAACCATAAAAAAATGCACTGAAGTATGTTTTTTAACACAAACCTGCGTTTTTTAGAATGGAACCCCGTTAGTTTTGTTAGCACATCTGAACATATAAACAAATACGTGATCAGTGCCGTTTGTTGCATTGTAAAATGTTAATTACATCCGGAGATATTGTAACCTAAAGTAGACGCTTGAGTACCACTCAACAGCAGCAACATACATCGCGTTTCTACAGGATGATCTGCCAACGTTGCTCGAAAATGACCCACTGGAAACGCGTCGACGTATGTGGTATCAGCATGATGGTGCACCTGCACATTCCGCAATCAACACTAGGCTGGCCCTTGACAGGATGTTCGACGGGCGTCTCATAGGACGTGGAGGACGCATAAATTGGCCAGCCCGTTCTCCTGATCTTACACCTCTGGACTTATTTCTGTGGGGTACATTAAAGGAGAATGTGTACCGTGATGTGCCTACAACCCCAGAGGATATGAAACAACGTATTGTGGCAGCCTGCGGCGACATTACACCAGATGTACTGCGGCGTGTACGACATTCATTACGCCAGAGATTGCAATTGTGTGCAGCAAATGATGGCCACCACATTGAACATCTATTGGCCTGACACGTCGGAACACACTCTATTCCACTCCGTAATTGAAAACGGATACCACGTGTGTACGTGTACCTCACCCCTCATGGTAATGTACATGTGCGTCAGTGAAAAAGACCAATAAAAAGGTGTTAGCATGTGGACGTAATGTGCTGTTCCAGTCTCTTCTGTACCTAAGGTCCATCACCGTTCCCTTTGGATCCCTACGTAATTCGGTGCTCTCCGATACAAACGATCGAACAGCGGAGGAGTGGTACTCAAGCGTCAACTTTAGGTTACAATATCTCCGGATGTAATTAACATTTTACAATGCAACAAACGGCACTGATTACGTATTTGTTTATATGTTCAGATGTGCTAACAAAACTAACGGGGTTCCATTTAAAAAAACGTAGGTTTGTGTTAAAAAACATACTTCCGTGCATTTTTGTATGGTTTGTATTAAACAATTACGCTAGCCCCTCTCCTCACGTTCGGTCTGTGGAATCGGTTCGTCAGTATTTGATGTGGTTTACGAAATACATCCAGCGGTAACGTTAGGTGACGCACCCTATATATATATATATATATATATATATATATATATATATATATATATATATATATATATATATATATATATAATAAATATTTTATTATTCTTTTGAATCAAATTCGTATTATTTATCCCAAACTTTAACTGTCTCTAATTTAAATGCACTGAATTTAAAGTGCAGGATGACCTCACGAAGGGCGAGGATTTAATTTTAAGTGAAATTTTGTTACAGAAACTATGGAGTACAAAGTTTCAAAAAAGAAAAAAAACTCATACGATAAAATGTCAAAATAAATCTTAAGCTCTATGTTAAATTCAGTCAGTATAAAAAAAAAGGAACAAATTTAACCCTTAATAATTTAAAATGTGACAACGTTAGATAAGTGTTTTACTAGATCAAAAGACTGTGATTTGAATAAATTTTAAAAGGAAAACAAAGAATCGAAGGTAGACTCAGACTCTATAGAATAGAACAGAAGTTGCTTCCCGCCACTGCCACATCGACCGCCGTGCCTCAGTTAAAGGAAACGGCAGCTTGACAGTGATAAACAATGACGTGAATGGTTCTTGGTAATACAACACACCAAAATTCCAACTATACACACACAGCGAACCGGTCTCTGTAACATAGTACATGAATGCAATAAGATAACCGCCAGCAAAACTTTAGCTAGAACCTTCAGAAATAAGAAGCATTGGGTGGTTATAATTGCACTTTTCCTATTTAACACGTTATAATACGGAAACTAATTACCGTGACAAACTTGGTAGTATTAATGGCCAGAGTATGGGATGCATGATTTCCCTGCGTCACAGCGCCACAGTCCAGTTCCAACTGGGGCCACCAGGCGCCGTGATCGGTCATCATGATTCATAGTCTCACACACCTGACCAGTCGCATTGCACTTGTTGACGTGTCAACGTGAGCTTGGACAAAAGAAGCAGGGCATTATTAGTAAAGCTCTATTACCAAAACAACAGTAATGCTGTAGCTACACTTCGAGAGTATCGCCGGCTGTAAGGATTACGGAAGAGTCCTCTTTCTCCATCTGCTGTGTGGAGCATGATGGAGAAGTTCGAATCAACTGAAGAATTTGTTGTCGCCCCGGAAAGAGACCGACGTCTGGTTGCACCACAGGTGGTTGACGAAATCAAAAAATGGTTCAAATGGCTCGGAGCACTATGGGACTCAACATCTTAGGTCATAAGTCCCCTAGAACTTAGAACTACTTAAACCTAACTAACCTAAGGACAGCACACACACCCATGCCCGAGGCAGGATTCTAACCTGCGACCGTAGCAGTCCCGCGGTTCCGGACTGCAGCGCCAGAACCGCTAGACCACCGCGGCCGGCAATGACGAAATCGCTGTTGCTATGGCAGACAACGCTGCGCGCTATTCCAGATCGTCAGGCAGTGCGCGCGCTGTGTCACGACAGTTGAACATCCCGTGATCCACTGTACGGAAGGTGCTTCGCGCCACTCCCAAATGGTAACCATACAAGATCCATATCGTACAGCAGTTTGCACCACAGGACGCACAACGACGTGTTGATTTCGCTCTCCACTTTCTCACGAGGATTGAAGTTGACGAGGGCTGGTCCTGGAGGACAGACGTAGCTAATCTTTCTCTGACGGCTGAGGTGAACACAAAGAAGTGCCGAGTGTGGGGATCTTCACCTCCAGTCGCTGTGCGTGGAGCTCCTCTGTATGGTGAACATGTCACCATATGGTGTGGCTTCACGGCTACGTTTATCATTGGCCCATTCTTTTTTGAACAGGCTGACGCTCGAGGACCAAGGAAGTGCAGTGTGACTGGCCAGCGTTACTGTGATATGCTTCGCCAGCGTGTCATATCCGCCGTACAGGAGAGAGACGCATTCAACTGAACAGTTTTCATGCAAGATGGGGCCCCATCGCACATCGCTCGTGAAGGTCACCTGCTTCTCAGAAACACTTTTGGAAACGATAGAATTATCAGCCGATCGTTTCCAAATGCTTGTCCGGCACGATCACCTGATCTCACTCCCTGCGATCTCTGGTTGTGGGGCTACCTGAATAACAGGGTCTACCAGGGTAACGTTCACACATGCACTGATCTGAAGCGCAGCATATCAAGAGAGGTAGGCAGAATACCTACGGACATGCTTCTTTCTGCTGTGCAGAATGCAATCCTGCGCTTTCAGACTCTTCTGGACACTGAAAGGCGCCATATTAAGCCCCTTTTGTAGCAGTAATGATACCGGTATGTAATGGTATGCAACAGATTAAAATTGTTTCAATTGAATAGGTTCTGCATTATTCCTCTTCCCGATGTCCTTGACGTGAATGCTACCAAGTTGGGTACTCATACAGTAGTTAGTTTCCGTGTTATAACGCGTTAAATAGGGAAAGTTTAATTATAACCACCCGGTACAATCAAGCACAATTCATGTCAGACCCGGACAAAAATTTCAATGTACGTCAAAAAAATCAAAAAATGGTTCAAATGGCTCTGAGCACTATGGGACTCAACATCTTAGGTCATAAGTCCCCTAGAACTTAGAACTACTTAAACCTAACTAACCTAAGGACAGCACACACACCCATGCCCGAGGCAGGATTCTAACCTGCGACCGTAGCAGTTCCGCCATCCTGGCAGCTCGTTGCCAAAGAAATGTGAGTTTAGCGTCCATAGACGCAGCTCAAGTTTGCTTCAAGTTAACCACTAATCCGAACGGCTCACAGACACGCGGAGCTGATCAGCAAGCGCTAACACCAGAAGTTAACGTCGCGATAATGCGAACACGACCGGGGGTTAATCAGGAATCACCGGGCAACACCGTTATGAGCTTTAACCAGAAACCTTCACAAGAAGTGGTACACTTTCACCAGTGTTGTTCCAAGTCTCTCGTTTGACAGCGTCTAAAGGATGGCCTCCAAGGCCCTGAGGAACGTCTTCAGCAAAAAATTTCCCTTCTAGAACTTCCTCGCCAAACTTGACTGGCCAATACTAAGCGACTACTGGCCGTCCATGTGTCGCCGTGTCGATCCACTCGCGCCCTGACCCTGAGAGTACAATACTGGACGATCGCGTCCTCTCTCTTGCACAGTCGCGGCAGGCGTTTTAGTTTCTTCCGACCACCTCACTGACCTCACGCAGTGAGCGGCAGACAGCGCATTGAGTCCTAAGGAAAGATCTTCGATGTCAAAAGATCGACTCGAGCGGACCACGGCTCAGTTTTCTGCACGCATTCTGGCAAAAAGCCCATCAGTGGCGCGTTAGCCTTCAAGCAAGCAACTACAAAGTGGGATTCCTTGCTGTTATCAACACCCTTAGTTTTCGTTGGACATTATTCTCCGTAAGTTAGCTAAAAAGTTTGGAAACTGAAAAAATAAATTAGTAAATTGGTCTTCACATGAGGACAAGACCCTCTCTTTGGATTCGAACATGGCTCTTTTGAGGGGGTGACTAGTAATATTTTGTCCAGCGAACTCAGGTAACATACGGCAAGTTGAAAAAGAGAGAGGTGAGAGAGGGAGGTATTTATACGCCCGAATGATAAACCTCTTCTCTTGAAAATTTCTCTCCTTTTATACCTCCTCTTTGTTACCACAGATGATGTGTCACTGATCTCATTTATACTACGATTGCAGTACACGCGAGGTACCTTTTAGTTTCCACTGCCCTGAGTGGAATACATAAGCTCTAATAAATGTTCACCAACCTGCAGTTTTCTATAATTGTTGTCCCTTGCGCAGAAAAGAGCACGTAGGTCATGGACCCGTTATCTTGAGGCAGTAAGAAACTCTTAGCGAGGAATTGATATTATGTGATTAATTAAATTTCCAATTAGTTTTTTTTATTGTTATGGGAAACTGCACAATTACATTCCACTTCAGAGTCACAAATAATTCCCATTCTTCAAGAAATTAATGAACTGCATATTTCCGTAATTACTATCACACTTTTCTCAACTACGTGTCCTTACAACCATACATTGCTAATAAAGTCTTAACCCGATGGCCAGCCGCTGTGGCCGAGCGGTTCTAGGCGCTTCAGTCCGGAACCGCGAGACTGCTACGGTCGCAGGTTCGAATCCTGCCTTGGGCATAGATGTGTGTGGATGTCCTTAGGTTAGTTAGGTTTAATTAGTTCTAAGTTCTAGGCGACTGATGACCTCAGAAGTTAAGTCGCATAGTGCTCAGAGCCATTTGAACCATTTTTGATGACTGCAAAGTAAAAAAACATTACAAATGTATAAAATGAAAGCTTTCACGGCCGGATGTTTCAGGTGCCAAGAAGTCTTCCGGGTTGTATGGCTGTGGTCCACGGAACTCTTCTATCCCTGACGTTTCGTGCAAAGCTACGTTGGACATCTTCGGAGGTGCTCCTGGTTGTGCTGAGTCTTGCCGACTGTCAGCAAGACAACCAGGAGCACCTCCGTAGATGTCCAACGTAGCTTTGGACGAAACGTCATGGATAGAAGAGTTCCATGGACCACGGCCATACCTTACAAATGTATGCCTTTATTCGTCTGATTTAGGCCTGCGCAGAAAGAAAAATTTATCTCTTGTTCTGACAGGCGCAAGAGTATATCCGGCAACTGGAAGACGAACACGGGCTCGGCGATGCTGGAGCAGATCCAGATGACAGACCGGTACCGCATGTGGGTGGATGAGGTGTCTGAGCTGTTCGGCGGGCTGGACATCTGCGCGCTGGAGATCATTGTGGCCAAGGACGGCCGCGAGTTCATCATCGAGGTGAACGACAGCGCGCTGTCACTGATGGGCGACTCGCAGGAGGAAGACCGCCGCCACATTGCCGAGCTGGTCGCACACCGCATGCAGGTGCGTATCACGCAGCAGCGCCGCCGCTGCCAGTGAGCGAGCAACGAACTACGCACGCTGCGCGGTCCCCGAATACTGACGAAGGAGAAATAGGGGATATAATCCGGGTAGTCGCTAGGAGGGAGCGCCGAGAAACAACACACTAAAAATTCATTACCTGGAGGGGGCGGGCACGTCGGTGGGAGAAGGGCGGGCAGTGGCTGTCGGGGGGTGGGGAGGAAGGGTTGGCGGGGAGGCGAGGGGAGGGTTGTTTCAAAGTCACTTTTTACGTTTTTCATAAATAACGCGAAAACCGTGGCCTCCAAAGAAACAGTGATCCAGTACGAAAATAAACTGCCTTAAATTTTCCAATAGAAAATGCCCCGTGCGTTTTTTTTTTTTTTTCCTAGGATTGGTAATATGCTCTACGGTATCGGCTGAAAAGTCGCAGATTATTAAAAATAGTCTTTTAAGGCTATAAAATTAATGTTTGTGGATCATGATAAAATAGTGAATGTGTGTGCCACATTTAAGAGCGGTAGAGCCGTATTCAGGTATAAATTATCTTCTGGAGGTGTAACAAAGAGGACAGGCAGCGCAGTGGAAACGTGAGGTAAGGTAGATCGCAGAAATAAGGTCAGGCACTTCCTCGCCCCCCCCCCCCTCCCCCACCCTCCACCTCCGCGCTTTTAGCGTCTGCAAATTGAGGAATGAGTAAGCGAGTCGCCATCCCTCTATCCCTCTACACACGGATTCACTGTTACACCACCACCACCCCGCCCGCAACACGCCTAATAAATCAGTGGCACGCAAACCTGAAAGGGGAAGGGGGGGGGGGGGGTGGATGTAACACAACTCAGAAGACCAATATTAGTTATCAGTTGTGAAGCCATCATACAGGTGTCTCATCAATCGGTACTGAAAATGTTATGCCACTGATTGTCAAATGAGTAATATTTTTACAACATGCTTCGGGAATATGTTATCCCAATATCGAATGCTATAAAACAAGATCAATCAATAAATCGCAGTACTACATCTATAAACAACCATATAAAGATCTTTATATCGTCCTGTAGTATAACGTACATAAAAGCTTCTATGCCATTAGGCACCGTCAGATGGTAAAACCCAGCAGTAAACATAAAACTTTCCCTAGAACATTTGTCGTTGGCGTTGTACTCTCGCGGCACAGTTGTAAACTAAAGGCAGCCACTTTCACCTGTGAACGTAGCTTGAGACAGGAATATTTAGGAAACCTATGTTCACAGTAATTGGCATGATCTCACCCCACACCTATAAACGTAAGTCAGTGTTCTTCAAAACTGCTGTGCCCAGGGCTAATTCCATACCGCTGAATCCTGAGAACAAGGATGAAAAAATGAAAATACTTAGGCAAAAAGTGGTAGAAAATGCTTTTGACGCAGTTTCAATAAATAGGATGGATGCAGCGAAAGGGCACCGAAACGAACAAAACGAGGAAAACCCAGAGAAATATAGAGTCATGATATACTGGGGAATTATTATTTGATAACAGAGGGTTGAAAATTGCATTCATGACGAACAAAAAACTGGAGCAGAGGCAGACGCATAATACTGACGCAGGAGAGAACTGGATGAGGAAAGTGGGACTTCACTAACTAAGGTGCCAGAACTGTGAAACGAAGTACGTCGGGCAAATGGGAAGAAACTTTAAGCAAGGTTTGAAGAGCATAACAATATAGAGAATGGCCAGTATTCGTTAGGCTACGTAACACATAGCACGACGGTATTACACTTTGAGGGTAAAGGGTGATTTTTTATTTGCAACATGCTGCATTACAGACTATTTGTAGTACTACACATATGTATATATGAGACACTGAGGATAGGTTTGGTATTTAAACCAGGACATTGGTGCAAATACTGGCAGTGTAAACTTTTACCGTGATTCGAACCGGCTTACCTCCGCTGTCGATCGCTACCGCATTGCCGTGAGTTAGCGACCTCGGCCACGGAGGCGGGTTATAATTGGTACTTGTTCCCAAATTTACGAGATGGAGATTTTTTTTGTGTGGAGAAAGGAATACAGGGTGAGTCACCTAACGTTGCCGCTGGATATATTTCGTAAACCACATCAAATACTGACGAACCGATTCCACAGACCGAACGTGAGGAGAGGGGCTAGTGTAATTGTTTAATACAAACCATACAAAAATGCACGGAAGTATGTTTTTTAACACAAACCTACGTTTTTTTAAATGGAACCCCGTTAGTTTTGTTAGCACATCTGAACATATAAACAAATACGTAATCAGTGCCGTTTGTTGCATTGTAAAATGTTAATTACATCCGGAGATATTCTAACCTAAAGTTGACGCTTGAGTACCACTCCTCCGCTGTTCGATCGTTTGTATCGGAGAGCACCGAATTACGTAGGGATCCAAAGGGAACGGTGATGGACCTTAGGTACAGAAGAGACTGGAACAGCACATTACGTACACATGCTAACACCTTTTTATTGGTCTTTTTCACTGACGCACATGTACATTACCATACTTCAGTGCATTTTTTAATGGTTTGTATTAACCAATTACACTAGCCCCTCTCCTCACGTTCGGTCTGTGGAATCGATTCGTCAGTATTTGATGTGGTTTACGAAATATATTCAGCGGTAATGTTAGGTGACTCACCCTGTATACCAGCGTGTTAAACGAGAATACAGAAGTGCCCAAGGGACACTTCTGGGCCCAATTTAGCCATGTCCTCCTTGGGAAGCAGCAGTTATTCAGATTGGCCGCATTAGGTTTAATGTTTTCTCTTGGTCTACAGTACGGATGCATATCTTGCACTATGGATGTAGTATTGGTCTTTAGAATTTGCCAGGACTTGACATATAATGTTTTCATAATAGACAGTAGCATTGTTGGGGACTGTGACAAGCGCCTTGTAAGAAAATACTGCCTTTGGTAGGTGAAAGCGGCTGCCGTTAGTTTACAACTGTGCTTTGAGAGTATATCTCGTCAACATGAGATGTTTTAGAAAAGTCGTATATTTGACAACGCATGTTTAATGCTTGTTTCTATTGTTGGTTCTTCACCTTTGATGTTGCTTGATAATATAGAAGCCTTAATGTATGTTATAGTACAGGACGATGTATATATTTTTATACTGTTGTCAGTATGTGTAGTATTGCGATTTGTTTGATTGGTTTCCTTGCTTTATAGCACTTGATGGACATATAATGTAGCCCAGAAGCATGCTGTGGTTAAAAAAAATAGCATAAATTTTACAGCTGGTCGCCAAACATTTTAGCTGAGTGGTTATCACGGCACAATGAGACGCAAGAGGCCCAGGTTCTATTCCCGGCCGGGTCGGAGATTTTCTCTGCTCAGAGACTGGGTGTTAAGTTGTCTTCATCATTGTTTCTTCCTCACCAACAAACAGCATTAACTGCCGCTGTATTGACCGAACAAATGCGACAGGCATGGAACTCCAGCCCACAAGCTGACATCCAGCACCTGTAAAACAAAATGAATCCACGTTTCTATGTTTGCGTTCAACATTCTGTCAGTTACGCCGGTTATTTAGCATTTAACATTTACAATGACTGTCTCGCCCTTACATTAACTTGTGGTCTTCCATTGTCAATCACTGAAATACATTGAAGAGACAAAGGAACTGGTAAAGGCATGTGTGTTCAAA
Source organism: Schistocerca nitens (assembly GCF_023898315.1). Taxonomy (NCBI): domain Eukaryota; kingdom Metazoa; phylum Arthropoda; class Insecta; order Orthoptera; family Acrididae; genus Schistocerca; species Schistocerca nitens. Next base: position 150,418,616 of record NC_064621.1, on the reverse strand, counting down.
TACAGAGATATGTAAACAGGCAGAATACGGCGCTGCGGTCGGCAACGCCTATATAAGACAGCAAGTGTCTGGTGCAGTTGATAGATCGGTTACTGCTGCCACAATGGCAGGTTATCAAGATTTAAGTGAGTATAAACGTGGTGTTATAGTCGGCGCATGAGCGATGGGACACAGCATCTCCGAGGTAGGGATGAAGTGGGGATTTTCCCGTACGACCATTTCACGAGAGTACCGTGAATATCAGGAATCGGGTAAAACATCAGATCTCCGACATCGCTGCGGCTGGAAAAAGTTCCTGCAAGAACGGGACCAACGACGACTGAAGAGAATCGTTCAACGTGACAGAAGTGCGACCCTTACGCAAATTGCTGCACATTTCAATGCTGGGCCATCAACAAGTGTCAGCGTGCGAACCATTCAACGAAACATCATCCATATGGGCTTTCGGAGCAGTAGGCCCACTTGTGTGCCCTTGATGACTGCAAGACAGAAAGCTTTACACACCGACATTGGACTGTTGAGGACTGGAAACATATTGCCTGGTCGGACGAGTCTCGTTTCAAATTGTATCGAGCGGACGGACGTATACGGGTTTGGAGACCACCTCATGGATCCACGAATTCTGCATGTCAGTAGGGGACTGTTCATGCTGGTGGAGGCTCTGTAATGTTTTGGGGCGTGTGCAGTTGAAGTGATATGAGACCTCTCATGCGTCTAGAAACGACTCTGACAGATGACACGTATGTCAGCATCCTGTCTGATCACCTGCATCCATTCATGTCCATTGTGAATTCCGACGGACTTGGGCAGTTGCAGCAGGACAATGTGACACCCCACACGTCCAGAATTGCTACAGAGTGGCTCCAGGAACACTCTTCTGAATTTAAAATCTTACACTTCCCACCAGACTCCCCAGACATGAACATTATTGAGCATATCCGCGATGCCTTGCAACTTGCTATTCAGAAGCGATCTCCACCCTCTCGTACTCTTACTGATTTGTGGACAGCCCTGCAGGATTGTCATTTCCCTCCAGCACTACTTCAGACATTAGTCGAGTCCATGCCACGTCGTGTAGCGGCTCTTCTGCGTGCCCGCTGGGGCCCTACATGCAATTAGGCAGGTGTACCAGTTAATGTGGGGTCTTCGGTGTTTGTTACCTAGACAAATAGACAAATGTAATCCCGAAATTTCATTGCTCCACATTAATTATTTTTTGGTGTTGCGGTTTTTTCCGTCAGCTTATTTCCACGCTGGACAAACAACTCACTACGGCAGATTATTGTTCCAGACTTTACTGTGACCAGTCACATACTACCCGGCAGGGCCGGCCGAGGGCTTTGATCGGTCCTTCACGGAAACACCCGGAACAGCCCGGCATTTCATTGAGTATTGCGGTGCGACATTTTTCTCTAGACACAACTCTCTGAGTTCGGCAGAATCGTGCTGGCAGCGCTGTTTTATCGTCCCTATTTGCTTGTGATATGAAGCGTTTACAAGTCCAGTGGCTGTTTGCACAAGAAGAGACAATCTAGCGATCTGGCGTCGCATTCCTTTAAAATGAATGGGGATGGCAGAAGAGAGGGATGAGACTTTTCAATTCGCATAACGACAGGTACAACATATTTGCTAGGGAACGACATTACATTGCCATGCAGAAGGAATTTAAAAATTTAGTAGACAATGAAAGAACAAAAAATTACAATGATCGATAGACGGGATTCATTGTTCTGTACAAAAAAAGACTATTTGTGCTAAATTTGAAGGCCTGGACCAAGTGAAGGAACTGGTCGTCCAAATAGTAAAATTTTTGAAGTCGCACGCATTATTCCATTGCCTGTTGCAACCGTCTTCAATGGAGATGAACGAAAAGTATGAGGACTTCATACGAGGGTGGTTTGAGAAGTTCTCGGAATCACCATGCGAGGTCAGCGCTAGCGCAAAGAGTTGTTCACGTGATATTCATTGTACAGTTGCCTGTAAACACATGCCACATCACTGCTCTTGGAAGAGAGCTGTGGTAGTGACGTGGTTCTGTTGATGTGATTTGCGAAGATGGAAAAAATCGAGATCTGAGCAGTGATTAAGTACTTCGTAAAGAAACATATGAAAGGAAAGGACATTCATGCCGATTTCCAGAATACACTGGGGGAATCTGCTCCTTCATAAGTGTTCTTTATCAGCCAAAAATTTTATTTAGTGCACTACTAAAGGAAATGAAAAGTAAACCAAAATTCCACATATTCAAAAAATAACTTAAAAAATGTTGATTACCAAGAGTTTTCTTAAGTGTCAAAGAATACTTAAATGACCAGCATTCAATATACAGTAGCTTATTTCCTTCATCATAATGACCCAAAATGCTCATTGAAAACTAAATTGTATTCATTTATTATTCTAATTTAGCATATTATGAATGTTGTTATGCGTATGGTGTCATGTTATATGTAATAATATTTTATTTATGGACATATAATTGTAAAGCTTTTCATGTCCTATTTTCTATGTAAGGCAATGTATGACAAATCCTATATCACTTTGATAATGATGAGAACAAAGATGCTAAGTAAATAAAGAAATAAAAACTGTTGCCGAGTGGACAAATGAATTTAAATTTGGCCGGGAGAGCTAAGATGATGATCCGCGCAGTGGTCGGCTTAGATGTATCACTACTCCAGAAAAAATTGCAAAAGTGCACAAAATGGTCATGGAGGAACACCGATTGAAAGTGCTTGCCAGATGCCATCTGAAAGGGTATATCACATTTTAACTGAAGAATTAGAAATGAAAAAATTATCAGTAAGATGGGTGCCGCGACTCTTAATGCTGGATCAAAAACGCATGAGAATGGACATATCGGAACAATGTTTGGCCTGTTTAAGGAGAAACGAACAAGATTTTTTGCTCCGGTTTGTGATCACAGACGAAACTTGGGTGCACTGCTATACCCCAGAGACAAAACAACAGTCAAAGCAGTGGAAACATGCTGATTCTCCACACCGAAGAAAGTAGAGACAATTCCTTCAGCGGGTAAGGTCATGGCATCAGTGTTCTGGGATGCGAAGGGAATTCTATTTATAGATTATCTCCCCACTGGGCAAAGAATTACTGGAGAATACTATACTAACCTCCTGGACAAGTTACAACAAAAGATATGCGAAAAAAGGCCAGGTTTAGCAAGGAAGAAAGTCATCTTCCATCAAGACAATGCACGCCCACACACATATGCCATCGTCATGGCAAAATTACACGAACTATGATATGAATTGTGATTCTTGAAGTTTCTTGAAGTTTTCCCGGCATATTGAATGTTCGATGAGATTTCGGGATTGCAACAGGACCGTGTTGACTTCTTGCCATGATATTTCGGCTGGCAATCGTCCAGCCATATTCAGGTGGTATGACTTGTTCTCACACCCGCCTTATTCACCTGATATGGCACCGTCAGGCCACTTCCCAAAACTGAAAATTTTTCTTGGTGGACAAAGATTCACTTCAAATGAAGAATTGATAGCCGGAGTTGACACTATTTTGCAGACCAGGAGGAAACTCATTTTCGAGATGGAATCAAGGCACTTGAACATTGTTGCACCAAGTGCATTAATCTACAAGGAGACTACATTGAAAAATAAAAATAAAAGTTTTGGTGATGTAAGTACTTTTTTTCTATTCCGTTCCGAAAACTTTTTAAACAACCCTCATATAACACTGCAAAGTAAGTTAGTTAAGTCAAGGCGCATGCGTGAAACAATTTTTTGGTTTAAAACTAGCTATTGTTGAATTCATGAAGAAAAAAAGAGTGCTGGAATGAGAATTAGAAAATCTGGAATGGGTTGCAGACTTCGCATTTTAAGTGGACTTGACTGTAGGCCTACACTGCTCATAGTAGGGCACTACAAAATAACTTCTATTTGATAGGGACACATTTAAAAATAAAATCACATAGCAGAAACGACACATTCTGACAAAGACTATCAACTTTCCTAGCTTATTGCCATTAAAGAAAATGTGAGGTCTGAAGAATTCAGTTTGGCTTGAAAGAATTATAAGGATAGTTTTATAAATCCTTTGAGGACATTGTCAGTCTTACATCTGCTTCTGTGCCATTTTTGAGACCGTTTGCCATTCCAGTTGAAAGCACCTCTGTGCATGTCCCAATATGACTGACTGACCTGCAAGGTAGTTCCAGTTTTAATCACATATCTTTTTACATTAATACTGCCCAGTATGTCTACATTGCTTTCCTCAAGTAGAGTTTCCAAGTCCCCTTAATGAGGTTGAAAAAGTGCTACAATATTTCGAATACCATATTTGTGTGGAAGACCTTTTTTCGAGTTTATAACTAAGAAAATTACAAGTACGTGGCAATATGAGTGCAAAACTGTTTGAAATTGTCTATGTCTGTTCATATACCAACAGTTTGTATGAGATTAAAGATATGTTATATCTTCAGTGCACCAAAAAGAATTAAATAATACTTAAAATTTGTTTTGTTTGTGAACTAATTTGTTGAGAAATGAGAAATATAAAAGTGCATTGTATGCAGTGCAACTGCACTGTCATTTAAGTGCAGCACATTCACAGTTTTTCCCCTCTTCTCCTTCTTTGCACTCGTACAGTGTGGCAAGGCGTGGGAGGTGGAGGGGGGGGGGGGATGAATCGAGGCTGAGCACCCTGGCACTCATGCCCGGGCACAGCCTGTGAACAAAATCCTGGCCACCCCTGTTATTATGTATATTCACAGACACCTTGCAAGTTATGCTGTAGGTGTGTGGTAAGTAAATCCACTCAAAGCAGCCCACTCCATAACTGCCAGCAATTTCTGAATGAAAGATAGTAATGTACCCTACCAGTAAGACAATTAATGATGAAAGAAATCCAGTAATTTTCCCACTGTTCATTAGCTGACCACCAAATGACTATTACACTGTACACAGCCTTACAATGTGTTGTCAAGATGCCACATTTACTGATACAAATCCTTTTCCCACCAAAATTACACTTGCAAAGTAAGCACTTCTCAGCCACTGTTATAGGGGCTTGTCTTACATAAAAACTCAATAACTGAAACTCATTTAACTAACTGAAAGTAGCTCCACTATATGAACACGAGCACAGTGAAGTTATTTTGTCAAATCACACAGGAGAACTGGATGGGAAATGCCTGGTTGGTACAGCCTGTCTGTAAACTAAAGTGTGATCAGTGCCTGTTGCAGGGAAGTGGCCCAATAAGAATTCTGAAACTGCTGTATACGATAACTAAGAATCAGTTTTGCATACAGTAGTGCAGAGCAGCATGCACAGATTTGCATAGATTCTGCCCGGATACGTTTATTATGTATTAATATTAATAGTAAATAATATCTGTATCCTGGGTAGTGTTAACACATTTATTTGAAAATACCCCACCCCCACCCCATGCATGTCAGCACACTGCATCACCACTGCTTTATAAGGAAGGGTTAGTAGCCTATAAAAACAGTTGTATAACTGAGAAACAGCATGTAGTTGCTTCCTGTAAGGTAGTGTTTACTTTTCAGGCTACGGATGCACAAAGTATGGATGTGCTTGGCAACATTCCAATGACTTGGCTTCCCTCATGCTTCTAGCCCTCTCGACCTGTCCTCCCTATCACACCCCCAGAACACAGTTTATCCATTAATACAGCTCTACTGCACTTAGATTGGCACACGCTTACAATATTTAACCTTAACGTACTGGATTTAACAACAAACATTAATTTTATACCATTAATAGACTATTTTAATAATCTGTGGTTTTTCAATGCTCTGTAACGTGTGAATTATTAGTTCTAGAGAAAAATGAATAGGACGTTATTTGTGGGAAATTTAATTCAGTTTAATTTTGTACTGGTACAAATTTTCACTACAGGCTGTGGTTTTCGATTATCCAAGAAATATTTTAAAAAAGTGACCATGAAACTCCCCCTAAATCCTCCCCAGCCCCCATGCTCAACCCCCATCACTCAAGTTTCTTAGTATGTTGTTCATGAAACTCCCTCCTGCTGTCATACAAAAATTTGTGGCTACACATATTAATTTCCTTCTTTTACCTTTTTTGGCCTTCATTTACTGGTCTATAACTTGTGCAGTGACGAATGAAAAATAAAGTGTGTGAAAATGAACTTTCTTGTCATATACTTCTGATAAAAAGCTTCTGGGTTTCCAGCCATATGATTGTTAAAATACCAAGTAATTTTGATGAATGACATACTCATTATCTTTTGGCAACTTCAGAAGATGACGAGTATAACACTGCTAGAAACATTGTGTTATTTCAATACTGCCATCCAGCTGTAAACCCAGGAAGTTCTTGTGAGGAAACATAAATCATCTAATGTATTTATTTTCGTTGATGTACTTATGACTCCACCATCACACAATAACTGACTATCATCAGAGGCAACAATACATTAGTCCACAGCTCTGCCAAGGAAACTACATCTGAAAAAAATGTTGAATGTGTACAGGGCATAAGTTACATTCCTTATAGTAACCAGAACAGTATCAAGCCTGTTAAGATTAAGCTTGAATTATGCAAAATGTAAATAAAGGGAAGGTGGTGTGGAGAGGAACAAGATGATACAAATTAGATTGACTGAACACTACCTCTTTCTTCTCATTTTTCCTAACCTTTGGGGTTGGCATATAATTACTGGATTTGGTGATGTTAGTGGCAGAGGGTGGCTGGATACACACTTTCTGTAGCCTCAACTTCCCTATCCCCTCCTCCTCTTCCTCCTCCTCCTTCTCCTCCTCCCCCGTGCCCTACCCAAGATGGAATTTGTGTATCCCATCTGTCTGCATCCAGTGTTAATTCATGTGAAAGTGTCCAAAAGTTTTCTAATGTTTGTGAATCATGGAAGCAAGATGAGACATGGGTACCAGCCCTGTATTCACCTAGTTGGCTGTGGGAACCACCTAAAAACTACATTCAGGCTGTCTGGCACAATGACCTTCATAGTTAATCCGCTGGACAGATTTGATCTGAGGCACGTGCATCTCACCAACTCCTGAAAGTGGCAGACTAATACACGTGGATATCTGGGTATATCTGATTCAACACCAGCTACTACACTCCTGGAAATGGAAAAAAGAACACATTGACACCGGTGTGTCAGACCCACCATACTTGCTCCGGTCACTGCGAGAGGGCTGTACAATCAATGATCACACGCACGGCACAGCGGACACACCAGGAACCGCGGTGTTGGCCGTCGAATGGCGCTAGCTGCGCAGCATTTGTGCACCGCCGCCGTCAGTGTCAGCCAGTTTGCCGTGGCATACGGAGCTCCATCGCAGTCTTTAACACTGGTAGCATGCTGCGACAGCGTGGACGTGAACCGTATGTGCAGTTGACGGACTTTGAGCGAGGGCGTATAGTGGGCATGCGGGAGGCCGAGTGGACGTACCGCCGAATTGCTCAACACGTGGGGCGTGAGGTCTCCACAGTACATCGATGTTGTCGCCAGTGGTCGGCGGAAGGTGCATGTGCCCGTCGACCTGGGACCGGACCGCAGCGACGCACGGATGCACGCCAAGACCGTAGGATCCTACGCAGTGCCGTAGGGGACCGCACCGCCACTTCCCAGCAAATTAGGGACACTGTTGCTCCTGGGGTATCGGCGAGGACCATTCGCAACCGTCTCCATGAAGCTGGGCTACGGTCCCGCACACCGTTAGGCCGTCTTCCGCTCACGCCCCAACATCGTGCAGCCCGCCTCCAGTGGTGTCGCAACAGGCGTGAATGGAGGGACGAATGGAGACGTGTCGTCTTCAGCGATGAGAGTCGCTTCTGCCTTGGTGCCAATGATGGTCGTATGCGTGTTTGGCGCCGTACAGGTGAGCGCCACAATCAGGACTGCATACGACCGAGGCACACAGGGCCAACACCCGGCATCATGGTGTGGGGAGCGATCTCCTACACTGGCCGTACACCACTGGTGATCGTCGAGACGACACTGAATAGTGCACGGTACATCCAAACCGTCATCGAACCCATCGTTCTACCATTCCTAGACCGGCAAGGGAACTTGCTGTTCCAACAGGACAATGCACGTCCGCATGTATACCGTGCCACCCAACGTGCTCTAGAAGGTGTAAGTCAACTACCCTGGCCAGCAAGATCTCCGCATCTGTCCCCCATTGAGCATGTTTGGGACTGGATGAAGCGTCGTCTCACGCGGTCTGCACGTCCAGCACGAACGCTGGTCCAACTGAGGCGCCAGGTGGAAATGGCATGGCAAGCCGTTCCACAGGACTACATCCAGCATCTCTACGATCGTCTCCATGGGAGAATAGCAGCCTGCATTGCTGCGAAAGGTGGATATACGCTGTACTAGTGCCGACATTGTGCATGCTCTGTTGCCTGTGTCTATGTGCCTGTGGTTCTGTCAGTGTGATCATGTGATGTATCTGACCCCAGGAATGTGTCAATAAAGTTTCCCCTTCCTGGGACAATGAATTCACGGTGTTCTTATTTCAATTTCCAGGAGTGTATATTTAAAATTATTATTATCATTTTATCATCATATTGACCAACTTTGATCAAGTAACATCAATTCCTCTGTTTTCCTTGACGTTTCCTTTTTGCAGCATTTCATCCTCTCCTCATATTACTCTTTTCTTCTATACCTGTTGTTTCCATCCCCCCCCCCCCTATCCCAACCTCCCCCACTCCCCACCCCCATTCACTGTAGCCCTCAAAATCCGAACTTCTAAAATATTTTCTATCTGTTGTTTGTGGTTCTCTGATATTGTTTCTTTCCAATTCCTTTCTTATTACTGTGATTTCATTCACTAGTTTTTTTCCAGAAATACAGATATATTTTTTTGCTAACGTGTTCACTTTCACTCACTAGAGATGTCAAAAGGAGTAATCTTTGCTTTGCCATTGTTTCCAACATTTTATGTATAATTTCATAGATCTTTTCATTGGTTCTCATTTCCTCTTATTTGTGTTGCTCCCATTTTGTTCTTTCAAGTAGTTCTGGCATACTCAGCCTGAAGGTCAGTGTTAAAAAAAAAAAAAAAAAACTTCTGGTTGTACCACAATAATGTAATGTTTTAGTTTCGCTTTCCTAGACAAGTTCTTCTTGTTGTAAATGTTTTAAGGAAGTTGAACACTGTTTTATTATCTCTATATATGCTGCAAACTTTCCAATGTATTTTGCTGTATGGTTTCTCTGAGATATTCAAATTTATTATTCATTTCTAATTTACCCATTTGTGTTTCCATATATTTTGGTTCTTTTTTATGTTAGTCATGAATAGAGCATTTTTCCATTGAAATTCTGAGACTGATGCTGCTTGTTACATTCCTTGAAAGAGTTGACCAATTGCTTCTGTTAGATTTCCTGAAAGTTATCTACAAATGCCTGGCAGTTCATCTTACTTCCATTAAATTCCATCACCAGAACTGTGGGTTCGGTTTTGTGATTACTAAGCTCAAAATTCTAAAGCCTTTCATTTTTGTCTGAAAAATAGGTAAACAGTTCACATAATGAATTATCCCAATCTCTTACACTAGTTTTTATTTCAAACGGGTGACACATTTCACCAGTGCTTATTTTCTAAAAAAAAAAGTTGGATATAATGCAGCGAAAATTACTTATAACTGAAGCATGGGATACCACTGTCTGCTTTTAGCCATGACATCATCAACATGTCGAACTACAAAAAAACTGGTATCGAACTCTCCAGTTGACTTAGCTCAAATGAAGCAGGTGATACCGCGAAACATCCAAATATACAAGAGAATGCGGTATCGAACACTTCAGTTTACATCACCTCAAATGAAGCATGCGATTCCCATCAACCCCTGAACAATAAAAGAAAATGGTATCGTACACTTCAATTGACCTATAATACACCTCAAATGAGACAGGTGAGTCCAATCAACCCTCATACAACAAAAACCATCCACACCTATCATCAACAACAATAGAAAGTACACTACAAAAATCTTTTGCAACCTTGTTTGGTTCCCGAAACGGCATAGATGATGGGTGGTATCCCCTGCTTCAACTGACCCAATTTTTAATGCAGCTGAAAATTTATTTAACTATAAAACTACAGTGTAACTTACATTAATAGCATTACAGCAGTTTCCAAAGTGACTTTAGTTCATGGCTGCTGTAATCTTCACGCCTTCTTACTTTACTCTTGCTATCAGTAGCAAGATGTCTGCCTTTCATGAACCAAGAGCATACATAGTCAATGGGCTGGAACAACATCAGTGGAGTACCAACCAACTTTATGAACATCAGATTGCTGGCTGTGGAAAGATGAAATGAAGCTCTTGTTGGCGAGATGATCAGATTCATTTGGGAAAACCCACGTTCACATTCATTCGTTGATATAGGAACACATTTCAGTGCATTCTGAAGAGGAAGGAGGGATGCTGGAATTTTCTTCTCCGTCAAATACTCCCAAAATCCTCTACATGTTTCTCTCTCTGGAAGAGATTTTTGACCTTCTGTTGGGCAGAATACAGAGTGATGTACCTTGACTGTAGCTCGAGACTTAATTGTGATAATTCTTGAAAGCATCACACACTAGAGCCAAGTTGAGAATGAAGTCAACTTTGGTAATGTACTTCAATAAACCACCATACATACCTCTGTCAGTTGATTCCCTGCTTTGATCATCTTTTGCAGCTGTGAAGTGAGCAACCAAAGGTTTAAAGCTTTTTCCACAATGAATCGCAAAGGATATTGGTAGCGGGACTGTAGAGACATCTATCGGTAGCTCGGTGTTTGAGTGTACGCATACTACCATCACCAACTAGTAGCAGGCGAAGCCACTACATGCTTGTCGAACTGGCTGCCGCTGATTCAGTTGTTGAGAATGTTGCCGCTGCTTTGAAATGCTTGAAACAGTCAATGACATCGCTTTTCCCACCAAAAACTGCACTGGTATCATTTGTATTGCAATTACCAACACAAAAAAAAAAATGAAATAAAAAGTTTACATCCATGAAATAAATCTTTGGCACTCTTCCAAGTTCTCAACATTGTAAAAAAATTACTTTGCCGACGAAAAAGTTTAGGGGTACACATCCCCCAATGTTCCCCCAGAAAAACAGCACATCATTTCATCCATAGATGTGACTTTATACAGGCGAAGATTCTGAGCTGCAGATAGGCACAACAAAAAGATTTACACACTTAAAGCTTTTGGCCAATATCCTTTGTCAACAACACATACACATACGCACATACACACCTAAACACTTGCAAATGCAACTCACACTCACGACTGCAGTCTCAGGCAACTGAAACCACACTGTGAGCAGCAGCACCAGTGCATGATGGTAGTGGCAACTGGGTGGGGGAAATGAGGAGGCTGGGGTGGGGAGGGGGAGGGATAGTATGGTGGGGATGGTGGACAATGAAGTGAAGTGCTGCAGGTTGGGCAGCGGGCAGGGGAGAGGTGCGGAGGGAGGGTAGGAGCAGAAAAGGAGAGAAATAAATTAAATTAAATTAAATAAAAAAAGACTGGGTGTGGTGGTGGATGATGGATGTGTAGTGCTGGAATGGAAGCAGGGAAGGGGATGGATGGGTGAGGACAGTGACTAGCGAAGGTTGAGGCCAGGAGGGTTACGGGAATGTAGGATGTGTTGCAGGGAAAGTTCCCACCTGCACAATTAAGAAAAGCTGGTGTTGGTGGGAAGGATCCATATGGCAGAGGCTGTGAAGCAGTCATTGAAATAAAGGATATCATGTTTGGCAGCATGTTCAGCAACAGGGTGGTCCACTTGTTTCTTGACCACAGTTCCTCAGTGGCCATTCACGCGGATAGACAGCTTGTTGGTTGTCATGCCCACATATAATGCAGCACAGTGGTTGCAGCTTTGCTTATAGACCACTTGACTGGTTTCACAGTTAGCCCTGCTTTTGATGGGATAGGTGATGTTAGTGTCCGGACTGGAGCAGGTGGTGTGGGAGGATGTATGGGACAGGTCTTGCATCTAGGTCTCTTATAGGGGTATGAGCCATGAGGTAAGGGATTGGGAGCGGGTGTTGTGTAAGGATGGACGAGTATATTGTATAGGTTCAGTGGACGGCGGAATACCTCTGTGAGAGGGGTGGGAAGGATAGTGGGCAGGACATTTCTCATTTCAGTTCACAACGAGAGGTAATTGAAACCCTCGTGGAGAATGTCATTCAGTTGCTCCAGTCCTGGGTGGTACTTAGTTATGAGGGGAATGCTCCTCTGTGGCTGGACGGTGGGGCTTTGGGAGATGGTTGGAGACTGGAAAGATAAGGCATAGGAGATTTGTTTTTGTACAAGGTTGGGAGGATAATTATGGTCAGTGAAGGCTTCAGTTAGACCCTCGGTATATTTCAAGAGGGGCTGCTCATCACTGCAGATGTGGCAACCACAGGTTGCTAAGCTGTACAGAAGGGAATTCTTGGTATGGAATAGGTGGTAGCTGTCAAAGTGGAGGTATTGCTGGTGGTTAGTAGGTTTGATATGGACAGAAGTACTGATGTAACCATCTTCGAGGTGGAGGTCAACATCTAGGAAGGTGGCTTGTTGGGTTGAGTAGGACCAGGTGAAGCAAATGGGGGAGAACTTGCTGAGGTTCTGCAGGAATGCAGATAGGGTGTCCACACATGCAATCCAGATAGCGAAGATGTCATCAATGAATCTGAACCAGGTGAGTGGTATAGGATTCTGGGTGTTCAGGAAGAATTCCTCTAGATGGCCCATGAACAGGTTGGCATAGGATCGAACCACGTGGGTGCCCATGTAGGTGAGGATGTTGTTGGTCATGGCGACTAGGAAGGAGGTTGTTGGTTTGGAATTCATTGGGTGTTGGTACAGGTAGTGTTCAATAGCTGTAAGGCCATGGGCATTAGGCATGGTTGTGTATAGGGAGGTGGCATCGATAGTGATGAGCAGGGCACCATGTGGTAAAAGGACAGGAACTGTGAGGAGTTGGTGGAGGAAATGGTTGGTATCTTTTAAATAGGAGGTAGGTTCCGGATAATAGGTTGAAGGAGTTGGTCTAGTTCATACACTTCCTTCATGATGTACACTCCGCCCATGTGACTCATCATTTCCAATGAAGAAGAGATTAGAAACAGAGAAAGTATGTGACCAACGTGTCGCACACATTTCAAAGTAAGGTGCTGCTGTTACATGCTACACTGACCTCCTTCCTTCCAACTATAGTTGCACAAGTATGATGAGACTGAGGATGTTGGCAATTCAGTCGCATTCTATTTGTCAAATCGCTTCTTCTTACTTCATTGTACAGGTGTGTAAAGCCACGATGTAGCACAGAAGTTCAGTATGTGATCTTGATCTTGTATTTAGCAATGACATAACGAAAACAACTGACTTTCAGGGTCAGAAGGCCTCTAATAAAGTTGTGTTTTCTCTTTAAAATGAAGAGTGAAAGACAAAAATTAAATTATTTAGTGTATACAATTGCTAATTTGCCCCATAGTAGGAAGAGTGATGTCTGGAAAAGATTTGATGCTACAGTCCACACTTCAGACAGAAAATATACAAAGTTTGTCCAATGAAAAAAATGTCTATTGTATTCTTGCTTATTACATCAATGCATATACATCGATCAGCCAGAAAATTATTACCACAGACCTACTATCAATATAAACCCATCCAGGCAACAGTAGTGTCACCTGGCGAGAAATGACTGCTCGTCAGACACACACACATGGTGCATGTAGTATCAGAGAGCATGCTGCCTAACAGCAGACTTTAATGCAGGGCAGAGTACAAGTTTGTCTAAACACACAATGCACTGAACACTTCTAATGATGGGCCTCTGCAGCCAATGACCCATACACATGCCAGTGTTAACACCACGACACCAGAAACTGTGACATAAATGGGCACATGACCATTGACACTTGATGTTGGCTCAGTGGCAGAGTGTTGCATGGTCTAATGAGTCATGATATGCTCTTCATCATGCTGATGGGAGGATGTGAATCCGTCATCTTCCAGGAGAACAGTTCCTTGATACCTGTGTTGTGGGATGGCAGTGGTGGCTCCATTATGCTTTGGGAACATTCACATGGGCATTCATGGATACAGTGCAGCTCGTACAAGGTACCATGACGGCCATGGAGTATCGTACACTGGTTGCTGACCATGTACACATCATCATGATGATCAGGTTTCCTGATGGCAGTGACATTTTTCAACAAGATAATGTGCCATGTCACAAGGCCAGGCGTGTGATGGAGTCATTCAAGCAACACAGTGGTGAGTTGCATTTGACATGCTGGACACCAACTCACCAGATCTGAAGCTGATCAAACACATCTGGGATGTGACTGAATGTGGCGTCAGAGCTTATTGCCCTCTCCCCAGAATGTATGGGAATTAGGTGACTTGTGTGTACAGATGTGGAGCCATCAGCCTCCAGCGACCTATCAAGGCCTCTCTGTTTCCATGCCATGCTGCATCACTGCTGTTATCCATGCCAAAGGTGGACTTACCAGCTATTAGGTACCTGGTCATAATGTTCTGGCTGATCAGTGTTCAATATAATAGCAATTCTCTCAAAATACGTGTTACTAGTTATCAAGTTTACCAGACATAAGACCCAGTTAGCTGTTATGTTTAACTCATAATCTACATGGAATTACAATTACTCATAGCCCAAACTAAATATTAAGCCCATAATATTATCTGTACTGAAATGTTAATAACATTACATTTTACTTGTAACCAATTTACAGCCAAATTAAGACCAGTTATAATGTGTAACACTTCTCTACAAGGTGGCATTGACAACAAATGTTTATATTGAACATGAGTGAATATTAATATGAAATCATACTGATATATGATGGAAAAACAACACTGTGCAAAACAATTAAAGACTCACTTTTTTGAAACTGTCATTTTCCTGTGTTGTGATACAGAAGTTTAAAATTTGGCTCAGAGGTATCTGCAACCCTCCTCTGTTATTGTACAAAAGGGTAGTGCCCTGCTGCATCACCCTAGGGCTTGGTGGTGTTTCAAACAGCAAGGTTCTGACACATGCAAAAAAAAGGTAAGTTTCAGATGTACCAACACTCAGAATCAAGCAGAAAAGGCCCCAGGATGTGTGCAAAGTGTGTCAATGGAAACTGCCCTTTACCTTGGGACATTTATTTACATACATTTTGCATTCAGCAGAACATTCTTAACAACCTTTGACACTTATTGTGCCCCATCATACTTATTACACCATAATGGAATGTGCTACCTGTCTGTTATGAGATGATGCTGTGGTTATGTGTAATTCGTACCACAGGCACACACCACGGGATAGTTATGAAGAGAATATTTAATCAGTGTGCAGGTTCTGTCTTGATGGCCAATGGCAATGTCTTAACCTTTTGTATTACTGATAGCCATTGTAATATTTGAGATGTAGAAATCGCCTTATCACAGTCTTGTTTATTTTGTTGATTTAGTAACTTCATACAAAATTGGCATTGTGTATGCATTATTCTAGTGTCTGTTATTCTGTCTTTGATGTTCTTATAATTAAGTAATTTTTCAACTTGATGCCCTTCCAGAATGATGTTCACTCAATTTTATGATAATGGTTTTCAATTTCATAATTTGTTATGTTTTAGAGTTGATATTTCCACCGTAAATATACCTTAATTTTAAACAAAAAGTTAGCTGTCAACATTACATGATGATGGTTTACATGTAAGATTTTCTTCTATGACTATGCATTATTACACCATGGGTCAAACAAGATAATCCTAGTGACTTTTACCAACTTCTATATTATCATATGATGATGTTACAGCTGAACAATCACCTAATTTCACACTCTGACTACGTAACACATGGCACATAAAGTAGTTTTTTATTACATCTCGGAGTCCTTTCAGATTAATATTCACTTGTGTCCAGTAATGAGTTTTGTTGTCAACACCATAAATCTTTATTGCTGTAGAGAGTATGTAGACACTACCACTATGACCGGTTTTAATTCAAGTATAAACTGGTTACCAATAATATGTAATGACATTGATATGCCAGAGATAACAACCAGTGCCTTCTAGCAGGAGAAAGAATCCTTAAGTATATAAACTGCTTATCCCATCTGAAGTTGAATTAACGTTATTTTGCCTAAGAGTATCATGAAACAAAACTCATTTCCCTGATTCCAGATGGAAGATAGCCATTACAAATACAACAGGAAAATGCATACTTTTGGGGTCTTTTGCACCACTTTATTTTGTAGTACCTGGAAAATGAGGTTTTACCAGACTTCCACATTGTGTACAGTGGACAGTGAGCTGGAAACAGCAGTAATACATTTTAAATTATGTGTTTATGAATTAGAAGTTCTTTTGAAATTACATGTTAGGCTTCCTGATACTGAGTCCTGCATTTTATTTTCATGTTTAGTTCTTTACATGTAGTGCAGATGTCAACAGGGCACACCCAACTATAAATCAAAATGGGACTTGAATTATTTGTGACAATTATGGCAATGAATCTTCCTAAATTACCATTTGGCGTGAAATAACTCATGCTCTTACGACCACTGGGTGAATGTATGGAAGATTTTGATCCACTCTTATGATGGTGACAGTACGGTCTATTCTGAGCGGCTTAGATGACAGGCAATAAAATTAATAAAACTTCCACATTTAAATAACCTGCCCTGCTCATTAAGATGCCTTGGCAGTTGCTCATCAATTACGATGTTATGCAATCCTAAGCTCCACTATACTTAGGCTGCTACTGTGCACCTTTCTATTATTTATTGAGAGGAGGGTTGGTATGGGAACAGTTTGGGAGGGAGGGAGGGAGGGAGTGGGGGATGAGAGTAACAGATTTAAGGTGCTATGACACAAGCTCTGCAACTCCACATTACCCTACATTAATGAAGTAAATTATATGTCTGTGATATAGTTATCAGATAAACTTGGTATTATGCCTTCCTTGTCGTATATCTCTGTCCTGAGACTGTGAAAAAGTATGTTGAAGAAAGGAAAGGCTGCAAAGATGATACCAGAAGTAACTGCCATACTTCTGATATATGGCCCTTGGCAGAGAATATAAGTAATATTTTCTCCTCCCATTGCACTTGGCTGAATCTTACATGTATAAATGTAGATGTAGAATAGAAGTAATAGTCACAGTAGCAACTGTGGTGGTGGTGCTGGTGGTGGTGTTGATGGTGGTGGTGGTCATGGTAGTTTGGTCTAGGTACTTTTGTGCACTTTTTTCCAGTTTGACAGTTACTAAAAAAACATGTTGTCTCAATTTTTCTCTGTAAATCTTTTAACCTTCTCCTTCTTCCCATCCTCTCCTGTATCTTCCTTTTCTCTCTTTCTTCCCATTTTCCTAATATTTTACTGTATTTCACCTTCGATATGACTTTGAAATTCATCATGTCTTAAATTCTATGATATAGTCATAGTTTTATTTGCTCTAATTTTAAATATAACCTACAATACATCATATATATATAAGCTTCATTAATGAACCAAGATGTGATTTTCATGATAATGTCTATTGAATTGTTATATACTGTATCTGACATTTTGGTTAATGTTGTCATCTTGCATCTTGAATCTGTCTCCTCAACATTGAGTTATAACTAGTTGACACTTTTCTTCACTTTCCTTGTGTACCTTCTCCACATAACATTCAAAGAAAGAGCCTTTATTCCGGGAAACTTGAGATACACGCCCAGTATATTTACTCAATGTCTATGGAAATACTGCACATGTGAGATGGTTTTGTGTGTTTCATCACTCTGAGTCATTAAACAATAACAAAATTTCATTAGGAAATGAGATAATCACCATATGTGACTTGCAGTTGATGTAATGATCAATCACGTATGTAATGTCATGAGTATGTTTTCATCCATACCAAATGAGTCAAGCTGCAGCTAATATGAAAGGGTGCAGTATTTGTATAGTTGAAGTAAATGAGATGCATCTCACAGGCCCAAACCCCATAGCTATCACTTCCCACCATATGCCAGTTTGGCTGACACTAAGCTTTAGAGAGGCCTAAGAGAGTTTTTAAGGTATAAGACAAATGGAGCACACTGTTACCATTTAAGCTATGTACAATGTGAATATCCACTACCTGTCATAGGTCTGCATAAACCCAGTGTTATGCAAAAGACTATTTTTATACCAGTAGTGATTGTTGTTAGTGTGAGCAGTGCTATACACATTTCAGCGAATGTGATCCTGTGAGCACCCCAAGTTTTCATGACAATGCAGCTTGGCTGATATGGCCAGAATGGAAACACATTTAAGATTATTTGCACATAGTGCATTCAGCATGTCACATCTGATGATGCCAGAATAGTTTGCTGTTGGATGCATCTTGTCAGTTGTAAGATTATGCCTGTTGAAGCATTAACAGATCTTTCAAATAAATTAAGATTCACCATTCACTTTTTTCATGTATCTCTAAACTCCATAAAAACTTTTGTTTCAGTGTGCATTCAAGCAATTACCTATAGCTTACTACTAACAGTTCTGAACACAGAGATATTATTTTGCACAATTTCAACTGTTAAATGAATCTTAAATTTTG
The DNA here is from genome assembly GCF_023898315.1 of Schistocerca nitens. Lineage (NCBI taxonomy): Eukaryota > Metazoa > Arthropoda > Insecta > Orthoptera > Acrididae > Schistocerca > Schistocerca nitens. Next base: position 150,400,035 of record NC_064621.1, on the reverse strand, counting down.
AGCTTTCCTAATAAATCTAAACATTTTGCTTGTGTTCTTGCACAGAGATTTATTTGATTAACTTGTTTATTTGATTTATTTCTCTTTTCTAGCAACTTTGTACCACTTTACCAACTCGTAACACACCACAGGTAAAAATCACATCACTGTTATAAAAAAGTTTGTGTGTGAACCCTTTAGTGCTCTTAAAATCCAACAACACTGTGTCACCAGCTGAAGCAGCCATTGTGCTCAAATATTTCTCTTACTTCATTCTTATTTCCAAACCATACAAGTTAAAATGAACTCTTGTCATAGTACTTCAGTACCATATCAATATCTTTACTAAATTAATTCCAAAATTTCTGTATAAGCACTCACCTGTACAATATTGATTCAAAGGTGACAAAGATTTATACTAGAAAGAGATGAGTAGTGAATAAAATGTAAAATAATATATTTCTATAAACTATGTTGAGTCAACAGATCGAATCTTAGCACTCGCAAAAGCAAATTACTGATGAAGAAATTGACTCTATTAATTTTTTTTAATTGGCTAAAGGATCATATTATACTGACACACATAAGATCAACAATTTATTACTATTGTGAAGTGTACTCTACAAGAAAGTTTCAGTTTATAATCTTGATAAAAAGTCCAAAAGACATACAAACAGAGCAAATGTTTGTAAGAGATATAACAGATCATTTAAGAAACTTTATAAAATCATCAGTGAAATAAAAATAGTGTTGGTGATTCTTGTTTTCCACAACCAAATATTAAAAAAGGGTTATATTATTTTAATTATTTTGATCTCTGGGTATAACATTTCTTGTGAAATTGACATCTTGAGTCTTTTGGCCAACATCTTTTATAAAACACAAAATTTTCTGGGTATGGTGCCACATCATGCTGTAAGTAACTCACTGGATACAGCCATGGCCAAAACATGTTTTATTTTGTGGCAATTGTTTTACAGCATGACACAGTACCATATTCAGCAAATATTTATGGTAGCTGAAACTGGCCACAGGCACCTACACTCTTACATTTTTATAAAGTTCCACTCATTCACTAACACACGTGACCAGCACTGCTAAACAGTTTCCTTTAATAGTTACAGTTGATGTAATGCCTTCAGATGCCTGCTTTATATTTTGAATGAAGCACATTTTGTTGTTATCATGCGTAATCTATTATCCACCACATCTTCTTGGATAGTCATTTTCATGTTTTGCAGGCAGCTACATTCTCGCAAACTATTTGGTAAATGACATCTTGGGTTGTTGGGTGTTCTGCCGGATATCAGCGTCGTACTTGCACGATATTTCGGTCACGTAGCTCGTAACCTTCATCAGGTGCGACCTGAGACTGCTCCTCGAGTGGACCTGGTCCAGTATTTATGCCTATGGCCTTCCCCCTCCACCAACGGCTGCAGGTGCTTCCTCTGTGGTCTGCGCCCATTCCCTGCGACCTGCTGGAGCGTTGCTGCTCCGTTTTCCGTCCGCTGCGGTTCTAGGTGTTCCCTATGCGGTCCGCGCCCACCAACCCCGATCCTGGGGGTTTCATCTACGGTCTGGGGTACCAAGCGTTCCCCCTGCGGTCCGCGCCCGCTCACCACGACCTGTTGGAGCGTTGCCGCTCCGTTTTTTGTCCACTGTGGCTCTGGATGTTCCCTCTGTGGTCCGCGCCCACCAGTCCCACTTCTGGGTGTTCCATCTTCGGTCCGGTGCTCCTGGCAGTCCGTCAGGGGCTCGTTTTCCATCTCCATGTCTCTGGTTCCTCTGTTTGTGCAGTGTTGCAGCTGGCCCCGTTGCTCCTTTAACAATTCCAGAGCCGGATCCCAGGCTCTGCTTAGCTGGTACCCTGTGTCACGGTTCATAAGATCGTCAGACATTTTAATTTCTATCGATTCTCTTATAACACTGTCCCAGAATCTGGGTGTTTGTGCTAGAATCCTGGTATCCTCATACTTCATGGCATGATCTAGTTCTAGACAGTGTTCAGCAATGGCTGACTTAGTCACCTGTCTTAATCTAGTGTGCCTCTGATGTTCTTTGCACCTGATCTCCACAGTTCTTGTCGTCTGGCCAATGTAGGACCTGCCACATTGACAAGGTATATTGTAAATCCCTGGTTTTCGTAACCCCAGGTCGTCTTTGACACTCCCCAGCAGTCCCCCAATCTTGTTGGATGGACAGAAAACACACTTGATATTGTGTTTACAGAGGATCCTACTGATTCTGGCAGAAATAGAGCCAGCATAGGGCAGATGTGCCACCTTCTTTGTTTCATCTTGGTCTTCTTCAGGAACCTGTGGTATGGCGGCTGGTTGGAGTGCCCTCTCAATTTGTCTGTCCGTGTATCCATTCTTGGAGAAAACTGTTTTGAGACGTTCCATCTCTATAGGTAGACTCTCTTGGTCTGACAGGGCATGTGCTCTGTGGACCAAAGTCTTCAGAACTCCATTCTTCTGTGCAGGGTGGTGACAGCTGCTGGCCTGCAGATATAAATCAGTGTGTGTTGGTTTTCGGTACACACTGTGGCCAATTGATCCATCTGCTTTCCTCTGAACTAGTACATCCAGAAATGGCAGCTGGCCATTCTTCTCCAGTTCCATGGTGAACTTGATGTTAGGGTGGCATGAGTTAAGATGTTCAAGAAACTCGTTGAGCCTGTCCATCCCATGTGGCCAGATCACGAAGGTGTCATCCACATACCTAAAGAAGCATGTGGGTTTAAATGTGGCTGTCTCCAATGCCCTCTCCTCAAAACTCTCCATAAACATGTTGGCAACCACAGGGGACAGTGGGCTGCCCATAGCTACACCTTCAGTTTGCTCGTAATATTGGTTTCTGTACAGGAAATACGTGGATGTCAGTGTATGACTGAACAGGTCCAACAGAGCACCGTCAAATTTCTCTGCAATCAGTTCTAGTGAGTCCTTCAGTGGGACCCTGGTGAACAGCAATACCACATCAAAACTGACCATGATGTCCGAATCTGTGATGTGCAGTTGCTTGAGGCGTTGCAGGAAATCTGAGTTGCGGATGTGGTGAATACATTTGCCCACATATGGAGACAGGAGACCTTTCAAGTACTTGGCTGTTGTGTACGTAGGTGCCCCAATATTACTGACAATTGGACGTAGGGGCACGCCCTCCTTGTGTATTTTAGGCAGCCCATACAGTCTAGGTGGCACTGGCGCTTTTTCCCGTGGTTGTCTGATGATCTTATCAGGCATCCCTGTTTCCTTCAAGAGAGCACTAGTCTTCTTTGCCACCTTGTCCGTGGGGTCACACTCCAGAATTCTGTATGCAGGGTCCTCCAGAAGTTGGCGTACTTTCTCATCATAATCCACCCGCTGCAAGATGACAGTGGAGTTCCCTTTGTCTGCTGGCAGTACCACAATGCTGTTGTCTTCCCGGAGTTTCTTGAGTGCAAGCCTCTCCTCGGTTGTGATGTTCGATTTCGGCGGCCTGGCCTTGGTGAGGGCCCTGCAGGTCTCTCGGCGGACTTCCTCTGCCACATTAGGTGGAAGTGTGGCTGCAACTTGCTCTACTGCACTGACGAAACCTGAAATGGGTACATTTCTAGGGGTCGTAGCAAAGTTGAGACCCTTGCTGAGTACCTTTAAGGTTGTATCATCAAACTGTATGCCACTCAGATTCGTCACAGAGCGTGTCTCTTCCATCTGCTGTGCTTTCTTACTCATGCGGTCAAACTTTGCAGATTGGCAAGATGAGGTATTCCTTCTAGCACACTCAGCTAAAGACCAGGAGGCACGGTCTACCCAATCCCAATCTTCTCTTGTTAAGGAGGCTGCCATGTACAGATGAATGTGTAACAGCTCCCTGGCCACAACATATAACCTGTGGCGCATATCTCGAATCCTCTCTCTCACCAGTGCCATGCTGGCTCTGCGTTTTATCTTGTTCGCCGCTCTGGAGTTGATGTGATGTTTAATTCTGGAAAATACTGGTACCACTTCTCCATCTCGACACCTCAGCAAAAAACTGAGAGAACTCAGCATCTTCCCTTTCTTCTGCCGAAGCTTGTCCAGCTTCTTGATATTCTGATACATCTCCTCCCCATAGAGACTTTTGATGTAACTCTTCAGGCTTTCCCGGCGATCTAATGACATCTTGGGTTGTCGGGTGTTCTGCCGGATATCAGCGTCATACTTGCACGATATTTTGGTCACGTAGCTCGTAACCTTCATCAGGTGCGACCTGAGACTGCTCCTCGAGTGGACCTGGTCCAGTATTTATGCCTATGGCTTTCCCCCTCCACCAACGGCTGCAGGCGCTTCCTCTGTGGTCCGCACCCATTCCCTGCGACCTGCTGGAGCATTGCTGCTCTGTTTTCCGTCCGCTGCGGTTCTAGGTGTTCCCTCTGCGGTCCGCGCCCACCAACCCCGATCCTGGGGGTTTCATTTGGTAAATGATTCTGGGAGATCAAACAACGTTGTATCATAAATGACTATAGCAGCTCCGGGGAAGGAAAATGAAAAATATAGACTTTTTTTAACCAATCTGAGTTATTGGGAGTCAGATCACGGTTGTGGTAGATAAAATAGTCACACTTTATGCTTATAATGTTATGTCTTTTATGTCTTTGCTTGTATTACACATTGTCCAGATATAATTTGTCCACAAATTCTTGATGCATTCGGAAAATTTGTGATGGTGCACTGGAAAACACCAGTCCACAGATAGCGTCTTTCATTCAATCACAATCATGACAGCATATGGCCACTTTCTACAAAGAACTTGTAGCACATTATTTTTGCCCAAATCTGGGTCTTTTCCAATTTTGTATGAGGAATGTCATTGAGAGGAATGTGAAAGTTACTTCATTTCAGAGCTGAACAGGTAAGAACATTTTTTTGGCACCTACAGCCAATTAAAATAAACTTTGTAAGCATAAGATGAAATAATCGAACACAAATAACCTTTTTCTCCGGAAGTTTCAGTGGGGTGCAGAAAGTCTCAATTGTGAAACTGAACAGTATAGCTACACTTTTAAACTCTCTTCGGACTCATCAGTAGAAACTGATTCATCCTGTTAAAGAAGTGATGATATGAATGCTTGTGACAAGTAATCTAATGTGTGAAAATAGTAATGATCAAAGATAAAACTGGTGGATACTATTAATTCTACCTATTTCCATGTACTGTTTTCTCCTCTGTAGTATTTGCAAAAACTTATGTCTGAGCATGCAACACAAATCTCCAGTTAAGGATGTTGATCACCCAGGATGTCATGATTGTCCAACTAATAGTATGTTGGTCCACTTTTTGGAATGCAAAACAGATACAGTATGTCATAGCATCAATTCTACAAGTTCTTGGAACTTGACTGGAGCTAGGTGGCACAAGATACCAACGCGTAGGAATGTAGTTCCAATAGCTTATAAGAAGAGAATTTTTGAACTCTGAGCTGCTGCTTGATGGTAATCAGATATACTCAACAGGGATTGTATATGGTTGTGATTGGGGCCAGGAGATAAACTGGGACGTTCCATGTACTATTGTATTCGAAATGGTCAATTGCAGTCATTGTTTCTTTTATAACACTCCTAGTTTTCAGGGAGTCCATTATGGACATTGTCATCTCTCCACATCCTGTGCAGCATTTGACAACAAGCAGTCTCCTGGAAGATGCTCTGTTAAATGACCATTACCAAAATAAATAATTCATCCGAGCAGGCAACTCATTTTCTCTGTTGTTTGCTGAATTTATGAGGTCATCAAGCCCACAACAGTCATAACTAATTATAGCATTCTGTCAATAAGGGTGCAAATGCAAATCATCTGCTGTGTAATTTCATTTGTAACAGCATTCACTTTTCCTAGCTTTGTAATCTGTGTCCTGTTACCAAGAGTTACATCCAGAAGGTCAAGGCTCAAAAACCCTTTTTGTGTACAAGGGTTGCTGCTTTGTTTATTAAACATTTTGTGGACCATTTTGCATTTATGGTAACAGTAAAAGAACATATAAACATTTTCATCTCTCTAATTTCATTTTTTCCAACATCCAACCATCATAATCTACTCTTATCAGTCACCTAAGTCAGCACATTCTCTGCACCCAGTGTTGACCAAATTATATGCTTGTCTGTATTTTTTGCACTGAGAATGTTGCAGAGCTATATTTACATACTTACAAGAGTGAGTCACTAAATATATTGCGAAGTCAGCACCATGAGTTATGGTCTGAAATTTATTTTACATTTCAACATACTGTTACTGCAAATTTAAACACTCCACATATTGTGGGACAAGGCCTTGACAGCCTGCAGCATAATTCTTGTGACAGAAATTTCATCAAACAACAAGTGTTGCATCAAACAAGTGACCCCTAGGAGTATACTGTCTTCAAAATGGTATCCATTTGTAGGGTTTTAAGGGGTTTTGGATTGGATTGGATTGTTAGGGGAAAGAGACCCAACAGCGAGGTAATCGGTCTCATCGGATTAGGGAAGGTCGGGGAAGGAAGTTGGCCATGCCCTTTCAAAGGAACCATCCCGGCATTTGCCTGGAGCGATTTAGGGAAATCACGGAAAACCTAAATCAGGATCGCCGGACGCGGGATTGAACCATCGTCCTCCTGAATGCGAGTCCAGTGTGCTAACCACTGCGACACCTTGCTCGGTTTTTAAGGGGTCCAAGCAGACAAAACTCATTGAGAAATAAGATGAGGCTAGGTAGTGGATATTTCAAGCATTCACAACGAGATATTTGTAATACCTCCTTCATTTGTTTTGCTGTGTGGGTATGCTATGTCATCCTGAATTATTATACCAACTGTCAGGAATCCATTTCATTTGAGGTGTATGGCTTCTCACATAGATTAATACAGTTGAATGTGGCATTAAAGATCTCATCATGAGTTTGGAATTTCATAAGTATGACACCCTGCATGTCCCAAAACACAGGCACCATAACCTCACAAACTGATGGGACCAGCATGAACATTATTTTACTTAGTGCAGTGATGCTTCCATTCCTTAGAGGATTGCTTGGATACAAGTCAGTAGTAGTGACTCGTGCTTTGCAAATGATCTATATTAAAAAACCATCTCCTTCTTCAGTGTAATACATGGGGTGCTGCAGGAAAAGACCCAGTCTGTTCTATTTGTGCTCTGGAGCAATGCTCAGGATACCAAACATGTTGAAACTTGACAAGAATTCAACTGCTTATGTCTGGAGCTGACTACGTAGACTTTCTCTGAAAACTATTTGGTACAAATAGTTCAGAAGCCCACTCATGATGGAAATATATTAAACTTAATGGCAAAAATATACCTGACCTATTAGAGCAGGGGTAGCCAACCATTTTTACCTACTGCCCACTCTCGAATCTGCGTTAGTATTAAAATTTTCTTACTGCCCACCAGTAATGGCAATCTATAAATTAGGGAAATAACTTTGCTTTGAAAAATTTATAAAGCAAGTTACAGCAAGTTAAAGCATGTAATAATTACTTACCAAAAAATTTTTTTTGAAAACCAAATGAAAATGTTTTTAAAATCCCTACTGCCTGTTGTCCACCATGAAAGTTGGAATGCCCACAAGTGGGTGGTAGGGACCAGTTGACTACCACTGTATTAAAGGTTGCCCACGGTAAAACTGATATCAGTGATCATGAAGCAATAATATCAACAATGATCACCAGTGTGCACAGGACAACTAAATCACTTAGAAGGTTTTACTCTTTAGTGAATTAGTTAAAAAGGCAGTAGAGTCATATTTCTAAGAAGAACTCGAAACATTTACCTCTGTGCTGTAAAATTTATAGGAACTGAGACTGAAGATTAGAATATTTGTTGACCAACCACCATAAAGATATGTATCTAACACAACAGATCAGGATGGGGAGGAACCCTCCATAGTATACAATTTCTCTAAGGAAATCCTAACACATGCTACAATAGTAAGTATCCTCTGTCAGGTGCTTCAGAGAGGTTTGCAGGGTATGTTCATAGATGTCGATGTACATGATGGTGATGCTTACTGTTCCAAGAGAATAATGTAGAGCAAATATCAAAAGTCACATGAAAACTTCACAGATCATTTCTTCCCCATGTTGCACTGTGGCTTCACTGGAAAATTCCACAGGGTGACAAAGATAATCCTTGTTTGATATTATTTTTGATCGTATCCTTCACTGAACTCCTATATTCGATGGAATGCAGCTTTCTGTGGAATACAGTTCTCACTATATATATATATATATATATATATATATATATATATATATATATATATATATATAAAGAAAGATGATGAGACTTACCAAACAAAAGCGCTGGCAGGTCGATAGACACACAAACAAACACAAATATACACACAAAATTCAAGCTTTCGCAACAAACTGTTGCCTCATCAGGAAAGAGGGAAGGAGAGGGAAAGACAAAAGGATGTGGGTTTTAAGGGAGAGGGTAAGGAGTCATTCCAATCCCAGGAGCGGAAAGACTTACCTTAGGGTAAGTCTTTCCGCTCCTGGGATTGGAATGACTCCTTACCCTCTCCCTTAAAACCCACATCCTTTTGTCTTTCCCTCTCCTTCCCTCTTTCCTGATGAGGCAACAGTTTGTTGCGAAAGCTTGAATTTTGTGTGTATATTTGTGTTTGTTTGTGTGTCTATCGACCTGCCAGCGCTTTTGTTTGGTAAGTCTCATCATCTTTCTTTTTAGATATATTTTTTCCACGTGGAATGTTTCCCTCTGTTATATATATATATATATATATATATATATATATATATATATATATATATATATATATATATATATATATATAAACAAAGATGATGTGACTTACCAAATGAAAGTGCTGGCAGGTCGACAGACACACAAACAAACACAAACATACACACAGAATTCAAGCTTTCGCAACAAACTGTTGCCTCTTTCCTGATGAGGCAACAGTTTGTTGCGAAAGCTTGAATTCTGTGTGTATGTTTGTATTTGTTTGTGTGTCTGTCGACCTGCCAGCACTTTCATTTGGTAAGTCACATCATCTTTGTTTTGAGATATATTTTTCCTACGTGGAATGTTTCCCTCTATTATAACCATATCATTAATTTGAACCCAACAATTACGTTTGTTATTGTTGCTGTTGCATTTCGAAATCTTTCCTGTCATCTTATTTTCTTTTTATTTTCTCTTTCTGTTTTTACCAGTAGTCTCACTTTGTATTCACCTTCCCCTTTTTACCGTAATCTACTATACAATTTTATTCCGCCTATATATACTCAATAATACGTAACCCACTTCCAAACCATAACCAAAAAAAATTTATTTTCCCCTTTCAACACTACCGCTGACATCCTTTCGTCTTTCCCTCTCCTTCCCTCTTTCCTGATGAGGCAACAGTTTGTTGCGAAAGCTTGAATTCTGTGTGTATGTTTGTGTGTCTGTCGACCTGCCAGCACTTTCATTTGGTAAGTCACATCATCTTTGTTTTTAGATATATTTTTCCTACGTGGAATGTTTCCCTCTATTATAACCATATATATATATATATATATATATATATATATATATATATATATATATATATATATATATATAAAGATGATGTGACCCACCGAACGAAAGCACTGGCAGGTCGACAGACACACAAACAAACACAAACACACACACAAAATTCAAGCTCTCGCAACAAACCGTTGCCTCATCAGGAAAGAGGGAAGGAGAGGGAAAGACGAAAGGATAGGGTTTTAGGGGAGAGGGTAAGGAGTCATTCCAATCCCGGGAGCGGAAAGACTTACCTTAGGGGGTAAGTCTTACTTATATATATATATAGAGAGAGAGAGAGAGGGAAACATTATATATATATATATATATATATATATATATATATATATATGTTTTTCTCTCTCTCTCTCTCTCTCTCTCTATATATATATATATATATATATATATATATATATATATATATATATATATATATATATAGAGGGAAACATTCCACACGGGAAAAATATATCTAAAAACAAAGATGATGTGACCCACCGAACGAAAGCGCTGGCAGGTCGACAGACACACAAACAAACACAAACACACACACAAAATTCAAGCTCTCGCAACAAACCGTTGCCTCATCAGGAAAGAGGGAAGGAGAGGGAAAGACGAAAGGATAGGGTTTTAGGGGAGAGGGTAAGGAGTCATTCCAATCCCGGGAGCGGAAAGACTTACCTTAGGGGTAAGTAAGACTTACCCCCTATATATATATATAGACATATTTAAATATGTCTGATTGTGTCTGTATATGTGTGGATGGATATGTGCGTGTGTGCGAGTGTATACCTGTCCTTTTTTCCCCCTAAGGTAAGTCTTTCCGCTCCCGGGATTGGAATGACTCCTTACCCTCTCTCTTAAAACCCACATCCTTTCATCTTTCCCTCTCCTTCCCCTCTTTCCTGATGAGGCAACAGTTTGTTGCGAAAGCTTGAATTTTGTGTGTGTGTTTGTGTTTGTTTGTGTGTCTATCGACCTGCCAGCGCTTTCGTTCGGTAAGTCACATCATCTTTGTTTTGATGTGACTTACCAAACGAAAGCGCTGGCACGTCGATAGACACACAAACAAACACAAACATACACACTTGAATTTTGAATTTTGTGTGTATGTTTGTGTTTGTTTGTGTGTCTATCGACGTGCCAGCGCTTTCGTTTGGTAAGTCACATCATGTTTGTTTTTAGATATATTTTTCCCACGTGGAATGTTTCCCTCTATTAATTTATATACATGATGGTGATGCTTATTGTTCCAAGAGAATAATGTAGAGCAAATATCAAAAGTCACATGAAAACTTCACAGATCATTTCTTCCCCATGTTGCACTGTGGCTTCACTGGAAAATTCCACAGGGTGACAAAGATAATCCTTGTTTGATATTATTTTTGATCGTATCCTTCACTAAACTCCTATATTCGATGGAATGCAGCTTTCTGTGGAATACAGTTCTCACTATATATGAGATGCACTGCATCATGTACGTCCTCCTGGGACATTCCCTTGGTACACAAACTGTCGAACACAACTGCACATTATTCTTGTAGCACAACTGCCATTTTATACTAGCTGCATTTCACTGACCACAGACAATGGAATACTACATAAATTTAAAAAAGTATGCAGTGTTCTGGCGTTTACACCTCTTTTATTGACTCATCCTTGCATAAGTAGTTGGACACGGGGGAGGGTCATTAATAATTTTCCTGAACATCAACATTTAAAACTTTGTGTTCTGTCTTACAGCAGGACTTGTCATGGGGGAAGCCTCGTCAGAGAGGTCCACTGCATGAGTGTCTAGGGAAGTGATTCCAGTGGTGTTTTCCCATTACCTTCAACTGATGATGATGAAATGATAATGAGGACAACACAACACCCAGTCCCTGAGCAGAGAAAATCTCTGACTCAGCCAAGAATCAAACCAGGGCCCCTTGGCGTGACAAACCGCCACGCTGGCCACTCAGCTATAGGGGTGGACAACATCAACATAGCAACTTTTAATGTATTTCAAATAGATATTAAAATCAGGAGAATACTATTTGTGATCGTAGTATCAATTTCAGATAAATTATTTGTGAAAATACAAAGGAGCAGAGCTTAAAGGTACTTTTAACAGTTTTAAGGTGTCCACCCATACAACTCTGGAGCAACAGTTTTCAAGAAATGTACACTGGAATATTTGACAATGTGGTTCATAAAGCAGGCTTCAGTTTGTCTCTATAAAATTTCCTCCTTTTCCATTATCTTAAAGAACTGCCCACAATGGATTGTTAATTTAGCTTGGGTAAGAAACACGTGAAAGGAATGGATGAAACAGCTCATAAAATCACACTTAGGAAATACATTTAAGACCTGACAGGGCCAGTGATTAATATAGATGTTGGGTGAACATGAAAGCCAGCAAAGCTGTGATACCACTCGTCCATCCGAGAAGGCTTGCACATTTCTCATGAGATGTGACAAGAGATTGTTCTGGTAAAATGTTGTATATGATGCTGCCACAAGGAGCAGCAATACTTTGGCCTCTAAAACAGACCCAGTGTTTTGATCTCCATTATTACTGCCTGGAATCACAACTGAATGTTATTGCTAAAGGTACCTGAAGTATCAACTTGGTATTTTCTGCCATGTCTTTCACTAAAGCAGGTTGGCAGATTGTGGCCACCACACATGACTTTGGCACTCACTAAAGAATATGCTGAAGCATGCCAGTGACAGCATCAACCTCCTGATTGCAGTCTAAAGTATTTGTGATTTCTGAACAACAGAAGCTGTCACAATGTCATGTATTCCACCAGCTCAGCCAGCAGTAGTCAGTTTGATATAGTTGATACAAACAGTCACACAATACTGCAGTGTTCCTATAAACAAACCTGAATTGTTCATTTCAGCCTAGTGAACAAGACAGCATCCATCCCATGTGGGATTGCAACTGTTAATCCAGTGTCTACTCATCACTGCATATGACTTCTCTGCCTGCTGCTTCAACACACACATTACAGTTACAGCAGCATGCCCTGTGCAAAGGAAAAGAAACCCATTTTCCAGAGACGTATTCTTTTATCCTATTGAAACTCGCCAACATGGTCATATTGCACTTTTTCTTTGAACAAGCATAATGGCACTTGGTCTTATGTTTTCACTTAATTTGACATTTCTTTAGTAAATGAACTTGGAGAAACATTTATTTTTCCTTTCATAAACAAGGGAATGCTGCTGGCTCTATTTGTACAGGGTTATTCAAATAGACAGGCCTTCCTTCTTCTTCTTGTACCCTTGTCTCACACTAGTACAGGGTTAATTTAAGGAGTGGTCAGATGCCCTACCTGTTGCAGAACCAATGAACAAATGGAATATGTGCACTCCAATTGTCTGTGTGTAGTGTCACTCACATGAAAGTGAGTGAAAATTTTCTAAATGTTTGTGAATCATGTAACTGAGACCTGCTTTCAATACCAGCCCAGTATTCACATAATGGGATGTGGGATACCATCTAAAAACCACATCCAGGCTGACAGGCACACCAACCCTTCTCAGTAATCGGATGAGCACATTCAATATGGGAATGGTGCACCTCCCTTCCTGGAAGTGGTGCTTTAAAATGCATGGCTATCTGGGTGGGTATTCAAATAGGTAGGCCCAATTCCACTAATTTTTATTTCTTGAATAATTTCTTGCATAAAAATAATCTACATGCTGTTGGAAAGATGAGGATCTTAAGTTTGTATTACCACTGCTCGAGCCCTGATAGTTGCTTAAACAACCACTAGAGTGTGCTAGTCAACAGACAGCCAATTTGTATCTGTTATAAGATAGCTACAATGTAGCACAAGGCTTTCTGCATTTTAGAGTTTGGAATAAGTGGGTCAGCAATTCCAGTGCAGATGGTATTTCATGTCCAATTCAGTACTGAAGCACTGAATATGAAAAGCATGTAATTGGTTTAAACATTTTCAATAAACTGGAAATCTCTGTAAGGGAAGAAGTATGAGATGACTGTGTAGGTCCAGTTAGAATGAGAGATGAAATGAGAAAACTTTTGTACGTAGTTCGGGTAGTTCAATAAAACAGCTAATACACTGAGGTGACTACACCTCCTTTTGCCTGACATAGTGCAGAAACTCGATGTGTTGTGGACTCAACAAGTTGTTGGAAGTCCCCTACAGAAATAGTGAGCCATGTTGCCTCTAAAGCCATCCATAACTGTGAAAGTGTTGCCAGTGCAAGACTCTGTGCATGAATTGACCAATTATGCCCCATAAACATCTCCTGGGATTCATGTTAGGTGATCTAGGTGCCATACCATTCACTTGAACTGTCCAGAATGTTTGTCAAACCAGTGGTGAACAACTGTGGCCTGGTGACTTGGTGCACTGTCATCCACAAGAATTCAATCATTGTTTGGCAACATGAAGTCCATGAATGGCTGCAAATGGTCTCCAAGTATACAAACATAACCATTTCTAGTCAGTGACCACTTCAGTTGGACCAGAGAACCTAGACCATTCTATGTAAACATGATCCACACCAATGCGGAGCCAGCACCAGCTTGCATAGTGCCGTGTGACAACCTGTGTCTATGGCTTTGTGTGGTCTGTGCCTCATTGGAACCCTACTATCAGCTTTTACCCATTGAAATGGGACTCAACCGAACAGGTCACAGTTTTCCAGCTGCCTAGGGTCAACCAATATCATCACAAGCCCAGGAGAGACACTACATGCAATCTCATGCTGTTAGCAGAGGCACTAGCATTGGTCATATGCTGCCAAAGCCCTTTAATGCCAAATTGCACTGCACTGTCCTGACAAAGATGTCTTCATCATATGTCCCACATTGATTTATGTGGTTATTTCTGCAGTGTTGCTTTTCTATTAACACTGACAGCTCTATGCAAATGTCGCTGCTTGGTCGTTAAGTGAAGGCTGTCAGCCACTGCCTGTCCATGGTGAGAGGTAATGCCTGAAATTTGATATTCTTGGCACCGCCTTGATACTGTGAATTTTGGAATATTGAAATCCCCAACAATTTCTCAAATGGAATGTCCCATGTTTCCCAATCTGCATTCAAAGCCTGTTAATTCCCACTGTGTGGGCGTACTCATGTTCAAAACCTTTTCATATCAAACTATCGAAACTCCAGGTAGGAATACCAATAATGTAAGAAAAGACAGATTGGTACTTACCGTAAGAAGACATGACAAGTTACAGACAGGCATAATTAGAAGACGCTTACATAAAGCTTTTGGCCACAGCTTTCATCAGTAAAAGAGAGATACATACCATTCACACCGCAAGCAAGCACACCCCATGCACACATGACCGCGAACTCCAGCATCTTGAGCCAGATCTCATGCTGGAATTGGTGGTCATGTGAGCATGATCTGTGTTTGCTTGTGTGTGTGAATCGTGTTTATCTCTTTTTATTGATGAAGGCAGAGGCCAAAAGCTTTATGTTAGTGTATTTTAACTGTGCCTATCTGCGACATGATGTGTCTTCTTTACAGTAGGTAGCAATCTGTTTTTTCCTATGTTGTTGATAAGCCTTTTTGTATGAATCACCTGAGTACAAACGACATCTCTGCCATTGCATTGCTCTTTTATACGTTGTGTACATGACACTACCACCATCTGTATAGGCACATATCGCTATCCCATGACTTCTGTCATCCCACTGCACAGTATTAAAGAATACTTCAGCCAACTATATGGTGAGTTTTGAGACAGTGCTTGCTGCACAGGCACAATCACTTACAATTTGTGCAGGTTCTTGTTGAAAATGACAAGAAAAGCTTATTAAATTTTGTAGTGACAGGGTAAAAAAGAGGAAGAATGAAAACTGTTCTTCTGCACAGGTCTCCTGATCTGATGCCAATAGACATTTTCTTGTGTGGCTTCATAAAAGAGGTAGCTTACATTCCACCTCTACCAGAAGCTCTGGCCAATCTGCAGGACTATATTACAGCTGTAGTGAACTCAGCAACATAATAGATTGAAAAGGCAGTGTATAACAGGATTGTGGCACATCTAGATAAACTTAATATTATTAACCATAGACAGTTTGGTTTTCAAAAAGGCGTTTCCACAGAGCGTGCCATATATTCACTCACAAATGATGTCTTGGAGTCTATTAATAGTAAGAAGTCACCAGTTGGTGTCTTCTGTGACATTTCCAAGGCCTTTGATTGTGTAAACCACAAGATACTCTTGGAGAAGGCCTATCATTATGGAATCAAAGGGCCTATAGGTAACTGGCTAAAATCATATCTTGAAGACAGGAAACAAAAGGTGGTTCTAAATGGCTGCAACAAAGGATCTCCTAATCTAGTGGATTCTGAATGGGGCAAAATTCAGCATGGAGTTCCCCAGGGATCTGTCCTTGGACCCTTGCTGTTTTTAATATATGTTAATGATTTACCTCTGTCCATTAGTAAAAGTTGTGAATTCACAATGTTTGCTGATGATACAAGCATTGTCGTAGATGGTAAGTCTACTGCTGATCTGGAGACTGATGTTAATGATATACTCAGAGAAGTTACAGCTTGGTTCTCAATTAATTCTCTTTCAGTTAATATTAAAAAAACTAATTTTATACAGTTCCACACAAAAAATAAAACTCTAGAAAATATAGTAATTGCCCATGACAACCAGGAACTAGAACAGGTGCAATCCACTAAATTCCTGGGGGTTCACATTGACAGTAGGCTCAACTGGGAACAGCATGTGTCCCTTACTCTAAAAAGGCTTTCATCAGCAACTTTTGCTCTAAGAATAATTACTCATTTTGGGGACATCAACATTTTAAAATCATCTTACTTTGGGTACTTCCACTCATTAATGAGTTACGGAATAATATTCTGGGGTAATTCACCAGCCTCAAAAAAAATCTTCACTGCTCAGAAGAGAGCAGTCAGAATCATGTGTGGGGTTCCTCCACGAACCTCATGTAGAAAACTTTTTCCACAGTTAGGTATTCTGACCACAACATGTCAGTACATATACTCTCTGATGAATGTAGTTAATAAAGACTATGCTCAGTATGAAACCAATTGTTCATATCATAACTACAATACTAGAGGTAAAGATGATCTACATGTTGAACTAAAAAATTTAACACTTGTACAGAAGGGAGTAAAGTATGCTGCTATAAAGACTTTTAATGCATTGCCTAATTATATTAAATGCACAATAGAAAATGAAACGCTGTTCAAAGGTATGTTAAAAAAATACCTGCTCGACCATCCACTGTACTCGTTAGATGAATTATTTTCCAGAAGTAATGCCCTCCCTTAATAATAGATGTATTTAGTCTCTTAGTTATTAGATGGATGATACAATATTATGTTAATGTCATAATGTTAATGTTATAATGTTATATTGAGAATTGCTATACTAGTTTAATGACAGTTTGTAAATGAGATACTTATAATATCTATATCATTGTATTATATTACTATTCTGTAGCATTAATTGTATTTGTACAATTGTATTGACACATTCCACATCCAGGCGAATCACTCGCATGTACGGATCTATGGAATACGCATACCAAACAAAAATAAAAATAAAATAAATCTCCATATGCGAGAAGAGTTCATCTACTGCATAGATGTTTGTCATGCAACCAGAAACTTTAAAAACTTTCTACTTCCAACTGTATACAGATTATTCATGTCCAGTTTATATTCATCTACTAAAAATTAATTAAACTGGACCCACTTTTCAAACAAACCTGCAGTCTTCTCTTGACAATCTTAACCACTTATCACCAGTATACTACACTACGCAACTTCCAAGTTCCAGTTTATTCAGGTCATTCCTTCTTAGTTAGTTACTTTCATGTTCTGGGTTTTGCAGTTCTGATAAACTTTAGTGTATTATTGCAGCATTATTATTATTACTATTATTATTATATTTTATGACCTTCATTGGACCTCTCTAGCCAGTTATATGAAGATTTATATAAGTTGTTGTTTTTATTTGATAATACAATTCAGTTCCATAAAAATTCAATAATACAGTGGTACACAAATATTATTATATGAGGGTTGGCTGAAAAGTAGTGCATCCACCTTCATAATTCTTCAACAGTTGGCAGCATTGGTATGTGGCGGGTACTGGCTTGTTCTGTAGCCTCTTCTTTGCAGCTCCAGTTGGTGGGAAGCCTTAGCATTAAACGGTTGTGTTGTTACAGTGTAAAAAGTATGGAACCCTGCGCAGACGGTCAGTCAATGCGATTTAAACAATGTGCAGTCATTGAATTCTTGACAGCAGAAGGTGTCACCCCAAAGGAGATTCAATCTAGAATGAAAGCAGTTTAGGGTGATTGTATTGATGCGAGTACTGTGTGTTGTTGGACGAGTAAGTTTAAAGAAGTTGAGGTGGGAATATCTGACCTGTGTAATAAACAAAGAGTTGGATGTCCTGTGACAGCAACCACTGAGCTTCACAAGGAAAACACTGACAGACTGATTCAGGACGATCGTCGTATCACTCAGAGAGAAACTGCAACCACAATCAGCATTTCACAGACGTTGAGAAAACAGTGTCAACTTCTTTGATGACGGCTTCAGAAAACTTGTTCATTGTTGGCAGAAATGTATTCAGTTGGCTGGTGAATACATGGAAAAGTGAATATTGCTAATTAAATATCACATTCTGATGATTATTTCTGCATATGATTTATTAAAATATTCTGATCCAAACCCAATTAACAAAGGTGGAGGCATTACTTTTCATTCAACCCTCAAAATTTATTATTATTTTCTTAATCTTGAGATCACTCTTCCAGCAGTCCTATTATTGATCTTCATTTATAGTTTGGTTTGTACATTTTGCATTATTTCTAGGTTATCTATGGTAATTTGAATTTCTCCTATATCTTCCTGAATTTCTGTAATCCATTTAAAATTGCCCTTGCTATTCCACAATTTTTCTATCATTCTGTTACTAATTCTGTTTCCTGGTGTTCTTATCAGATGTCCAAAGAATGAGATGCAGTTCTTCCTGATTGTTCTATTTTCTTGTATGCTGTTTTATTTCAAATTATTCTCCACTGCCAGTTTACTATTGATATTTTTTATTTATGCACATCTTAATTATTATTCTTTCTATCTTCAGTATTCTGTTAATGTTTGCTGTTTCAGTTGTTTTAAAGATGATTTGAGCTGCATATGTTATTTTTTGTTGTATAACTGTTTTACAATGTTTTAATTTTCTAGTTGTTCATAAGTTTTTTGGTTATATGCATTTTTAGGAATGTAATCTAATAGAGGGAAACATTCCACGTGGGAAAAATATATCTAAAAACAAAGATGATGTGACTTACCAAACGAAAGCGCTGGTAGGTCGATAAACACACAAACAAACACAAACATACACACAAAATTCAAGCTTTCGCAACAAACTGTTGCCTCATCAGGAAAGAGGGAAGGAGAGGGAAAGACGAAAGGATGTGGGTTTTAAGGGAGAGGGTAAGGAGTCATTCCAATCCCGGGAGCGGAAAGACTTACCTTAGGGGGAAAAAAGGACAGGTATACACTCGCACACACATATCCATCCACATATATACAGACACAAGCAGACATATTTAAAGAATATCTGCTTTATTAAGTTATTAAATTTTATTTTGCCATGTCAGTTTCTCATTTAGGGTGTTCATAATGATTTCACCTAACTATTTAAATTGATCAACTATTTTGATTTCCTCTTCTTTCATTGTAATTTTGTTTGCAAGTGGTGTATCGGTTAGCATAATCTCTGTTTTTTCAAACAATATTCTAAGGCCAGTTTTCTGTGCTATCTCTTGTAGTGATATAACTTGTTGTCATTTTTTGAACACTCTTGGCAGGTAGATCAAGATCATCAGCAAATCCCAAGCAGTATCATATCATTTTTCGTACTTCCAATTCCTATGTTTTTGGGGTTATCCTTGTACCATTCTGCCATGCATTCCAGAGCACAATTGAATAATAATGCTGATAGGGAGTCACCTTGTTTTAAGCTTGTTTTTATGGCAAATGATTAAAAAATTTCGCCTCTAAACTTTATTTTGATTTGGTGTTGGTCACAGTAACTTTCATAAATTTAAATAGTTTTGGTTGAAATCTAGATTCCTTAGAATTTTTAATACTGATGATCTAAGGAGACACCTTCTTTAACTCTGTAAATGTTATTTCCAGAGGGTCTTTCTGTTTCCTACAGTACTCTACAATTAATTTTAAACTAATGATCTGATCTGCACAGCTTCTTTATGGCCTGAAACCTTGAAAATCCCCTAGTTTCTGTTTTAGTTGTTTCTTGAGTCTTTGCCATAAGTTCTCGAATAAAATCTTGTATGTGCAGCCTAGGAGAGATGTTCCTCCACAGCTATATTGACTTCTAATATACCCCTTCTCATGTAGTGAGTGGATGATGGGTTTGGTCCAGTGTTAGGGGAATTGTTCAGTTATCACAATTTTTGTAACAGCTATGTGTAAGAAGGCCTTGACTGAATCACTTCAACATTTTCACATTTCAACAGGAACTTTACCTTCTCCACATGCCTTATTTTTCGTCCTGGAAGTGATTTTTCAACTTCTTGGAAAGCCGGAGAGTCTGGTTTCCATTGGGATACTGGTGCTGCATTGTAAGAATTCTTTGGGTTCTTTGCAGTTCAAATGTCCAGTGAATGCTTTTGCCATGATTTCAACATTTGCTTTGTTCTTTCATCTTCAACTTTCAGTATTAGCACAGGGAGCTCATATTGTTGTAGATGTTTCTCAAAGATTTGGTAGTAGTTCCTGGAACTGGCTTAGTGGAAATTATCTTCTACAGAGTTTATTATATCCTTATGAAATTCTTACATTCCTTTTTAAGTTTGATGGTATTTTCTTCTGTTATATGTGTTAGAAACTTTAACAATGCATGGTGTTTTTCTTCATGGAATTTGTCACTTTTTGGTGTCCACCATGCGTATTTTCTTTGTGGATTCAATGGAGCTGGACTCTTGGCTTATTTTTGAGACTTTCTACCAGTTCTTGTGGAATATCTATTAATTTAATGGTTTATGTTATAGCTGATATTTGTATTATGAAAAGAATAGCTGCTACTCACCACAAAGCGGAGATGCTGAGTTGCAGATAGGCACAACAACAAGACTGTCACTAAATTAGCTTTCAGCCAACAAGTCCTTCATCAAAAATAGACAACAGACACACTCACACAAACGCAACTCACATGCACATGACCACAGTCTCTGGCAGCTGAAACAGACTATGAACAGCAGCGCATGATGGGCAAGGCAACCACGTGGGGTAAGGAAGAGGCTGAGGGAGGGGGAGGGATAGCAGGGTAAGGATGGGCAACGGTAAAGTGCTGCTGGGGTAGCATGCAGGGATGAGATGGTAAGAGGGTAGGGCAGCTAGGTGTGGTCAGGGAGGCCAGGAGGGTTACAGGACCATAACAACATCAATTTCAGTTGATTTTTGCCTTTCACTGTTGATGTACTCCTCAGATATTACCTTGTTTCCCCTTATTTCATTCATTTCATCCCTTTCATGATTTTTGTCACATATTTGGGAGCTTTCTTTTCAAACTTTTTCGGACGTAATTCTATGTTATTAACATATTTTTTCTGTTTTTTTCCACCACCACAGATCCTTGCTCCTTCCATCTTCATCACTACAGAAAATTTTTCTTATCTCTAGCCAGGACCCATTCCCACATACTGTACCTGCATTGTTGCTTGGTTCATAGAATCCCCCAAGTGGCCTTACTATCAAATTACCCATCTCCAGCTGCCATCCTTCCTTCCTTCCACAATGACCTCCATCGGTTCAGATTCCACCAATCCTTAACCCTCACCAACATAATATCCTCCAAAACTGTATCAATCAAGCCCAAACCTCCTTGCAATACCTTTTCTCCCTCTAAAAATTCTCCTGCTATGCAATCCCAATTTCCTGGATCCCATAACAAACACTGAAACTCTTACTCTCCAGGAACTAGAACAACATGCACAATGCCACCTCAAAAAATTCTCCACCCTGCTCACTTCCTACTCCCACCTTGGACTACTACTGTCCAGTATCTCTACAACAACCTCCAAACTTACTCCACGTCCCCTCACAGCTGACAACCCTGTCTCACAGACCTGCTACATTTATCCCACTCTCCAAAACTCCCTCCCACCACCATACAGAACCCAGAACCTAAATAGACCCAATGTACAGTCAGCATTAGCCTTTCCAAAAGCCTCACCTTTTGCCCCTCTCCCAAATCCAATCTTGGAAGAATTTTTAAAGACCTCTCTCTTTCTCCCATTCCCTACAGTGGAAACACTTTTTCGCCACCAACCCTACCAATGAAACTCAACCAAAGACCAATGTTGAACCCTGCCTGGCTCCGTTCGCTCCTCTATCCAACTGTGCACCAGTCCCACTGCCCCCAAATCACCCCATGTTAACTTTCCAGAATTTTGTAACCTTCAAATCTTGCCTACTATCATTTCCCAAAACACTCAACATGCAAACTAACATTGCATCTGCAGAAAGAACCATAATCCACCAACTAAAACCTGACCCCAATCTTATAATCTGACCTGCCGACAAAGGCTCCACCAATGTTGTTTTGCACCGCAAGGATTGCCTGACAGAAGGACTCTGCCAGCTGTCAGATTCATCCACCTACAAATCCTGATACAGTGACCCCATTCCAGAAATCCGGCAGGATCTCTAGTGTCTCTTCAAATCCTTAGTGCATCCCAGAACCCCTTCCAGAGTCCATCTTTCTCCTCATCCCTATCACTCACAACACTCCTACCTTCAACATGCTTCTAAAGTCCATAAACCCATCCAGCCAGGATGCCCCACTGTGGCCAGTTACTGTGCCCCCATGGAGAGAATCTCTGTTCTCACAGACCAACACCTTCAGCCTATTACCCACAACCTACCCTCTCATATAAAAGATACCAACCATTTCCTCCACTGGCCCTCCACATTTCCTGTTCCTTTACCACATGGTGCCCTGCTACTCACTACTGAAGCCACCTCCCTTTACACTAACATCCCTAATGCCCAAGGCCTTACCACTATTGAACACTACCTTTCTCAATGCCTGATGGATTCCAAACCAACAACCTCCTTTCTAGTCACCATGACCAACTATATCCTCAGCCACAATTACTTCACCCTTGAAGGTATTATCTACAAACAAATCAGGGTACAGCTCTGGGCAACCACATGGCACCATCCTATGCCAAACTACTCATGAGCCATCTAGAGGAATCCTTACTAACCACCCAGATTCACTGATAACATCTTAATGTTGGATCAAAGGTGATGACACCCTATCCACATTCCTCCAGAACCCCAACATCTTCACCTGGTCCTACTCAACCAAACAAGCCAGCTTCCTCAATGTTGACCTCCACTTCAAAGATGGCTACATCAGTACCTCTGTCCATATCAAATCTACCAACCACCAGCAATACCTCCACTTCAACAGCTGCCACCCATTCCATACGAAGAAGTCCCTTCCATACATTCTAGCCACCCATGGCTGTTGCATCTGCGATGAAAAGCAGTCCCTCTAAAAATACACTGAGGGTCTCACTAAGGCCTTTACAGACCATAATTAGCCCCCCCCCCCAAAAAAAAAAAAAAAAAGAAAAAAATCTCAAAAAACCTCATACAAAAATAGATCTCCTGTGCCTTATCATTCCAGTCACCCACCATCTTCCAAAGTCCCACTGTCTAGTCACTGAGGAACATTCCCCTCATGACTCAATATCACACAGGACTGGAGCAACTGAATTACATTCTCTGCCAGGGTTTCGACTACCTCTAGTCATGCCCTGAAATGAGGAATCTCCTATCCACTATCCTTCCAACCGCCCCCCCCCCCCCCCTCCACACATTGGTATTCCACCACCCACGAAACCTACACAATGACCTCACTGTTTGGTTTCCTCCCCCAAAAATACCCAACCCTCCCACAGTGGTATTCCACTGTCCACCGAACCTATACAATATACTCGTCCATCCCTACACAACCCCTGCTCCCAATCCCTTGCCTCATGGCTCATATCCCTGTAATAGACCTAGATGCAAGACCTGCTCCATACATCCTCCCATCATCTGGTCACAAACATCACATATCCCACAAAGGCAGGGATACATCTGAAACCAGTCATGTGATCTATAAGCTAAGCTGCAACCACCGTGCTGCATTCTACTTGGGCATGACAACCAACAAGCTGTCTGTACGCATGAATGTCCACCAACAAACTGTGGCCAAAAAAACAAATGGACCATCCTGCTGTTGAGCATGCTGCCCAACATGATGTTCTTCATTCCAAAAACTGCTTCACAGCCTGTGCCATTTGGATCATTCCCACCAAGTCTAGCTTTTCTAAATTGTGCAGGTGGGAACTCTCTGTGCAACATAGCCTACATTCCTGTAACCCTCCTGGCCTCAACCTACATTAGTCATTGTACTTAACAATTCAGCCCCTTCCCTTTTCCCATTCCAGTGCTACATAGCCCTCTATTCTGCCAATGCACCCAGCCTTTTTACTTCTCTCGTTTTCCACTACCCCTTGCCCCCCCTCTCTCCCCTGCCCCCCCATCTAATCTCTTGACTGTACCTAGCTGCTCTACCCTCTCTCCATCTCGTCCATACATACTCCCCAATCCTTACCCTGCCATCCCTCTCCCTCCCTGCCCCAGCCTCTTCCTTATGCCCAACCACTTGCCTCTCCCATCATGGGCTGATGTTCGTAGTATGGCTTCAGCTGCCAGAGAGTGAGCTCTCGTGTGTGTGTGTGTGTGTGTGTGTGTGTGTGTGTGTGTGTTTTGTCTATTTTTGACACAGGCCTTGTTGGCTGAAAGCTTATTGTGTGACAGTCTTTTTGTTGTGCCTACCTGCGACTCAGCAACTCCTCTATATGGTGAGCAGCAAATATCCTTTTCATAATAGCATTAGTATTTGGCCTTTTGTAATTAGCTGATGTTGGTTGTAGCTCCTATTTGTTCTTTTTTTTCCTTCATTTTCTTTATCAGAATGAATTTGATGTTAGTTAAAATTTTAAAACATTTTGTATAAAAAGCTTTTAGTGCGTAGATAATCAAAATACAATGACAAGGTGGTTTTGGTTTAACAACCATCTGAAGATCTGTAAACAAGAAAATACAGAAAATTGCCGTAGAAAAAACTCTTTAGAAGGTAATATTTGAGATAAAAACATTTGAAGAAAACACAACTACTCTGGTAAAAAATGGCAGTTTATAACATAATTGATAAAAATAACCATCATACATAAAAATGAACAAGCATCACAGATGACTTTACTGTGTTACAGTAACAAAAAATTTCATGGTTTAATATAACCTACAATGCGTATATTAAATCAGTGTCAAACACAAACTGGGTGTACCAGTAATAATGAGAATGCCATGATATGAATTTGTATAGAAAGCAACGTGACTAAGAAATCAGTGCTAACAGCTAAAACAAAATTGAGCTATTCTGTACAACTGTAGGAACACACAAAAAGACACAAACAACACAGCAAAAAAAAAAGTTTTAAAAATTTTAAAATTATATCATTACAAAAAATGTCATCATGTATGGAAAAAATCTCCTATTTAGCTGTAATGTGAAAATGAACACATACAATTCCAGTGTTACACCGAGGATTTAAGAACACACCATACACATACAAATGATGATGATAATGATGATTTGTTGGTGATGGCACTAAACAGCAACATGGTCATCAGTGCCCATGCATGAATGATATAAGGACGAGATTGGAGAAAATCTGTTAAAAAATAATGATATATTAGCAAACCAAGTTGGATTCACGTGCTGGAATTGAAAAGTCAGTCACAATAAGATGAGCATCAGAAAAGCCCTCAATAAAAGTCAGACAAAACAAAGCAGAACAACAAGGTAAAATCAAGGATAAAATACCAGTACAGGCACAAAAAAGGGGACAAGTGACTGTGGCTGGATGACTAGTTTTAGATAATGATTGACTGACTTACCCTGCGAGACATTAAAATCTCACATCCATCATTTTTGGAAGAATTCTGGACCCCTTGCCACATGAATCACATACCTGTGGAAGACCCACATGCAAGACCTGCCCAATCCACCCATCCAGTACTTCCTATTCCAGTCCTGTCACAGGCTTGTTTTACCCCACCAAAGGCTGTGCCACCTCTGAAAGCAGGTATGTCATTTACCAGCTCTGCTACAATGATGCCATAGCCTTTTATATTGGTATGACTACCAACCACCTGTCTACCAGGATAATGGCTACCACCAAGCTGTGGTCAAGAGCAAAGTAGACCCCCCTGTGGCACAAATTGAACATAACATGCTTGATTTCAATGGCTGATTCACAAGCTGGGCGATCTTGATCGTCCCCTCCACCATCAATTTTTCTGAACTGCACAGATGGGAGTTATCTCTATAGCACATCCTCTGCTCCCGAAATTATCCCAGCCTCAAGCTGTGGGAACCTGCTGCCCCACACCGTCCACCCAACAGTTTACAACCCTTCTGTCCTATCACCTCCTTTCTTTTCGCCTCTCCTCACTTTCATTGTGTGCCGCCCTCTTCCAATACACCGGTCCTTTCTTTCCTTCTCTGCTTCTCCCATTTTCTCTCCTCTTCTGCTCCCTGTCCCCCACCCCACCTCGACACAGCCTCTGGCAGTCTTGTCAGACCTCCATCTAGTTCCAGTATACCCTGCTAGACAGTACTCTTGTCTACCCTCATCCATACCCTGTTATCCCTCCCCATTCCTTCCTCGCTCCACTCCAGATTGCTTTCACATGACAGTCGCATCCTGGCGGGAGCTGCCAGAGGTTGCAGTCGTATGTGCATGAAGTGCACTTGCTTGTGTGAAAGTGTGTGTGTGTGTGTGTGTGTGTGTGTGTGTGTGTGTGTGTGTGTTTTCTTTGCTGAAAAAGGCTTTTCACCTCTATGGTGGATAGCAATCTATCCTTTTCCTAATATTGTTAACTGATAATGAGGCATTGTTTTAAAATTTTGTGTTATGTTTGGAATTCTTCCCAAAATGTTGGGTGAGAGATTTTAATGTGTCACAGAATGGCTCAATCACCAATCACTTGTAGTCACTCAGCCACAGTCACCTGCCCCGAATTTTTTTTCTGGTATCTTGTCCTTGATTTTATCTAATTATTCTGCTGTGTTTCAGCTGACTTTCATTGAGGGCTTTTGTGATGCTCATCTTATGGGGGCTGTCTTTTCAATTCTTGTGTGTGAATGCAGCTTGATTTTCTGATATATTATTATTTTTTAATAGGTTTTTGCCAATCTCATCTTCATAACATTCATGCAAGATCACTGATGACCTTGCTGTTTAGCACCCTCGCCCACAAATCACCACCACCACCACCACCACCCCTTGTACAAGTATGATATGTTTATAAATCATTGGTGTAACACTGGAATTATATGTGTTCATTTTCAAATGATAGTTATGTAGGATTTTTGTTCCATGCATGTTATGTTGACATTTTTACCATGAACGATAGGTTTTTAGCTTTGTAATGATGTTGCCTTCAGTAATTTTAAAACTTCATGAGTACTGGACATGGAAAAAAATTCTTTGCTAAGATGTTTGTTTATTTTTGTGTATTCCTACAACTGTACAGCCTGCCTCAGTTTTCTTGATGTATTAGCAACAAGTTTCTTATTCATGTTGATTTCTACATAAAAACATCACTGCAGGATGATTACTGATACATGCAGTTTGTGTTCACCCCACATTTAATATGTTCATGGTGGATTATATTAACCCATTCCTTCCCAGTTTTGCACCAGGTGCACTCAAGTTTGTATGCCTGGGAGCCTCATTCAACATGTGAAGAGGCCATTAAGGGAGCTGGATGCAATCAACTGCAGCTTGTGGCACATATTGGAACAAATGGTGCCTGTCGTCTGGGCTCCAAGGTCATACTTGGGTCATTCCAGCAACTGGCAGAGAAGGTTGAGAATACCAGCCTTGTGTATGGAGTTTCAACGAAGCTCACAATTTGCAGCATTGTCCCCAGAACTGTCCTCGGCCCCTTAGTTCTGAGTTGAGTGGAAGTACTGAACCGGAGAATTCGAAGGTTCTATGATAAGCTAGGCTGTGACTTCCTGGACTTGCACCATACGGTTGAGAACTGTAGGGTGCTCCTAAATGGGTCAGATGCGCACGACGCACCACAGGCTGTTACCTAGATAGCTGACAGTGTGTGGGGTGCATACAAGGGTTTTTTAGATTAGGCAGCTCTCCATCCAATCCAGATCACAACAGCTGTAGGAAGCCCAGAAGTATCACTGAAAGACTGAAAGAAATGGCTCTCCTAGGTGAGAGTATTAAAAAAATCCTAGTGGTTAACTGTTTAAGCATTCACAGCAAAGTGCCAGAGGTCAAAGTCCTCCTGAAAAACAGTGAAACTCATATAATACTAAGTACAGGAATCTTGTTGGAACCTTAAATTGATAGCAGTGAGATTTCTGGTTAAAATTTAAGTGTATATTTAAGTGTATATTAATGGGAAATGAAAGTGGTGTATTTGTCACAGTAGGCAAGAAACTCAAATCCACTGAGACAGAAATTGAAGCTGCATGTGAGAGTGTTTGGGCAAGGCTCAGTATCAAGGATGGAAATAAAATGATGATTTGACCCTTCTGCCATTCACCCAGCTCATTTCCTGATATAACCAAAAATTTTAGAGAAAATCTCAGTTCACTTGTACATAAGTTCCCCAGTCATAATACAATCATCAGTGGAGACTTAAATCATCCAACAATCACTTGAGAAAATTAGTTTTGTTAGTGGTGGGTGTGATAAGGCATCCTGTGAAACATTACCAAATGCCTTCTTGGAAAACTACCTACAACAGTTAGATCAGAACCCTACTCATAATGGAAATATATTAGATCTAAGGGCTACAAACAGAACAGACCCATTTGAGGGTGTCCACATCAAAACTGGTATCAGTGATCATGACACGGTTGCAGCAACAATGCTTACCAAACTATGAAGGGCAACTAAAACAAGCAGAAAGATATATATGTTCCGTAAACTAGATAGAAAATCAGTAATGTCATGTTTCAACAAGAAAGTTGAAACATTCAGCACAGGGCACGAGCATGTAGAGGAACTGAGGTTCAATTTAAAAGAATAGTTGACCATGCACTCAATAGGTACGTACCCAGTAGAACAATTCATAATGGGAGGGACCCTCCATAGTATACAATCACTGTAAAGACACTTCTAAAGAAACTGAGACTACTGCACAATAGCATAAGACTATAGGTAAAAAGATGCAGAATGAAACACTTTTGTCTGTCAAGAGAGTATTGCGTAAAGCCTTCAACATCTACCATAGCAGAATATTGTCAAATGATCTTTTGCAAAACCCAAAGAAATTCTGGCCTTATGTAAAGGCACTTAGTGTCACCAAAATTTGTGTCCAGCATCTAGTGAATGAGAGAGGAATTGAAATTGAGGGTAGCAAAGCAAATGCTGAAATGCTTAACTCCATTTTCAAATTTTTTTACAAAGGAAACACCAAGAACAATTGCCACAATTTAATCCTTGTACCACTGAAAAGGGAAATGAAGCAAGTATTAGTGTCAATAATGTTGATAAATATTTGAAGTCGTTAAAACTGAACAAAGCTCCAGGATCCAATAAAATCCTTATCAGATTCCATGTTGAATATGTGGCTGAGTTTGGCGCTCTTCTAACTATAATCTGTCACAGATCCTTGAACAGAAGCACAGTTCACACCCGTCTACAAGAATGGTAGTAGGCCTAGAAGTGATCCACAAAGCTACCATCCAATCTGGACATTGATTTGTTGCAGAATCATAAAACATATTCTGAACTCAAACTTAATGAGGTATCTCTAACAGAATGACCTCCTCTATGCCAGCCAGCACAGATTCCAAAAATATTAATCATATGGAACCCAACTCACATGACATACTGACTGTTTTGGATCAAGGCACTCAGGTTGATGCAGAATATCTCAGATTTCTGAAAAGCATTTGATTCAGTATCACACCTATGCTTATTGTCAAAGTACAATCGTACAGGCTATCAAGTGATATTTGTGACAGGACTGAGGACTTTTTGGTAAGGGGCATGCAGCACGTTATCTTGAATGGAGAGTCATTGTCAGATGTAGAAATAACTTTGTCTGTGACCTAGGGAAGAGTGTTTGGACCCTTGCAGTCCATATTGTATATTAATGACCTTGCAGACAATATTAACAGTAACCTCAAAATTTTTGCAAATGATCCAGTTATTTATAAAGAAGTATGTTCTGAAAGAAGCTGCATGAATATTCAGTCATATCTTGATAAGATTTCATAATGGTGCAAAGAAGGACAACTTGCTTTAAATGTTCAGAAATGGAAAACTGTGCACTTCACAAAACAAAAAACATGGTGTCCTATGACTATAATATCAATGAGTCACAGTTGGAATTGGCCAACTCGTACAAATACCTGTGTGTAACACTTTGTAAGGATATGAAATGGAATGATCACATAGACTCAGTTGTGTGTAAAGCACAGTCTACAAAGGCCTCCAAATTGATCATGCAACCCATTCTAGAATATAGCTCATGTGTGTGGGACATGTACCAAATAGGACTAACACCGGATATTGAACATGTACAGAGAAGAAGATTTGTTTGACTCACTGGAGAGTGTCCCAGAGATGCTGAAGGAACTGAACTGGCAGATACTTGAAAATGGACATAAATTATCCCAAGAAAGTCTACTAACGAAGTCTCAAGAACTAGCTTCAAATGACAATTCTAGGAATGTGCTACAACAGTCTGTGTGTCACTTGCACAAGGATCATGAGGACAAGATTAGAATAATTACAGCACAGATGGAAGCATTCCAACAATCACACTTTCCGCTATCCACAACTGAATGAAATGGGAAGAAACCTTAATAACTGATACCATGGAACATACTCTTTGCCAAGTACTTTTCACTGGTTTGCAGAGTATAGATGCAGATGAAGATGTACATGTAACATGATGTTTAACTTTACAAAATGCACTCAAAATGAACTTAGTATATGAACTCATTGCACAAGTGTTAAAGGTATTCACCAGTTTTCTGTGCGTGTTTTTTATATTTCACAATTAGTCTACTTTGTATGAGCACAACAGGGGAAAGAAATGGGTTAAAAGCATACAATTTTTTTGTCAATGTAACACTGTAAAATGGAGTGTGATGAATGTTCATTTTTCTGTATGATGGTTTTTCATTTACTATGGTATATACTTCCATTTTTTACCAGCATAGTAGGATACATCTTTGTGTTTTGTGCTTTCTTCAAACATTTTTATCTTGGATATAATGTTGTAAAGAGGTTTTTCTAAGGCAGTTTTCTGTATTTTGCTTGTTTACAGATCTGATGATAGTTGATACAACAAAAACTAGCTAGCCATCATACCTATGTAAATGTGATCTAGGCATTAAAAGATTTTTGTAATTTTTTTTTAATTTTAAGAAATCATATAAAGATCTGTTTCTATATTCCTGATAATGTCAGGCATTACTAATTTGAATTTAGTTAACTATTTAGTGGTCTTAACCTATTTATACTACTCTCAATACAACAAAATTGTAAATTTTCTTGTGAAATTTGTTGTCTACACAAAAATGATGTAGCTGCCATCTTCCCTTCCTCCAATCTTCATGTTTCCATGTTTTTACCTTATCTGGCTTCCTCTTAATGTATGTTGATTTAGATATAAGGTCATGTTCTCTGCCAAGTTCTATAAGTCTTTGGTCACTCTTGTTTGTAAAGTTACATGAACTCCATTTTCTAATTAAATCTTCATATTTCCTTACTTTTCCCAACTGGGCACTGAATTCTCCCAAAAAGATTTTTACATTCCTTTTATTTATTTGTTCTGTTCACAGCTTCTTTAACAAGGTCCTAAAATTTATCTACATCTTCCCTAGTTTTGGTTACATTTTTTTTCATTTGTAGGAGCATGAGTAGTTCATATTCTGTAAGTTTTATTCAATGTTTTAGAAGTCAGACTTGCAGTTCTTGGTGATATTGTTTGAAAAATGTATACTGAATCTATTATTTTTATATTTACTATAAATCCTGTTCCAAATTGGGGACATCGCTTCATAACCCTCTGTTATGGTTTCCCACAATAATTTCTGTATTCTTGTGATCCCAAAGGGTCTTCTACCATGTTTCTCACTTCTTGGAGTGCTGCTATTTATTTTATTTTATTTTATTGTTTATTTTAAGTCATCTGTGAAATTCTTGAGTTTTCCAGTCTTATGTAGTGAATTTATGTTGTTTATATCAAATCTCCTTTTTGTGAGTTAGTGTGCATTTGAGTGATTGCAAATGACCCAATTTATTTCTGTCTTCTAGTTGGCTACCCACTTAATCCAATGCAGCCACTACCTGCCTTTGTGGGTAGGACTGTGGTATTTTTTGCGTAAGATACAGTTCAATATTTGACTTTCAAAGGTAATTAACCGTAGTTGGAGCAAACTCCAATTTACAAGTATGGTTGTTAACTGCACCCACAAGTGTTTATTTTGCATAAGGCACCAGCAAGTCGGTGAGAATATCCCCTTTCCCCCAAATCTGGCACCATTAATATGTACTAGCTATGCAAAGAATAAAGTGAAACTTTCACACAAACATGTCAACATATTTTGATTCACTCCTGCTATCTTGTGGGGGAATCTGGGACAACACAGTTAAAATCAATGAACTGTTTATTGAAAACAAAAATTACCACTAAGTATGTATGTGTAGGTAATAAGCAAACTGCTTGCAGAGATCACTTCAAGGAGCTCAAAATTACTACAGCTACATACTGATATCCATGTGATGTGAATAAAAATTTCAAATGAACTATGATCTACATGAACAGTAGACATAAAAATAAGTTTAATATCATTTCTGTATCCCTCCTGAGTATAAAGAGGAACTCCTTGAATGAGTGTAATGTTTGATTGTTTTGCCCACAGTCATTAGTCTGAAAATAGCTTCTTCAGAAATAAAAAAGCTTAAAAATTGCATCTTATTATCCATATTTTGTAAATAATATTTGAATTTTAATTCTGTGTTTGTGAATCCCCATTATCACCATGTAAGTAAAATTCATTGTTAATAATCACCCATTCATGCAGCACAGTAAAATATTTCTTTCAGCAGTTAACATAGTGCTTGCATAATTTTGAACTGTTTTGTAGTAGCTGAACAGTAAATGGTTGTTCTAACTGTATAAGTAGCATATAGGTAACAGCTGTTGTGTTAACTTCACAGTTCTATTTTGCAGCCTGTATAAATTAGAGTAAGACCAGAGGCTGTGATACACAACATACATTGTCCATAATTACTAATAATGATCTATTAGTGTAGTCTACAGCAACAGACAACAATGTATGCATTTCTGAGGTAGAAATGTTATGAATCACCCATCCCTAATAGTCCCCTCTCATATAGAATTTAGTGGTTTTATTTGCTTATTCCAGTCAACAAGTATGTTTAGGAATGATGTGAAGTTTTTTAAGTTACAATGTGAAGATAATACAGCAGCACAGGGACACACAATGTCCTATTTCTAATACAGTATTTCTCTGCCAGTAGTTTTTCGTAATATGCTCACCATGTTTCAGCTTTATTCTCTTTAGTGTAGTAATAAGATAAAACCTGAATGAGATTACTTAAATAACTAACAAATACCATTACTGAATATGATTTTAACACATAAAAATGACACTGAAGGTAGCTAATTTCTTTGTAAGATTCTTTATTTCATTTGTGTTACAGATAATACTGTTATTCATATGATAATTAATTACAAAAGCACTAGATATCTTAATCACTGCACCAACAGAGCTTAATACTCAAATCTAATGATATTCTTTGTATTTCTTTTGTAAACAGACACAGTGCAGACCCCCAATGACAAAGACAACTTCGCGGTCATCAGTAACAAGTATGTCAGGGCAGCCCGGACAGGGAACAAACACAGGAAGCACAATTCCTTCTCCAACTGGTGATGAGCGACCTGTATTTCCTGGAGAGGCAGGATCACCACAACCACCAGTTCGCCGTGATTCTCAAGGTATGGCGAAACGCCGGTACTCACTGCAGCCTCAAAGGGCTGTTGTTCGTTAAGAAACATCTTGCTTGTGCCACACATGTGAGTTACATATTAGCTGAGAATGTGAAGGTCCCTTTCTTGATATATGTTTAACCATGTACAAAATAATCTTCATTCACTCTTCTCTGACTGCAGTACTGTATACCTACTCCAATTTGCAATGAATTTATTGAATCACAGCTCCCAGAGAGAATGTAACTGACCTCAGGGAAATAGATAGAATATGTAGTAAACTGAGGTAAAACTTAGGTATACACTTTTATTACCACTTTACTTCTATGCACTAATTACTACTCAACTTTCATTTTCTTTGGTTCTTGTCAACTTACTTCTGAAGGCCTTTAC
The DNA here is from genome assembly GCF_023898315.1 of Schistocerca nitens. Classification (NCBI taxonomy): domain Eukaryota; kingdom Metazoa; phylum Arthropoda; class Insecta; order Orthoptera; family Acrididae; genus Schistocerca; species Schistocerca nitens. The sequence goes on along the minus strand of NC_064621.1, from coordinate 150,366,002 downwards.
CTAACCAGAATCTATTTAATCATATAGATAGGCTGACTGAATAATTCAGCATTTAATTAGATCCCTTGGTGTTGATATTAGTCCAGTAATTTAAAAGGTAAAATGTCAATGGAAAAGTGAAGAACAGCTCATAAGCATCTTGTTTCACTAATTAAAGAGATTAATTCAAATTTATCACAAATTCCCTGAGTTTATGAAACAAAAGTCAGAGGCACCCTTGCTATCAATTCCTGGCCACCTACACTAATTTTTAAAAATGAACAATTCTTAAGATATCCTATATTTTTTGTTTTTGTTGTTAGCTATTGAGAAGTCAGCTATGTTGCATTATGATACTCTCTTGTTTATTGATATCATCTTTGGTACTTGTAAACAAAATTAATCTGAAACTGTCCATTCGTTGCATCACATTTTGAATAGAAAGGCTCTCTGTCCTCTGCTGTTGAAACATAAGTAACATAATCTGTATTTTGACTTTAGCACACATTCATTCCAACATTCCAATTTGGAAACAATGCTCATCTTCTGTTAGGTGTCTTTTAAGACAACAATATATCTGTGAGGTTAATCATTCATTTTTGTCCACTACCACATCTTAGAATTTAAAAAAAAATGTAGTTATGGGATAAATACTCAAAAATGAAATTCAAAATAAGTCAAGATGGTAGAAAGAGATGTTAGGTAGTGAAGCGCACATTCACAAATCAGAAAAATTGTCAAGTGGATGAAACTGTGACAAAATGTGATGCTTTTCTTTGAATTTTCTCTATTTTCTCTGTCAAACATGTCTGATAAGTGTTCCAAACTGATGGGCAATATCCAAGTGTCAGTCAAACAAGTGTTTTGTAAGCAGTATCTTTTGTAGGTGGACCACACTTCTATTCCTATGGCTGGTTTTATTTAATCATTCCATTTCAAACCATTTGATATGCATACTCCCATATATTTAATGGATGTGATTGATACCAATGATTGTTTTGACAATTTGGTATTCATATAACAATGGGTTTTTCTGGTTATTTATGTGCAATACATTACATTTGTTTATTTTGAAGATCAACTGCCAATCTCTACACCAAGTATGGATATTATAGTTGACTCCTACTCATCTCTTCTTTTCTTGTTTTGTCTGCTGTCTTTACTATTGTTTTGCCTTTTTATCCTTCTGCCTAATCTATCATATAGAGTAGTCAAAGAACTTATAAATAAATTGTTAGATCTCTGACCTCGTAACTGTCATCTGTCTGAGAGTGTTTCATTAACTTCTTAGGACATGAAACATAATCTGCTGTACTGAACTGTTTCCTTTCCATACCCTCTATCTGTGAGACATCTGTGAACATTAGAGGCTGAACACTTGTGGTACCACTGTTTCCTTTGGCTACTATTGATTGATTAAACCAAAAGCTGTAAATTAAATTATTCCTTGTTATACCATCATCATTGAGAAGAAATTCAATTCATGCATAATATAAAAAATATTTTTAAGGGTTTGACTGATGTAGTCATGGCAGATTATTAGATTCTCAGATTTCCTCCTACTATTGATTGACCTGAATTTTCTAAAGGTAGAGGGCATTCTCAGTCTGCACATTTCGCCAGATTTTACTTTCATTTTCTCTTATATAACAAGGTGATAGACAACGGTTGCTCCATTCGCCACACACACCATATATCTGTGTTTTCTTGACATTAGTCATAGTAGGTTCAAGATTGTATAATTATTTGCCATCCTGAGATGTTTCAGTGATATGGGTATGATACTGCACAATTACTTGCAATTATGAGATGTTATTATTTGTGTTGTCATGTCATATTTCTTGGACTCATTTTAATATGGTCAAGAATGGTTTGGCTGAGTCATATCTTTCTCAGATCTGCTGCTAGTATGAAATGTTTCTTTATAAGTGTTACTGATTTTCTATTGCCAATATCCTGGCTATGCTTTTCAGCCCATTCTGTCATTATAAATTTGTTGTTCTGTGCTTATTTCCAACTTGGGCCTCTCTTCTGCACTTCTGCCTTGTCATTTTTTAACCAAAATGTTGATAGTTTTCTTTCTTTTCCCTATTGCTCCAGTGTATAATTATTTCCTTGCTGTCCTATTACTCTTCATTCACATCACAAGCTTACAATATTACAAAAGTCGGAATCTTCATCCCCATTTGCCTCATTCTTTATTTTATTTTATTTTTGTTGATCATTTAATTAAATTTCATTTATTCAACTTGGATTTGCCTTACACCACTGCTTAGTACCTAATTATACCGCTCTCAGTCCAATGAGTAAAAAAGTTAAGCATATGTCTTCCTTCTGAAATATGGTGTACGTGGGTTCTTTTGTGATCATTTGTACTTATTTTACAATTTTTAGACACAATGATTCTTTGCAGCTACCTTATCCTGCCATGTTTATACACTTTTTTCACATAAGGCATCCGAATTTGCAAATACAAGACATTAGTATTACATCCTCTCACCCATATAAATTTTATTATTTGTCACATCACAGTTATTAGCAAACACAGACATTAAATATTTCATTATATAATGCCTCTCTTTGTTTCGAACCACTGTGATATGCCACAGCCACCAGCAGCCACAACATTCAAATAGTTGCACTGTAGGTGCTCAGTGAACGTGTGTCCAGTATTAATTAATAACACATTTAGCAATGAATGATGATGAAGATATTCCTGGCAACATCGAGGTCACATACAATTGCAACTTCCCAAAGGACTCAAGAGCCAGCTGTCTTGGATGTGTCTTTTTGGCAGTTTCCCAATCACACTAGGTGAATAATGGGCTGGTACCCATGTCCTACCTCAGTTACACAATTTGCAAATGTGCAGAAAACATACGCTCACTTTCACAACAGTATCACTGCCTGCAGATGGTTGGGATACACACATTCTATCCTGGGAAGTAGAAGGGGCCGGCAGTAGGGTGACCGGCTGGTGACAGGAAGGGCATCCAGCCACCCCTTAAATTAACCATGCCAAATCTCTTAATATCCATGCCTATCGTGTGCTGATAAGATACAAAGGCACAAGAAAGAGATTAACATTAAAATTTTCTAGAAATCCATGTTATATCTGTAAATCTATAAGTGCAGCACTCACTATAATATTGTCATGGTAAGCTCCCTTTCTTCCTTCCAATCTGGTGTCCTTTATCCAACCAATATCACAGCTGGACTGGTATGAAATATCCCCAATGTCACAGAGAAACAACCATATCCATATTTAGGCTATTGTTACAATGGGATCGCTACTCCCAAAGGTATTTTAAAGCTACAGCTGGCTCCCTCCCACTTCCTCCCCTCTTCAGTGAGGAGTCTGTGTACCCCTTCTGCCTGCATCTAGAGTGATCTTGTGGTTGTAGGTGGCATCCTTTTACAAAGTGTTTGTGCATCCTGTATCCAATGCACAACATGGTAACCAGACCAGTATTTACCTAGTGGCTGTGGAAAACCATCTAAAAACTACATCCTAGCTGGCTAGCACACCAACCCTCATTGTTAATCTGCAGGGTGGATTCAATCTGAGGCCAGAGCACATCCCCAAAATCAAGCATTTTTGAAGCAGCCTCTATTAACATAACACAAATGTTTTATACTGCTTTCAAATTCCAAACATTGTCCAATTTAAAGGCAATGAACTATAATAACATACAGTTCCTTAAAAATCAAAATGGATATTCTAAAAAATATATAACATCAAGAGATGACTGTTAAATGTTAAACATCATTTACAGATAACATATCCATAGGCTTTCTGATGTTTTTCAGAGGCAATCTCAAGCACCAAACAAGCTTTTCATAACCACATTCCACCACTCTTGATGACAATTACTTTTTTTATCTATTATGTAATAGTTATATTTAGTGCCTTACATTATCTCATTTTTAAACTATGTGTATTTCACAATTTACTTTCATAAATACTTATGTTTTTTTTAATTAGAGATCAGATAAAACACACATGTATACCTGTTTATTATTAGAGAAAGAGGTGCAGTTCTGTGAGTTTTTTTATTAGACTGACAAGCTATAATGGTAAATTTCATACTTCCAAACTGTATAAAAATGTTGCTTAAGGAGAACAATGCAATGATGTGAGATAATTATGATTAGTTTGTTTAAAGATTTTGGTTACTTCCATAACTTGTTCAAAAAATTTCAACGAACAGGTAACTATCATAGATATTCAGTTCTCTGAAACTGAGTAAAGGCAGGCAGGTATTGCAAGATTTACATTTCCCTAGTAGTAATTAAAAATGCGTATGAAGCAAATTCATTGTGGTACTTAGCTACTGACATGAACACAATTTTCTGCAGACATGTTTTAAATTAGGTATGTAAAGAGAAGCTAAATATGAGAGAAAAAAATGAAAACATGTTTTAGATCTGCATACTACTGTTAACACTATATTTTTTTCAATAAATGTAGATTTTTCTTTTCTGAGAACTAAATAAAAACTATTGTTTATCAATCAATGCCAGACGACTCAGTGGCTGATACACAAATTGTTGCATAATATTCAGTCTGAAATAGAAAAAAATCTATTATGAATTCTGGATATGATTAAGTAATGATGTTTTACCAGGAAAAATTAATAAGAAATTGTGGTTTTGTATGGAGTGTTACAAAGATATTAGATTTAGGTGTTTTTGCCACATAAAGTTCATTTTTTTCTCTGCTGATCAGAGATATGACACACATAAAAATGGCCCGAATCACTTGTATCTGATGTACCTGAATCCAAAATTTTATGTTACTCTTCAAAAATAGAAATTCAGATGGCTCCTGAGCCACATAAGTGAGAATGATACTGTAGTTCCAAACTGTTAAAGCTAAAATATGTTCTTTTATTTGTTAAGCAAAAGTGAATCCAGTATTTCCTTCGATCACAGTGTTGTAAAAGACAAATTCACTGATGTTAAGATTGATAGGTATTTCCTGTAATTTTTAATATTTATACACACTAAGCACTTTGTCATTTCATATCTGTGGTTCTATTATAATATCAGATACCAGTATTTGGAACTATTTTGCTGTGTCAGCAATAACATAACTTCCTTAATATAAATACTACTGTAAAAGGGCAATTTTAGTCTGCAGTATTAATTTAAATGTGAAAATATTTACAAAATCCTATTATTAAGCTCAAAGTAAACTTTAACAACAGTCTCTTTAATGTGAAATCAAATTCTGGTTGTGTGGTGAGTAAGTTACAAGTGGTAAATTATGTAATATTAAGTCCAGTGATATGTGTTGGAGCACTGTAAGGCAAGACAATACTGACACATAAGCAATTTGCCATTTCGTTAACAACATGAGATGCTGCTATGAAATATACTACTCCACCTCTCCAACACTGAAATTTTGAGAATAATACGATATCCAGAATTACATCATTCCCTACAGATAGTAGGATCACTATTTTAGCACCTGGTTTGTAATGCAGTTCTGATGTATTTCATGTACAAAGGATTTTTATTGAGAAGAATGATTTGTGTGTTACAGTTGTGGCTTTTTGTTACACTCATAAAATGAATCAAATTGACAATAAATATGTCATAGATCAGGGAGTCTACCTTTTTATCAAATCACAAGTACATGTGTTCTAGAGATCTTACTAAGCTTGTGTTTGTGTCTCTATGTAGGTATATTAAATTCTGGTGTTCTAAGACTGAAAAACTCCTGGTTTATGTCTGAACAGAGAAAGTATTATGTCAATTTTTCAACTACATGCTAAATGAGGAGAGTAAAGGCTGAAAAAAACAGCTTATGCCCTCAGTAATGTCTAATTTCATTGTTTTTGTACAAAATTTACTGTATATTCTCAAGCATTTTGTTTATGTTTAAGAGCACTAGTAATGTTTACACTTCTGTCTGAATTAATATCTGACAACTACAATATAGGTGTAGAGTTTAAGCTAAAATAATTATTTTGCACATTTTCAAGTATTATAATGTCAATATTTACGTATTAACAATTTAATATAAAACTATATACTGTAGTTAAGTGTTAAATGGCCTTTAAACCTGGTTGATTGTTATGGCCTCACAAACTATTTGTTTACAACAGAAATGTGATCTTATTTTAAAACTGTCAATTATTTGTACTCAAGTCTTTCAGTCCACAGAATTAAAGACAGAAGGGATGTGTTAAGTGTAGAATTACTGTAAATTATATAGATATTATTTGAGAAAGGAATGTTGGCCTAATTTTATTTTTGTACTCATATAATTTGGTACCTTTAACGGAAACATAGGTTTCCTTCATATTCTTCACAGATTCAGAGTTACAGTTCTTACAAATGTACATATTAGTTGAATGTCAACAACAATTATCAAAGTTGTAGTGGTGGTATTATGATAATGTGAAATCTCAATGAATTGTTTTAAGGGTGTTAGCTAGCAGTAAAAGATGCATAAAGACTGGTAGAAACATGTCAGATTCACACAAAATAACTCACTTTATTATGTGCTGCTTTTATACATAAACACGTAGATCTGTATTAATCAAAAGCCTTTTAGTGATTTTTTTTCTGACAGAGAGGAGCCAGAGATCTATCAATTTTGGTGAACTCTGATGTACTAGTTGGAGGCCACCAGCAAATAGCTACAACAAAAGGGTCTAGGCCAGGTAGCAGGGTCCATTTCAGATAAGGTGGAATCAATATAACTCTAAAAAATAGGGACATTTTATTGATATCATACCACAATGTAATGGTTTCCAAGAAATCAAAGAATTAGTGATTTTTATCTACTGCCAGTTTACTTAATGAGGAAAGCCCTATGCCAACTGAGATAGAGGTCAAGTAGTAGATGTGGGTCAGATTTACATAACATAACTTGCTTTATTACTGCTCACTTGGCAAAAGAGCATTCCTTCTCAAATGATCCTCAGCTGGTATTCTAATGCTTGTTGAAATCAGTTGGTCACAGGGTCTGGCCTGTCCTTGTGAGATAACAGAAACTTATGTTTCTAATTCTTTTGTGGCTCTGGATTTATGTATTATCAAGTCACTTTTCATTTCAGTTCCCCATAACTCACTCTCACTAAAAGTACAAATAACACAATATGGGCAATGCAATGTGAGATAACAGTGGATTTTCATAAGAAAAAGTAAATGAATGAATGATAAAGAAAGAAAACACCTTACTAGAACAAATTCTGTTGGCAGTAACAGTGTAAAACAAAAGTAAAGAGAAGTGTATGCAGTGAACTAAGAAAAACATCACTATCACACTCAAGTGCTCTTAACAGAGTTGAATAAAAAAAGGCAGCATGCAAACAATGCCAATTAACCATTTATAAAAAGCTATAATTGCTGCTTCATTGGTGGCAGGAGACTGTTGGCACATATAAGTGGCTTGCTCTTAAATCATGTATACAAGATGAATATTGAGAATACTTCAAAATTTCTGAGCTGCTGGACCTAAAAATATTTTTCATTAGAATTATAGGTCTGTGACTGATGCTACAGAATTACATAGTAAGTAACAACTGTTAGCCACATAGCAGGCATACTACATCAATGAGCAAAATTTCAGAAATGAGGACAGCAAATGATCACTTCAAGACAATAAACAATGCATTGAGATTTCGGGTTATGACTGAATGCCATTTTGAAGCAGTTAATGGCACTGATCACTCATTTAATTTCACTTACTGTCTAAGTATGTGACCTAGTAAAATATTTGCAGCATAGATTTCTTTTCTACTGATGTTTTATACTGACATATCCTTTTGCTGTGTAGAAGAAAAATATACAAGCATCACCACAGAAATAGGCTGTGTTGCTTTTCCAGTAAATACTAACATAATGTATAACGTGTTCAGTAGATACTCCTGATATGGCTCAAATTAAACACTGCCCTTGCTGCTCATCTGAAAGTACAAAACTCTATGAAACATATCTTTTGAATGTTGTTTTTGATATGAGTCTTCCCATGAGAATATGAATATTAGGTTTCATGTCGGTTGGTGTAGTTCTTTTCCACTAACATAAAAAAATGCTATGATCTGCTCAACATTTCATTTAATGACAGTGGGAAACCTCCATTACTAAGAAATGAAGGTTTCAATTTTCAAACACAAAAAAGAATGTAATAGCTAATCGCTTATTATGTGAAGCTTTTAAATGAAAACCATACCAAAACAAATAACAAAAAATAGGTCAGTCACGTAACTGTAATGAATTTTTAACAAAATAATGATCATTAAGTGTATTACCAAAGCTAGTGGTGTTACAAATTACAAATGAACTGTTTACGGCATTTACTCAGTACTTACATTTATGTGCAAAACACTACACATACATACATACATATCTGCATGCACACACACTCCTGTCTCTCTCTCTCTCTCTCTCTCTCTCTCTCTCTCACACACACACACACACACACACACACACACACATGCAGAGGCACATACACAAAACCTCACTCCATGGACTTTAGCTAACATATATGTATTACAATTGGGAAACTACATCAATACATTTCTGTAAACATCCATCAAATTATCATCTTAGTTGTATTTGCTCTTTTTTTTTTTTTTTGATTGTCAGTCAGAAGATGTTTGACATCAGCAATTGGTTTCAGCTATCTGTTATTGACTGCAATGCATTGGCAGATATCTGACGTTAATTGAAAAAAGAGTGATATTTATGATCTTAACATATAGCATAAATTATTACAAAAGCTCAAATTTGTCAATGCTACCTGTGTCATTACTGCCCGGAGACAAAAAACTACCTGTCAAAAGTAATGTGCATCCATACACATGCAAAAATATTCTGTATTTCTAAAGAAGTCTGAAGTTTGCATGTACAGTGTGCAGTTGGTACTTATTAACTCTGTTAATTTGCCTAATTGACTGTATGATAGTAACACCCTTATAATTAAGCCTGTTTCATGAACCCTTTGAACTTCTGTTTTCATAAAAAAAAAAGCCCAAATGATTTTTTTTGCCGGTGTTAAAACAAAAAGGACAATACTGTAACATTGGCAGTTTTACCTATCTGATAAAAATGGCAGTGGTGTTAGTTGAAAACCTGAGTTTTCTCTCAGAATTGACAACTTAAGATGATTCCAGAAATAAGAGACTGCCAAAATATCACCTTAGATACCTCCCTATTCTCAATGGTGTCTCGTTGCTGGGCTTGCTAAGATGATTTTTCTTCCTGTTTAACTGGCATGGTTCCCATCAAATAAGAAGCACACGATTATTAAAATAACAGTAATTCCAGAAGGGGAATGACAAACAAAAATAAGGAAAGATTAGTTAGCTACATATAACTGATGGGTTAAACTTAGACAAACACACCAGTACAGAGGCATCACTTGCTCACACTCTTACTTCAATCCAAGTATGCACTCTCTCACACACAGACTGCAAATGCACCATCCCACAGCTACAGCTGCACTTATTTATGAATGATAAAAGTGGGAGGAGAGCAGAGGTATGTAGAAACTAGAAGGGGTTAACCTTTTGGCTGCTGCAGATGTGCTCGCAACATGCTGAGGTGAGAACTGCATCATTATCGTCTAATGTGTCTCTCTACCTACACTAAGTAGCCTGCATCTGGACTTCTACCTGGGATGGGGTTATCTGAGGAGCCTGCTTCACTCTGTGCTTAACATTTCTGGAATGCTTTCTGCGATGTCTTTCTTCATTCAAAGATTTGTCACTGGTGAGAGACCATTATTGTTTGTGTAAGAATTAGTTTCTTACTTTGAGGATTATCTGTGAATTAATGGTTGTAACAAATCCACAGAGATTTAAAGATGACTTTCCCTTCAATAGCTTCTAATACAATTTCGGTAACACATTCCAATAGTTCTGTGTCTCTTTCAATATTCATTGGCAGTTCAGTGTTCCTTCAAAATTACAAGTCAATAATACCCACTATAATGCACGTATTCTCCACTCTACTAAGCAAACAAACAAACAAATTTGATCTCTGTTAAGCAGATATTTAGATAACACACTATTGCTTACTTTCTGTTCATGTGCAGATTGTACTTTTATGTTCCACAAGAGCGGGAAAAGGCCATCAATGATACAGTTTCCCTTTATGGTATATTTGTAATCAAAAGCGTCCTGTTATTCCATACTGTGAATGAAATATTCTGATAATCTGTGACATCAGTGTCATGTGTCAGTATTTGTTGTGAAGAACATTAAATACTTTTTAGCTTCAATGTTATTGTATCATGATACTCATTTATCACTTTAATCAATAATTTTCTGTTGAACTAAGTGAGTGCTTCATCACTGGAGGACAGAATGCCTGTCTGCAATAAGTACAATATGTATATAGTACATCCAAGGAACAGCTCTCATCCTGTTAGGAAATTTGGCAATGTGTTTCTTAAATTTCTGGTAACTTCGTTTTATTGGACCTCAACAGTGTAGTTCCTTGTCATGCAGTTAGTAATATTTCATAACTTCAACGTAACTCTTCGAAATCAGAAGTACATAATCCAAAATGTTCATCCTTTTCTGTGTGTTTTCTGGGACAACAATTCATTCGTAGACAGCCATAAAGGACAAGAAGTGTATGAGTCTGAACAGTTTATGGAAATGTACAAAAATAGTACATTCTGTGACCAAATTTGCAATTAAATCTTCTGGACAATGGAAATAAAGGTGTAATAATATTTTCATTGATTTGAGTGCTTCAATATCATAAATAGATATTTATTTATTATTTTTGTATATCTGAAGCAGTGTATGCTGTATTTTTATTTTTGCGTAGTTCAGAAATAAAATAGATCTCCCATCTGTGTATGTGTCAGTACAGCATATTCTATCAAAAATAAAATGAAAAATGACTGAATGCTTGGATCATTCCATAGTTGATAGTTGTGTCCCACAGGTGAATCATCAAACGTGTGATCAAGTGGATGAAAAACCTCTTCTTTCCAATAAAATTTGTCAAAACCACGCTTTCTTCATGAACATCTCACAACCACTTCCAGATTTTTCAGTTCAGATGAGCTGTCAATTACATCCCTTGTTAAACCAAATGTCTATAGTGTTACACTTGCTGACATAGTCAGCTTAAGACTATTGCTTTCAGATGTTTTGGTGGAGTTATTGCTTATGTCAGCATTGAATAATTCCTCCTCATCATTGCTCTTCATATCTTCATGATCTCTTACTCAGTAGAAAAGCTGATGATTAAAAATTTATGATGCTAATCAAGACGTAAAGTGAAGTCAAATGCCAGCAAAATGACGTCAAAACAGATAAAATACCCAGACACAAACCAGCATCTGGAACTAAGATGTGGGGTGGAAAATCTGTTGTGCATTTAAACTCATCAGCAGCATCCAGGTACCTGAGTGATGGTGCAACTATACTCATCATTAGCATTCAGGTCAGCAAGGATGTTAACTCATCAAGAGTGCTCAAGGAAAACCCACAGGCAGTGATTAAACTCATCAACAACATCTCGGAAGCAGTGGAGTATGATGAGTTAACTCGTCAACAGCAGTCAAAGAGTTAAGTTGTATGCAGCAAGGTAAGGATGGGGAGATAACTAGGCCTTAAAACATACAACTACATCCTTTATTGGGCCTTTAACTAACCCTCATTATACCCAGAGATAGGGTTCCTTTCTTTCTTTTGGAATCACCAGTCATCAGACATTCCTCTCCTGTATGAGTCTCTTTAACTCAGGGTAGCACTTAGTCCTACATATTCATTTATTTGTTGTACATATTCCAGTTTCTGTCTTCCCCTATTATACTTTCAATCTACTTAATTCCAACATGCTTCTGTAAGTCTACGTCTAATTTTTTTTTTTTTTTTTCATTTTTTCTGACAGTCCATGATTTCACATCAGTACAATGATGTGCTCTAGATATGTATTCTCTAAAATTTCATTCTCAAATAAATTTCTGTTTTAGATATTAGTAGACTTCTTCTGGTAATGTATGATACCTTTATCTGTGCTTATCTGTTTCTTATGTGTTCCTTACTTCATCCTTTATGTGTTATTTTGTTTCCTAGGTACAGGGAATTCCTTCACTTTGTACTCTGCTGAGGGATATCCTGTTCAGAATCCTATCCTCATCACACAGTAGTTTTTTGGCACTGTCCCAACATACACAGTATCACAGACCTGCCAAATACCAACCCTGCACCCCACCAGGCAATCCCTGTGAATGATATAGGTACCATACCTTTCCTATACAACAATGCACCACCTCTTGATGCAGTCCACTCAGACATTTCCTATCCAATAAAAGAAGGAGCCTATGTATAAGCAACCATGTTATGCACCAGCAGTGCTACAGTTACCATGAAGGATTCTATACGGGAATGAGAATTAACCGCCTGTCTGCTTATTTGAATGACCACTGTCACACAGCAACTAACTGTACACTCCATTACCCACTTGCTATACATCCTCCATAACACATTACTAATGACTTCGGCAGCTGCTTCAGTACATGTATCATTTCAATCCCCCTCCACCAAGTGCCAGCTATGCTGAGCTACATTGGTGGACACTGTTACCCAAGCTCACACACTGTTCATGGAACACCATATCATAAACCTCTATGGATCCCCTTCTTACTCCCTAAAACCTGCCCTCACTTTTCTACTTGTCATTTACCATATATCACTCAAGCCCAACCCAAAACTCGTACCTACATTCCACCCTTCTTCCACATCGCTCCTCACCACCCTCACCCTTTTCTCTTCCATATACAACAACTACTACTTAATGAATACCATGAATCTTGTTTTACAATGTCCACTGTGAAAGACCTTGCCAATTTTAAAAGTTTTATTCCCCTGTCTTCTTCATTGAAACATTGCTTATTCTTCTTATCTGCAAGTCTTTAAATAAGTAGAGTGTGTTTTCCAATATGGCTATTATTTTTAACATTTACCTCTCTATATTCCGTTTCTGAATGAAGCTAGAGTGAACCACATTCACATTACTTTTTCCCCACTACCCTTGCAGGGCATGTAACAGGGCATGTAACTCTTCTACAAACTTTAAGCTATCAGGAAAGTAAGTAGATAACCATTTAAATACAGACAGCATCGAAAAGACAAAATACACATGTTCAAGCCTTCCTTGCTCCTGCTTTAATGGGCTTGTAGCATAGAACTAATAAAACAAAGAATATAATATTAACAACTCTTGTAATTATTTAGTTTGAAGACAGATATATACATGCTAATTAGGAGTGACATTTTGTATGACTTTGTGATACAATGATACTTGATTTGACTGTTGTATCACATGTATCAACCTCTTTTTAAACATTAATGCTAAGCAACTGTTTTAATTTTTAATATGCAATACATTACACCACTGAATTCCTCATACACTAAATGGTGTTTTCACTACTTCAGAAAATCTCACTTTTGATGTACAGCTGGCAATTGAGGGATTTTTGCATTAACCTGATACTCTAGCTATGAGACTGCTTTTTAAGAATTTCCAAATAACCTCTTTTCTTTTGTTGTCGCTGGGAATATAGACATTTTTTTCTACTCATTAATACCTTTCACTGATGATTCTATTACTTTTCAAGTGCACTACTATGTGAAAGTCAGTACAAACAGATTTTGTAAAACATTTGTGTAGGAATCAGTTTGTCTCTGCCAGGATGGCCATAGTTACCTTTTAATTCAGTGGAAATATTATTCTGATTGATGAATCTGTAGAACATAAACCCATAGTTATTGCTGTTTGATTTAACACATCACAGGTAATCTCAATAGTTTGTAATGTATATACCAAAACAGAGCAGGAGTGTACTGTATATTCGTTTTACCACAAATGTTATTCAGACCTTCCTCTGCAGCTACAGAGAGCTGAAACATTGCTGACAATGAGAGGCTGTCAATACATGCTTCTGTTATGTTATTCACTCAGATTACAAGAAGAGTTTCTCCACTCCCCCCCCCCTCCCTCTCCCCCAGTTTGATGCTTCTCCTGAAAATCCCCCCTCATCCCCTAATTTCTCTTGGTTCTTTGTCTGCTTTTCTGTGTTCATCTCTTTAATGACAAGCTTTACCACTAGCAGCTAATTTACAAGTGCTTTTGTTTGTGATGTGTTATCTGATGCAGTTAATAATGGTTTCTTTTAGCTTTTACATTTTTTGTTGGTATTCCGTACCTTTCCCTAATCTTAAGTGTTTCTGCTTGCTCAAGTTTCTGGAACACTTAGTCCTCCCTTTCTAAACTATGTACTCTCCCTTTGTGTATACTTCATTTCTGTATCACTTCTTGATCATATCTAGATGTCCTCTTATCATTATTTTATTGTTTCACACAAATTTATTAAAATTATCCCCCCTTCCCTCATTTTCAAATGATAGTTTAGTCCTTTGATGATAATAAAAATTTCATCTATTCTGAAACAACTACATCAAATACTTTTTCATGGAAGATCATCCCAATACATTTGCATAACACGTGTATTACTTTAAAAAAATCAAAACATACATTACAAGGAACCAAAGGAAACATGCATCTATTAATCTCAGGCACTAAGAAATTTTGTGATACAGATTTCTACTATGATACAGATTTCTACTATCAGGTCAAATAAGTTTTTGCAATAAGAACCATCATGAAATTTCGGAACTAAACAACTTGTTATAGAGGAATTAAGTTTAGTAGCTTTCATGACGCTTTAGCTTGCTAATGTACCCCATCATTATTTCAGTCAGTTAATAAACATATCCACATCCATGCACCACCTTAACTGATAGAACACAAAAGTTTAATTCTCGCTTCCATTGAATTATAGAAATACAATTTCATGGATAAAATGATAATTTAGTGTTCTATTACAGTTTTTAGTCAAATATATAGTCCACATGTTCCCTTGTGCAAGGAAAAAAGCTACACCAACTTCAATTATAAAGAGCTTTAATGTTTTTATGTATGTTATAGCCTACTTATTGTTAACATATTCATTATAAATGAAAATATAAGCATTATAACTCTGTAATTTGTTTGATGTTAACATATAAATATTGTAAGAGTTTAATTATGTCTAACGTAATAAACTGTTATATACTCTTATCATACTTAATTTCTCATATTTGGTTGCAGTTCCAAATGCGACTGTTACGAACAACTTCATTTGCCATCAATAACTAAGTCAGAATTAGCACACTGAAGCCTTATTTAATTTAACATTTTCGACACGGCAATGTTAACTTACTTTACTGATATATTATTTCAACTGCAGTAGTCTGCTTGCAAATTAATTTGCTTTGCCTATGCTGAATTTATGCTGTGAAGATATGTATCAAGACAATTCTTTGTATAAGCAATGAGAAATAAAATGCAATATTAATACGCTGAGTTTCATTAACCATTACCTTTCCCACACTGTTTAACAGCGTCGCAGTCGAGTTCTGTGAGCAGTGCACCGAGTGTTGGACGACGACAGGAAGACACCTCTAGATCTGTCTTTGGGCGTCAGGGTTCCACACAGAATGGTGAGGATACTGAAGACACAATGAAAAACTTGAGGAAAACATTTGCAGGAATATTTGGTGACATGTAGACATAGCTTCTATCATTTATGTAGAATAGAGAATGGATGTGCAGTTGCAAGGTTGCTAATGACATGAAATGAAAAGTATGGTTTGGTGGCAGTATTACAAATAAATTTATGTAATGTTCTCATTTTTACATTTTGGTTGAATTGATTATGATCCAATAACTTTGTTTTCCATGAGTATAGTGACAATGAAATTTCACAATACATGAGAAAAATGGTATTTATTTGAATTCATTACTGAAATTATTTATGATTTGATTAATCTCTGCACATACTAAGAGGTGTACTCAGCAACTTGTATGATTTTTTTATGCATTAAATATGATGTTTATGATTTTTTGTATGAAATATGATGTTTATCTTGAAAGATAAATAATTTCAGATTATACTGAAATAATTTTTAGAGTGCTCCTAGTAACTCCATTTGACCAACCCAAGAGAGTGGGTGCAGTACCACTAACAGGAAAAATACCAGTTCAAGATCAAACACAAATTTACTGAAGTCAGCATGTCTCTCTTTTTTCCATTTTTTTCCTATTTGGAATCTACTTATAGTCAGCCTATGCATAGTCAGAAAAACCATACATTTATTACCAATGTGTTTGCACAGTGATGTGAAAAAGCACAGCTAGTAATCGTTGTTCAAAGACTTGCTGGCTTATGCCACCTGCTCACAGTTGTTAAATGCATATTAAATTTCATTCAATGAGTCATCGAATACAAGAACATTTTATAATAGTTTTACAGAATAATTCATGTTGAAAATTTTTTAAAAAGTCTAAATAATGTGTTGTTTTAAAAAATGAAGAAAGTTGTACAACTTTTGAAATGCCCTAATGGTAGCTACACTAATTTGTAAAAAAGCTTAAATACATAAATATTTTAACAGATATGTTGGCTTAGTTATGAAGGTATTCATTTAAGGATAATTTATTTTGAAATATGGCATCGTTTTAGGTACTATGTTCTTCTCAAGTAGGTAGAGTATGCTCCTAGTTAATCTTTTGATACTGATAGGAGATTGTTGATGAACAATATCTTTTATTATTTTTAAGAAGAGATTTGCTGTGTGAAGTAGTGCAGAAATGGCTAGTGTATCTGTTCAAGTAGGCAGTTGCAATAAGTAGAAATGTGTCAAGGTTATAAATAATTGCCATGAGTGTACTTGTGTTGTTGTGCAAACCATGTTGTGATATATGATAATATTATAATAATTAGTATAGTGATCAAATGGATATGTGGTGTGTGATTCACAAAAATATTGGTTTGGGTGAATTGTTATTTTTATCGTTGTACTGTTAAAATTCCAAATATGTGTAAGTGTACTTATAATGCATCTATTTTGTTGCATATGATGTTACAATGGATGAAATGTGTTTCATTATTGCATGGGTGTTTCTGTAAACATTGATACTGTTATAAAAAAAACTTGAAATGTAGTTAGGAAGCAAGATTATAGCAATACATATACTACATGTTATAAATGCACATGCTGAAAATACTGTGTGTATATAATGCTTTACAATTTGTGGATTAAACCAGGTGTTCTCAGAAAGGTTAGTGCCCACTACTTCTTTTGAGCTCTAGAATATAATGTAGTAAATTTTCATCAGATTCCTGTTGAACACAATGGAAATATGGTTAACATGTAAAATTACTGTAAACAGTTATACAGGAACACAATAACCATACTACAGTGTTCAGTTAATATCACTTTAATACAATTATCCAAAAGATTTTCAGTGAAATAACAATAACAATCTGCCTTACATTTAATCATTAATATATCATAATAAACAAAAATAAAAATTTATCGAATAAATGAGTAAGTAAAGTATTTGCTAATGGTTTTTAAAAATAATGCAGATGCAGCTGTGTATCATAATTCTTTGGATTTTGGAACATTTTGTAGCATAAATGGCTTTGTTAAAAATGAAAATAGGTTTCTATTAAATACAAATAAGCATACTGAAGACATTGTTGTACGGTGAAATAATGAAGGTACATTGTACAGTGGATTTACGTCATTATATTATTATTTGTAGTGAATCATAATTAAGGCTTAAAAATCACAATTCCTAATATATGGATTCATGCTGTCTTATTTTAATACAAACAGCAACAGGGATTTTGTTTGTATCTAACTGTTGTTTTGAAATATGTTAGAAAAAAGATTTAATTTTTTGTTGAATCACGCTGGACCTAATACTTAAAATATAGTATTGGGTAATTTTAAATATATTGTGTAAATAACACTGAAAGACTCAAAGTTCTGAGACATATAACTGAAAGTTTGTTTAATGGATTTGTTGTTGTTCTCATATTATACACAGTTTATTTATTACATACTGAATTAAAATTGTACTACTTTGAATTTTAGAGAGAAATGAGATACTATGTAATTTCACTTTTAATTACTATTTTCTGAAACTTATAAAAAAATCTACCACATTTATGATTTCCCTCAAATACCTATTTATTGTTAGTTACACATGTTCATAAAATTTGTTTATTTTGAACTCATCAGGTGACACATATAAATGATCCAGTATTTAATCACTACACGTATTTGTTTTCCTTACAAAAAAGATGTCTTATAGCTCCTGAGTATAAAAATTTAAGCATGAATTCTGCCATTCATCTCAATGTAACAAATATAAGAATTAACTCTGTGTGCAATAAAAATCTGTTAATGCTTCACAAAATTGGTAATAAACTTGACTGTGTTTACAATATTCTCTGGACTTCAGTTCTTAAAAACATGATATCTTTCAGGATGCATCTAATAAACATTACACATCATTATTCTCACCATGTTTTTCACACAATTTTTATTACACATGAGATACCATAATATTGCCTTCTGTGTCTTTCTGTTCAGTTAACAGTATGAAAAAGACCTATGATGCAAGCTAGTATGGACAGACTGTACAGTCACTCCACACATTGCTTTCTCCATTGAATGAACTCTGCCACACTAACCTATTCATCCCAAATTACCTTATTTGGTTGTTATCTACTGTACATTGTGTGAGGAGTAATATAAGTAGATAAATGCTTTGTGTTTATTCCACAGAGGAGATAACATGGTTAGAAATAGGTATACTTTAGTGCTCCTGAATACATAAAAAATGTAGACTCCAGGTATCAAAAGAACAGTGTGACACTTTAGTGCTGCAATTTCCATGCAAACACAGTTCGATATATTTGCCTGCAACTACTTAAGTGAGCTGTCCATAACTGGTAGCTCATTTGGGACATGGGAATTTTGAATCAGAATGACACACAATTATAGTCTGCAAATGAATAGTATATATCTAAGTTAAGATTTTCATTTCATCCGGAAATGACCACTTGAAGTATAAAAGAGTGAAGGACCAGCACTTAAAACTCAATGAGGTGAAATGTGTATGGTGTTAAAGTGGATAACCCCAACATTTTTTTAAATCTACAGAGAAATGAAAGCCATCTTACATAACATGGAAAGACCATGGAAAGTTTGAAGAAATCCAGCATATTGTAAGTAAATGATTATTATAATGACAGTAACAATCCAAAGACATTCTGATGAAAATTAGTTCCCATATATTGTAAGTAAATGATTATTGTAACTACAGTAACAATCCAAAGACATTCTGATGAAAATTAGTTCCCGTAGTCAGCATTTGACACAACTGTAAGAGAACGAAAATTGATAACTTAATATGAAATGTTTTTTGAGGTTAATGTGTAATGAACCATGGACCTTGCCGTTGGTGGGGAGGCTTGTGTGCCTCAGCGATACAGATGGCCGTACCGTAGGTGCAACCACAACGGAGGGCTATCTGTTGAGAGGCCAGACAAACATGTGGTTCCTGAAGAGGGGCAGCAGCCTTTTCAGTAGTTGCAGGGGCAACAGTCTGGATGATTGACTGATCTGGCCTTGTAACATTAACCAAAACGGCCTTGCTGTGCTGGTACTGCGAACAGCTGAAAGCAAGGGGAAACTAGAGCCGTAAATTTTCCCGAGGACATGCAGCTTTACTGCGTGATTAAATGATGATGGCGTCCTCTTGGGTAAAATATTCTGGAGGTAAAATAGTCCCCCATTCGGATCTCCGGGCGGGGACTACTCAAGAGGACGTCGTTATCAGGAGAAAAAAAACTGGCGTTCTATGGATCGGAGCGTGGAATGTCAGATCCCTTAATCGGGCAGGTAGGTTAGAAAATTTAAAAAGGGAAATGGAGATATAGTGGGAATTAGTGAAGTTCAGTGGCAGGAGGAACAAGACTTTTGGTCAGGTGATTACAGGGTTATAAATACAAAATCAAATAGGGGTAATGCAGGAGTAGGTATAATAATGAATAAAAAAATAGGAGTGCGGGTTAGCTACTACAAACAGCATAGTGAACGCATTATTGTGGCCAAGATAGACACAAAGCCCATGCCTACTACAGTAGTACAAGTTTATATGCCAACTAGCTCTGCAGATGATGAAGAAATTGATGAAATGTATGACGAGATAAAAGAAATTATTCAGGTACTGAATGGAGACGAAAATTTAATAGTCATGGGTGACTGGAATTCGTCAGTAGGAAAAGGGAGAGAGAAACATAGTAGGTGAATATGGATTGGGGGGAAGAAATGAAAGAGGAAGCCACCTTGTAGAATTTTGCACAGAGCATAACTTAATCATAGCTAACACTTGGTTCAAGAATCAT
Organism: Schistocerca nitens; assembly: GCF_023898315.1. Classification (NCBI taxonomy): domain Eukaryota; kingdom Metazoa; phylum Arthropoda; class Insecta; order Orthoptera; family Acrididae; genus Schistocerca; species Schistocerca nitens. Next base: position 150,345,733 of record NC_064621.1, on the reverse strand, counting down.
AAAAGAAGGTTCTATACCTGGAAGAATCCTGGAGATACCAAAAGGTATCAGATAGATTATATAATGGTAAGACAGAGATTTAGGAACCAGGTTTTAAATTGTAAGACATTTCCAGGGGCAGATGTGGATTCTGACCACAATCTATTGGTTATGAATTGCAGATTGAAACTGAAGAAACTGCAAAAAGGTGGGAATTTAAGGAGATGGGACCTGGATAAACTGAAAGAACCAGAGGTTGTAGAGAGTTTCAGGGAGAGCATAGGGGAACAATTGACAGGAATGGGGGAAAGAAAGACAGTAAAAGAAGAATGGGTAGCTCTGAGGGATGAAGTAGTGAAGGCAGCAGAGGATCAAGTAGGTAAAAAGACGAGGGCTAATAGAAATCCTTGGGTAACAGAAGAAATATTGAATTTAATTGATGAAAGGAGAAAATATAAAAATGCAGTAAATGAAGCAGGAAAAAAGGAATACAAACGTCTCAAAAATGAGATCGACAGGAAGTGCAAAATGGCTAAGCAGGGATGGCTAGAGGACAAATGTAAGGATGTAGAGGCTTGTCTCACTAGGTTCAAATGGCTCTGAGCACTATGGGACTCAACGTCTGAGGTCATTAGTCCCCTAGAACTTAGAACTAGTTAAACCTAACTAACCTAAGGACATCACACACATCCATGCCTGAGGCAGGATTCGAACCTGCAACCGTAGCGGTCCCGCGGTTCCAAACTACAGCGCCCAGAACCGGCACGACCACTTCGGCCGGCTGTCTCACTGGGGGTAAGATAGATACTGCCCACAGGAAAATTAAAGAGGCCTTTGGAGAGAAGAGAACCACTTGTATGAATATCAAGAGCTCAGATGGCAACCCAGTTCTAAGCAAAGAAGGGAAGGCAGAAAGGTGGAAGGAGTATATAGAGGGTTTATACAAGGGCGATGTACTTGAGGACAATATTATGGAAATGGAAGAGGATGTAGTTGAAGATGAAAGGGGAGATATGATACTGCGTGAAGAGTTTGACAGAGCACTGAAAGACCTGAGTCGAAACAAGACCCCGGGAGTAGACAACATTCCATTAGAACAACTGATGGCCTTGGAAGAACCAATCATGACAAAACTCTACCATCTGGTGAGCAAGATGTATGAGACAGGCGAAATACCCACAGACTTCACGAAGAATATAATAATTCCAATCCCAAAGAAAGCAGGTGTTGACAGATGTGAAAATTACCGAACTATCAGTTTAATAAGTCACAGCTGCAAAATACTAACACGAATTCTTTACAGACGAATGGAAAAACTGTTAGAAGCGGACCTCGGGGAAGATCAGTTTGGATTCCGTAGAAATGTTGGAACACGTGAGGCAATACTAACCTTACGACTTATCTTAGAAGAAAGATTAATAAAAGGCAAACCTACGTTTCTAGCATTTGTAGACTTAGAGAAAGCTTTTGACAACATTAACTGGAATACTCTCTTTCAAATTCTGAAGGTGGCAGGGGTAAAATAGAGGGAGCAAAAGGCTATTTACAATTTGTACAGAAACCAGATGGCAGTTATAAGAGTCGAGGGGCATGAAAGGGAAGCAGTGGTTGGGAAAGGAGTGAGACAGGGTTGTAGCCTCTCCCCGATGTTATTCAATCTGTATATTGAGCAAGCAGTAAAGGAAACAAAAGAAAAATTCGGAGTAGGTATTAAAATTCATGGAGAAGAAGTAAAAACTTTGAGGTTTGCCGATGACATTGTAATTCTGTCAGAGACAGCAAAGGACTTGGAAGAGCAGTTGAACGGAATGGACAGTGTCTTGAAAGGAGGATATAAGATGAACATCAACAAAAGCAAAACGAGGATAATGGAATGTAGTCAAATTAAATCGGGTGATGCTGAGGGGATTAGATTAGGAAATGAGACACTTAAAGTAGTAAAGGAGTTTTGCTATTTAGGGAGTAAAATAACTGATGATGGTCGAAGTGGAGAGGATATAAAATGTAGACTGGCAATGGCAAAGAAATTGTTTCTGAAGAAGAGAAATTTGTTAACATCGAGTATAGATTTAAGTGTCAGGAAGTCATTTCTGAAAGTATTTGTATGGAGTGTAGCCATGTATGGAAGTGAAACACGGACGATAACCAGTTTGGACAAGAAGAGAATAGAAGCTTTCGAAATGTGGTGCTACAGAAGAATGCTGAAGATAAGGTGGGTAAATCACATAACTAATGAGGAGGTATTGAATAGGATTGGGGAGAAGAGAAGTTTGTGGCACAACTTGACTAGTAGAAGGGATCGGTTGGTAGGACATGTTTTGAGGCATCAAGGGATCACAAATTTAGCATTGGAGGGCAGCATGGAGGGTAAAAATCGTAGAGGGAGACCAAGAGATGAATACACTAAGCAGATTCAGAAGGATGTAGGTTGCAGTAGGTACTGGGAGATGAAGAAGCTTGCACAGGATATAGTAGCATGGAGAGCTGCATCAAACCAGTCTCGGGACTGAGGACCACAACAACAACGTGTAATGAGAAATGTGTTTTACTGTGGGTTTGATACATTTTTTTTATGTGGAGTCTTGGGACTTAGATATCAGAATATTAAGAAGCAAAATGATATGGAACCAAGTAAACGGATTAACTTTCAAAAGATTATATTATCTTCGCTATTATCTGCTGAACATTCAGCATGGACAAGAGTCAAGTCAGAACATACACTCAGATCTTCACCTGTTATTGACAATGCTCTTGCAATTTAATATAAAAAATCATAGATGAAATATACACACTGTATGGATCAACTTTGCATGGCTGAAGATTTACATGTTGGGTGTTACAGCTTACAGATGATGACCCTGAGGGAGGCAGCAAGTGTGTGTCATACAAATGTATGAGGGAGAGGCAGCAGGTGCACGGGATAGAAATGCAATTCATCAGCACAAGTTAGTTTGTGCAGCACACAATGACTGTCATGACTGGATTGAGAGAGTCTTACAAAACAGAACATGGGGAGACTATGGGAAAGAGGGTGTGGGTGCAGAATGGGTGAAGACAGCATCCTGAGGCAGGCTGGAAATGGGTGAGGGGCAGGGAGTTAGCAACAACTGAGGCCAGGAGGATTACAGGAATAAAGGATGTATTGAAAGGGTAACTCCCATCTACGCCATTCAGAAAAGCCGATGCTGGGGCGAAGAATCCAGATGGCACAGGTTGTGAACCAGCCACTGAAATTGAGCACATTGTGCTCAGTATCACATTCAACCACTGGGTGGTCAATTCTGCTCTTGGCCACAGTTTGGTAGTAGTCATTCCCACATATAATCCTGTGTGGAAATTGCAGCAGAGTTGGAATATGACATGGTGTATGATGGAATCCCAGACTGGACGAAATTAACCATACCCACTACAAAGGCTTCAGCTATCACCATGCCCGGAAATAGGAATATCATACCCACAATCCTTCCCACCTCACCTTTGCCATCCACCCAATCTGTGCAAGATCCTGGTTCATCCCTATGGAATGCCCACTCCCAACCCCTTGCCATATGGGTCATGTCCCTGTGTGAGACCCAAGAGCAAGGCCTGTCCAATTCCTGTCACAGGCTTATCCTATCCCATCAGGGGACATGCCACCTGTGAAAGCACCTGTGTCATATACCAACTCTGCTGCAATTCCTGTGCAGCATTACATGTGGGCATGACCACCAACCAACTGTCCATCCAAATGGATACCTACCACCAAACTGTGGCCAAGAGGACAATTGAACACCCAATGGCAGAGCACAATGCTGAGCACATGCTCAATTTCAATGGCAGATTCACAACCTGTGCCATCTGGATTCTTCCATGGAAGTTACCCTTATAACACACCCATCATTCCTGTAATCCTCCTGGCCTCAATCTCTGCCAGTCTCCAGCAGACACTCACTTCCACCCTATCCCAGGATCCTAACTTCTTCGTCCTACATTCACACCCTTCCTCCGTTCTGTCACCCTCTCCTAGTCCACTCCTCCTCATCATCATGTTCTGCATCAGCTCATCAATGACAGCATATCACATTCCAATCCTATGCACCTGCTGCCTTCCCTTTTACACTCCTATCCTGTATACTGCCCCCCCCCCCCCCCACTTCCTCTCTCCACTTGCCCACTTCACTCGGCACAGAGCTTCACCCCAATGAACTGTTACCTTTACTTCTTAATAATATACATTCTGCCAGAACTTCCTATATCACAAAAATTTAGCACAGGCTGATCATTCAGTTTACTAGCTCATTACATTATTTTACATTAGACTCTTTCACTTCTAAAATAATACTAATACTTGGCCACTGTAGATTAATTACTTTTATGGTTATTAAAATTCTATAACAAATAAACTTCTTCAGATACTCAAGCAACAACGCAAATTTACATTATAAAGCAGATTCATATAGATGGTTTATGTATCAGCCTGTAACAGCTAATAATGTTAACCAGTATTCTGTGAAAGAAAAATTAATGCCGTAATTCAAAGGACCATAATGACTAAGTTCAGTAGACTGAAATTTGTCTAAGCTAGGAACAGTACTTCAGTAGTATAATCCTCCAGGTTAACATGTAAGAAGATAGTCTGAAACTACTTGCTTAAGTGAATAAAAATATAACACAATCAGATTTAGCTCTAGCAAGTAACACTTGGATGAATGAGCTATCAATAGCCCCTGTTCTGCAAGCCATGTATGCTATCTGCATTGGCAGTTAAGTGGGTAGTAGCTATCAAATGGATGATGATAATGATGATCATCAGTTGGAGTGTCAACAGCTGGTATGACAAAAACATTAGATATTCCTTTTCTTCCAGACAGGAACTAAGCCATAGAAACACATTGTGAACTACAGGAAACCAGTCTCCAACACAAGATGCACCAAAATGTTACACATTAGTCAAGAAAATGTGCTAACAATTGAAGTACTTGTCTTTAACACAACAGAAAGAACCAATGTAGATAAAAATGGACTGAAACAATTTGTTGAGAAGTAATCTGGACTCAAGGATCTTAATTACTATACATAGATGTGTTGCCTACAGGAAAATTAAAGTGACCTTTGGAGAAAAGAGAACCACCTGTATGAGTATCAACAGCTCAGATGGAGAACCAGTTCTAAGCAAACAATTTGTAGCACAACTTGACTACAAGAAGGGATCGGTTGGTAGGACTGTGTTCTGAGGCATCGAGGGATCACCAATTTAGTACTGGTGGTCAGCGTGGAGGGTAAAAATCATAGAGGGAGACAAAGAGATGAATACACTTAACATATTCAGAAGGATGTAGGTTGCAGTATTTACTTGGAGATGAAGAAGCTTGTGCAGGATAGAGTAGCATGGAGGGGTGCATCAAACCAGGTCTGGACTGAAGACCACAACACAACACAGATGTGTTGCTTCCCCTGTACTTATTCAAGATTACTTTTCTTAAATTTATTTATTATTAGTGTTTTTCACTTTATAACCCACCTCCTCAAAGCAAAGGCAGATCCTAAGTTATGGAATATATAATATGAAACTCAGAACTTGGTAAGTTATTATTATATAGCAACTGCAGCAAGTTTGCAACTAAATATAGAAGAAAGCTGAAACTGTTATGAAAAAAAAAAAACATTATTATTTATATGAACATGGACAAAACACACACACACACAATTGCATTGAATAATAATCTTATTTGATTCCCTACCTGCTGCCTCATATCTGCAGAAGTTTCAAAAGCTGTTGTAGATTTCATTGGATATACTGAGCATACACATCTGTGAGATCATCATCACAAGCCACCATACGCTGAGGTGACAAAAGTCATAGGATACCGCCTAACATTGTGTTGGACCTTCTTTTAGTTGATGTAGTGCAGCAGCTCTACATGGCACAGACTCAACAAGTCAGTGTAAGTACCCTGCAGAAATACTGAGCCATCCTGCCTCTACAGACAGCCATCCATAACTGCTAAAGTGTTGTCTGCACAGGATTTTTTGCATTAACTGATCTTGACTATGTCCTATAAATGTTCAATGGCATTCATGTTGAATGATCTGAATGGCCAAATCATTCATTCAAATTATCTAGAATTTTCTTCAAACCAATTGTGAACAATTGTGGGCTGCTGACATGGCTCGTCACCTTCCGTAACTGAAGTCCACGAATGGCTGCAAATAATCTCCAAGTAGGCAAACAAAACTGTTTCCAGTCAATGATGAGTTCAGTTGGACCACAGAACCCAGTCCATTCCATTTAAACACAACCAACACCATTATGGAGCCACCAACAGCTTATACAGTGACTTGTTGACAACTTGGGTCTATGGCTTCATGGGGTTTGCACCACACATGAACCCGATCATCAGCTCTTACCAAATGAAATCAGGACTTATTTGAGCAGGTCACTGTTTTCCAGTCATCTAGGGTCCAACCAATATGGTCACAAGCCCAGGAAAGGTGCTGAGGTGACGTCATGCTGTTAGCAAATGCCCTCGCGTCAGTTTTCTGCTGCCATAGCCCATTAACGTCAAATTTCACCACACTGCTCTAACAGATATGTTCACTGTATTTCCCACACTGGTTTCTACAGCTATTTCACACAGTGTTGCTTTCTGTTAGCACCAAAAACTCTACGAAAATGATGCTGCTATAGCGGTGGCACCGGCGTGACCACCACTCGTGGGCGCATCTGGTCGTAACGGCGAACAACCATGCCGTCGTCCGTACGTATTTCACAAAGCCGGCGGCCGCGAAGAGCCTGGACCACCCCTGGAATCCATTTAGGGCGAGATCCATGCCCCCGTGCCCACACATCGGCGCCCACTGGGTATTTTACCACACTACGGGACACAGTACAAGGCCTGACAGGGTGAAGCAGGTGCAGTAGAGTGCGCGGTTGGCAGCCATGCAAGAGTTCAGCAGGGCTGCGATCACCCAGAGGCGTGAAGCGATAAGAACTCAGAAATTGCAACAGAGCGTCATCTGTGGAAAAATCACTAAGGAATTTTTTTATTTGGCTTTTGAAAGTGCGGACAAGGCACTCGACCTCCCCATTCGATTGCGGATGGAAGGGCGGTGCTGTAACATGATGAATCCCTTGTCCAGTACAAAAATCATGGAAGGCCTGCGAAGAGAACTGAGGGCCATTGTCCGTGACAATCGTAGATGGAAAACCTTCTAGCGCAAAGATTTTGGACAAAGCCAGCATCATCGCCGCAGTGGTGGGCGACGGACATCGAACAACAAACGGAAACTTCGAGAAGGCGTCAATCAACAGTAGCCAATAAGTGCCGAGGAAGGGGCCAGCAAAGTCAGCGTGCACCCGTTCCCACGGCTGCGCCGGATCAGGCCACGGAGAGGGCATAGTACGAGGTGCAGCCAGTTGTTGAACACACTGATCACACGCAGCGACCATGTGGGCGATGTCCGAATCAATACCGGGCCAATAAACGTGCCTGCGGGCCAGGGACTTAGTCCGAGAAATCCCCCAATGGCCTTCATGCAATAGTTTGAGAACAGCTTTGCGAAGAGAGGCTGGCACCACGACCCGTGGAGATGCGCCATCCGTGGCCAGAAGGACAACACCCTCACGAACAGACAGACGAAGGCGCAAGGCATGGTAGTTGCGAAGGGGATCCGATGCCCTGCCCTTGGTCCTGTCCGGCCAACCCCGTTGAACAAAACCGATCACCTGACGCAGGACCGGGTCCCGCGCAGTAGCCGACGCGACCTGCGAACCTGTAAGTGGAAAACCCTCGACTGCACGACGTTCTTCCTCATCAATGTGGAAACAGAGCAGTTCATCTCGATCGAAAACCGGGTCGGGGTCCATAGGCAAACGCGACAACGCGTCAGCGTTGGCGTGCTGGGCCGTGGGGTGATAGTGAATCTCATAGTGAAAACGAGACAAGTATAAGGCCCAACGCTGCAGGCGGTGAGCTGCCTTATCCGGAAACGACGCCGAGGGGCTGAACAGAGAGACCAGCGACTTGTGGTCGGTGATTAGGTGAAACTTAGAACCATACAAAAAAACGCTGAACTTTTTTAGAGCATAAACGATAGTGAGCGCCTCCTTTTCGATTTGAGAGTAAGCCCTTGAGCATCGTTGAGGGTCTTGGAAGCATCTATTTGCGCACCAGCAGCATGAGACACTTCAAAAGATTGAGCGATGCTGAGAACTTCCGACAACAACGGGTTTGGCAGTTGTAAGGCACGTTGCCGAACTTCTTTATCAGGAGCAAGCCGTAGAATAGCGTCCCGAACCATTGAATCAGCATAAGACTCATGATGAGTGTCCGTGACAAACTGACATTTCCCACTCAGACCGTGTAATTCCGCCGCCCAAGCCCAGTAACATTGATGGGGCTGTTTACGACACCGGTAGAACGCCACGCGGGCGGCCACGACGTGGGTGTTTTTACGGTAATAGTTAGACAATAATTCACACATTTCTTGGAAGGAGAGAGAGGCAGGTTCCCGCAGAGGGGCTAACTGAGATAGCAGCTGATAGATCCGTGGGGAAATCCAAGATAGAAATAACAACTTACACATAGGAGCGTCGACAATGCCGAAAGCCAAGGAGTGTTGCCGCAAACGCTTCTCATAATCCTCCCAGTCTTCAGCGGCCTCGTCGTAAGGAGGGAACAGAGGCAGAGAAGAGGAAGACAGACGATGAGCAAGCGACGTCGACAACGTCTGAATAGCAGCCGTCAGCTGTGTTTGTTGTTCAATGAGCGCTTGCATAAGCTGTTCCATGTCTGCTCCGACACGAACACCCAAGTCCACAACGCAGGAAAAAAATATCCGACCTCGTCGCCAAAATGTTATAACCTTTAACTAACTAACTAACTCCGTCTACAGGCCGCAAGCGACCCATCGGGACCATCCGACCGCCGTAGCATCCTCAGGTGAGGATGCGGATAGGAGGGGCATGGGGTCAGCACACCGCTCTCCCGGTCGTTATGACGGTTTTCGTTGACCGGAGCCGCTACTATTCGGTCGAGTAGCTCCTCAATTGGCATCACGAGGCTGAGTGCACCCCGAAAAATGGCAACAGCACGTGGCGGCGGGATGGTGACCCATCCAAGCGCCGGCCACGCCCGACAGCGCTTAACTTCGGTGATCGCACGGGAACCGGTGTATCCACTGTGGCAAGGCCGTTGCCGTTATAACCTTTAAGCACTAATAATTTGCGTGGATATGCAAAAGTAGAAACACTAGCGGGTTACATACTACTGACTCTGCATCTGTCATTCGACTCCGTGACATGCCGTTCATAGCCAGATGGCGCTCCCGCGCTGCGGAGCGCCTCTATCGCCGTGTTCGCGTACTGACGTAGCGGCACTTTTGAATGTCGTGGCACTGTCACAACAAACACTATACACTAGTCAGACAATGGGAAAACATAATTTAATTCAGAGTCAGAATCAATAGAACCACCAGTGTTGCTGCTGATTGTGACAGTTATAATCAAGTCTTTGATGCACTGATGTGATGTACCTTCATTATTCCATGCTTCTTGTATCACTCATTTCAAATGTTTCAGTACTTTTTGCCAGTCTTTCAGTGTCCCTTTTTTAATGCCACATTGCAAAGGCATTCCACTTCAGTTAATGTAAATTTTTTATTCTCTGCAGCAAAATGTTGTTTGAGCTGAGTTCAAATGAGTTCTAAAGCATTGAAATGGCAATAGTAGGGAGGCAATCAGAGCACTTTATGTCATTTTTTGACATTTCACCCACTAGGTTAACAGTACACTTTGGCTTGTATTGTCACACAAGTTCTAGTAATTCTGCCCTTTTCAAGTTAATGTCAACCACTGTCTTACTTTTCTGGGGCTGGCTAATAATGTCTTTAGCTTGTTGCCTTTGCTGATGCCTTATCTTGTAAAACTGGATGGTATGGAGCATTATCCAGAACAGTCCAAGTTTTTCATTAAGTTTTGATAGAGTCTTCAACTCATTTCACAAAAATACTGTAGTTCATCACTTCCTGGTAGTCAAAAGTCTTATTTGATCTGAATAACATCAGACAACTTGGAATGTAACCTTTTGAAGTCCCAGTATGTGCTGCAATTATTCTTTTCCTCTAACAACTGGGGCTGTCATACTACTGCTGATGATGACACCTGTCCACACTTCTTTTAAGCTGGGACCTGAAGTTACTCATGTTTCATTGAGCCTAACAGCTTCACCAACATTTAACTGCACGAAGTCCCTCAGAAAACAGCAGCATCAGATTGTAATACTTTGGTGTTCCATTAATAACTTGTAGCCCCAAATATGTTTATAGTGGAATTCTAACTTTCTCACAACTCCCACTGATGACGATATACTACCCTTAACACAGCTCCACTGCTACAAGATTAGCATGTAGCTTTTAAGTGTCTCAGACACTCCATGCATATATTTCATGATGAATTGCATCTTCCTGAAAAAAGTTGAGATTTGTGACCCCTCCTCTTGAGCTGCATCTTCTTCCCAGTAGTTGCCAATTTAGATGGCTTGCCTAATTCTTCGTTTGTGAATTTCTCTTAGCTGATTCCTATTACTGATTACTCACTGATTCATTGAGCAGCTTCAGTTTGCTCCACCATTTTTCTCCAAAGGAACAAGATGTGCTTCTGCATCCTTCTCTGTCTTAAATATTCGCTCAAGGGACACATGAATTCACGTGACTAACAGCATATAATCACCCCGTGTCCAACACTTTTTGAAAGTGTCCTAGGAGTGTGCAGTCTCAGTGTGCCCCTCTTTTGATTACTTTCATCACACATTGTAAGCCACATGAAGGTAAAAATTTCCCACATCTCTTACTATGAGGACTGGCTGGCATAGTGATTGCCAGCAGTCAGACTCCCATTGGTGCATTGGTGGTTGGAGGAGTGACAACTAGTTTGAATCAGACTTTGGTAGCAAGCATTAATACACCAGTTTTTTCAGTATCGTGGACTCACTCCATCTTCAGGCCACAAGTGGCCCATTGGGACCATCCTACAGCCATGTCATCCTCAGCTGAGGATGTGGATAGGAGGGGTCAGCACACTGCTCTCCTGGTTGTTATGGTGGTTTTCTTTGACTGGAGCCACTACTATTTGGTCGAGTAGTGCATCAATTGGCATCATGAGGCTGAGTGCACCCTGAAAAATGGCAGCAGCCCATGGAGGCCTGGATAGTCACCCATCTAAGTGCCGGCCACACCTGACAGTGCTTAACTTCAGTCATCTGATGGGAACTGGTGTATCCACTGCGGCAAGGCCACTGTCCTTTTCAGTATCATAGTGGGCTCATAATTCTCTAGTTAAATACACCACACAAGGACAAATATATTATTTATAATACACAAAAGATGCAATCTGTTGTCCTATGTGTTCATAACTATTACTTCTCTTTGTTAACATGAATGCACTTATTATCAGCAGCATATCTTTACACTTTTCCATTAATTCCACTTGTTCTTGTGTTTTAGTATCCGCTCAGTTTTATCACTTGAAGTAAAGTGTCTTAATTTAGTTATTCTGTAACAGCTCACATCAATTTCAAAGTGGACAAAACACGTCTTTTGCTATTTAACCATTTCTTAATGAATTTTCTTACTTGCATAACACAAACTCCCAAAGCACATGTGTACTACTTAAGTTATTGTTTCTCTTATTCACTACTGCCCCTTTGGTGTAGATCTTCATGCTGTAAGTGGTGAGGTGTCTTACACAGGAGATGACAACTGCAGTTATAAACGCTATGATAGTGGAAGAGATGTTAGGAATAAAAATTTTCTTCTGCTAGGTATCATTTGGGACTGCTAATTGGCTTCCTTAAGGCAGGACCTAAGTTTCCACAGGGCTGGGATAAGAATGTTGATTGAGCTGATACATGAAAGCACAGGAGTTGGATTTGGGCCATACTCTGTGAAATATCTGTTTTCATTGGTGGGAGAATGAAGTCATTTTGGAATAAGAATAGGCCTTGCTTAAATATATCAGTATCAGTTTATAAGCTTTTCCATCAAACTGACATATAGATTGTAGTTGCAACTGAGTTCACTGGATACCAGTACTAAAAAGACATCAGACACAACAATCTTTCATTAATATACACAGCAAATAAAAAATAAAGTACAAGAATCTGAAGTAGAACTGCAGTCCTTAAGTAGTATCCCTTACAGAACACCGGTGATGGAAGAAAGAAATCCAAGATAATGTATTACCTGTATTACAAAACAGCTAAAATGGTCATACTGTCCTGGTTGGAGGTTGCTTGTTTAACAACTTCTAGGGCAACAAAAGTTTAATTTTCAGCATTTGACATAATTATTGAATGAATTTAAAATTTCATAATCTGTTCATTAAGATGTATAACCTTACATTAAAGGTTTATCACAGCATGTCAAGTATTACAGTTAGAAACTGTGTATAAGCCAGTGAAATTCACAGAGTGAAAATTACCAGGATTATATTCCTCCCTTATTTGAGAATGAAAGCACTCAGCAGCTTCCCAAAAGCTTTGCATATAATTTCAAATCTCTTGGAAACTTCATCTCACTGACTCATCCTGCAAATTGTCCGCCCCGATAGCTGAGTTGTCAGTGAGACAGATTGCCGTCCTATGGGCCCAGGTTCAATTCCCGGCTGGGTCAGGGAATTTTCTCTGCTCAGGGACTGGGTGTTGTGTCGTCTTCATCATCATTTCATCCCCATCTGACATGCAGGTCACCCAGTGTGGCATCAAATGTAATAAGACCTGCACCAAGGCAGCCGGACCTGCCCCGTAAGGGGCCTCCCGGCCAATGACACCAAATGCTCATTTCTATTTTCCATCCTGCAAAATAATGAGAGGAAAAAAGTTTATCATTTACCATATTTTTTCTGTTCATGCAGTAAAACTCATCAAGTATGACATTTTAATTTAGTATTTCCTTACTACTATCTCTATTCACTGCCAGTATGCATTTTTGCAGACATTATGCACATGTACAACTGAAGGTACCCACTAATTATACCATTGTACGACATATTGTTTAGGTTTTAAGTTTTTCATTAGTCTATGGGTGAATAATACAAAACTAATAAAACCATCATAACTGGGATTTTCTGTCTTCAACCATAAACATTTCACATGCTTAAATTAAATATTTAACACATTAGCTCTTTTGAAAAGAATCTTTTTGATATATGGAAGTTCTATTCTTCAAATAATCAAGGGGAGGGGGTTATTGGTTCTTATACAGGGTGCAGCAGCACTCATAGTGTAATTTGACTTGCGTAGTACAATGACATACTGCAGGAATGCATGCCAGCTTGTGCCGAATTCGTGTACTAATGAGCTGCCATTTCGAGTGTGACAGTGATGTAGAGCGGTGGAGTGCACAGCATTTCGCCTTTGCTGTTGAAAGTTATTTCAAGAATAATGACTCTGTTATTGCTATCCAATGTCTATTTTGGCAACATTTCAACTTGGGACATCATGGAAAAGTTCCAAACGGATGGACCATTGTGAGGTGGGTACATGCATTTCGAACAACAGGTTCTGTTTGCAATGGCAAACCGGGAAGAAGTGAAAGAACTATGTGGACACCAGAAGCTGTGGAAAATGTTTGTGTTGCAATATTGCATAGCCCAAACAGATCTGCTCATCGTTATGCGCAAACTGTGCATATGTCCGATCACTCATTCAGGAGAATATTGTACAAAGGTCTCCATTTTCACCCATATAAGCTGCAGATTGTTCAGGAAATTAGGTCTCGCAATTGGGTTTCATGCGAAACATTCTGCTTAACCATGCATAGTCTCCTTCACCAGAATCCACAAATGTTGCACACCATCCTGATGTCAGATGAAGCTCATTTTGAGTTATGTGGTTCAGTGAATAAACAGAATATGTGTTATTGAAGTGATGTAAACCCGCATGAACTGCACATCAAGCCCTTGCACAGTTCTCGTGTCACAGTGTGATGTGGAGTTGCTTCCTTTGGGATTGATGGCCCTTACTTCTTTGAGAATGACAGTGGTGTGGCTGTAACTGTCACCAGTGAACGCTACCTAAAGATGCAAGACTTTGTTCTTCCCCAATTAGGTATGGTCGATGTGGATGTGGAACAATTATGGTTTCAACAAGATGGAGTGACCTCGCATACAGCCAGAATTTGCAAGGATTTCTTGCGACAGACATTTCCCGGTAGAGTAATTCCCTGTTTTGGTGACATTTCCTGGCCGACTCCCTCAACTGACCTTTCATGTGCAGACTTTTTCCCTTGGGGCTACCTGAAGCAAAAAGTGTTCTGAACACATTGTGCCACCATGACTGAGTTGAAGGATCACATCAGAGCTGCCATTGGCAATGTCCCAGGGAATATGTTACACCGAGTTATGGAAAGCTTCCTTAATGGACAATGACTTACACATTAGTAAATGGCATACCTTTAACTATTAATTGACATAAGAGGTGATAAATAAATTACATTTACTGCCTGATGGTGTGTTTTTAATATCCTACTATGAATGCTGCCGCACCCTGCAAAAGGGCAACTTGATACTATAGAACTTACTTATAAAGTGTAAATCATACCTTTACATCACAACATGTAAACATGAAGTGTCCAAATCAATGTAAGAAATGATCCACAGACAAATAAAGAACCATTTTCTGACACAATTCAATCACGCTGTTGTTATGTAGACACTTTTGTTTGATTAACTGCAGTTTTGCACAAAGTCTCAACTCATTAAAAAAATAATTCTACAGTGTGATAACTGTAAGTTAGCCAACTCCCAAAAGAGAAGAGGCACTTTTGGAGAGAGGAGGAATCAAGCCCAACCTCCACATAGACCATCACAGGGTGATGGACTATTTGGGGAGCACATGCCCTGCCTATTCTTCATGCATCTGTGAAAGCACCAGTCATGCACAGGGGTAAAAAATCCCTTAAATGTCGTTCATAATCAAAACTAAAATTGTTGTCTGTATTAACATATTTAATAAAGATCCTAACTATAACACTTATGTACACGTAGCACAAAGAAAGGGAACAGTATTAAACAGAGTAAAATATAAAACAGACACATTACCTCAAACACTACTGTCCTTTAGGTAATGTCAGCTGCAACCAGAAACAAATGACTAATGACCAAAGCCCTCCAACTTCTACTGATTCACGTCTAGTAAACCAATTGGCCAACTGTCAGTTAACTGTATGTGGAGCTACAAATATACACAGAAATATCATATATGAAATCAAAAGCATCATCATAAACAGACTCCACTGTTTCAGTATGTCACATTTGATCAACAAGGGTAAGAAATTGTAGTGTAAGTAATGGACCACATACTAACAAGTATAGGCTACGAGCACTGATATAAATCTCTACATGATTGTAGATTATTGTATCAAAAGAAACTACAATTGTCACAACTGGCAAATTAAGAGAGACAATTGCTGGCCCAAACTTACTTCAGGAAGCATGTAGTACTGCCATTAGACACATATAAAAGTGTCATACTACCTAGCTTTCAGAACTAACAGTTCTTTCATTGTAGGAAGAGAGGGGAATAGGTTGTGGAAGGGTTAAAAGCAGGGTCAGATCACTCAGACTCCTGGATGAGATGGACCCACCTGTAGAGGGGACAAGGGTAGACTAAGATGAAGCATGAGGTGTGAGAGAATAGGTCAGAGATTGTACACTAGTAAGCATTGCATCAGCTTCAGTCCTGAGATAAGGACAGAGTGAGAACTAAAGATAAATTATGAGGAAGAACAATGTAATTACAAATTTGACAAATAAGTGAATCATAATAAATAAAAATCAGTGGGACTGCTATGGGAGCCTATGCCAACCCTTTCATGGGCCACAGGAAGAGGCACTCCTCAAGATCCAGACATTAGGTTCCCTGATTTGGTATAGGGTTACGAATGATCTCTTTGTGGTTTGGATTTATGCTGAAGAACTTTCTGCTTCCTGCAATAACTTAACTCCTTTTCCTAACTCAAACTCACCTGCTCCATTTCCAAATCAAAAGCCACTTCTCATAATATAACCTCCAACTCACTGAAGTCAACATCCAAACCTCAGTTCATACCAAACCAACTAACAAACAACAATGCCCATATTTCTAAAGCTGACACCCCTTCCACATCAAGTGCTCTTCCCTAAGTCTAGGCATTCATGCCAAATATATATTCTCCACCATCACATTCCATAACATCTACACTAACCACCTCTACCAGATTTCCTCTCCGGCAACTAGCCCACAGATATTATTAAGAAAAATCCTCTAGGCAGCATACCCCTCTCACCCTCTGACTAATACTGATCCCAGTTCCAAAAAGTTCGGAAGCAGCCTTTCTCCCTTGTCAACCAGCACTACCCAGGCCTTCTCTCTCTCTCTCTCTCTCTCTCTCTCTCTCTCTCTCTCTGTCCCTCTATCTACCTGAATACTTCCCATGTCACCCAAACTGATTGTCATCTACCATCATCCTCCAGATCTCCATAACATCCGTGTCAAACCTTACAACATTCCCAAATCATTACCACTACTCCAAGACCACTAAAATATCAAAGGCATACTAACTTACAGCATTACATATGCTGTTTATCAACTAGTTTGTGTCCACTGCACAGAATTTTATACACCCATGACCTACTACTAAACTTGTAGCATCCAAGAATGGGCATAGAAGAACTGTCCACCAGGAGGGCAACCAGCACCCAAATGTTGAACATGCTCAACAATATGACTCAGGGGACCTCAGCAGCTGTTACAGCACACAAGCTATCTGGATTCTCACACTAGTTTCCATGAAATGGAAACTTGCTCTCCAGCACATAGTTGCATCACAACTCCCTCCTGCACTTAAACTCCATAAATACATCCTTCTTTAATCTTCATTATAGTTTTTTATTACATATATAATTTTTTATTATCATAATAGTAATATGTGAACACAAAAATTGAAGTACCAATTTTTGATATTAATTATACAAGGAGACCAATGAAATATATAATTCAAAGGTACTTTGCCAAGGATGTGATAAGAAAAATTTTATATGAATGTACTTGTTAACAGTGGTACAAAGGAAATAAATCCTTTCATATTCATAACTATGATGATACCTTCCCTATCATGCATTAAAATCTACAATATATGAACATCGAAAATGGGAGTAATACCAAAATCAGCCTTACGTACTGATCCGGTACTATGGAGAAATGACACACGAAATTAATAACGGTTCATGAAATCGCATTCTAGGGGTGTTCAGTTTAAATGTTGCAGAAGGATCTTGTGCAGTAACACATGCAAACAGGCAGCTAAAATGCCACAACTCTTATGTCATTGATGCTGTCAGCAGTGGAAAACGAAATATAGTAACGAAGCCATAACACTGTTTATTTGCATAGTTTTTTCACTTGCTTTCGTCTGAGAGTAAACGGAACTAACTTTGTGTTCATTTCCTGCCATCACCACAAAATTTGAAGTGTTCCTAATTTTCAGAGTCATCATGTTGAATAGCTACAACTTCCCTTATTATATGGAAACTATATTTGTTTTAGGCTATGCCTCAAAGAAGAACAATAACAGATCAGACTGGAGATGAGGAGTTAGAGAGAGGAGTTTCATGTATGAAAAGTAATAGGAATAATGTAGACATTGATAATGTTGATCCTATTGTTGTTTTGAAAGATAAATTTAAATGTGAACCGCAAATAATTCCAAATAATTCTGAGCTTTATAACTGTGTTTTGGTGAATTAACACTGCAGATTTTGTAATCCAAATAATTTTGCATCTGAGTTAATTTACACGATGCAACAGCATTCACAATGTGTTGCCATAAGGAAAACGTTAATCTGTCACCGATAACACATAACTTATTTTTAAACGTACTGTGCCAAAGACTCACTTCAAATGATCCAACAATTAAAGAGAAATCACAGAATTATTTCAAGAACACTCGTGGTTACAATGCAACATTTGTTATGGGTCATTCCGAGGCTAAAATTTCAGACACAGTTTTACGTAGTGTATATCACTTTAAGATGGATTGCATTTTTATCACAGATCTGGTCCCCTGACTCAGTTGGTTGCATTCTGACCACAGGTGATGTCAGTATTTATAATTTTATGGCTCACTTTTTTGCCATAATTGTTAATTGCACTACTTATCTCAGTTTCCTCTAATCCTTCTATACTCCTCACTCTGCCTTTATCATCTCTGAACTGAAGCTGGCACAGGTGCTTATCAGTGTGCCATCTCTGACCTACTCTCTCTGACCTCTCTCCCTTCACCTTTGTCTACCCTCATTCTCACTACAGGATGGTCCCTCTCATCCTGGATTCTGAGTGACCTGCCCTTCCTTTTTTACCTTCCCAACCTACCACTCTCTCCTCCCTGAGAAAGGAACTATTAGTTCCAAATGCTGGGTAGTGTTTCACTTTCACTTTTATATTTGTCTATAGGCAGTACTACACACAGTGCTTCCTGAAAGTAAGTAGTGCCCACCAATTCTGTCTCATATTTTAAAGATTTTGGATAGTCAGATCATTTCTGTTAATTAATAAAAGTAAAATATAAATGGAATGTTTCACTGTACTGCAGGCCCGCAGGAAAAAACTTGTTTCAGATCTGTATCCAAAATGTTGGATTCTTCACAGATTCTTTTAAACAATATATGGGAAGAAGTGAAGCCAGAACAATATGCAAAATTTTCTAATGCTTCAGCATTATTTAAGCTGATTTTGGTTAAATGATTTCAAAAGTGCTCACAATAGAAGCAGTGGCAAGTACAAACAGCAGGTACTAGAAATTTCTTTCAGACATTTATATATAAGGTGTTAGAGGTATAGGTGCACATATTTTTATAGCTGACTGAGGGCAGCATACTGAATAACATTACATCAGTATTTACTTCATTTGCAGATAAATAATTATAACTATTAAGAGTATCATGTTTTTAGGTTGGTACCTGTAAAAACAGCAAGCCATTAATGCTTATTTTGCCTTGGGCAGCAGATCAGATACTGAAGTGTGGATGAATGGATGCAAAACAGTTAATCTATATTGACAGGCGTAGTCCACTAGTGGTGCAGTTGCAACCATGCGGAAAACATCAGTTAGTAAATTATTGAAATATTTGTGGGAAGGCTGTTAGATGCAGAGAAGAAACAATTAACACACTGTAGTGGATACATATTAAGGTACTCTTACATCCCTAACACCCCATGTAATAGCCCACAAAAGAACACACAGTAGTTATCCATTGTTTTTAATCATGCTTAAAAAATAAAAATAAAACATTTTACAGCATGATACTGGTAAACTGGAAACTAGGGACATAAACAGCTACATAATAATTCAGAATGAAGTCTTTATTTGTGAGTGAGTATTTTGCAATGAAATAGACATGTGCATAATAATACATTAGCCATGGGAATTCATCCAGAGTCTGAGAACTACTTTAAGAAGAGAGAAAATGAACAGTGAAACAATCTCATCAGAAGCATCCTGTAACATGCATCAGCATCATGATATTACGAAGGTATGTAATACATTTAACTCTGTATCTGTCCTACTTGAAAATGTAACATATTTGGACAACAGTTCACATGACTTGGGTGTACTGGTAAGCAAATACTTCAATGAAATCTCATAACTATTCATAAATTGACATAAAATATAAAGGTGTTTTGAAGGTGTTGCTAATGTTGCACATTTTGAAGCATCAGTGATTCATGCAGCAAACATATAAATGTGGTGCAACAAGTACATAAATTCTAGAACAGCAAAAAATTGGATCTTGTGAAGTAGACTGAATAAGATTTTGAACATAATCTGTGTGTGAATTAGCTGAGAAAATGGTCATTATTATACAAGCTTATGCTATCCTCCATCCAATAATTATATTGCAGCTCTTAAAAATAGGGAAGACATCACAAATTAGATGAAATGTCACATAAAACTGAAAATTATGCTTGGCGAATTTAATGTCAGCTGCAAAAGTAACTTTGATAAAGATTTTCAGTTTAAAGAGACAACAGCTTCTCAAGTTCTTCACCTCTTGTAATACTGCTACAAGCCGTACTGCATGCAGCAGTTAGCAATGCTGGCTGCTGTATTGTGGGTCGCCAATTCAAAGCTTACCGCAAGCGATTATCTGTACTTAGTACGTACCCTTTTTGGGCAATTCTCTAAATTTCTTATGTTTGTATATTCTGCAATATTTTATGGTTGTATAACAGTAGCACTCTCTATCCAGTTCAGTTCTGTTCTGTTATGAGTGTAAATTTGTGTTCGTAATAAATGTGCTTTCAGTGCTAAGTATTTCACTTCGATGAAGATCCTGCTTTCTGATTTGGATTTGATTCTGGTTACAACACAATGTTGTTTGATAGAGACACCAGGTACTCCAAAGCATTTACATCACTGTGGCTCCAATTAGGTAACACACAACAGTCACTTACATGGACAGGTATCAAAATGCAAGGAGTACAGCAATCCCAAGGTCTGTTTGTTCAGAAGACCAGTGAATTCAAAAAAAAAATACAATAGTAAGACAGCTGCAAATTACGTACCATCAGCACTTTCAGGAGCCATTGCTCAGAACCCGACTAAATGGCTACAGGGATTTGACTGTGTCACTAAATACAACAGGTGACATGACATTATGTGTTTGGTAAATGTGTATTTTTACTTGGATGACACAGCCCAGCAGTGGTTTGAGAATGATGAAGAGAAGCTCAATAGCTTGGGTAAATTGCAGGCCAGACTAAAAATAGCATTTGGCAAAAATCAGCAGTGTGTCCACTTACTGAAAGAACAGTTCATGAACAGGGCCCAGCATCACAGGGAAACAACACAGCCTTACATACAGATTGTTTTGGTCCTATGCCACACTGTGAACCTAAATATGACAGAAGCTGACAAAACTCACACTAGATGAAAGGAGTCACAGCAGACACATACCAAGCTCCGCCAGTAAAGGATGTCAAACCATAAAGAAATTCATCAAGTGGTGCCAACATATAGAGGACATGTAACAGAAAAGAGTCAGACAAAAGAGGTCTCACTGATGCCTGAACATGGTCCCTATGACAGTTGTGGAAGACCACCATGATCTCACTTCTCCCATACACCAAGTTCTAAAAGAAGAGATACAGCCTTTTATGGTAGCCAGAATTGTCAGACTGACTAATCTAGAGATAGCAGCAATGAAATGCCACTATAATTGTCAAGACATAATAGAGAATGTTGAAGAAGAGTTAACCAATTTCTGCCAGCAATCAAATGCACCAGGAAAAATGGAGTCAGCTGATATGGATTTATTCTGAAGCATCAAATGACAACTCAAAATCTGAAGAAAACAGGTACAACCAACTCCTCCACCAAGTACAACACCATGCAGAAAATAGACATTTGGAGAACAGAGGACAACACACCAGTATGTTGTCACTGTGGACACACTGGACTCATATGCTGCTGCAGGGAAAGACAAGAGTTCAACAACTATCAAGCTGCATGATAGCAATCATCGCATTAGTCCTGTTCACACAATTTAAGTGCAGACAACTGCAGTCAATCTGTGGGATGAAGCCCCCCATGGCAGTACCCTGAGTGAGGCTACCCCAAACTTGCCACAGCCATTTCCCATTGCTGTACAGAGGTACCACCCATTCGTATAGCCACTGAATTCAGGCAATCTAAGTGAGCTGACATCTATCGAAGTGAGACTGCCAGATATGAAAATCCTCCACAGATGACAGTTACCAATACATCAGCAAATTCATTGATAGCCAACATTTCTGGGTGCTCGTCAAGTCAGGGCTTTCTTTTCCGTAATGCTGAATGCTTGTCATCACCAGCTAAAGAAGACTATGTTCCATGATATGAACGTAAATTGTGCTGAAAATCGCAAATGGAAAATATGTCCGGCTAACAGGAACATGAACAGCAAGAATAATATCAACACAACCCTTCAGATTTGTGGTTTTATCAGTATGTAGTCATTTTGTTGTTCTCAGATCAGGCTTCTTGCAGGGACAACAAGCAGCCATTGAATGTGGAAAATCAGAGCCCCAGAACGATGTAGCTATTTCAACAAGCACACATATCAAAGTTTATGCTGTGAGGTTGTTTGCCTTTGAAGACATTGTCGTCACACCATTATCAATGAGACAAGTTTCAGTCGTTGGTCTAGCTGCTCAGTTAAATTGTGAAGCTTTTGTCGACTGCAAAAGTCTACTCAGGCTCACAAAGGAAATCCACATGCCAGTGATGATTTTAAGCATTTTAAGTGGTCAAGGATAGCTTTGGGTCACTAACTGTCCCTAACGGTGTGTGTGTGTGTGTGTGTGTGTGTGTGCACGGAGAGCTGAACCAGTCCAAGTAGGGCAGCTTAATGCCATAGATGAACATCTCTATCACATTTCCACTACAGACTGAGCAGGGGAGGAAGCTACTATTGAATGGCGAATAGAATCCAGACTGACTGAGGGACAATGTCGGCAAGTGTTAGCCATTCTGTGTCACTTTCCAGATGCCTTCAACTATGGAATGGAGAAAAGAAAGACCATGCAGCACATGGTAGGACACTGTATCAACAATGGGGACCATCCATTGAGTACCACTGCTCGTATAGAGTATCGCTAGCTAAATGATGGATAATTTGGGAGGCACTGGAGAAGCTGCTTCAGAGAGAGTCCATGGTCCTTTCCTACAGTGAAGGAGGAGGACAGCACACAGAATTCTTGTATTGCCAACCAACGACTGAACAAAGTCACAAAATAAAGTTGACTACACACTGCCGTGTATTGATGACACCCTAGACTGTTTGAAGGAGCAAAAGCTTCTGAACTATACACATGTAAACAAGATACTGACGACCAGAAAAAGACTGCCTTATGCCATTTGGTCTATGCAGTGTTACACCCACCTTTGAGCTAATGATGGACAACCTCCTTTAACACCTTAAATGGATGACATGTCTTTGCTATCTGGGTGACACTGATGACCACGTTGAAGTGTGTTCAGACTGCAGGTCTCCACCTGAATCCAAGAAAGTACACTGCCATCACCCAAGAAATAAAAATCTAGGGTCACTTAGTGAATGACAATGGAGTCTATCCTGATGTAGAGAAAATAAGAACAGTCACAGATTTTGTGGCTCCTCAGCAGATTCATGATACAAGAAGTTTTCTTGGAATGTGTTCATATTACCAGCTATCCATAGGGGACTTCTGTAATAACGCATGTCCCCTGCAAGAACTACTACAGGGAGATGCCAAATTTTCTTGGAATGAGGTGCAAGAAAGGTTTTTCCTTGTCCTTAAGGACGCACCATCGTCATCTCCAGTCCTAGAATTGCATGACAAGAATGCCTAGACAAAACTTTCCACCAAAGCTAGCAGTTATGGGATAGGTGCAGTTCTAGCATAAATTCAGCAAAGTACTGAAAAGTTGATATCTTGTGCTTCCAGAGTACTCTCAAAGTCCAAGCAGAAATATTCTAAAACTGACAAAAAGTGCCCTCTTTGGATGATGAACATTTTCGAGCCATATCTATTTGCCAAATCGTTCACCATTGTAACAGACAACCATCCTCTATGTTGGATGACTAGCATGACAGATCTGTCAGGTCAGCTGTCAAGATGGGCACTGAGGCTTCATGAATGGGATGCAAACAAGGACACAGACACAAGGACGCTGACTACCTTTCAAGGAATCATGTGGTGGACAACAGCAGCCTGGATGAAATCTCTGTCATCACTCCATTAAATGACATTGCTGCTGAAAAAAAGGGAGAGCCAATATTGTTGAAAACCATATAAGCCTTGAAGAATGAGGATCCTACTAAAGGAGAATTCCAATCAATAAATGAAACATTGTATAAGAGGAATTGTGATCCGATGGGGCAGAAGTGGTTGCTTGGCACCCCAGCTCAACTACAGCTAGCTACACTGAAGATTTTTCCATTACACTCCAACAGCTGGTCACCTGGGATTCATGAAACACTAATCAGAATCAGACATTGTTATCACTGGCCAGATCTCTACTGATCTGCTAGACACTATATATGTCACTATAAAGGAATTCCAGCAACAGCAGCACGTTCCACAGTTACCTCTGGGGAATTTAGTACCAATTCCAACCACAGTAGCACCATTCCACCAAACTAGAATTGACCTCTTAGCAAGGTTCCCAAAGTTGACAAACAGAAATCAATGGCTAATATTCTGCATGGACTACCTTACCCATTACACTGTCACCAGAGCCATATCAACTGCTGAAGCTCTGGAAATTGCAAGGTTCCTTGTGTAACACATCATTTTGAAGCATGAGGCACCCTATGTAATGATTTCTGATTGTGGAAGTTTTTCAGACGATACTAATATCAGAGGTAATTTCATGTTCCAACATCACCCACAGGATGACAGTTGACTACAGCCCACAGATGAACAGTCTCACAGAATGCTTTAATTAAACATCGGAAGATATTCTCCTGATGTATGTTGATGTCAAACAGAGAGACTGGGGTGCAATACTGCCCAATGTGAAATTCACATACACCACAGTGAAGGAAGACATGATAGGCTTTATGCACCCTGGACACCCAGAAGAAATGCCAAGAGTACAATAACATCACCGTCCAGGGTGGTAAGTCTAAGAGACTTGATATCATAGTGAAAAGGAAGTAAGAACACAATCAGAAGATCTGCCAGTATTGCCACATAAAGAACCATTGACAAGCACCACAGTAGGCACCATAGTCAACTCCAATGAGTTCTGAAACAGCAGGTCACTGTTTCACCAGGAGAGGGAGCAATGCCACAAGCTGTGCTGTATCCAGCAGTTAGTGTCACTAGCTGGCTTGCTACAGATCTGTTCAAACCCAATCACTAGCAATTATTTGTTCTTTAGTATGTATCACTACTGGAAGGCCCTCAGGATTTCTTGTGTTTGTATATCTGGAATATTCAGAGTTGGTATAAATAATAGCAATCTCTGTCCAGGCGTTCAATTCAGTTCTGTTCTGTTATGGGTGTGCATTGGTGGTTTGCAATAAATAAGCTTTTAATGCTAATGGTGTACTCCACTAACAACCTTGCTTTCAGATTTGAATTCAATTTTTGTTACGACATGACAATAAGACTGCAGCTGTGTATAGAGTGAAAGAGCACAAAGCAACACTTAGCCAGGTATTTAGTTAGTTAGTCACATAAAAAGTAATGACTTGCGACTAGGAGACAGAATCTGGCACGCCTCTCCTAATTCTAATAAGAAAGACTCTTCAAATTTCGTTAGACTGTCCTGACAAACTGTACTTTGCAGTCTCTGTGATACTTAGTTCTTGGATGATGCAAGTGCCATTCATGAATGACAGCAAGCTCACCCCATGTTTTTCATATACCACATACTCTTTATGAAAAGTTGATCCTTTGGTTACTGCAGACGTGCTAGCTACATGCCAAGCTGAGTGCTGTGCCATTTTTGCCTAGTGTGTCTACTTGTGTTTGGGCTTCTATTTGGGCTGGAGTTAACTAAGTGCCCTGCCTCACCATGTGCCGTGGTCACTCCTGTTGCTGCAGGAATTATCACTGCCGAGACAAACATTATTGTGGCTCTAAATAACTTGTGACTTTGCAAATTTATGCTTGTTACAAATCTACAGAGGTGTAAAGAAACAGGGTTCACTTCTTTTTATATTCATTTCTCTGTCATTTGCTAATTAAATAAATTATGGGCTTGGTGAAGCCAGGTTTCCTGAGATGTGGGCTGGTGAGTGCTGCCAGTCCTCTACAATTGTACATTCTGGACATGCTTTAGTGACCACTGGGTGGCACTGTGGTGAAATGTTGTGTGCCACAGAGAACGGGAACCTTAACTTAACCGTCCAGATCAGAGGGATGGTATAACCTCGATAAAAAAAAAAAAAAAACTCAATCTCAAGATGTGATGCATGTCAATGAGATGCATGGGTGTTGATGCAGAACTGTCATTAGAGGGTAACCTCTGAGGTACCTACTGTTCCTCAGTTGTATAAGGCTTACTCAGGCAAGTGGAGCTCTGTCTTGGTGGACCCTTAATACCCTAGCTGCTCATGAGACCGAGATGGAACCCTTGAAATTACTCAGATCACTTCCCATCTGAATGGGGTGCACCACTGTTGGGTATCAAACCCTAAGCCAACAAGGGGCTTGTGTAGCCAGTCTTCTTAACACAGGGGTTATCCCAACAGTTTAGTTTATAGTAACCGAACACATGCTGCTACACAGAACAGATTTTTAATAATTAATAGAAAAGAGGGCAGCTTTGACAAAGCTTCACCTTTCTACATACAAAACTACTTGGAGGACATTATTGGCACCTATCTAATCTCCAAAATGTAATAAATCTCCAGACAGCTAATGCTTTGGGGAATATGCTATAGAAACATGTAACATATTGAACTACAGCAAAGGTACCACGTGAGGTGGCACAATGATTAGCACGTTGGATGTGAGATTGATGTGCAAAATATGATGAAAAGGGTAGATGGCGAACTGATTAAGCCAGATTCCTTATGTTCCGTAGCACAATGCTCCCAGAGCAAATTAAGGCAGGTTTCCTTCATTCAACTATGAGACCTTGTACTCGTACACCCAACCCAGTGTTTTAAATGCCATAACATTAAGGGATAAGCCATTTTTCGGCAAATGAGGGAAGATTGCCCATGAAGGATCATTTGCTCCCCCCCTCCAAAATGTGTTAAATACTCTCTGGAGTACAGACTAAATTGTCTACCATGAAGAAAAGAAGGTACAGGAGCTCAAAACAGCTAAGTGAATTTAGCATGTTGATGCAAAAAAGATGTATATAGCAATGCAACCTCCTGCTTTCACTACTTTGTTTGCTTCGACTCTCAAAAAGCCTATCTAATAAAGTGACACAACAATGATGACCATTGTCCCCATAAGCACTTGTTACCCTGTACATTCTTTTTTCCAACCAGGTCTTCCTCATTTACCAGTATTCTTAACTGGCGCAGTCTCCTCAAATTTCCTTTTCCCCAGAATTTGCTATATCATAAAACATCATTTTTGTGCACATATAATTCTTTCTACATCTGCTGTATCATTACTGTGGTTATTATTGTCATTATTATTATTATTATTATTATTAGTGGCAGCAGCAGATGTAGTACAAATATTACCAATATCAACTGTATCAGTTCATAATCAGGATTATATACTCACATCATCATTACATATACTCAAATTACTTTAATACTGTTTATCACATTCAAAAAGCCTATCTACTAAAGCAACAACAATGATTAGCATTCTAATCCAAGAACACTGTAACTTTATTGCATGAAAAAGCATAAACACATGAGAGACAAACTATTTTCAACAGACAACACAAGTGGTCAGTGGATCCTTGCACTCCAGCCAATATAGTCATTAGTTCTAACAAGGGGCACAGCAAGCAGGCTGCGTATGCAACAGCTGTTGTACTAGCAGGCTGAGCGACCTCTAGTGGCTGAATCAAGCACAAACTTCATATGTGGACTACGAACTGCTGCACACAAATTTGGTAGTTACTACACTCCTCTTCCTTTACAAAGAATGAGCACTGTGCTCATGTCCATTACTTCTGTCGTTGACATTGGATGTTGAGTCATGCTACATGTTGCAATGGTGTGTACAGTCGGAAGAGGCGTGAGCGTGGACAGGTGCTGTGTCAGCTCTGCTGTGAGAGATGATATGGTAGGACAGGCAATGCTGGAGCGGTTTCCATTTCCATGTTCGAGTGTGAGTACAACCCAGGTGCAGGGTGGCAGCGGTGGAGGCATTGGCTGTGAAAGCACGGGAGCCAGGGTCCTGCCTCAGCCTCCAACAGCTGAAGGGGGCACGCCCAGCACAGGAGACAGTTGTGAAGGTGTTGCCAGCAGCAGTGGAGAAGCAAGGGCACTGGTCACACCCTAGGAGATAGCGGCGTGGACAATGCAAAGGCATCGGTCACGGTGACTCTAGGTGACTGCTGGTGCCCGTTTTGGTTGTAGGCCAAAACTGCGATCCCAAACAACTGTGTCAGGTGAAAAGTGTTACACCACCAGAGCATCGGTTGAAGCAGATGTAACATGTAACAAAGTCCATGTCTTACAGCAGCACAGTAATTCTGCTGGACCCTAATCTGCAACAGGGGTAAACCTATAAGAACTGAGGAACAGATCAAAGCCCACTTTCAGTGAAACATTCGAAATGTATCTGAGTCTTAAATGTTTGTACTAGTCATTCTGCCCCCCCCCCCCCCCCTCTGATTGAGGATGGAAAGGAGGAGTCATGAAATGATGAACACTACTTTTTTTTACAAAAATCTTCAAATTCCTGAGATAAGCACTGGGACCATTGTCAGTAACTAACATATACAGAAGACATTCCATTGCAAAAAAATTTTGACAGAGCTGAAATTGTTATCACCACAGGAGTAGACAGACAACACACCACATAAATAAACTTAGAATATGCATCAGGTACAAGAATCCAGTAGAAATTCAAAACAAGATTCCACAAAATCTACATGAATTCATACTCAAGGCCTCTGTGGAGCTGGCCACAGTGTCACATATGTATGAGGGACCACTTGATGGGTGGCAGACAGTAGGCAGGTTGTGACAACTCGCACATTTCCCCGTCAATGCCTGACCAAAAAACATTTTCACACGCTAACTCTTTTGTACATAACATACCTCAGTGATCCACAGGTAATAAACTCGTAACCTCATGCTCAAGGGTGGACAGGACAACAACCTGGGGAGTGGTGTCCTCTGTAGCTAACAGCAGAAATCTGTCCAAAACAGAAAGGTGATTTTGTAATGCAAAATAATTTATTACAGGATCAGAAGCACAGCACAGAGGTTTATCGGACCAGCTGTATTGCACAAAAGGGACAACTTTACTTGAAACAGGATCTATAGCTACTGTGGCTGCAATTGTAGTGCTAGTAATAGGAAAACCATCAATAACACTTGGAGCTTCCACACCTAAAGGAAAACAAAACAATTCCTCTTTATCAAACTCTGAATCTGGTCCAGTCGGCAAACATGATAAGGCATCAGTATACGCATATTGCACCATTGGTCGAAAATGTATCTCATAATTGTACGAAGATAGGAAAAGTGCCCACCTCTGTAAGCAATGTGTGTCTTTTCCAGCAAGAATGCCGAAGACTTAAAATGAGATGTCAGTGGTTTGTGGTCTGTGACCAGGTGAAACATAGACCCATATAGAAAAACATGAAATATTTTTAGAGCATACACAACTGCAGATTGTGGCACATGTAGGATCAAATGACACCTGTCATCTGGGCTCTGAGGTCATACTTGGATCATTCCAGTGACTGGCAGAGAAATTTGAGAAGACCAGCCTTGTGCATGGAGTTTCAACAAAGCTTACAATTTGCAACATTGACCCAGATCTGATTATGGCCTTTTGCTTTTGAGCTGAATGGAATGACTGAAGCAGAGACTTCGAAGGTTCTGTAACGAGCTAGGCTGCAACTTCCTGGACTTGTGCCATAGGACTGAGAAATGTAGGGTCTCCCTGAACAGGTCAGGTGTGCACTAAATGTCAGAAGCTGCTACTCATGTAGCTGACTGTGTGTGGGATGCACACAAGTGATTTTTAGATAAGGCTACTCTCCATCCAATCCAGATAATGATAGCTGAATGAAACCCAGAAGTATCAGTGCAATACACTTATTAGCAGCAAGACACCTGACCTGCGATTGGAAAAAGCCAATGGAGCACTAGCAGATGTTTACAAATGGTCTACAGAGAACAGAGTAACTCTCAACATTAAGAAAAGAAACAGCATGTACTTTGGAATAAACAAGAAGTACAAATCCATAAACTTAAAACTACACATCGCTTCAATAACAGATGTAACTAACACTAAATTCCTTGGACTGTACATCGACAGCCAACTAAAATGGAATGAACGTGTCATGATTATCTAAGAGGGTCTCCACAGCATGTTATGTGCTTAGAGTTCTTGCATCAGTATGCAGTGACATCTGTGTAAGGTCAGCTTATTTTGGTTACATGCATGCCATCCTTAGCTACAGATTAATCTTTTGGGGAAATAGTACCCAGAATCTACAATAAGTTTTCAGATTACAAAAGAGAGCTGTAAGAATAATGACAAAATGCAATAAATGGTCTCACTGCAAAGAATTATTTTAAAACCTGGGCATTCTGACTGTTCCTTGTGAGTTTATTTTTCAGACCCTAATGTACATTAGAAAAAAATATGGACAATTGTAGCTTGAATAACATTATTCATGATCATAACACAAGGCTGAGTCATTGCCTCCATTTAGACAGAAAGAATAAGCTAAAAGCTCAGAACAGTCTTGATAATCGATGCATGATACTCTATAATAAGCTGCCACAGAATATAAAACAAATTAGCAGTAGGTATTCTTCTTAAAAAACTGTAAAAATGTTTTTGCAAAGGCATTCTTTATACACTTTGGATGAATATCTTAAATGAAAAATAAAGACTTGTTGGGAACACCTAGTATAAGTTACACCTAGTATATTTATTTAAACAATATAAATTATCTTTTTTCATTTATGTAATATGTACACAGGGCTTTGTATTTATGTATGTTAGTTGTACATCAAAATACTTATGCTTATTAAATAATGTAAAATAGCACTTGTTAAGAAAATATTTAGACTTCATACCATAATTTGAACATTAACTGAAGACATCCATACAATGTATATTGTCTAAGGATGGATAAATAAATAAATAAAAGATCAAAAGAAAAGTCCCCCACAGGTGAGGGTATTAAAATCCTAATGGTTAACTGCCAAATCATTCACAAAAAAGTGCCAGAGTTTGAAGCACTCCTGAAAAGCTGTGAAGCTCACATAATACTAGATACAGAAAGCTAGCTGAAGCCTGAAATTGATAGTAGTGGGATTTTTTGGGGGTAAATATGAGTGTATATCGAAAGGATAGGCAAATGGGAAATCAAGGTGGTGTAGACAAGAAACTCAAATCCATCAAGATAGAAATTGAAACTGCATGTGAGATTGTTTGGGCAAGACTCAGTTTCATGGCTGAGCATAAAATGATAACAGGATCCACATATCTTCCACCAGACTCAATCTCCTATAACCAAAAACTTTAGAGAAAATCTCAGCTCGCTTGTATGTAAGTTCCTCAATCATACAGTAATCATTGGTGGAGACTTTAATCATCCAACTGTTAACTGGGAAAATTACATTTTTTTTCTCTCCCTATGAGAATTACTTAGAACAGATTGTTAAGAACCTCACTCATGATGGAGATATATTGCACTTAATGGCAACAAATAGACTTGGCTTCTTTGATGATGTCCACATTGTTGTCATAACAATGATTACCAAAGTACAAAGGACAATTAAAAAAAACAGAAAGATATGTACGTTCAATAAACTAGATAAAAAATCGGTAGTGCCATATCTCAATGAGGAACTTGAAACTTTCAGCACAGAGCAGGAACATGTAGAGGAACTATGGCTTACGTTTAAAAGAACAGTTCACCATACTCTGGATAAATATGTACCCAGTAGAGTGACACCATATGACAGGTGTAAAACAAAGCACAGGTCTACAGGTAGAGAGATGCTGAATGAAACATGTTTTGCTGTCAAGAGAGCCCTGCATGCGGCTTTCAGTGACTGCCACAGCAGAAAATTGTCAAACGATCTTTCACAAAAACCAAAGAAATTCTGGTTGTATGTAAAGGCTGTTGTGGCACCAAAGTTAGTGTTCAGTTCCTAGCAAATGAAACAGGAACTGAAATTGAGGGTAGCAAAAGCTGAAATGCTTAACTCAATTTTAAAATGTTCCTTTACAATGAAAAACCCAGGAGAATTGCCCCAACTTAATCCTTGTACCACTGAAGAGGTTAGTGAAGTAAGTGCTAATATCAGTGGTGCTGATAAACGCCCAATGGAGTCCTTATCAGATTCTTTACTGAATTTGCAGCTGAATTAGCCCCTCTTCTAACTATAGTCCATCATAGATTCCTCTAACAAATTCTGTTCCCAGTAATTGAAAGGAAATACAGTCACACTCATCTACAAGAAGGGTAGTAGAAGTGATCCACAAAACTACGATCCAATATCCTCAACACCATTTTGTCGTAGAATCTTACAACATATTCTGAGCTCAAACATAATGAGATATCATGAACAGTATGGCCTCCTCCATGCCAACTAACATAGATTCTGAAAACATCAGTCATATGAAACCCAACTCACATGACATACTGAAAGCTTTGGATCAAGACAGTCACGTAGATACAGTATGTCTTGGATTTCTGAAAAGCATATGACTCAGTCGATCATGAAATCTGACAATGGCCAGGAGAGTGGTGTGCTGACCACATTCCCCTCCATATCCGCAAACGCTGATGCCTAAGGGCTGAGGATGGCATGGCAGCCTGTCAGTATGTTGTGCCTTCAAGGTCTGTTTGGACAGTGTTTGTTTATTTGACTCAGTACCGCACCTATGCTTATTGTCAAAAGTACAGTGTTGTAGGGCCTGGTATCAAGTGAAATTTGTCACTGAATTAAAGACGTTTTGGTAGGGAGGATACATGTTATCTTGGACAGAGAGTCATTGTCTGATGTACAAGTAGCTTCAGATGTGTCCCAGGGAAGTGTGTTGGGACCCTTGCTATTCAAGATGTATATTAATGACCTTGCAGTCAATATTAATAGTAAGCTCAGAATTTTTGCAGATGATGCAGTTATCTTTGATGAAGTACTTTCTGAAAGAAACTGCATAAATATTCAATCAGATTTAGATAAGATTTCAAAGTGCGAAGACTGGCAACTTGCTGTAAATGTTCAGAATTGTCAAATTTTGCAGTTCACAGAATGAAACAACATAGTATCCTATAACTGTAATATCAATGAGTCACTGTTGAAATTGGCCAGCTCTTACAAATATCTCGGTGTAACACTTTGTAGGGATATGAAAAGAACTGATCACATAGTCTCAGTTGTTGGTAAAGCAGGTTTATTGGTAGAATACTGGGGAAGTGAGATCAGTCTAAACAGGAGAGTCCTTACAAATCACTCATGTGACAGGTCCTAGGATATTGCTTAAGTGTGTGGAACCTGTGCCAAATAGGATTAACTGGGGATATTGAACATATACTGAGAAGGACAGCGCAAATGGTCACAGGTTTGTTTGATCCATTGGAAAATGTTAGAGGTACTGAAGGAACAGAACTGGAAGATTCAAAGATAGACATAATTTATCCTGAGAAAGTCTATTAATGAAGATTCTAGAAGCAGCTTTAAATGATGATTGGGAATATACTACAAATCCCCTACATATTGCTAATATAGGGATTATGAGGATAAAATTAGAATGATTACTGCACACAAAAGGTATTCAAACAAACATTCTTCCCATGCTCCATAAGTGAATGGAATGGGAAGTAACCCTAATAACTGATACAATAGGACTTACCCTCTTGTCATGCAATTCACAGTGGTTTGAAGAGTATAGACACAGATGTGAATGTAGAGTGCTAAAACTTGTTTCTCTATCTGAGAATACCATTGTTGCATTGCCTTAAGATAGTAGAGGCATATGCAATAGTGCATTCTGATCTCTCCGCATACTTATGAGTAAGGACAGCACCAAGGCCAAACTGAGACGCATCCATGGCTAACGCAAAGTGTTGGCCTGGCTGAAAAGTCATCAAACAAGGAGTAGACTGCAGCTTCGATTACAATAACTTGAATGCTCAGTCACAAGCCAGGGAGTGTTGGAAAGAAACATCTTTACATAATAATGAATGGAGCAGTTGTGCCACAGTAGCAGCATGTGGTATGAATTTTTGATAGTACACAATTCATTGATAGATGTGAGGTGTGGCAATGCAGCAGTAGCATCAATATACTAGTGGAATGGTTTAATGCCAACATACAAGACTTCAGGACCCAAATAAATAATAAATGGTTGAAAAAGTGTGTCTTGTCCAAATTGCACTTTTAACTCTGCTCACTGTAAAACAGAAGACAGAACATGACAGTTCTGCAAATGTTACTCTGCTGAGGCAGCAGACTCTTCTATGTTATCTGAATAGTTGATGCAACATGAAACTGACGCAATAAGTTGCTCTAAAAAGAAATGAAAAATAACTGGTGCACCTAGCCACACCAAAAGGCAAACACTGGTATTGATAATGCCCAAACTGATAATTAGATGCATCTAGATTCCTTGTCTAGCAGTAGCTGTAAATATGCATATGCTAAGTATTTCTTTGAAAAATAATGGCACCCAATAATTTTGCTAACAGCTTGTCAGGGC
The DNA here is from genome assembly GCF_023898315.1 of Schistocerca nitens. NCBI lineage: Eukaryota > Metazoa > Arthropoda > Insecta > Orthoptera > Acrididae > Schistocerca > Schistocerca nitens. The sequence goes on along the minus strand of NC_064621.1, from coordinate 150,311,384 downwards.
GCAGTAAAGGATAGGTATTAATGATTGAATGTGCTTTAATTGATTTTTAAAATCACTGCAGAGGTGTAATTTACCTGTAGGTGTTTTTTACTATCAACAGTGGTGCTGACCATTCACTGGAAGAAATAGGTCAAGTAACATCAAGGGATTCGAGACAGTCTAATTTTGTCATTACTTGATCCCGTAAAGTTACCAGTACTGGACGAACTCAGAAAAAATATGGGTGGGCAGACTGTTTTATCGTAATATGAGCCTGAAATTCTGTTGAGGAAATAAAGAGGAAAATTTGGTACAGAGAACATCTAACTGTTGATATGGCACTTGACCAGAAACCAAATGCACTTCATCTTCAATGGAGAATCCAATAAGTTTAAAAGTGTCCAGACCAAACAGATTTTCAGTATAAGTGTTATCCACAACTAGAAATATTAATGAATGAACCGCAGCCTCATACATCACAGATGCAGAAAACTGTCCAATAATGGGAATCTTTTGTTTGTTATAACTCACCAGCTTCTGTGACATTGGAGCCAGAGGGGGAGAACCCAAACCCACATAAGTTTGAGAATTCACTAATGTTGCTACTGCACCCATGTCCATATGCAATCTCAATGGTTTGTCAAACACACGCACTTCAATGTATAACTTGCTTGGAGAGACCATCACTGCTGATGCACTTTTCACATCCACATTCGTTTCACCCTCACTCAAGCTGGAAAGAGTGTTACATACAGAAGCGATGTGTCCTTTTTTATGGCACCTATTACACATTGCCCAGAACTTGGCACATGTGGTCCATTCATGTTGAATGATACAGTATGGAAATGAAGGCAGCGGAGCACAAGGCTGTTGCTGTTGTGATGCAGACTTGTCACAAACAATTCTGAGACGTCTGTTGAACTGCGGCAATAGCTTCTCCATTCCCTTGTGAACTGACTGAAGTCTGGGAGGGGTGAGAGGAATTGATTTCTGAACTTTGGACCAGGCTTCTGTCTGACTACCTGAAGCCTGTGAAGCTTCAAATGACTGAGCTATGTTTAATACATAAGCATAGGATTTTCACACTGTAGAGCTCACTCTCAAACTTCCCTATCAGGAGCAACAGGCATGATTGCATCTTAAACCATTTGATCAGCATAGGATTCCTTGTGAACATTTGGCACAAAAATATGAGAATGACTAAGTCCATGTAGTTCTGCTGCCCATGCCCAGTATGATTGTTTTGGCCACTTTAAGTAACAGTAAAACACCACATGAGTGGCAATAATGTGAGTACATTTACAGTTATAGATAAAAAGTCACTCACACATCTAATCAAAAGAAAGATTTGAAGGTTCTTGCAAGCGGGCAAGCTGACACAACAACTGATTCGCACAAGGTGAGATCCATGACACAGAAAGAGCCTTGCACCTCGAAATGTTGTCACATGCATTTTTTGTAGACATCCCAGTTCTCTTCTGCTTCATCGTATGAAGGAAAGGGTGGCAGGTATGTTGTTGGTGGGGTTACACATTGCATCAATGTTGTCGTTAAACTTGAAGTAGCAACTGTCAGCACCTGCTGTTTTTGAGAAAAGATTTAAGCACTGCCCCCATGGAAATTTTCTAACCCAAGAACACTGTAACTTTATTACATGAAAAAGTATAAACACATGAGATACAAAGTACATACAACAGATAATACACAAGTGGGTGGGGGAGCCTTGCGCTCCGGCCTATATAGTCATTAGTTCTAACAGGGCCACAGCCAGCAGGCTGCACATACAATTGTACAATTGCTGTCATACTGTCAGGCTAGGTACCTTCTAGTGGCCAAATCGAGCACAGACTTCATGCATGAACTATGAAGGGGTGCACACACAAATTTGGTAATTACAGCAATTACCATTGTCCCTGTAAGCACTCGTTATACCCTTGTACATTCTCCTTTCCAACCAGATCTACCTCACAGTATTCTTAGATTCTTAGGTGCAGTCTCCTTAAATTTCCTTTCCCCAGTACTCGTTATATCAGAAGACATTTATTATCATTATTACTATTGTCATTATTATTATCATTGTTAGTGACAGCAGCAACAGTAGTACAAGTACTGCCAGTATTAACTTTATGAGTTCATAGTATTATTTACTCACATCATCATTATAGATGCTCAAATTATTTTAATAATGTTTAGCATATTAAAATTTCTATTTCTTAGGTAACTATGAAGTAAAAAGGTGCTGTATGTCTGAAGCCACAGTCTACTGTAAGAGAGGGCCTGATAGCCCTAACCAGATAAGGTTAAGCTGATGTCTCTACACAAACAGAGGTTAATAGTGTTGGCAGAGGTTAATAGTGTTGGCACATTTGTAATAAATGCATTTGTAATCGCAGTTGCAACGGTAGTGTTAGTACACAGCCTATGTGTTCCTGCACCCTCACCCCCCCCCCCCCCCCCTCCAAACAGAAAAGGCCCCAGTTGCTGACATTGTAGAGCTTCCACCACATCAACAACCAGACCCTGGTAAACAAGTCAGCACTGTCCCTGTCAATGCCACTGTCATGACCATTGCTCCGAAGTCTCTGTCAACCATGACTTAAGGGAAGTGTCAGTATCAGAAGAACACAGGTCATAAGCTATCACCACCATATAGATCCCATTTTATCTGATGGTCCTAACAATTTTGCTTCAGAAACAACGGAATATGAAATCTGCCTGGAGCAACCATCAAGCCCTCAGACTATGCCCAGGATCCCCACCCCACCTATAAAATGGCTCCTGTACTATAGTGAACATTCATGGCTTCAGTATGCATGTGGAGGAACTGAAACTCCTAGCACAGGTGCATCCCCTATGCTTTTGTTTACAATAAACAAAATTTAAACTTACTGATGTCCCTGTGCTTTGGGTCCATAACGTCATCCACAAGGATGACATAACTCGGGACAGGACCAAGGGAGAAGTAGCTGAGTCTCTCAATAACACACACCACTTCTCTGCTCTATTCTTGATTACTGAAATGCAAGCAGTTACAGGAGAAGTTCATGTGCATCAAGGAATCATTGTATTTACATCCATAAGAAGTGATACATTCTGAGGCTCTCACAGATCTTATTAACCAACTCCACCGACCTTTCCACCTGTTGGGAGACTTCAGAACCCATAATGTTTTATGGGGCCCACACACTACTTGCCCCAAAGGTAAAGTTTTGGAGAACCTCATGGTACCTCACAAGCTGTGCTTCCTCGAAATAGGCACTCCCACTCATTTGAATACTTCTACAGGGTCATCCTCACCTGTAGACCTATCTCTCTGCTCTGTAACACTCAGAGATCCTGCTCAGTGGGATTTACTGACGAACTTCATTCCAGTGACAACTTCCCACTTTAGATCCACCTACCAGTTTGAGCACACCCAAGTGGACTGAAGACTGTAACTAAGGAATCTGTGTCAGATATGTGGCTCTGTGACAGTTTAAGTGCTGCCAAACTGCAAGAAATGTCGTAGCCTTTGGAACAGTGAGAGCTACAGCTCAACTCATAATCAAGGTGAGTGAGAAAAGGCCATGGCACACATTCCTGGACTCATTCAATAATTCCACCTGTTCTAAAAATGAGTGGGAAGCCACCAGGAGAATTTCTTGTAAATGCAGCCGTTCAACTACTGCATTGACACTGAAACAGGGGTGTCTCTATATAACACATGGAGATGTCACCCAGACAATGGGGCACCATTTTGTGATGACTTCTGGGACTGCCAGTCAGGATCCAGGATTCTGCCTTTAATGTAGCAGAATGGGACTGTATAAAACACAAAGAATGATACTGTATATTTCATAAATTGTAATATTATCATCTGGGGTTTACACAAGGACATACATTCAGAAGTTCCAGTTGTATCATTACTTACTTATTGCACCTATGAAAACCAATTTACTTAGGATTACATTGAGTACGTAATAAATAACCCCAATAAATTTATGGAAGAACTGTAGTACAAACGCAAACATACATTTTAAACCAAAAATAAATGCATACTGAGAACATTTTTTGTAAGAATAATATACAAAAGAGCAGTAGTAATAACATAGAATTCAATGCAAAGACACCAAAATCATGTTAGCATCAAAAGTAAGGTGTAATCATGAAGTATTTAATTAAAATAGACAATTTATTGTTATCAGTGTATATTTCATGAAATTTTACTGTAAAAATTGAATATTTTCAACATACTAATTACATCATGCATCTTGTCACAAAATCCGTAATTAGTGTTAAGAAAGGACATCAGCTTCAATTGTGGGTTTGAGTATGAATAAACAATATTTAGAAAGATCTTTCAATGAATGGATGTTATATAAGGACAAGTGGCAATAGCCACATTAAGCAAGTAATGTGTGAATTCAGTACCATGTCAGTTTCATGGCAGTATTAGGCCAGAGTTGTGTTAGTCTTGGGTGACATATGGTGGTTGTCTTTGCCAAAATATATTTGTGAAAGATTAATTCCATCATGTTGTCTACATCATTTTAATAATCACAGTGGCACAAAAATGGCCTAAATTTGCAGAGTTTGGATACTAGACATGCCTCTTAAAGGCAGGGTTGTTCATTCGCTGGAAAGTTACACCATCCATTCGATGAGAAATGAATATGAAAGTTAAGTATTCAAGATTTATTTCAGAAGCATGGAAACACTATACTCAGCAACCATGAGACCATGGAGAAGGGTACATTGGATTTCACATCCTATGGCCCAAAAGCCCAATTCGCAGTACTTCTCTAAACTGTAGCTGAATTGAGCACTGTCTGAGGCTCATGATAATGTGCCATGTCACAGCAAGATCCAACACAGTATGCTGCAAAATTCCAAACAGCTTCAAAGGAAATCCCTTTAGAATCTTAGAGAATTTTAAGTCAATATTGTGGACAGAGAAATTTCCCAGCTTGTGGAGATAAGCAGTTTTGATACCTCTCCTCAAACCAGGAAAGGGTTGAATATGTCTGCGGCCTTGCCACAGTGGTAACACCAGTTCCCGTCAGATCATCAAAGTGCTGTCGGGCTGGGCTAGCACTTGGATGGGCGACTATCCAGTATGCCGAGCGCTGTTGGCAAGTGGGGTGCACTCAGCCCTTGTGAGGCAAACTGAGGAGCTACTTGATTGAGAAGTAGCAGCTCCGGTCCCGGAAACTGACATACGGCCGGGAGAGCAGTGTGCTGACCACGTGCCCCTCCATATCCACATCCAGTGATGCCTGTGGGCTGAGGATGACACAGCAGCCAGTCCGTATCTTTGGGCCTTCATGGCCTGTGCAGGAGGAGGAGTTACCAGAGTGTCTCCTTAACAAGCTGTGTGAGGAAGCCCTTGAAGCAAATGGTCAACCATTACCTGGTCCAGATATTACAGGCCAGGCAGCTCCTTTGTTGCTATCAGCGTAGATTCACGAGATATTGATCCACTGTTGATAACCTGACCACACTATCCTGCAAATTTCCTCCATAAACAGCATTGTTTCGGGATATTTTTCTACTGTTGTTGATAATTCTTCCGGGTTATATGGCCGTGGTCCATGGAATACTTCTATTCCTAACGTTTCGTCCAATACTACGTTGGACATCCTCAGAGGTATGGCTGGTACTGTTGTGTCCTGCCGACTGATGAGTCGGGCGTTGGAGAGCGGCCTCAATACCGAGGAAAGTGGGCATGGTCTAGCTTGCACATGGTAGCAGAGAGAAAACTAGTCAAAGATAAAATGTAACTATCGATAATAGTCCGTCATAGATAAAAATCACTTATGGATTCTGTAACGCCACTGTCCATATCTCGCTTAATTTCAAGGCCTCTTCTTTTCTATTAAAATTATCTTCATGTTTATAAATTTCAATAGCCTCCCTATACAGTCGTGGATAATAGTTCGTGGTAGCACTTAAAACTGTAGTTTCAGAAAACTTAACTACATGGTCACCGGACTGAAGTGCATGTTCCGCAATGACCGATTTATCTATTTTACCCAGTCGGCAAAGACTTTTATGCTCCTTTACCCTCGTATTCACACTTCTTTTCGTAGTACCAATATAGGCCTTGCCACAGGTACACGGAATTTTATACACACCGCTAGATGATAATGGTGGCCTTCTATCATTAACAGAACGAAGTACTTGTCCTATTTTTCTGGTAGGTTTGAATATGGGTTTCACTTTATGTTTCAGCAAAAGTTTGTCGATTCGATCTGTAACCTTACTAATGAAAGGTAAAGACACCATGTTCTTCTATTGTTGTGTACCATCCTTGTCCTTTGGCCTGCTGTGCAAGCTAGACCATGCCCACTTTCCTCAGTAATTAGGCCGCTCTCCGACGCCCGACTTGTCAGTCGGCAGGACTCAACAGGACCAGCCATACCTCTGAGGATGTCCAACACAGTATTGGACAAAACGTTAGGAATAGAAGTATTCCATGGACCAAGGCCATATAACCCAGAAGAATTATCAACAACAGTACCATCCGGCCGTGAAAGCCTTCATTGTATGATATTTTTCTACGTTAGTCAGGCAAACAACACTACCTGGATGTACAATGTTCTCAGATAGTTTCACCAATGGGACTTTCATGGCCATCTCCCCATATTCAGGCCATCCTTATCAAAATGCCTTTTAGGATACCGAGTCGGTGATGTCCTGTCAGATCATTTTGAGCAGGAGAATGGTGTTACCCAGGGAAGTGTTTTATGTGTTACCTTCTTTGCCAAAGGTATTAGCAGTATAACATCTACGGTAAGGAGACTTGTGCAGTTCTCCTTATTTGTGAATGATTTTGCCGTTTTCTGCTCCTCCTCCAACACTACAGCAGAGAATAGTCAGTTACAACTTCCAGTGGAGTCTGAAGAAATAGGTTGTAAAGATCAGGCTTCACATTTTACACAGATAAGTGTGCATGTTTTAACATTAACTGTCCTCATCACACTTTTAATTTATGTAACTTGCATATAAGGGACAGCATTCTACTTTTTCAGGGAATTGGTGAGGTTGTGAGTTTTCTTGGCCTCATTTTTTATCCCAAACTGTTGTGGTTACCAAGCCTAAGGGGCCAAACCTGAACACAGTGACCTGGAAGGCACTAAGTGTCTTAAGTGCTTTGGCCAAGGTCCAAGGAAACAGAGAGGGTGCATCTGTTCCCATTTTATATGGGTTTTGTGAAATCATGACTATGTTATGGATGCACAGTGTATGGATCAGCGAGACCTTCATACCTTAAGATTATTGTTGTTATCCACCATGAGGGGCAGGGCAATGGCCTTGCCGCAGTGGATCCACTAGTTCCCGTGAGATCATTGAAGTTAAGCGCTGTTGGGCGTGGCCGGCACTTGGATGGGTGACCATCCAGCCGCCATTGCGCTGTTGCCATTTTTCGGGGTGCACTCAGCCCCGTGATGCCAATTGAAGAGCTACTCGACTGAATAGTAGTGGCTTCGGTCAAGAATACCATCATCACGACCGGGGAGCAGTGTGCTGACCCCAAGCCCCTCCTATCCACATCCTCCTCCGAGGATGACACGGTGGTTGGATGGTCCCGGTAGGCCACTTGTGGCCTGACGACGGAGTGCTTTTATCCACCATGAAGGGATCAGGCTGGCCACAGCTGCTCACAGGACCAGCACCATTTCCAGTCTCTGTGCTGAGGCTGGAGAACCACTATTCACTATCTAGTGGCAACTAACTCCTCACAATTCACCAGCATACCATACTATTGCTTTTCCAGCTTTGAAATATCTTTTTTCCAACTGTCCACAATCATTTAGGCCATTTGGGATTCACATGAAGCAAGTGCTAGAGTCACTTGGTGTGAGGCACATACAAACCCAAATCCAGGGTTTTATCCAACGGCCATCCCGGTTACCGCAGGGGTCCAGAGTAATCTTAGATTTGATGTAGTGCAGGAGAGGCTGTACCCCTGCATCTGTTTTTAATACAATGTTTTATGACATTTTCAATAAGTACCACAATCGTATAGCTCTACTGATGGATGGAGCTAAACTGGGAGACTGTTGGTTGCTGTGTTCCTTTCCCTGATCATGTCTTCAAGACTCAATTGTCTCAAGACTTTGTAGTCTTCAGTGCAGAATTATATGCAATCTTGCAGGCACTGGAGCTGATGATATGTATTGCAACTGCTAAAGACCTTGTCTGCTACAATTCCCTGAGTGCCCTTCACTCTCTAAAACATTTGCACACAGCAGATAAAGTAGTCCAGGATAAGCAGGATGTTCTCCTCCACCTAAAATGGCTGGAGAAGGTGTTGTCTTTCTGCTGTGTGCCAAGGCACATGAGTATTAATGAAAATAAAATGGCAAATGTAGCAGTCAAGGAAGTGTGTCACAATCCGAAATTGCACAATCGTACAGGAAATAAAGAAAATGGCAGCTGAAGGCTTCAAGAAATCATTCTAAAAATTCATCACATCTGCGGACCCTATCGCATTGAAAATTATACATCCTGAGAGAGTTCAGTGTGCCCATCAACCTACATACCACCACCTCATGATTGTTGATGGGAAGAAAACTGGATGGGAGTTACAGACAAGAAGCTGCATCTGGCTGGGTAAACAAGCTTGCAGCCACACAGACAGGATGGGTCCTTTTCACTCATCTTCACTTAGGACACTGCTCTATGATGCATGGCTTCTTGCTCTGGCAAGAGGACCCTCAAATGTGTGGCATACAGGTCATGGTGCACCGTGTTTTAGTGGACTGTACCTTAGACAAGAGGGCAGCCACTAATTTGCAAACAGGTTTGCCCTCTATCTTAACAGACAATGAAATGAACATAGTACTTATTTTAAGATTTTTTGAAATGTCTTAGATGTTTCCCAAAATTTTGGGGAGAATTTTTTAATGTGTTATCAGGATGGCTGGAGCATTTGTGTTTTTGTAAGTGTCAGTCAGCCATGTATTCCTGTGTATTATGTAGTTTTCTCCTTGTCCTGCACATGTTTAAATTGGCAGTTTTAGAACCGATAAAAATTTTAACTGATAGTGGGTGAGACTGGGGGAGAGAGAAAGAGAGTGTGCAATTTTATATCATATACTTCATATTCAGTATTTTCTGCAGCAGTTTCGAACTGCTTCTATTCTCTCCTCATTTAAATTTTTTTATCACCCGCATTTCACTTCAGTAAAAGGCTACATTCCAGCCAAATATCTAAATCTATGCTCTACAAACTACTTCGATGCACATGGCAGAGGGTACTCCCACTGTAACCAGTTATTAGGGTTTCTTCCTGTTCTATTCACATATGGAGTGTGGGAATAATGACTGTTTGAATGAATCTGTGTGTGCAGCAATTATTCTAATCTTATCCTCATGATCCCTGTGTGAGCTATATGTTGAGGGTTGTGGTATATTCCTGGAGTAATCATTTAAAGGTAGTGCTTGGAACTTTGTTAATAAACAATCTTCAAGAGTCTTCCACGTCGGTTCCTTCAGTATCTCTGTGACACTCTCCCATGAATTAAACAAACATGTGATCATTCATGTTGCTCTTCTCTGTGTATGTTCAATATCCCTTGTTAGTCCTATCTGGTATGGGTCCCACACACCTGAGCAATATTCAAAATCCAGTCGCAAGAGTGGTTTATACGTTTGTAAACAATCTCCTTTGATTGCACTTCCCCAGCATTCTACCAATAAACCGAAATCTACCACCTGCTTTATTCATGACTGAACCTATATGACCATTCCATTTCATATACCTTCAAAGTATTACATCTAGGTATTTGTATGAGTTGGCCAATTACAATAGCGACTCACTGATATTATAGTCATAGGACACTAAGTTTTTTCATGTTGTGAACTGCAAAATTTTACATTTCTGAACATTTAAAGGAAGTTGTCAATCTCTGCACCGCTTTGAAATCTTATCAAGATCTGACTGGATATTTATGCAGGTTCTTTCAGATACTACTCCATTATAGGTAACTGCATTCTCTGCAAATAGTCTGATTTTACTATTAATATTGTCTGCAAGCTTATTAACTGTTTCACAACACCACTGACGCTACTACTTATTTCATTCATCTTTTCAGCAGTATGAGGATTAAATTGAGGCAATTCCCATGGGTTTTACGTTGTAAAAGAACATTTGAAAATGGAATTAAGCATTTCAGCTTTTGCTTTGCTACCCTCAATTTCGGTTCCTGTCTCATTCACTAGAGTCTGGACATCAACCTTGGTGCCACTAACAGTCTTTACATATGATCAGAATTTCTTTGGGTTCTGTGAAAGATCACTTGACAATACTCTGCTAATGTAGTCACTGAAGGCATCATGCAGTCCTCTCTTGGCAGGCAAATGTGTTTCATCCAGCATCTCTCTATCTATAGCCCTACACTTTTTTTTACGCTGTTTGTACAGTAATCTCTATTTCTGTAGAAGTTTCTTTACAGTGATTGTATACTATGGAGGTTCCCTCCCATTGTGAACTGTTCTACTGGGTGCATATCTATCCAGTGCGTGGTCAACTATTCCATTAAACTTGAGCCATAGTTCCTCTACATCGATCTTTCTGCTTGTTTTTGTTGTGCTTTGTATCACCAGTTTTGATGTGGACATCCTCAAAGAGATCAGATCTATTTGTTGCCATTAGATCAAATATATTTTCATCATGAGTGGGGTTCCTATCTGTTTTAGGTATTTCTCAGAGAAGGCATTTAGTACAGTTTCAGAGGATGTCTTATCATGTCCACCACTAACAAAAGTGTAATTTTCCCAATTTATTGTTGGATAATCAAAATATCCACGGGTGTACTGCCGGTCTACAGTGTCCAACGGGCACAATATTTCAGCGATCATACATGTCGCCATCATCAGGTGAACTGACGGACTGAGCTCCTGTGAACGTGCCGGCATGGAGATCCGTACACTATGGCTGCTCAGGTGCGACATGTATGATCGCCGAAATATTGTGCCCGTTGGACACTGTAGATCGGCAGTACACCTGTGGATATTTTGATTATCAAATACGCCGGGAGAAACTCAAGAATCATATTGTTGGATGTTTAAAGTCTCCACCAGTGATTACAGAATGATTGGAAAACTTATGTACAAGTGAAATGATGTTTTCTCTAAAGTTTTGGTTACGTCAGGAGATGAGTCTGGTGGGTGATAAAAGGATCTAATTATCATTTTATGCCCAGCCCTAATATTAAGTCCTGCCCAAACAATTTCACATGCAGCTTCAATTTCTACATCGGTGGATCTGAGTTTCTTGTCTACGGTAACAAATACTTCACCTTCATTTCCCATTTGCCTACCCTTTCAATATACACTTAAATTTTCCCCTAAAAGGTCACTGCTATTAATTTCAGGTTTCAACCAGCTCCCAGTACCTATTACTGTGTGAGCTTCACTGCTTTACATGATCGCTTCAAACTCTGGCACTTTGTTGTGTATGCTTCGGCAGTGTGGCATTATGATTTTAATACTCTCACCTGTGGGAGTCTTTTCTTTTGGTCTTACATAGATACTTCTGGTTTTCCAACAGCTATCATATATGGATTGGATGGAGAGTAGCCTAATCTAAAAAGTTCTTGTGCGCACCCCACACACAGTCAGGTACCTGAGTAGCAGCCTCTGATTTGTAGTGCACATCTGACCCATTTAGTTGGAGCCTACAGTTGTCAACCCTATGGCACAAGTCCAGGAAGCGCAGACTAGCTTGTCGTAGAACTTTCGAAGACTTTCGTTCAGTCCTTCCATTCGACTCAGACCCAAAGAGCCACGATCAGTTCTGGGGACAATGCTGCAAATTGTGAAATTCTTTGAAACTCCATGCACAAGCTGATCTTCTTAACCTTCTTTGCCAGTCACTGGAATGATCCAAATATGTCCTCAAAGCCCAGATGAAAGGCCTCATTTTTTCCAGCGTGTGCCACAATCTGCAGTTGGTTGCACCCCATTCCCTCAATAGCTGCTGGAATAACCTCTTCAACATGCTGAATGAGGGCCCCAGGCATACATAATGAGTGCACTTGGTGTCCTTTTCTGTCCCCTGGTGCCATTCCCCAAAGGGATGCCATCATTCACCATGCATTTGAACGTCCAAAAATTAATAGATCACTAACCTTTTGCGTTTGTCTCCTCCTGACATCAGACAAAACAGGTTTCCCCAAACATGTGAAGTGAGTCCTACTGGACCAGTTTCAGTTACAGTGAAAGACAGCATGTCAAACTTGTTAGCTGGGGTTTCGGTACAACACGCTGAGTCCTCCCTAGTCCCCATTCACCTTGTAGAAGATGCCTAGATCTAGCATTGACACGTCACTCACAGTCAACTGGACGATTAATGAAAGATCCTCTACTTTCTGCAGGAGACAAGATCCATGGGAGAGGATAGTAATTGAGGTACCTCTGGTGCACGTATCACAGGTACTTGATTCCCGGGAGCTCTTCCAACACAACTGAATTCATACTGGGGCTGCATTCTGGCTGGTGCAATGAATTACAAGCCAGTGAACAAATAACTTTAAGATATGACCGCTCATTATCTTCCAATCTATTGAGATAAAAGTTGCTAATTCCCTATAAGAATGGAATACACAAAACGAGATTTTTATTCAGGTAATACGAAACCCTGTGGTAAAAACAACTAGTTTCCTGAAAAGTTTTAGGTTACCTGTAATTATTGTTGTTAGCAAACTGGAAAACAGTTAATTGACGATTAATGAAGATAATTTATAGGGCTACTGCTCTTTAAAGTGAAACTAGACGTAACACAATATGTTGGTTAGAAAACTTAATACAGTAACTAATTCATAAACGCTGGTTTGCTACAAATTGCTCATAGTTTATGCGAAGAACATTTGGTAGCTTCCGAAAATTCTCAAAAACGCATGTTTACTTGCATTGATATAAAATGAAGTTCAGGGGTGGTGTATTCTTTGGCAGAACTGTGAACCACAAACGCTGATTTGCTGCGAAATAAATTATGTATCCAATTCGCTCATCCCGGTAACTTACCAAAATAAACGTACGTAGTTTTGTAAGAGTCCGAAAATTGAGGTAACTCTGCAATGAAATTGAGAACGATTATTTTGAACGAGGATAGACCTACTGTTCTAAAAAATTTAAAAGAGCACAATAAAGTTTAAGCCTAGAACTAACGATAACAGTATAAGTTTACCGCGGCACTCGCGAATGTTCGACATTTCGCAATATATCACAATAAAAGGGTACTGATGGAAACAATGAAAGATTCCGCAGAAACGACGCGAACAGTAAAATTTGCGAATCTATAACTTAAAATCGGCACACGATCTTATGCACGCGCTCTCATACAAAGGAAAATTCCTAAATTGGTTTTATGTATAAATATACGTGCATATTGCACGGATTTTTCACTTGAACGATTCTGCGCACGCTCTTACGCAGGCGTGGAGGAGAACACTACAGCATCAGTTTATCTCAATCAAAATCGCTAAAATTTGCAGCACCAACAAAGCACCTCTTCAGCCTGTTGTAGCTAACAATACAATCATAAAGTACTTCATGACATTTAAATTTATATTAGATGTTACATAATACTTTTTTCAGAAATGCTTTGCTTGCTACTGTCGGTCCCCATTTTATATCTTATCTACTTCGGCCATCATGAGTTATTTTGCTGTCCAAATAGCAAAATATGTTGGCTAGTTAATAATTTTATTTCCTTGGGATCACTTGATTTAATTCAAGTGCATTCTGTGATCCGTGTTACATTTTTGTTGATGTTCATCTTGTAACCTCTTTTCAGAACGCTATCCGTTGCATTCAACCGCTCTTCCATGTTATTTCTTGTATCGGACACAATTACAGTGTCATCTCTTTCCAAATTTACCTTGGTTTCCTTTACTCCTTGTTCAGTGTACAGGTTAAATAGCATCAAGGATAGACGACGACCCTGTCTCATTCCCTCCTCAGTCGTTGCTTCCCATTAGTGTCCTTGGACTCATAACTAGTCTGGTTTCAGTAAAATAAGTGAATAGCCGTTTGCTCCCTGTATTTCATCCCTGTTATTCTCATCTCATAATTCCAGGTTGTATTCTAGCCAACATTGTCAAAAACTTTCCCTACACCTACATGCTATAAATTTAGGTCTGCCTTTCTTTAAACCTTCCAAGTTAACTTGTAGATTTAGTATTGCCTCACGTGTTCCTACTGATCTTCCCTGAGGCCAACTTCTACCAGTTTTTCTACTCTTCTGTAATTAATTCAGATCAGTATTCTGCAACCATCACTTACAAAAATGATGGTTCAAAAACAAACAATGGCAAATCCAGGACTGAATAACAGCAATATAAAATAGAACTGATTGCTCCTTGCCACATAGAAAAGGAATTTAGTGGAGGACAGGAACACTAAGGGCCCTGCCGCACTGGGATGCCACGGCATGTCTGCTGGCAGAGACGCCCGATACAATACATTGGGCTCGATGGGGCCTCCTGCACCTGGCATCCACCTCACGTTGGCAGCAGACCTGCCGCTCCAAGCCTCTGCTGGCAGCGCTGCCAATGAAACACAAGGCGGCTTATGGGAGCTCCCGCAGCCAGACACCAGCAGACCTGCTACGCCCTACCTGCCGCTCACCTGTGCTCAGTTTTGTTGCAGTTTTGCATGTGTGCCACCATGGATAGTTTCGATACGGAAGCTTTTATATGTGAAATTCAGGCGACACCAGCAATTTGGGACACATCATCCGTGGATTATTCGAACCGCGATCTGAAAAAAAAGTGTTTGGAAGTGAAGAAAGAACTCGGTAAGTGCTTCAAAAACATTTTATTTTGCATTACTAAAGTTTACTGAACGTAAGTACTTTGCCACTTGAGGGGATCATGATTAACAAAATTCTCTGAAAATTTGTCTCTCACTGCAAGTGCAGATCGACCGCTTCTGCCTGAATGGCCTGCACATTCATTGTTCTCAAAACCAATTACTTCAAGTGAGTCTTCATAGACGAATCCATCTCTTGCACGTACAAAATTATGCAAAGCACAACAAGCTTTAACTATATCTTGCGCAAAACCAATGCCCACATTTAGTGGACGATGAAAGATTCTCCATTTGTTGGAGAGGATACCAAAGGCACGTTCCACATAACGCCTAACCCTGGATAATCTGTAATTGAAGATCTTCTTCTCGTAACTAAGATTATTTCCACCGTATGGACGCATCAAATTTTCGCTCATGCCAAAAGCCTCATCTTCTACCAACACATAAGGAAAAACAGCTGAATGTTTTTCTGCAGTGGTGAAGCTTTAGGTATCTTCAGGGAATTGTTCATTAGTTTCTTATAAAACAAACTGTCTTTGAAAATTGCCGAATCATTACTTTTTCCATAAGCTCCGACGTCTACGAAAGTAAAGTGATAGTTAGCATCGCACACAAGGAGCAAAGCAATGGAAAAGTAATTTTTGTAGTTGTAGTACAAGGAACCTGAGCGAGCGGGCTTAATCACTCGTACATGTTTGCCATCAATTGCTCCATTGCAGTGAGGAACGTTGGCATTCTATTCGAAGGTATTTGCTATTTTTAACCATTCTTCTGTTGTCGTCATAGCTTTACTTGCACACAGTTTCTGCCATAACAGGATACACACTTCTCGAATAATTTCTGTGATTGTTGTGTGCCCGAGACGGTATCCATAATGCAGTTCCATGAAATAACAGCCAGTCGCCAGATACCTGTAATAAATTAGGCAACAATGCGTGCGACAAGCGATTCGTATGACTAGTTTTCTTTTTATATAAGGTAAAATGCCACATGAAAGTAAACGACTTTTCTGTGAAATACACTCCTGGAAATGGAAACAAGAACACATTGACACCGGTGTGTCAGACCCACCATACTTGCTCCGGACACTGCGAGAGGGCTGTACAAGCAATGATCACACGCACGGCACAGCGGACACACCAGGAACCGCGGTGTTGGCCGTCGAATGGCGCTAGCTGCGCAGCATTTGTGCACCGCCGCCGTCAGTGTCAGCCAGTTTGCCGTGGCATACGGAGCTCCATCGCAGTCTTTAACACTGGTAGCAAGCCGCGACAGCGTGGACGTGAACCGTATGTGCAGTTGACGGACTTTGAGCGAGGGCGTATAGTGGGCATGCGGGAGGCCGGGTGGACGTACCACCGAATTGCTCAACACGTGGGGCGTGAGGTCTCCACAGTACATCGATGTTGTCGCCAGTGGTCGGCGGAAGGTGCACGTGCCCGTCGACCTGGGACCGGACCGCAGCGACGCACGGATGCACGCCAAGACCGTAGGATCCTACGCAGTGCTGTAGGGGACCGCACCGCCACTTCCCAGCAAATTAGGGACACTGTTGCTCCTGGGGTATCGGCGAGGACCATTCGCAACCGTCTCCATGAAGCTGGGCTACGGTCCCGCACACCGTTAGGCCGTCTTCCGCTCACGCGCCAACATCGTGCAGCCCGCCTCCAGTGGTGTCGCGACAGGCGTGAATGGAGGGACGAATGGAGACGTGTCGTCTTCAGCGATGAGAGTCGCTTCTGCCTTGGTGCCAATGATGGTCGTATGCGTGTTTGGCGCCGTGCAGGTGAGCGCCACAATCAGGACTGCATACGACCGAGGCACACAGGGCCAACACCCGGCATCATGGTGTGGGGAGCGATCTCCTACACTGGCCGTACACCACTGGTGATCGTCGAGGGGACACTGAATAGTGCACGGTACATCCAAACCGTCATCGAACCCATCGTTCTACCATTCCTAGACCGGCAAGGGAACTTGCTGTTCCAACAGGACAATGCACGTCCGCATGTATCCCGTGCCACCCAACGTGCTCTAGAAGGTGTAAGTCAACTACCCTGGCCAGCAAGCTCTCCGGATCTGTTCCCCATTGAGCATGTTTGGGACTGGATGAAGCGTCGTCTCACGCGGTCTGCACGTCCAGCACGAACGCCGGTCCAACTGAGGCGCCAGGTGGAAATGGCATGGCAAGCCGTTCCACAGGACTACATCCAGCATCTCTACGATCGTCTCCATGGGATAATAGCAGCCTGCATTGCTGCGAAAGGTGGATATACACTGTACTAGTGCCGACATTGTGCATGCTCTGTTGCCTGTGTCTATGTGCCTGTGGTTCTGTCAGTGTGATCATGTGATGTATCTGACCCCAGGAATGTGTCAATAAAGTTTCCCCTTCCTGGGACAATGAATTCACGGTGTTCTTATTTCAATTTCCAGGAGTGTATTAAAAGCTCTGCTATAATGGACGCAAAAACCAACAATACAAAGCCTCTTGCAAAAGTTAATTTTTCTGCATTCATCACTTTTCAATGTTTACTCGCGTCTACATTATCAAGTTTGCACGTGTACATCAAAATTGAATACATATTCATCTTAGTGTCGCTTATCGTAGAAAAGTACCTACTGTGCATCGTACTTATCGACTTAACTCAAGACCAGTTTCTCCCCTTTTTTTAATGAATTATTAGTAATATTTATCTTTAAGCGATAACACCATTCTCTTGCCCTTTCGCGTATTTAAGAACTAACGCGACACGGCGCCGCCATTGCCAACTGTCTAATCGTAATCAAACAATAATCAAAAGCATGGGACAGGGATTGCACGAATCTCAGACGGGTAGTACCAGCGCAACATGTCCGTTACAATTCGGATAATCACGAATACGTATCACTGAGGTCCGTATAATGCAGTCTCCACCGTATATTTGAATTTTTTTAAAAATGATGGGGCTATTTCTGACAAATAACGCGGATCGTGACAAAACGTGCATATATTTTGTTGCAGGCTTGGCGTTGCAAAAGAGGTGGAAGAATCTCAGAGGCTCTTTTGCGCGTGAGCTACAACGCAGGAAATCCTTCAAGTCAGGATCGGGTGCCACAAGGAAGAGCCAATACATTTACTTTAACCAACTGTCGTTCCTTCGGACCGTCGTAAGCATGAGGGAATCTAAACAAGCTGAGGATCCACACGAAAATGAAGAAGAAGAAGCTGCATCTCGTACAGGTGCGGTTCCGTTAAGAAGAAATAGAAAAAGGAGGAAAGAAGATGACAAAGACCAACTGATTAAGCTACTTAATGCGAGTATTCAGCAAAGAGAATTACGGGAGCGGCAAGCAGAAGAGGACGAAGACAGTAATACCCCTTCGTGGTATTCCCAAGGAAACGAAAATGGAGACGAAAATTAAAATACTAAGTGTGATAAATGAAGCTCAGTACGGACCACGCTATTTACAGAGTAATGTTCATTTAGGACACTGGCCAATAGGAAATTATCGTCCTACAGTTTCCTGTCACCCTGTACCTGATGCTCCACTGCAGTCGCAAACTACTAACACAGTAAATTACTATCCACAACATGCACCTCCAGAACAAAATTACACAGTTACGTCTCCAGCTGCAACAAGTGATGTTAATGGGTCAGAGTCGTCAGACGTTGTTGATTTGTTTTAATTTCTTTTTGTAATATTGCTTTCTCTCATTTGTAGTATTGCTTTAAGTTTAATTGTAATATTGTTTCAAGTTTTATTTTTAATATTGAATTTTATTTTGTAATAAAGTACTTTTCGGATTAAAACTGATAAAACGCTTCTATGTATATGTTACAGTTACAACTCAAATTGCAAGTATCACTGCATAAAACAAATAATTAGCTACTGAGTAGACAGGTAATTAGTTACCTTAATGATGTCGCGAAAATCTTTTCTTCTGGTGAGATGGCTTTCTTTAAAACAGTGTCCTTTTTTTCAGTTCATCTCGGCAGATCTCCACTAATTCGTCGAATGAACGTACTGACATTCTCACGTAATTAAAACATTTATCACTGTAATTTCTTAAATCATTGTATAGTGTGTGAAATAATCCGTTTACATCACGATCAGCAATGAAGGGGTGTACCCAGAAATTCTTCTTTCTCTGCATTCTCTTTCTCTGTCGACGACGCACACAAAGCAGAGCTCTTAGCTCCTGTACGTCCATTTCGACACTGAGCGCAGACTGTGTGTGTGTGTGTGTGTGTGTGTGTGTGTGTCCCTCCGTGGCGTCTCTGCTGGCAGCCGCACTGGCAGACTGCGTGCTGCCAGCAGAGATGCCGTGGCATCCCAGTGCGGAATGGCCCTAAAGGTAGACTGTTGGATATTATTAAGTCACTGGGAAAAGTCTTTCTTCAAATGTAGATTTCACACACATTCATACACACAAGACCAAAGTCGTCTCTGGATGCTAAAGCTCATCTGATAAGCAGCAATCTCAGCTGTTTTAAGTAGTGGAGATGCAGAAGAGGTGTGGTGTTGGGACGGTAGGGATAGCATGATAAGGGTAAGGGAATGTGCTGTAGTGCTGCCTGTGGGAGTGGGCTTGGACATTGTAGAGACAGGATGGCGGGATCCAAGGTGCAGCATCTGGAGGTCGCCCTAGAGTGGGAGCAATGAATGGGATAGGGGCAGGTGGAGAACAGGATCTAGTGAAAGTTGTCGCCAGGGAGGTTGCAGGAACGAAGGATATGTTGCAGGGATAATTTTCACTCACATAACTGAAAAAAGTTGGTGTTGGTGCGAAGAACACTGACTGCATTTACTCCAGATGCCTTGTTCCGACTTAGGTCATTCTGTCAAATTATTCATCTAGTATCTCCCATACTATCTCCATTTAAAATCTTTCTTTCGATGAAAGCATTGTCAGTCACTGAAGTCAAGCACATGAGTTGGGTGGAATGCATGGCAACTGGGTGATCCAGCTGTGTCTGGATCACATTTTGGCGGTGGCCATTCCCGCAAACAGCCAGATTGTTAGTGGTCAAGCCCACATATAATGCCACGCGGTGCTGTAGCTAAGTTGGTAGACCACATGGCTGTTTTCACTCGTGGCCCTGCCTTTAATGGAGTACAAGACTACAGTAGGTGACAGTAGGAGCCTGTATGGAATATGCCTTGAATATACGTAGTTTAGAGGAATATGATCCATAGGATAAGGGGTCATGAACAAGGATGGAATAGGGATGGAGAAAGATAAAGTGTAGGTTGGGTGTATGACAGAATATCAAAGTGGACGGGGTGTGCAGGATAGTGGGGAGAATATTTCTCATTTCACTCATTCAATGAGTGGTTGTCAAAACCTGATGGAGAGCATCGTTCAATTGATCCAGTCCTAGGTGGCGCTAAGTCACAAGAGGGAACTCCCCTGTGGTTGATCTGTGAGTAAGGGGGGGGGGGTGAAGGGGTAAGCGACTAGGGAGACATAGCATGGGAGATCTGTATATGTACAAGGTGGGGAGGACAATCTTGATCCATCAAAGCATTGGCAGGGACCTCAGCACATTTCAAGGGACTGCTCATCAATGCAGATGCGACGACGACATATACAGGGTGAGTCACCTAACATTACCGCTGGATATATTTCGTAAACCACGTCAAATACTGACGAATCGATTCCACAGACCGAACGTGAGGAGAGGGGCTAGTGTAATTGGTTACTACAAGCCATAAACAAATGCACGGAAGTATGTTTTTTAACACAAACCTACGTTTTTTTAAATGGAACCCCGTCAGTTTTCTTAGCACATCTGAACATATAAACAATTACGTAATCAGTGCCGTTTGTTGCATTGTAAAATGTTAATTACATCCGGAGATATTGTAACCTAAAATTGACGCTTGAGTACCACTCCTCCGCTGTTCGATCGTGTGTATCGGAGAGCACCGAATTACGTAGGGATCCAAAGGGAACGGTGATGGTCCTTAGGTACAGAAGAGACTGGAACAGCACATTACGTCCACATGCTAAAACCTTTTTATTGGTCTTTTTCACTGACGCACATGTACATTACCATGAGGGGTGAGGTACACGTACACACGTGGTTTCCGTTTTCAATTACGGAGTGGAATAGAGTGTGTCCCGACATGTCAGGCCAATAGATGTTCAATGTGGTGGCCATCATTTGCTGCACACAATTGCAATCTCTGGCGTAATGAATGTCGTACACGCCGCAGTACATCTGGTGTAATGTCGCTGCAGGCTGCCACAATACGTTGTTCATATCCTCTGGGGTTGTAGGCACATCACGGTACACATTCTCCTTTAACGTACCCCACAGAAAGAAGTTCAGAGGTGTAAGATCAGGAGAACGGGCTGGCCAATTTATGCGTCCTCCACGTCCTATGAAACGCCCGTCGAACATCCCGTCAAGGGTAAGCCTAGTGTTAATTGCGGAATGTGCAGGTGCACCATCATGCTGATACCACATACGTCGACGCGTTTCCAGTGGGACATTTTCGAGCAACGTTGGCAGATCATTCTGTAGAAACGCGATGTATGTTGCAGCTGTTTGGGCCCCCGCAATGAAGTGAGGACAATGTTTCAAGCGTCAACTTTAGGTTACAATATCTCCGGATGTAATTAACATTTTAGAATGCAACGAACGGCACTGATTACGTATTTGTTTATATGTTCAGATGTGCTAACAAAACTAACGTGGTTCCATTTAAAAAAACGTAGGTTTCTGTTAAAAAACATACTTCCGTGCATTTTTGAATGGTTTGTATTAAACAATTACACTAGCCCCTCTCCTCACGTTCGGTCTGTGGAATCGGTTCGTCAGTATTTGATGTGGTTTACGAAATATATCCAGCGGTAATGTTAGGTGACTCACCCTGTATATTTCGGATTGTTGTTACAGTGATGGATCAGTAGCATTCTCATCTGCCTTCTTTGGAATTTGAATTATTAAATTCTTCATGAACTCTGAAATAGTTTTGTCATGGTTTACTCTCCTAAGGACCTCAATTATTTTGGGGGGGGGGGTGTCATTTACTCCAGAGGCCTCGTTTCGACTCAGGTCATTCTGCCAAATTATTCATCCAGTATCATATCTCCCATACTATCTCCATTTAAATTCTTTCTTTTGACAGTGTTACTATAAAGTTCATTTCCCTTGTATAGCACCTCTACACTATCTGAGCTCTTGATATTCATGCAGGTGCTTTCTTTTCGTCCTAAGGTCTCTAACTTTGTTGTAGGTGGCGTCTATCTTCATCTACATCTACATACAGCTTATGGTGCACGACAGAGAGTATCCTATACCACTACCAATCATTTCCTTTTATATTTGCTCTAGTTATTCAAGTTTCTAAATCCTTGCATTTATTCATTTTAATTTTAATAACCAACAGCCTCAGTTGCAATGTTTACCTAGATATACCTAGGTTTCAGTAGAGATAACCCAACCTTCTTCAGAATAAAAGTAACTACCGTTTGTCCATAGTGGACATCGTCAAGCTAAAACTACAAATCTATAAATTATCGTCAGACTGTAAAAACTTATCTGAAACTGCCTTGGCTTCACTTCGCGATTGCAATGCGGCAGCCGCAAGTGCTGTACTGGAACTGACCATAGCGTCATGAGGCCCACCTAGGCGGACACAATACCTTGTGCTTAGATCGACTGTCTTAACATAAATGTTAAAACAGTCGATCTAAGCGCAAGGTTGCAACTGAGGCTGTTGGTTATTAAAATTATAATTAATATTTATACAGTTGCTGACAGGGCCACAAAATGTTGAAAATATTTAAGTCCTTGCATTTATCCTTCAGCCATTGCTGTTTAGTCATTTTGCACTTTCTTTCAATCCCAATTTTTAGATGTCTGAATTCCTTTCCACAAGCTTTATCTGCTGCATTTTTATATGGTCTTCTTTCATCAGTTACACTAACTAACTCCTGTGTTATCCAAAGTTTTCTATTAGGCCTTATCTTTTTACTCATTTCGTCACAGCTGCCTTGTCTTTTTACCCATTTGATCCTCAGCTGCCTTGTTTTTATCTATTTGTTCTTCTGCTGCCTTCTCTGTTCCATGTTCTAAGCTACCCATTCGTCTTCTATAAATGCCTTTCTGCTCTTTCAGTCAATCATTTCCAAATGCTCTCTTTGAAACCACGAAAAATGTTTGGTTCTTTCACTTTGTCCAGGTCCCATCACCTTAATCTCCTACCTTTCTTCAACGCCTTCACTCTTAATATGCAGTTCATAATTAAAATCTGGTTTTGCAATGTCTCTTACCATTATACAAGAAATTTTAAACTTTCCATTGGCTACATATACGACCTTCCTATATTATTCTTAAGCCAAATGTTAGCAATGATTAAATTATGCTCTGCGCGAAATTCTACCAGTGGCTTCCTCTTTCATTCCATCTCCCCATCCCTCTTCCCTGTCCATTTCTTCTATTTTCCCCTCTCTTCCTCTTATTATTATTGAAGCTTACTTAAATTTTCGACTTCTATAACTACTTGAGTAATATTTTATCTGGCCAGCCCAGCATGCCACACGGTCTAACATGCTGCTTCCCGAGCGGGAAGGCGTGCTGGTCCCCAACACAAATCTGCCCAGCAGATTAGTGTTGAGGTCCGGTGTGCTGGCCACCCTGTGGATAGTTTTTAAGGCGGTTTTCCATCTGCCTCGACGAATGTGGGCTGGTTCTCCTTATTTCGCCTCAGTTACACTATGTTGGAGAGTGCTGTGCAAACACTGCCTCCACACACATGTATACCATAATTACTCTACCTTGGGGTTGACTTGTCTTGTATGAGACGTTCTCGCCCAGGTGAGGGGACCACTGGGAGACGAATTGCACAATAACCCTGGGTTCGGTGTGGGGCGGCGGTGGGGTGGGTGGACTGCTATGGCCTGATGTGGGGATGTGAACCACTGAGCACTACAGCGGGACAAAGCCTCTCTGTCGTTTCTAGGTCCCCGGTTCAGTACACAATACAAAATACATCATCTCATCTCATGATATATTATTTCAATCTCTTCATATTCTGTGGAGCCAGTTGGGATATTAACTTGTTCCACTGTGGTGGGTATTGGCTCCACATTTATCTTAGCTGCAATAATGCATCCACTATGCTGTTCATAGAAGCTTACCTGCATTCCCATTTTCTTCCACATTATCGGACCTACACTTCCATTATCCCTATTTGTTTTTCTGTTTATAACCCTACACTAACATGAATAGAAGTCTTGTTCCTTGTACCACCAGACTTCACTAATTCACTCTGTATCTAACTTCAGCCTATCAATTCCTCCTTTAAATTCTCTGACCTACTTACCCGATTATGATCCCCAAAAATCTCTTCTACTTGACGATAATACTGATGCATTACTCTCTGGAAGTAGCATAGAAAGTTTGTGGTTAAAAGCAGAAAAAATGTAAGGACTTACTTAGTGGTTCAACACAAACTAATTGTGATTCTGACATAATTCTACGTTAAACTTTAACTTACCTCATCATTCTGATCAAAAACGTACTCAAGCAGGATTAAAAGATAAAAAATTGTAGAAGGCGTTGGTGCTAAAAAAAATTTCGGTCTTTGAGTTTAGCAGAACTTGAGATGTGACACCCATGTAACTAATTTGTAAAGGATAACTCTTTACACTGTGCTGCAGTCTGAAAATTTTAAAAGCCACAAGAAATAAAGAAACATTAGTGCAGGTATATTATGCACAATTCATGTCTCTGCTTTACTATGGCTGGTTGGTTGGTTGGTTGGGAGAAGAGACCAAACAGCAAGGTTATCGGTCTCATAGGATTAGGGAAGGATTGGGAAGGAAGTCGGCCATGCCCTTTCAAAGGAACCATCCCAGCATTTGCCTGGAGCGATTTAGGGAAATCACAATGGCCGGACACGGGATTGAACCCTTGTCCTTCTGAATGCGAGTGCAGTGTGCTAACCACTGCGCCACCTCGCTCAGTCTCTGCTTTACTATGGAAACATTTTTTCGGAAAATGCTGCACAGAGCCTATAAGTATTTAGAATAGAAAAAAGTGCGATGAACATAATTTGTCGCCTAAACAAAACAGAATCTTATATATCTCTTTTGATCAAGGTTGGAGTTATAAGTGTCCCATGTTTTTATTTTATCCTCCAAACAATCTCATTCATTAGAAACTATCTCATGACATGTGGTAAAATCAGGCAGGACATATATAATTATGGTATCAGATGACTTCGGCTAAAGTTACATACTGGACCCATAGTGAAATCTTGGTTTTAATGATAGACTGATCTGTAGCACAGTCCAAAGTCTAGGTTGTTGAAGGTGTCAATTTGGTTGTGAGTTGGCGACACCAACGAATGTGAAAGCAGAATTCCCATTCTGGGAATTCTGGAAATATCCTCCAGGCTGTGGCTAAACCATGTCTCCACAATATTCTTTCTTCCAGGAGTGCTAGTCTTGAAAGTTTCGCAGGATAGCTTCTGTGAAGTTTGGAAGGTAAGAGATGAAGTACTGACTGAAGTAAACCCCTGAGGGCTTGACATGGGTTGTGCTTGGGTAGCTCAGTTGCTAAAGCACTTGCCCACAAAAGGCAAACGTCGCAAGTTCGAGTCCTAGTCCAGCATACAGTTTTAATCTGCCAGGAATTTTCATAGCAGCTGCACTGTCTTGTTTAAAGATTCTTGTATCTCAAATGTTCTAAAAATTCTGCAACCAAATATGAGCAATGACCTATGGTGCTCAGGTTTGACCATCTGTACAAATGAACTTTCCTGTCATGCAGGAGACACTTTGATGGATTACTTTGAGGCTGGAATTTAGAGATTAGTACGTGTTTGTTAGCCTGTTCCCATAGAAAATTTTGGAAATTACATATGTGAAGTGAGGACAATTCTCTGATGGTAGTTTTCATGTAGTATTACTGGGACAGCATCTTAGCTGATCTGCCATTCTCATAATATTATGGGTATGGCAGTCACCATTAAGATGTGCCCAAAATATTATAGGTATAACTTTCTTTTAAACACTGAAGGCAACGTAATATCATGGGCATGGCACTGTACTTAAGTAAATGATTTGTTCCTAATTAAAGAAATAACATATGCATCACATATACACTCTCCAACATGGGATCTCAAAACTGAGTTAATAGAAAAAATTTATACAAATACAAACGTTTCATTCCGCCATTGAGTATATTTCCATGCAGTTGGTGTTGTCAGTGTTTACATAATAATAATAACAATAATAATAATATAAAATTCAACATGACAAATGTTATTAACTACAATATAATAATCCAGGATGGATGCAATACATATTTGTGCAAATGTAAATAACAACAAAAAGTTTCATAATAGATCAATTACAAGATAAATGAACTACATAGTTTAGTGAATGACAAATAAATAATCAAAGAGATAATTAACAGTAAGTACATGAAACAGTAATAAAATAGTTGCACAATGTGGCATGTGTCTAGTTTGCAATGAATTTATAGTTCATTCTCATAAGGAGAGTGGGTCATTTGTCACATAGTCAAGGAACTGTTGAGTATAGTAAGCTACTCTACTTTTGATCCACCTCGAAAGACTAGTTTTAAATTTACGAGTATTTACTGGCAGTGTGTAGGAATTTTCAGGTAATTTGTTGAAGTAGACAGGACCAAGATATTTGTAGCTGTCATGTGTCTTTTTAAGACTAGCATATGGCATGTTAATTGTATGTCCACTTCTTATGTTATGATCAAGAACTATTCTCCTTAAGTCAAATTTACTTAGATTCTCTTCAACAAAGACACAGTAGTTGTAAATATACAGGTCATTATATTTAGTTTCTCAAAATAATCTCGACATGATTCATATGGGCTAAGTTCTGCTACATCTTTCTTTTGCCATTGAAACACTAATTTTGAGCCTAAGGAATTGTCCCATAATAGTTTTCCGTAACTCAGCTTCGAATGGAAGAATGGAAAATATGTATACAACAGAATTTCTTTACTGGCACTGCTCCTCAGCTTGTACAGCAATTGGCAATATCTTCTCTGTGTGGGTATACCAGCTGAGCTTTTGATCTATATGAAATCCTAATAATTTTATTGTTTTGTTGTCATGACTGGGAGCATTCAGATTGAATACAATGGCTTCAGTTTTACTACCATTGTTCTACAGTACATTTGCCTCAAACCAAGTAGTGCATCTCTCCATTGCCACTGCCATGCTGTCTTGCACATTTTCAAGATTGGTTTCACATGCAATTAGTGTTGTGTTATCAGCATATAGCACTGCATCACATGATACAGCTGCAGGTAAATCATTTATATAATCAATGAAAAGGAAAGGTCCAAGAACAGATCATTGAGGTACACCCTTTATAACTGGGAGACTTTCCAACAATCTATTATTTACCTTAAATAACTGTTTTCTATTGTCCAAGTATGACTGCATTAGGCATAGAGCATTCTCTCACTCTGTAGTGGTAGAGTTTTTTATGAGAATATTGTGGGAGACCATATCAAAAGCTTCCCTGAGGTCCAACAGTGTTGCACAGACAATATCTTTATTTTCAAAACAATTGTATATTTTTGCTACCATACTCTCAACTGTTTTGGCTGTAGAAAGGCCAGATCTGAAACCATACTGTGAGGAGGTGAGTATATCATTATGTTCAAAATATTGACTCACTTGTTTATGCATGCAGTATTCTATTATCTTTGATATTATGGGTGTAAGTGATATTGGTCGATAGTTATCTGGTGATGCTATATCTCCTTTCTTATTGACTGGTTTAATTACAGATATTTTTTAACATTCTGGATAATGACCTTCATTTAAAATTTTGTTGTTTATTTTAGTCAGTGGCGTTACAATTTGATTTCTGATGTATTTAATAACATAATTTGAAAGACCATAGATAATCCTTTGCTCTAGAATTACTGAGCTTAGCTACTGATTCATTGACCATCTTCTCAGTTACAAAAGTCGAGTGAAAGCTGTCTGTCTGCTTACTGTTCATTTATGGCAGCAGTACTCCATTATGCTGTTACCTGATTGAGGACTGACAAAATGAGCATTTAGAATATCAGGTGGAATTAGTGTCTGGTATACTTTATCATCACAGTTAGTTTCTGTTTTAATAATTTCCCATGCAGCTTTGTGTTTATTTACTGAGTTCAGTATATATGTATCGTTTGTTTTGCACTTAGCTGCCTTGATTTCAGACCTGTAAATCTTTTTCACTTTCATGTACATTTCCTTGTCGGCATTATTGTGCTTGGACCTATCATGATAGAGTAGAATTATTATTGTTATTCTACTTCGATGTGGGGTGTACCAGCTTTTAGATGTTGTGGTTTGGTGTAACGATTTTGCTTTGATATTTTCTTGCAATGTTTAGGACAACATGCTTCAAAATTTTCAGTTAACAGTTCTAGAAATTTGTTGGTAGAATCATTTGCACATGCAGTGGTTATTATTTTATTCCATTTTATTAAATTCAATTTACTTATCAATTTGTTAATTGTTCTTATAATTTTTCTACAGTCTGTGGAAGTTTCAGTTGCTTTACTGTTAAGAGATCCCTCATGATCTGAAATGCCTAGCTTGATTGTGTTGAATTCTGTTTTGTTTAGATGAAAATTACAAAAACAAGTTATCTAGACATACATCCTGTCTTGTGGGGTTGTCATTTACGCAACTGAAGTTAAGGGATCTTAATGTATTTAGCAAGCGATCAACCTTTCCATTCTTAAACCTAATGTCTATATTGATTTGACCAAATATTAGTACTCTGTAATTTTTGGATTTAGTTTAGCATGAGTATCAGCTTCTCCAGAAGTTCCATAAACAGATCTTCATTGTGTTTTGGGGGGCAGTATACTGAAGCTATTATAATTTCCTGGTTTCGCAACATTATGGCTGCAGCTTCAAATTTTGCTACTATGCACAGTCCGCCTGCATCTATAACTTCATAGATTAGGTTCACATTATTTTTAACATATACAGATACATCACCATGTTTAATACTTGTTCTACAGTAGCTGGTTACCAATTCATATCCAAATGGTACACTTAATTTTAGTTCCTCATTGCTAAGGCAATGTTCATTTATTGAAATAACAGTGCAGTTTAAGTTTTCCAGCCAATACTGAAGTTCATTAAGTTTGCTCTTAAGAGATTGCAGATTGATATGTAAGAACATTACACTTGCCACCCTTATGTAAATGTTTCCTCTGTTTCAGTATGACTCCAGTTCCACTCTCTCTTTCTTAATACCTTACAGGTCTAGGGTCCTCTCCTCGAGTTTCTTGAATTCTAATTATTAATTCTGTCCTCTCTGTGCACCAATTGTGTCTGTTAGAGAATTTTGCACATAATATGTTAAGCTGTTTCTGTAATGGACAAACTCAGATCTGTCTTCCCTTGTCTAAAACTTCAGTACCAATAATAAGCTACTTAACGTGAAAAACACTGTTGAGAAAACCTTTCTCTCAAGTACTGTCTGCAACAATCCTGATACCAAAGATGGGAAAAGAAATTGTGCCATGAGTACCTGTAAAATTCGAAAACAACACAACACATCAAATTTTCATTTACTGTTATAATCAAGTTTTATAATATTGACAGACAAGTTTTTGCTCTTTAAAATTTTCCTATATGGCCCTATGCAACAACAGAGATTACCATATAATAGAAGGGGGGAGGTTAAATAACTTGTTTCTACACACTTTGTTTAGCAGCTGATAACTCTAAGTGTGTATGAATTTTAGAAGACACTAAAGAGTGAATTACTTACAGTATGATCTCCAAACGACTAAAGAAGGCATTCTGTGATGGATAGTGGAGGCTACAAAGAGGGAAGTCAGAGTGACTTCTTGAAACATTGACAACTGTCGCCAATCAAGAATCAAGGATTTTATTCATCATAGATCATTGGTTTCATCATACAGGATGTACTAGTACATACAGATTAATAAGATAAACTAGTGTCAGTACATTATAGAATACATTTTAAGCAAGGCAGTGTACCAGATTACACCAAGATAGCTGCTAAAAGCTAATGCAATGAGCTATACTATTATCTAATATAATATAGTATTGTACTGTTTATTGTACACACTATATAATTACACACAATCAACCACAGCACACAATAATATGTTTAATTACAGACAACTTTGAAATGCTAATATCCTCCTCCATCTCTATGATTTCTTTAATGTCATAGAATGGAAGATCTGACAGCCAGCTGTACCACATAATTAAAACAAACTTATATCCATAGAGTGAACACGAGTTGGTAATTTACTGAACATTTTGAGTGGGTTTACTTTGTGGGAATTTCCTGTTCTTGCTAATTTGTGGCATGGTATGTCTAAATTACCTTTAGCCCTATTGTTGTGTTCATGTATTTCTCCTATAGATTCTGAAATATTATTTTTAATATAGAGTAAAGGCTGGGGAAAGCCGACCAGTTAAAACCGAAACTGGTATTTTAGTTCTGAATAACTGATGTTTGTTTGGTCTCATTTACAACAGGTGTTTTTCATTTTCTCTAGTGACTGAGTAACTGAGTAAAAAACTGAAATGTCAATTAGCCATAGCAACAATGCTAAAATATATCGTATTTAAATAAAGGCCAAATCACACTGGCCATCATGGCACTTCATGTCACGGCACCATCAAGTCAAGCTGTTTTCACACTGTCCCTTACGTCACAGTACATCAAGTCAGTTCAAGTCATGTCATCTCAACTTGCATGGCTGACCTCAACTGTTACTTTCGTGGAAACTGCGATCTTTGCATACTGATTTGCAAATGTTTTCACATGTGACGTGTACATACATAAGGCGATAGCTTATATACGTGGAGAATGGAGTCCACATTTGAACGAAAGTGACATTTATTGGACTCAAATGGTTTGCAGCTTGCACGGATAGCTTGTATGTTAGAGATGTAAGACAGAGGTGCAAAACAACACAAAATAGAATGTGGCTCCAAAAGAAATGTGTTTATATGCGTCATAAGGGGAATTTCACACACTATACAAGGAGCCTGAGGAAGAGGAATCTGCATTTTATACTTTAGAAAGGCAGAGCATAAGTTTTCTCATTTGTTACATCATATTTCACCGAGAATTCTTAAAAGGAACATAGTGTTATGGCCTGCCATCACATCCCATGAAAATTTGGTTTCTTTAATGTTAAGTTTAGTTATTAATCCAGTGCAACTTTTTGTGCAATAGTCATATATCCCTCAATACCTTTCAGTTCGAGATTGATAGGTTTTCTTTACATCTTGTATTTGGATTTTAATAGTTCAGGTGCCTATTTATACAGGGGTTAGCTAGTGAAATCACATAAATATTGACCACTGATGGTCACACACAATCCAGAAAGCTACTTGACAGTAAAGAAGCCTGTAACAAACACATATTTAAAGAAACAACTTGCAGTGTCTGAAGGCTTCAGTCCATTTCTTTATTAAACACTACAAATGCCTGACAGCATATGAATAAATTCCACCTACTAAGCACTCTAATTCTACCCACAGTACTTTTTTCACTTCGAGTTGCAGACATATTGCAATCCATTTCGTAGTAAAATATTAAATATGATATTGATGTGTATAAAAGTCCACTTAATAAATGTAGCAGAGGGCAAGTAATTTAGTGCGCTCATGTCATACAATTAAGACTGCTACCTCATTGCTTCCGTTAATCCTTCATCAATTATCATAAATTTCAACATAAGAAATAACAAAATGAAACAATTTTGTAACAAATAACGAACAACAAACAATTGATATTAACCACGATGAAACGAAATATGGAGATCTGTGCATGCCCGTA
The DNA here is from genome assembly GCF_023898315.1 of Schistocerca nitens. Classification (NCBI taxonomy): domain Eukaryota; kingdom Metazoa; phylum Arthropoda; class Insecta; order Orthoptera; family Acrididae; genus Schistocerca; species Schistocerca nitens. The sequence goes on along the minus strand of NC_064621.1, from coordinate 150,279,769 downwards.
TACCGGGAAGTTTTGAGCTTGGGGGTCAAGTGATCAAAAACAAGCAGATGACATCAGGCATCATAGCGTTTTTCGCAAAAAACCTTGACAGTGCCATGTCATGACATGCTGGGATGGGACAGCTGTGTGGCTGATCCATTTGAAATGCATTGCAGAATGTTTTGATGGGGCAGATATGACATGACGTGACAGCAAGTGTGAATTGGCCTTACACCTACTTTTAGAAAGGGGTGATTTTTATTCCTAACATTTGCATTTGTTTGAAATATTATGGTATTATAAAAAATGGGAAAAGTGATCTGTGCTATTTTAATTAGAATGACAACACAAACGAGCAACAAACACATGTTATGAGAATTGGCACAGCATTGCTGTGACAATAATATACCTGTTGCCATGTGTTGTGGCTTAAGCTAATATTTGCGCAAAAAAAGTTGACAGCGCAATGGCTGATGGCAGCGACTGTATATAGGAAATACCTTTAGAGTTGCTCCCATTAGACGAGTGTCAACTTAGTTTGCATGTATAGTATGTAATGTACCTGCTGTGAGTAAGATTTGTCCCCACCTTATCTACATGCAAGTTTCCTGCTGTTGTTGCTGGACATCAGTTGTACCACAGAATGGCACCAAACCTAGCCTGGAAATATTTTTACAAATTGACATAGCAACAAAATATAAGATTGGTGCATAACTTCGTAGCATTATTGATTTGCATGTTGGTATTCTGGTTGCTACATGTTTATTTATCGATTGTCGTTTTTTATTTGTAGTTCACTGGTGCTGCTGGAGTTTATATGTTGTCATTTGGAGACAGTGAGTGGAGCTGTGGAGGCTAGGATATGGAATGCCAAGTGAATAAATCAGAGATTTTCCGATATATTCATCTGTTTGAGTTCAATAGAGTGGTGACAGCTGCAGAGGCAGCCAGAAACATTTGTTTCATGTATGGAGACGACGCCATTGGACAGAGCATGGCAAGAAAATGGTTTCTTCATTTTAAGGAGAATCGTTTTGACATTAGTGATTCTCCACGTCCAGGAAGATCTTAGGGATTTGATGAAAATCGTTTGAACGCATTAGTCCTCAATGATTCACATCATTGTACTCGAGAAATGGCAAATGTGGTGAACTGTTGTTAATCCACCATCGTGTGACATTTGCACGCAGTGGGGAAGGTTCAAAAATCGGTTGTATGGGTACCACATGCTCTAAGCCAAAATCATAAAAATCACTGGGTGGCCATATCTGCATCTCTGCTTACTCATCATCAGTTGGCTCCAGTTGGCTCGTAACAACACTGACAATTCCTATCCTGTATCGTAACTGAAGGCGAGAGTGGTGTCTTTATAATAATATAAGGAACAGAAAGGAGCCCAAACAAAGCAGCGACTCTCTACACAAAACTCTGTGCACATCCACTAAAGAAAATGTTATCCATCCAGTTGCACACCGACAGCATGGTGTACTACAAACTGCTTTGTCAATTGCTGTTAACATTTATTTTCAACAACAATCTACGAACAACGACCAGGAAGACTGTGTGAAGCGATGTGACTCCACAATAATGTCCACCTGCATTCTGCTAGACTGACAAAAATCACCACACAACTGATGTAGCACCCTCAAATTTTCACCTTTTCCATTCTCTAACGAATAACATTCAATGAACTTCCTTCACAGAAGAAAATGCACTCCGAGCGTGGCTCGACAAGTTCTTAACCTCAAAACTACTTGATTTCTACAGTTGCAGAATTAAAAAGTTATCCCAGAGTTGGGAGGAAGGACTGAAGGAGAATATATTATTGCTGACTAAAATCTCTGTTATGTGTATCTGTTGTGTTTATTAAATATGAGCAAAAATGCTACAAACTTATGCACCAGCCCAATACAATGCTTCATTTGCTTTAAAAATTATTAAAGATTTCTTAGCCATTTCTATGTAATAATAAAAGAGAGAGGAAGTTACAATAACAGTAATAAAATAAATACTTAACAACAATTCTTTCTTAGCATACAGTAAAAATAGAAAGTAGCTGATCTGCTACCAGTGTCTACATAATATGCCTTTATATGTTTGTAGCCCTTAAAAGTGGACAAATTGATGTGGGAAACAGAGTTCTTCAATCTCAGTTTTCACCCTTTAGCGCTGACTAATGCTAATGTACAAACAGTGGTATGACAACCGATTACAACATTAGTTTTGATCAAAGTATCAAAAGAGTAGAACCAGTAGGAGAATACTGATGTTATTTGTAGTATTCAACCACTTATCACTTTTCGAGAAAAGCAATGACCAATGGATGGACTAAGTCTTATTTTTTGCTTATTTCATTTAATATTTTGAGACTGAGAGAGTCAGAATTTTTCTATCTTCCATCAACTGTGTTTATTACAAAAAATTGTAGATATATAAAAGTGAAAATCGCTTATTTCAGAAACCACTTATTTTCTGCGGTTTTAACGGTCATGTTAAACTAGTGTGAAAAACAGAAAACGATATAACCGAAACCCGCTTGATTCAGCAACAACTGCGATCCCCATCTTGCAGGAGGAGGGCCTTAATGTGGATACACAAGATATGGTAACATAAAAAAAAGACATTGAGAATCAGATACCGTAATGTTAAGAAAAAAACAAGCAGAATCGAAGAAAATGATACTGGCACCAGATAAGAACATAGTGTCAGTGGCTACTCACAGCTCAGGTAAAACCTACCTTAATCAAATGAATACGATAGGGTGGATAAACTTTCAAGAGATGACAGAAATCGCTGAGATGGAACTTAACATCGATATAGGGATGATGGATGAAAGAGTTTGGGGGACATGACAAGTACAGGTAACTGATGCACTTAGTGTTGAATGTAATCCTCTAGTAATATAGCGGACCAGATGGGGGACCAGCAAACGCCTCCAGTACAAAAAAAGCATGAACGTAAAACCAATAACAACAGGCACACAACAGAAGATCTGGAGCGGTCCATTGTTTTCGTTGTGAGCCTAGACAAAAGCTTTGGGAACTTACATCCCACAGCTATTGGTAAATTGATCTATTCACACAATGCCCACCATAAAAAGGATATCGTCAATATTACTCAGACAGGAACAGAATGAAAAATTGAAGTAAAGTCAGCAAGTGTAGCAAAAAAATATGAAAGTGTATATACTCAGTTTCTCATTACATACATATGGGATCATACATGACACTTTAATGGATAGATTAATCTACATGGAAATACAGAACGAATACACAGGTATTAGCATCAGACGATATGTACGAAAAATTGGTGCAAACCTAAAAAGGAAAGTGACAATACCAGTATGCAAGACTGCATTTAGCTTGCAAATATTGCCGCATCATGTAGGGATAGTGAATACAGATGCCCAGTGAGGCCATATATTGCTCCAGAAATAGAAGGTAGGAATTCGTTAATATAACATTCATGCTCTGCAGTGCAGAAGCCAATGTAAATGCAATAAATACAGTGGGACACCTTCTGTAGAAGTTTTCATGGAAGAAGGGCTTTGTTGTTGATATTGTCATGGTTCACATCTCGTTACAGACAGGTCATATCAAGCTTATAAATGCATACTAAGAAGAAATAAAACTCAGCATGGCCCTTGCTAAGCACGTAAAATAATGAGAAATCCATTCCAACAAAATACTAAACACGCAGAAACTTCAAATAAAACTCCTGCATGTATCAGTTACATGGAATTTCCATCTCTACAGCCATAGGTATGGTAACCAACAGGAGCACCAGTTGCTCAAGATCAGTCAGCTGACGTAATACAACCAATACCACAACAACAATGGCAAATACGGAATATGGCGCAGTACCCAACGCAACAAAAGTGTAGCAAATGGTCAGGGGAGCGATCGAGCCTACCAGCAAAGCCTAAAAGCCAGCTCAAATTACATAACTGTAACAGTGCATGGCGTCAGTATTAAGCGCAAATGAATCAACAAAAATGCCACAGTGTTTCTCTATCCACTCTGTGTTGCATAACCATATCCTTCTCAATCTCATAATCATATGATCTCACACAGTGGGAGCAACTCCTTAACAGAAAAAATTGTTGAGTTATTGAAGGTAAGTCCATACTAACTGCAGACATTCATATACAACTGATCTGGTAATTACTTGCTAGCTTTTTGTGAAAAAAAAAGGAAACAGAACATCGGGAATTAATTTTAAGAGAAATTTCCTTTGCACGTATCTGTGAAACAGCATTCAAACCAATTTCTTCGGTTTATTTGAGAGGCTTTCATATATTTTGACACAAAGGGAAAGAATCAAGAGAATGAGTAGGTATGGTACTACTTTCACATTTGTTTAACGAGGAAATAAAAATACGTTACCTGAGCATTAAAGGTCTCCAAGTGGTGACTATTAGGACCAGAATAATCGACAAGGAGATATCGAGAACACCACTATACTGACCACTCAGAATTGTTATTTCAAGAAGGGCATGCCACAGTTTAATGAGTCAGGTAGACCCATAATTAATTATTTGTTGAAATTTTAATACTCAGTCATGTTTGGGGTTGTGATTATCAAGACAGTTCTGGAGTAACTTTATTTGAAATTGTTGATAACTTCGGTGTTTACATCTTGAATGATGGAGCACCAAAGTTGATTTCGAAACCAGAAATCTACTAGCCCACAATCTACTTAACTCTATGTTCACCAAAGCTCGCTAGATATCTCCACTGGAATATAATCGACTATCCCAAGAGATCAGACTGCTATGCTATAGAAATAATGACAACAGAGGATTATCATTTGATGCCCACTACTGTATCAAAAAAAGTGAAAAGTAGGAAAGTAGACTGGGTAAAAACCAAAGAATAGTAGAGGACCAGATTAAGATGCTAACCACACTGCCCTTACCGACTGAAACATAAGTTAAGTATTTTAGTATTATCAATGATGCAGAAACCACATCAATTCCTACAATGAGTCCACTCCACATACCGAAAAGGACATCGGCATCATGGTGGAATAAAGACAACGACTTCATTATTAGAATGAGGAAAGAGGTCTTTAAAATATTCAAATAAATTTCTATTTGGAAAACGTTTATTAAATGTAAACAAGCAAATGTTCAATCGAAACATGCATTTAAGTGGCTAAAGCGAAATAGCTGGTGTGGTTATTGGCAGATGGTCAACAAAGACACTCTTTTGTCTGACGTCTGGTCTATGATCGAACATATAAAGAATGAAATCAAATCAAGATCACTCGTTAATATGCTAAATGGAAGAATTCATGGATAGATTCATGTCTGAAGTGACCGCCTCTAGGATGCCTACATTTGGGCCATGAACTACCAACACTGTTTTTGGAAACTCCATTTACTATAGCAGAAATGGCACAAGTATTCAAATCAAGGGCTAAGGAGCCAACCACCTAACCTAATCAATGATTATTAGTCTGCCCAGATTTGCTGAAAAACTTCTAATTCAAATCTATAATGCACTGCAGAGTAGCACTACATTTTTGATGGTGTAGAGCACATATATTATATTCTGAAACTGAGAAAGGATCTGTCTATGGCATTTTCCTGTCAACCAATTCCTTGCTGACGTGTTTCCGTAAGATGTCTGAGTCAATCATCAAAGTTCACTTGATGTAGTATATGTATATCGATTCTGGCCCAAAGAGCATATTTTTTGGAAATCCCTGATATAAAGTAAGATTTCAATTTTGCTGTATCACACATTCAAAATTTATCAATACCCATGAACAGGTTTTCATTCAATTAAAAAAATAAAAAATATTTACTTAAAATTTAATATTTAACAAGCAAAATAACACGAACCAAATACCCTTAATTTAGTTTTTTACCTCAATACATGAAATTTAATCCAATAATTTTCTCTCTTTATAACAGTCTTCTGAAAAGATTTTAGGATAATGATATGGAAGAATAATATTAAATTTATCATCTAAAAGTAATAAAATTTTCTGACAATATTTAGTTACTAAATTTCAGCTTTTGAAATATTCTAAGATTTTTTTCAGTTCCCTTAATTTAGTGAACACCAGTAATATAACTGTTTAGTTCACTTGCTAAATTTTCAATGCTGCCATCCATGTTCATTTTGTTTTGCTTTGCTTATATAAAAAAAACTAGATTTTCAAAAATTAATGGGTTCAACAAACTTTATAGTTTTTTAAAATGAAAAGTTTTCAGTTTTTATTTCCTCTGTCTTTCTGAAAATACTGCAAAGTGAAATGTTAACATGAAGTTAACACTTCTATAACTTCTACTAATTGTTTGTTCGTTTATATAATTACAAATATTCAGTAAGTATTCTATGTTGCGAATCATAAGTTAAATGATGTTTACCATACGTAATTATACATGGAATTGTATCATTTTGTATATTCACATTAAAAAGGCACATTATTTCATTGTTGCTTTTGTGTACTTAAAACATTCACTATTCTAGATCTACTTATTACTTAAATAGGTTAATTTTGCAAAAAAATTTAATGGACTTAGATTAACGTCGTTAGTTAATTGTCCTATTCCTTTAAAATTATTTGGTGGCACAAGATTCCATAACTCCTGAGGAAAATTTTCATTTCTTCAATTTTAACATAGATATTACGTAATGTAACATGACCAATAAAGAAGAATCGATTAACTGATTATTTATTCGATAAGTTGGGAACTAGGAAGGCAGATCAAAATTAGGATTAATTAGTAATATGTAGTTCAAAATTTCTTTTTATATTTATTACAGCAATTTCAGTGGTTTCTCGTTAAATTTTTTTCTACATCAGGTAAATATTGTAGTTCATATTTAACTATAGGAACACGAGTTTCCATACTTTTAATAATAATTTTACGTTCTTTTGGAAGTCTGTTATTATCATTATAGATAATCCATCAAAGAATAGAACGTTCTGATCTTCTCTTGAACTCCAAGTGAAAATTACTGTCAAATCTCAAACTCATCCTAACAATTCTAATAGACAAAGTACTTCATTTATATGCTATCAATTTTACCATTGTTACAAATACACACTTCCATAGTTAATTCATTTCATAGAGATGAAGTTCACCAAATTAGAGTAAATGGAGAAGAAAATGGATGTTCTATTCTAGATAAAAAAGTCTCCTTTTTAATTGTAATAAAACTGAACAACTTTGACACATCATTATCAATTAGTTTAATATTTGATTTACCATCATGTGCCGAAAAATCTGCTGCAACTGTGTGATTAACATAAATGTCATATAAAGTTGTGAAGAATTAGAATGAATCAAACCATCACTAATATTAATGTTAATTTCTGTTTTCTTCTTTGGGGGTATTTAAATCTTAATTTGTTTTCTCATTAACATGAATTGAGTGAATTTGATAACTGTCGATTTTCTTCATGATTTATAAAGAAAAAATTTCGTTTGAGATTTTTATAATTACTGTTAGACAAGCGCCATTGAAGTCATTCAAATTAGCATTTTTGTCAGTTAAAGATATTTCTAAATCCTGAATAAAATAAAAAATTGGAATATTGCTAGGATAATTGGGTTCGAGATTCAGCACTTGGTTTAAATGAAGAAATAATATTAGTTTCTCTACGAAAATTATCAGTACGTTTAACAAACATTACATTAGCCAAATTAAAATTTATAGCTAGCAATTCAAATGGATTAATTTTAGCAACATTTTCTCATTAGCTTCAATACTTTGATTATTAATTCCTGAAATGTAACCAATAGAACAATCTTTACCCATAAATATTTTAATGTCACTTTCCATAGTTACTCTGTTTAAATTTTTATCCTCTTTCATGTGTATATTTGTGTTTTTTATACAATTTTTTAATTTCTTAAACTAAAATGACAAATCAGAAATTCAATTATTTCTCTGTCACAATACAGTTAGTTGTTTTTCGATCTAAAATTTGGAGTTAAAAAAAACTGAATGAAAAACGACTAATGTAACATTTTTGTAAGTGTCTCTTATTGGAAAAGTTAATCTGTTTTTAAGAACAGATAAATTATCACATTTTTATATTGTTATAAGTTAATAAGAAAGGCCTTATGTCAGAAATGTTTGAGAATTTGAAATTTGGATTAATTGGAACTGAATGTTATGAAACTTTTAAATTATTAGACGTAAAAAAAAATCTTTGTGAATGCTAATTAAAATGTAATGAAAAAAGTGCTTGCATATTTAATTTTATATTCTAAGAAAACAGCTAGATTTAATATACCTTTACTCAATTCTTCTCTTGCATAATTATTCCAACAATATCCATCTTTCTTTTACTCATTGGAATACATTTATTGAGTAAGGTACATATTAATTCTTAAAAGTTGTTCACAATTTTGATATTTTAATTTTAAAATAACATAAGTTAGTCTTCAATTTTTATCAGTTAATTGAGGAACAACAAGTAGTAATAAACTAATCATTTGTTTACTATGAAATTTCTATAGCCCTATCATATATTCGACGTCATCTTTTTATATAATTATCCACAATTTTAATTAGGACTTTTGAATGATTTATTTGGTCTTCATAAGGATTTTTTACATTAACCGTGTTCTATATTCACCATATTTTCGTAGTAATCGTAAAACTTCCTTTAATATTTTTTCAGGTAAAGTCGTTTTGAATTTCATGATTGATATAATCCTAGTTCATTTATGAAATTTGTATCTAAATGTAAGGGTAGCTGCTCTATCGTTTTATTGCTTACATTTTTTGGTAAACTAACTTTAACATTGTTCTTCAAAGCATCTCTCACATTAACATATACGAAAATATGACAAACATCTATTGCTTCATGCCATGGACTGATTTTTTCATCAATAATAATTAATATCTTCTATCATTATATTAAAGTTTTCTAATTTAACTTCTAAATGTGACTCCATTTATAAATAATAAAATTTATTTAATTTTTAATTTTTTAATTTTGATTCCTTTTGAAGTAAAAATTATAATGAAGGATATGCCTCAAAAATAGTGTGTACTGATTGTATAAAAAAGAAAAAGAATATTGAAAAATAAATATGAACAAGTAAAAGACCACCGCATTAAAAAAATTAAAAATTGTAAAAAGGACTTAAAAATTCACCTAAATCTTCATATCTGTGATTCAAAAAGGCCAAAAAGACCTTCGCTTATCAAAAACATTAAGAACAGTATTATCAAAACTTGATTGTTTTGTAGATAATTTGTACGAAATATATGAAAACATAAAAATTACACTATCTCGAAAAATATAAAAAACTAATATACCTTTTTTATTTTATTATGTTATAATTAATCTTGTTTAGTTGCCATTAGTAATATTTTTATAGTAAAAATGTGGTAAAGTAATTATTCCATCTTATATTCTAATATGTTCATCATCATCAGAACTTAAATCAATTTTATTACATTCAGCTGTATAATGTTCATGTTTAAATGATCGAAACATATGCATTATATGCATTGTAATATTTATATATATAATATTTTTATATATAATATTTATATAACCAATTTTCCTTTCTTTAGACACTTTATATTTTTGATTTTTCTGCTTTATAAGCATGTACTTTTGATCTTAAACTAACGTGCTCTAACATAGTTTTCCAGAATTTTTATCTTGATTTTTCCTACTACTTTTGGTTAAATGTGGAAATTATGAAATTTGTCATTTCAATAAGCACTTTTGTCAAATTCATCATTGATTTTGTATCTTGATAAAAATCCTCAGTTCTTATATCGTAAATAAAAGAGTCTGTATCAATGTAACATGAACACCATTTTTACCATATTTTCCTCTTCATTATAACAAAAATAATACATTTTTTTAAATATATGAAAAATTTATTCCAATGTAAATTGGTTTATTACATTTTACTATTTTTTACACATGAACTGCTGCTAAATTATCTGAAAATACGATATTATGTTCTTAATTTGAATTGGGAATATATCGCTTTTAATTTTCTAGATCTGTTATTCTTTTAATACTATGTCTGCTTCTAAGATTTTCCATCATTTTACCGAAATGGAGATATTCATTGTTTTATAAAACTATTTCTATTCAGTTAGTTGCTTTTTATTCTCACTTCTGTATCAAAATGAATTTATTTTTTCAATAAGTCTGTTTGGTCAAGTGATAAGATTTTATGAATTTCCATTAGTTTTAATTGTTAAAAATTATTTCCTCCTTCAAGTGCTAATGGTAAATCCTCTTGTAAAGCATGTAATTTTTGAATATTCTAATGTGACTTCTAAAATATATCTGTATTTACTATCATCAGGTATTTTAATGACTTTCCAAAATTAAGATATTTTGATGCTAACAATTTAATTTGTTTAAATGGTAAAAACTGAGACATTGCCCAGTTTTATAAATTATTTGTGTCTAAATAAGCAACATAATTAGATTGTTTTCCTAGCTGAAATTTTTCATCAATTTTATTTAGTATATCTTTTGATACTTTTTGAAATCCCTACTCGAATTCCATTTCAAGAAATAAAATCATGCTTTAATCGTATAATAAATGTAATTAAATTTTCGTCATTTATCACACAGAATCCCAAAATAATCGTGGTGCAGTATAATACCAAGGTGGATAAAATTTAGAAGATTTAGTACAAGTCTCTCTAAAATTTTAATAACCTCTGTCAATTTTAAAACACTAGATTTATTATATAATCTTGCATAGTCATCTCAGTTTTTAATATTAAATATGTACAAAGCTCTTTTTGCATGTCGATAAAGTTTAGCTTTTACATAAGATTTATTAAGTCTTGGAAAAAATATTTTTTGTGTGACAATTGTGTTTCTTTTAATTTTTCTTCAAACTACAGATACTCATAAGGATAAGTTCTTTTCTTAATCATTAAATCTAAGGGTTCAATTTTTAATTATTTTTCTGTTTCTCTAAGTAGTTCTTTCTTATGATAAGATAATTTATCAATACCTGAAGCCATGAATTTAAATGTATGCGAAATTCTTAACATTAATCCACATTCAACTGTTTTAGTAAGGTAAATATATTTTTGTTCAGTATTTGAAATATTGTCAGTATTTTGGTTACCTATTCCTAATTCTTTCATAAAAAATGAATATCATAATTTTTCAATTAATGAATTTAAACTGGAATTGATGAGGGATTCTGATTATTAAGATTACAATCTTCATGTGCAGCTCCTCGGAATTTTCCTGTTAAATGACAATGGACTTTTACTTTTTTCTTCTTTACTAAATTGTTTTTCACAAATAAAACAAGTTTTTCGATATTTAAAATTTATTCTCTCTTCATTATCATTGGTACCTATCGATCATGTATTTCTTCAACTCTTCTAGATTCTTGTCTTAAAATTTCAATGAATTTTTCTGCTTCATCCCTTCTAGTATATGTACATATGTTTTATGATCATTGTTAAAATAACTGACATAATAACTAAATGAAAACGCTATATGTTTTTGAAATTTATTAATATATGGTTTTTCGGGATTTGATTCACAGGTATTCAAATCTCTGAATAGATATTAAAATTCGCTTATATTTCAGAAGTTACACCTAAAGAGTGGTTATAATTTTCAAATTCAATTATTTCGCCTTCTACAGGCACATCTATTTGTACTTTTTTACATTCTTTAGATTTATTTCCGTGTTTGTCTAATTTTTCATCTGAATAAAATGTCTTTAACTTCTACTACAAAGATAAATTTGATTTCCATTTCTGGTTGATCGTAAACTAATTAACCTAGATAGATTTTTATCCAACAGTAATGCCAATTAGTTCCTTCTCGAATTAAAGGAATTTAAAATGTTTTTCTTGTTTATTTCTGTATGATAAGCGAATATACAATAAACTTTTCATCAGAAATAATCATTAAGGGAAAAATTTGAATTCTTATAAAATTTTGGAATAACTGTCAAGTGAACAGAGAAATTGATTTTATCTTTTTCAACATTTTGATATAAGTCTAAAACTTTTATTAGCCCTTTCCACCCAATCATTTGCTGGATATAAAACCAATTTTATGGAATAAAGAAAGCATTTTTTATATTTGTTTTGAACCTTAATTGTAGCTTCTTAGTCTTTAATTTCTTTTGGTAAGTCGATATATGAAGAACCAGAAATTGGCTTGTGTCTATTAACACTTACTTCTAAACTATTTGTATAAAATAAAGACCATTTAGATATAACTCTTCAGGCTTTCCCGGCGATCTAATGACATTTTGGGTTGTCGGGTGTTCTGCCGGATATGCTGAAATGTAGCTTTGAGTTTTTAAGTGAAAATTTCAGACAGATGTTAAAAAAAAGACTACATGTTAATGGCAAACGACATATGAGAAGACAGCTAAAAACAGGGACATGGGGAAAGTACTATGAAGTACACAATAGAGGAATGGATAAAAAGTCGACAGCCCACACATTGTTCGCTAAAACGACCAATAACTCAGATGGCAAACCCAAGCAGGAACCAAAATGGTTAAAAAATGGGCATTCCATCAGGAAATGGCAGACAGTTAAAACTTGGGCTCATTGTGTTCAAATTGGTGGGAGAGCGCCACTTAACAAACGACGATGACTAAAAAGACAGTGTCCAATACGCAACCTCGTTAAAATGACCTCCTTGTGGTGCAAGGGCCGACAGGAATTTGTCCAAGCCGCCAGGCGAGGCTTAATAACCCGGAGCTTATTCTCATGAAGGGACGACCAGTGGCGATGCCAAAGTAACACTACCTTCTGACTGACGGCAACACAGAGACCATCGGAGGGACGATAAGAACTATTGGGCTTAGGTACGAGAACTGCAGCCTTGGCAGGAGATTGGCAGCCTCGTTTCCATACAGAACGACATGACCAGGAACCTACATAAACATCATGGTGGATCCATAAAGAGTGAGAGCAAGTGACCGTTTTCCTGCACCTGTTGAAGGGATGGGCAATTACGTTGCACAGAAACTTTGAAGGTCGCTGAGAGAGTCTGAGCTGAGGACACAATTGAAAAGACTTTGTCATAGGACGTACTCCGTAGCCTGATACTGAGTGAAGAGCTCTGCTGTAAATACTGAGCAGTATCCTGGAAACTGATACTGAAAAACGTCGGTGCCAATGGTGTAGGCACACCCAACACCACAGGCAGTCCGAGAGCCATCAGTGTACACAAAGCTACTATCATAAAGTTCCATGTGAAGGTCGTAAAACTGGAGGCAGTAGAGTGAGGCTGGAGTAGTGTCCTTAGGAATCGAATTATGCCGGAGGAAGAGCCGAAAGAGAACTCGAGGAGGTAACAGAGAAGAGGGAAGTGCCTCATACTGGAGATCAAAGTAGTCATTAAAGAAGGAGGCATAGGATGGGTGGCCACACATGGCAGACAAACGGCATGCATACCTGCTGAGGAGAAAGTCATGGTGGTAGGACAGTGGTAGTTCAGCAGCTTCTGTAAACAGACTCTCAACTGGGATAGTGTAAAAGGCGGCAGTGGCGAAACATGCCATGATGGTTGACAATATTGAGACAGCGTAAGAGGGATGGACGTGCAGATGCATAAACTAAGCATCGCTAGTCTAGTTTCGAATGGACAAGGACCGATACAAATGGAGGAGGGTGGTTCGATCCGCACCCCAGGAAGCACCATTGAGGGCACATAGGATATTGAGGGACTCTGTACAATGGGCTGCCAGGTAAGACACATGGGAGGACCAAGAGAGTTTTATATTGAGCAAGAGCCACAGGAATTCCGTAGTTTAAACGAACAGAGGAGCAACAGGCCCAAGATGTAAAGATGTTGGGAGAAACCAAATCCGCTGCCAAAAATTCATGCAAATGGTTTGACATACTTGGGGGCAATGTCGACATCGTCGACCAAAGGACTTCTTGTAGAAGGAAATGAAATACCACTCTACATTTGACGACGCTTCCTAGCACAGAAATACTTTAAAACGACATGCAAACCCAATATCATGACAATCAAGAAAATACACCTGTCGTATCAAATCGTGCAGCACAAAAACAAAGTGCATAATCATTACAACAAGCCATCACCAGGTTCAAGTCCATTAACATTAGTCCTTCCAGACAGCAGTAAGCTAGAATACAGCTATTCAAATGAATCTTCTATCTTGGGTAACAAAGTATTTTATTGTCTGTCAGAGGAAACAGGTGACCAAATTTTTCCAAATTTACACCAGAAGGAAGGGAATATGCTTTGTTCTTCCTGTCAACAAACAATATGGAGATGTATGTTATATATAATGAAGCATCCATTTACACTGCTGAAATATTAGCAATTTGCAAAGCAGTTACCTACGGAGTAAGGAACGAATTTCAAAAACTTTTGATATTAAAAGACTATAAAACCTACAGATTGCAGCCACCCCTCATTACACACAATGCATTGCGAGTCTGATTCATACTGCAAGAAAAGTTAAAATTGATGTCAACCTCTTGTGGAGAAACGACATACAAGACATTATTGGAAATGAAATAGCTGACACATATGCTAACGAAAGTATAACTCAGGGAACATTGCAAGGAACGAGAATCCTCTGTTGTGATTTTATAAAACAAATGCTCCACCCAGCACAGGAAGAACGCAGCAAAAAGTGGAAAATTGCCCAAATGGACAAAAGAAGATTTTATACCCTTATTCAATCGGAACTGCCAAGGTAACTTATTTAACAGAGAGAGAATGACTTAAAAGCAACAGAGCTACATTATCAAAATGTGATTGGGTCTTGGATGTTACCCCAATCACCTTAACAATATTAGAGTAATTGATTCACAATGTGCAGCTCAGACAACAAAGCTGACTGAAATCATATAATATTAGCATGCACCATATATGAGACACAGCAAACGACATTATATCGCAAGTTGAATCAGATGAAGATTCCATTGCTAACAAGCATTACAGCCCTACTAAGTGTGAATGACATAAGAATTTACCACTTATAGAAACATATCTGAAAGACACAGACATCAATACATTATTATACTTGTCTCAGATGGTTATTGTATGTAATTTGTTTTACCATACTAATATACAATTTCAGTTTTGTTTAAGGTGAAGTATATCAGAATGTGTAACCTGTAAACCTTGAAATGCACCTTATGTATAAACGAAGTAGCTAGTTAACAGTGGATAAAAATTAAAGTCAATAAAAAAATAAACTTGTATCTTTCTTAGCGTAGGCCATAGAGTACAATTAGAAATATGTGAAGTATCACACAGATGCAAAGAGCAGAATTTCTTCACTTTCGTATAGTGACTAAAAATCACTTGACTATGATTCTGCATACATTTGACTATAAGCAATCTGCAGCTTCTCGCTATCATTATTAGGGGCCAGATTTTAATGTCAGATCATTCTTTTTTCTGAGCTTAACATTTTATGCGTAGATTCAGGTACTGGAGTGCAGGACAGTGTATTTTATTGTGCGCATAACATCATATTTATATCTTTTTTAGTAATAGGTCTCATTTTGGCCAATTTTTGCCAAAAATGCATAGATTTATCATGTCTTTAAGGACCCAAGAACAGAAACATGAAAATATTTGTCACATGACAAATGTTTCAGGTGATTTTGTCATACATAAACAGAACAATTACTACAGAGCTTTATTTATCAAGACTACAGTAGACAAGTAGCATAATGTAGTATACTAGTCGGTTTGCTGATTGTTGGGCAGAGTCATCAAAACACTCTCAATGCCAAAAAAGGTGGAAAATAAACATTGCACACCTGCTCACGCTATTCCATTTCAATACAAACTCAGTCTGGTTCAACATTCCAAAAATAAACTGCTCCATTAGCTTGATGTTGCGAGGTTTTGTTCAAGATTTTGGAGAGAAGTTCTTCAGAACTGATGGGGAGATATTGCTTTGTAAACTATATGAAGCTGAAGTTAGTGCAACAACATTGTATTAACGCAAGACACTTCTTCAACCATGCAGTCACTTTTAAAGAACTGGTGTGAAATGATGTCTTGCAACATCCCATCAGTTCTTAAAAAGCCCACAACTCATGCAGTTCGAGATGAATCTACATTGAGAAAAAAAAACTATTTATCTGTATGTTAGGGAGGAGTGCTCAACAAAATAAGAATTAGCGTTGCTGACCAAATGGTTTGGGTGTCCTTAGGTGAACCACCAATGTTGGCGAGTGTTCTGTTGCAAATGTTGTTGTCAGTGTTCTAAAAGTTAACAGACCTTGAGAAATATTCTTTGTAACGTATGAAGCTTTCAACAGAGTAGACAACTCGATAACTGCTATTTTGTTTGACAACTCAGTGATGTTACTGTGGCCAGATGGTGTGAACAGAGACAATGTTTTGCTGCTAGTAGCAGATGGTGCTTCATACATGGGTAAAGCGGGCAAGGGACTTCTGATTCTCTGCACCTGTGTAGAGTACATTACTTGCCTTGCACATGTGCTACACAGTGTTGTAGATGAGACGTGATCAAATTACTCTAATGCAGACGAACTAATATGCTGTGGTAAGAAAATCTACATGAAAGCTCCGCTATGGGTGCAGAAATTCTAGGAACTAGCACTTTCGCTGCTCTGTCCCCCACAGTCTCTTCTTGGACGATGAGGTTCTTAATGCTGCTGCGAATTATTGCACCAAAATAAAACAATCTTTTGTGAACTTTATAGCGATGAATCGAGTGCTATCAAATATCGAAACTAGTTCTTTGCAGACACCTTTTCTGAAAATTTGGCATAGTTTACATCAACACAAAATTATCAGTGACATCAAAAGCCCCCACATGACTGGACGGTGCTGGAACTCAACTGTATGACGCCCTGCATCATGTGTGGAGTGGGCTGGGTCGAGCTCATAGTCATGTGGCATTCAGATACGTTCCTGCGACATCATGAGATGTACAGAGTGGCTTTTCCAGGCACAAAGCTGTCATCAACGACAACTGCCGATCTTCGAAAACGTAAAACCTGACAATACACCTTCCGATACAGTGCAACTCTGCCAAAATGGAAGATTCATAGGACATATTAACTAACCAGGAATACCATACTTTAAACAAGTAGTGTGCAGTAATGAAAGCATAGTTTTTTGTGTGGATAGGTGTTATTGTTTTCACTGTACCTACTTCATGTTTTTTCTGAGACATGCAGACATTTCAAAAATACGCCCTATTACTTAATTTCAAACATTGTACATAATACGTAATCACTTACTACACTCAAAATTTGTTGGGAATTTAATTTTGTATTACATGGTATGTAAAAAAATTAACAGGAATATTTTAAAATAAACTTAAATGAAATATATTTTATTTTATGGTTGTACAAATATACGTTTTAGGTTATAAATGCTTGCATGTTGTACTATATTTAGGTCATTAAAATCTGGGCACTAGTCATTACATCGCAAGTGAAGTGTAAAATGTAAAAAAGTATTTAAGAGCGCAAATTGGGATGTGGGAAATCCTTCTCCAGTTATTGTACAGGCCACAGTAAGAGTGAAGCTCTTGCTGTGACATGTTCAAAGGAGCGAATTACGTTTCATTGTGAAGCTTGGCATGGAATATTTTGGAGAAAAAGGAACACAGGAATCTAAAAAATCGGAGAACTGTGTAAACAGTTCCATCAACATTTTGGACTTTGTATAAATTTTTTCCAAGTTGATGGATGAATTATCAAAATATGACAACTCAGCAATCAGCAGAAAGCTAGATATGGTTCTCAGTAAAACGCAATATTAGAAAAATAATTTGACAGTCATCAATATGCTTTGAAAAGCGAAGAAACGAAATCATTGAGAACAGTGTGATGATTGTGGAAGTGATTACGTGAAAGGAAAAATGGAAATTTTTGAGCTAAACTACACATAATCACGCAACCAAAGCGTAAACTGTAAACAAATGAGGTGCTGTGGAGCAGAGCTCTCAAGACAATAAGAACAAACTGACGATAACAGTTCATTGCATATTACAAGTAATTTCTCCAAATATTTAACTGACAGTCAACAACAAAACGTCATAGAAGGATTCAGTTCCAACGTAAGTGGGAAACAATCGAATGAAATTAAAACAAATGTGTGCAGTGACTTGATATGTACAAACAGTGCTGGATTTCTGATGATACACACAGTTATGCCATACCAGCGGTACCTCTGACTTAAAAGAAATTAGGACCACAGATTTTGAGATGAGATGCAATATAACTTTTGCTATAAAACAAATGTTGTAATTACAGTTTTAAAATGCTCAGAGAAGAATTAAAATAACGTTTTAAGAAGCCTAAATTTCAAAAACAATCCCTTGGTAGTTCACAGTATTGTAACCTCTTTTTCTTTCCTTTTTTTCTTTTTTTTTTTTACAAATCAAGCTCAGTCAATGTATAAGTAAGTTTTCAAGTAGGCCTAAACAAAAAAACGCTGTTACAGTGACATACAGTGCAATTATGATCAACATAGTTCTAACAATCTTGTGAATCCGACATACAAAAACTCATCAAAAAATATTAAGGCACGTTTTCAAGAAGTAGGCCTACATGGGAAAAGGAGAAAAATGTACTCCTTGTCAATGAAACATGAAATCTTTGTGAGTACTGAAGGAAAAAAATATATTGATACTGCAGGTGAATAATACAAGCATTCATACAAAAGTGCAGTATAATATACCAAACAGAATGTATGCTCACTATCCCATGAATTATGTTTCATATGGAAATGCAAGGCTAAAAACAGGATTAAAACAATAGTTGGTACAATAAAGGAACAAGGATTACTGTGTGACGAAAAGAGGGCATAGTTACATCGGAGCAGAGTTAAAGTCGCACAACTCCTCAAAATGTCATTATCTTCCTGCAAAAGAACTTTACTGATAATAATAACATTACAGCCAAAAAGCTTGAAACAAATGGGCTTACTAACATTTTCAAAACTAGTGATGCGTTTGAGCTGAGAGATGAAGTAGTGGATAATACTACATGGCCAAAAACTATTGCATTAATGCGTTCTTAATTCCAGGTAATGGCCGATATTGCAGAAATTAGGCTCTTCTATGTCAAATAGATACTAAGAGCAACTAAGTGAAAAGGCAGTGGATATTGATCACAAAGTCACTTTCATAAATCTGCAAGATGTCTTTCATTCAACGAAGTAGTAACTAAAATGAACATTAACTGGCATATGGCCAATATTTTTCTATCAGTAAAATAAAACTGAAGGAATTTGCTTCAACCTAAAGACATTCAAACAAGATACGAAAAAGTCAGCTTACTGAGATTGCATTTACATCAGAAACTTTTGTGGGATGATCATACATATTATCTGTTGGGCAAACTTGCTCCTACTCTCTACCTACTTCACAATCTATGACACATTGGTAACAATTTATTAATTCCTGTATATTTTCCTTTCTTTCAATTACAGCTTAATATGGAGTACTACAATGGGACAATTCAATTGATTCAAGTACCATCTTCAAGTGGCAGAAGAAAGCAGTTAGGTGTATATTAGATCTAGCATGAAGACAGAGGTGCAAACCTTAAAGAATTCAAGATAATGACACTGCCAAGTATGTATACCTACAACTGTTCAATAAATGCTAAAGAAAACAAGGAATTTTAACTTAAGATCCTAAGTCCATGTCCATAATACTTTAAATAATAGTAACCTAGCTCTTCCATACTTAAGACTGACATTAACATATAAGAACCATAATTACCTATGTTTCAGATTCTATAACAAATTACCAAAAACGGTGAGTGATCTACCAATGAATAGTTTCAAGTGTACCATAAGTGTGCTTCAGACTGAGAGTTTCTAAACAATGATACACAGGAGATATGCAGTCAATGCATGCAGCCAATGATTTCATTATGAAGTATGCCTTTATGTGTATGACAGTAATGTGTAAGTATTTACACTTTTTCTACATGGTACCTAAATTGAAATATAATTATATATGTTCCTATTGTACATGTGATTAATACACTGTATTATTATATTATCTTATCATTGCCATTATCCCTTATATCGTTATCTCACTATCCTTATATCGTTATCATTATCTACATTTCTTGCACATGCACTTGCATGTAATTATATTGTATTTGTGAAATGCTACCAATATACTTAAGAGTGCATTTAAGCTGAGCTTTCACACATGAATTGGTAAGCAGTAACAAATAGATATGAGTCCACAGAATACCATATGACAAAACCAGTTTCTATTTCATATTAAACAAAAACAAATATGGAGTATTTACCACACCCAATGTTATAGATGAAAGCAAAAACTAAGCAGAACACAAGCAACATATTTGCGTTGTAATTCAAAGAGTGCAATACACACAAGACAGTCACAAGCAGAAACAAAGTTTATACCTGATAACAGCCACACCATCGGAAGTGCAAGACTGGTTTTGTAAATATCTACTACCAGATTACCAGACCCACCTATAAAGAATAAATCAAAAATATTATCATCTGGGACAATTATTTCGAAAAACAATTATGAAGATTTCGGTGTCATATTTCTCATATTCAAAATTCCCTGTCACGTGGAGAGCTGTCGTTTTGTGTTTCCATGTCGTAACACAGGCGGTTCTTGCACTTCTGATCACAGCATAACATAGGTCGCGACCCTCCATCTCGTTTTTGTTACACACACAAATAGCATCACCCCAAGCGGCTCTTCTGAATACAATAACGGATGAGTGTGAATGCTAACGTTTATATTAATGTGTAACGTAGTTTCTACAATAATCAGTGTACAAAAATCGACTATACATAAAAAAGACTCAATATTTGTCATAATTTACTTTCCTAAGGACCCTGGGATGTGCGAAATAGTACATTTCACAACAGTTTTTTTACGATTCTCTTATGATGTATAGATGTTTATTGAATCATGTCGTTTTCCTTTTAAAACAAAAATTGCTATTAAACAGCAGAAGACCTGACCTCTTGCAGCAACACTACCCAACAAAGTGGAGTTTTGTTTCACCGCACTTTCAACCAAATCAGTGAATGTGGAATGTAAGAAACCTATGTGAAATATAATACCTACGGATTTAATGTACCAAATGAGCCACCACACCTGTAGCTTCAGGGAAAACCACACAGACATGATAATAAATCGTCTAAAGTAATAAAACTCTTTCCCAATATGGAAAAAGCCAATTCCACAATTGTTGTTAAACCTTAGTCACAAATGGCAGGAGTCTTCAACATATTAACTTTTGAAGCAAAAGTAATTTCACTTAAAAATATTCCTATTAGAAGGCAAAGTGAAGTGTAAGAATTTTTAGGTGTCAAGGAGAGTGCCTACTTTTATAAAAACAGACGACAGAAGTATATGTCCTCCATGTATAAAAAATGTGTTTATACAGGGTGCTGAGAACTTCCCATTACAAACTTCTAGGACAAGTAGAGTAGAGCGAGCACAAAATATTTTTAATAGTAATCCATGTCTGGGAACAACCGTATCCTTGTTCTAGCTGTCTGAAAACTTGTTTCCTAGGTAGCTATACAACGAGGTAGTAAGGCTGGAGAGTGGTTACCTCGGATCGACTAATGTCATTTGATGTGTATCCTACCTCTCTGACCTCGCTTGCGCCTCATTCACATGCCTGTGAGTGTAGAACAACATGGTACAGTACACATTTTCAGAATATGCTGATATGATCCTTCTGAATGGCGAAGCTCACAGTAATGGAAGAGCTGCTTGTCGCCTTTATCAAGATCATTATCCACAATATACGCCTCCATCAGATATCCTTTTCGCCACAATTACCAAACGGCTTCTAGAAAGTTACCTTCACTGTCAGCAGGCATGACTGTGGCGCTTCATGGACATGCCGCACGCCCGAATTAGATGAGGCTGTACATATGGCATTGAGGAGGACCCGTCACCGAGTAACAAAAAAAAAAAAAAAGAAGTCCCATGCTTCTTGACAGAGCGTAGGGGAACGATGTGGAAGACCTGCACCACAGTACTAGGCAAGGTCCTAATGGAGGTGGTTTGCCATTGCCTTCCTCCGACCATAATGGAGATGAATGATGATGGTGAAGACGACAAAACAACACCCAGTCATCTAGGGGCAGGAATTGAACCTGGGACACGGCTTGGGAAGCGAGAACGCTACCGCAAGACCACGTGTGGTGGACCGTCAATGAGTGCAAGAGCAATTTCTTCTGCTATTAAGTGGAACCGTAAGGCAAGTGATGTAAAGATCACACTTAATCAAGTATTTGTGAAAGAGGTTGCGTTACCATCATGTTATCAAATGGCTGGAACATGTAAACAGTACATTTTCGGGCATGAAATCCAGTTCAAAATACCGGTAGTATCTACTCATTCCCTCTACAAGTTCTAGAAGTTTATAATGTGATTTTCTGAAGACATTAAGTGTCTCATTTCCTAATCTAATTCCCTCAGCATCACCTCATGTAATTCGACTACGTTCCATTATCCTCAATTTGCTGTTGTTGATGTTCATTTTATATCATCTTCCTGTCCAACCTGTTCAGCTGTTCTTCCAAATCCTTTACAATGTCATTGGCAAACCTCAGAGATTTCACTTCTTCTCCCTGGACTTTAAATCCTACTTCAAATTTTTATTTTGGTTCATTTACTGCTTGCTCAACATACAGACTAAATAACATTTGGGATATGCTACAACACTGTCTCACTCCATTCTCAACCACTGTTTCCATTTTGTGCCCCTCGATTCTTATAATTACTCTCTGGTTCGCGTATAGATTGTAAATAGCTTTTCGTTCCCCGTATTTTACCCTTGTCATCTTTAGAATTTGAAAGAGAGTCTTCCAGTCAACATTGTTAAAATGCTATAAACGGTTTCCCTTTCCTTAATCTATCCTCTATCAGAAGTCATAGGGTCAGTATTGCTTCTAGTGTTCCTACATTTCTCCGGAATCCAGACTGATCTTCCCTGAGGTCAGCTTCTATCAGTTTTACCATTCTTCTGTAAAGGATTCGTGTTAGTATTTTGCAACTGTGGCTTATATAACTGATAGCTCGGTAATTTTCACACTTATCAGCACCTGATTTATTTGGAATCGGAATTATCATATTCTTCTTGATGTCTGAGGGTATTTGGCCTATCTTATACATCTTGCTCACCAGATGTAGGAGTTTTGTCATGGCTGCCTCTCCCAAGGCTATCGGTAGCTCGAACGGAGTGTTGTCTACTCATGGGGCCTTGTTTCGACTTAAGTCTTTCAGTGCTCTGTTAAATTATTCGTGCTGTATCTACATCTACATTTATACTCCGCAAGCCACCCGACGGTGGTGGCATCTTCATCTACATTCTGTTCCCTTTCCATAATATTGCCCTCAGGTACATCTCTCTTGTATAGACCCTCTATATACTCCTTCCACCTTTCTCCTTTCCCTTCTTTGCTTAGGACTGGTTTTCCATCTGAGCTCTTAACATTCATACAAGAGGTTCTCTTTTCTCCCAAGGTCTCTTTAATTTTCCTGTACGCAGTATCTATTTTACCCCTAGTGATATATGCTTCTACATCCTTACATTTATCCTCTAGCCATTCCTGTGTCTCCATTGGCACTTTCTTACTTCCTGTCGATCTCATTTTTTAGACGTTTGTATTGCCTTTCACCTGCTTTATTTATTGCATTTTTATATTTTCTCGTTTTATCGATTAAAATCAATATGTCTTGCGTTACCCAAGTATTTCTACTAGCCCTCGTCTAACGTATGGAACGCAACAACATAACTGTTTCGTTAGTGAAGTGGAAAATAATTAAAAATAAACATTGTTCCACAAAATTTCGGGAGTACTGCCAGATGTTTGTAGCTTCCTGTCACAATATTTCGTATTAGAGTCGTCTGGTCATCTTCAGGTGATACTGGCGAAAACGTACTGAGCTCTGGCGTTTAAGGCCGCGGCGACGCATGTGTAGTGGATTCACTTGGGGTTGCGGGTGCGCTACTTGAGAGCGTTCGATTCTGCTGCGCCGTGCGCCCTCCGTGGTGAAAACTCGCCGTATTGATATCAATTTGATTGCCTTCCCGCGGTTCCATCACAGAACTACGCCGGCTACGGAGGACACGAAGTTTTTCAACGATCGGCCTCCATGTCGAATTCAACTGGAAACCGCCGTCTCTATTAATAAGAGACTTCCTGTCAGACAGTCGTATTTCCACAGATTCATTAATAATGGAACTCCGAAAGTTAGTCTATGGGCCACAATTTTTATCTCACTGTAATTAATGATTGTTCGGCAATAGCAGACTTACAAGGCTGAAGAAGGCGAGTATGCCGCTGATATCCTACAATGCGATCCTGCACAGAACGGGTCATTTGCCCTATATAAGATTTGCCGCATTCACACGGAATCCTGTAAATACTTGCCTTGTGCAGCTCTAGGTCGTCTTTGACAGATCACAACAGCGACGAAATTTTTGCAGGAGGGCGGAAGATTGCTTTCACTTTATATTTTCTTAGTATTCTGCCTATTTGCGCTGAAATATTACCAATATACAGTAAACAGTCAGTCGTTTTAAAGGCCTCTTCCTCTTCTTGTCTCCGTCGTTTACAGGTCTGCAGCGCTCTCTCCACTTGCTGGGACGAATACCTATTCTTCAGAAATGCAGTCTGCAAGTTCTCCAGCTCTGTCTGCAAACTATCGGTGTCAGATATGACGTGGGCTCGGTGAATCAATATCTTCAAAACACTCATCGTTTGTGCCGGATGGTGGCAACTAGTGGTTTGCAAGTAAAGGTCTGATTGAATGAGCTTTCTATATACTGAATTACACGCGCAACGCCAAATGAATCCACCATGCATGTGCCGGCGGGCCCTTAAATACTACAGCTCAGTGCGTGTTCACCATTATCACCTGAAGATGGCAAGAAGACTCTGCGCCGAAAATATTGTGGCAGGAAGTTACAATCATCCGGCAGATCTCCCGAAATTTTGTGGTACAATATGTACGCCGCGAAAGTTTTGAATCTCACAGAAATAAACAATATCCTGACGATGCATGTAATTGCTTTCTCACATCTTGCAGCGCTAGTGTCATTCCATCTGCCAAACGGCAACAATTTTCGCACCAGAGGCTGTCGTAACTCTACGTATGTGCTACTCATATTTTGGTGTTCTGTGAATGCATGTACAAGCCACAGTCTAACGTACAAGCTTTCTGTGCAAATGGGAGGGAAGCACAAATTTATGGACGGAATATCTGTGGAAGCACGTGTGTAAAGTTTGTAAACAAAGTCAGCGAAGCTATAGACACAAAGTTACGCTGTCGAAAAACAAGTAGGGCGTCTGTTTTAAAGTGCATCGCTAACTATCATTCTTAACGATGCCGGTGGAAACAATTGACATAGCAGATTCTCCCAGTTCCATTACGGATCCTGTTGTGACTGAAGAACAAATACATCTCCGTCCGATTCATTTTGAATTAAATGTCGTGTCCCGCTCAGATGGTTCGGCAATCTTGACACAAGGTAGGAAGGTAACCAACACGCTGTCGTGAGTATATGTATCAGTGATTCCAGAAAATAATTAGTTCCTCCTTTGAGGGTTACGTCCATGTTGTGTTAATTTCCTGTGTATTGGAAATTATTTAGAGTGCTTTACCGTGAACAACGGTGAGAAACAGCGCGTGTTGATTTCATGATGTGACGAAGCGCTGAAAGTGTTTGTTGTCATATAAAAAGTTAATGAGTGTCATTATACGCAGAGTCACATCTCAATGTAAATATTCCCTCTCGAATGAGAATCACAGTTTTACGTAGTCTTCTGTTATTACCAGTGACATTTACCCATAGTTCGCTATTGCCTTGTGTCTTTTATTCTGATAGAACATTATTCCTTTCGCAACATTTACTTGGGTAAACAGTAACCGCGTTTATATAGTACAATATTATATCATGTCGACTCAAGTTACGCTTTAATTTCACCTGCTGTTATACAATGGTTATACAGTGTTTGTATAGATAATGTGGATTGTGCCCTTATATTGAAATTTCTGGAAGTATTGATGAATATTGCAGTTTTATTAGCCAAGATACATTTTTTGGCAATACGAATCTTGTGAAATATATTGACGTAGGCCAAGGTAGAGGTAACTGTCGTTTTGATTCACTGGAATTTAACTAGTTTTGGTTGACAGTGTGGCTGCGAAGTGCTGTGCCCAACTAATTTTAATTGAAACTAGATATGTACGAGTAGCCATGGAAACATTTGAATGAACTATTACTTCCCTTGGAAGCACGTCACTACAGTGGAATACACCAGAAATAATTTAACAGTGGACTGTTAGAGATTAAAAGATTACAATTACATTTCTTTACGTTTGAGCAGTAAATTTTTAAAAAAGTAGATAAGCCTTACATCTGATTTATTTGCTATTACTTCTTTTTATTTCTCAAAGATCAAATGAGTACAACCACATACATATGTACAACTGGTACAGAATAGGTCATTGCAGTTAACATATATCAGTAAAATATAACACATAACAAAACCATACTTATGGAAGTCGTTCGTGAACTAACAAATTTCTAAACACTTATATATTTACTTATATTTTTTGTACACTGTTTGGTTATGAAAAAGAAGTGAAAAATTGGAAACAAACGCAGGATAACAGTTCCAATAGTGAGCTACATGTCCACAACAATAAAATTTGATTATTTGTCATAATACTAGCATACACTTTTCTTCACTTTTGTGGCAAAATGGTTGGATTTACAGATCAAATCAAGAAAGAGAAGTTTAAGTAGAAGTTAAGGAGGTAAAGATTGTATGAAGGGATCATAAAAGGGAAAATGTGGCCAGTTGGTCACAATTAGGGCCTATGATTGTTGTACATGAATTCAATAATGTGTAATCTTGTTTAGGCTACTTGAATTACAAATGTACTTTTGGAGTAAACCCATTAAATTACAATCTTTAATGTCAAAACAGCGGAGGGTAGATTTCAAAAAGAAAGATGATAGGCGCGAAATTTACAGTGAGCCTAATGCAGGCTCTAAATTCAGCAAATTTATAAGTTTGACAGCTGTTTTAGAAAATAAATTGTTAAATTCAATGCCAGAAAATCTTTTCAGAAACATTAGATCACTACATGTATTACAGTATATTCAGAGTGAAAAAAAGTATATATGTAAAGTACCAGAACAAGTAAGATTACAAAGTACTTTGATAGTATAAGTCAGATTTTAGGTAATTTGTGCTGTTACATGTGTACTGATACTACTAGTTGGTCATTTTCAACCCAGTGTATACTTAACTTGGATTTACAGTGTTTGAACCTGAAGCTTTTAAAGACAGAATGTCTCGTCACCATGTGAAATAAGTGCACGTAGTCTAGTGTCTGCAGAAAAGTTGATTTATTTATTTTTCTTCCTTCTTTTGTCTGATACTCTGGTGTTGAATAGTTTAGTTATTCACTTGTTCCATGGATTGTAATTGTGGTATTACTATTACAGTCCACTTGCCTTCTTGCTGTGCCACATGAATACTGAATGCTAGATACTGTAAGTTTACATCTACATAGATACTCCGCAAGCCACTGTACAGTGTGTGGTAGAGGGTACCCTGATCCACTACTGGTCATTTCCTTTTGTGTTCCACTTGAAAATAGAGCAAGGAGAAAGCTACTGTCTATATTCCTCCTCATGAGCCCTAATTTCTTATATGTTGTCTTTGTTGTGCTTATGTGCTATGTACATTGGCAGCAGTAAGAATCATGTGGCAGTCATTTTCAAATGCCTGTTCTCTAAATTTTCTTAACAGTGTTTCTTGAAAAAAATGTCACCTTCCCTCCAGGGTTTCCCATTTGAGTACCCTAAGCATCTCCATAAATCTCATGTGTTGTTCAAACCGACCAGTAACAAATTTAGCAGCCTGCCACTGAAATTGCTTCTGAGTCTTCCTTCAGTCCAATCTGGTATGGGTCCCAAACACTCAAGCAGTACTCAAGACTATGTCACACCAGAATCCTACAGGCAGTCTCCATTACAGATGACCCACTCTTTCTTAAAATTCTGCCAATAAACTGAAGTTGACCATTTGCCTTTCGCACCACAGTTCTCACATGCTCGTTCCATCATGTATCGCTTTGCAGTGTTCCCACAAACTTGACTGTGTCAAGCAGGACACTCGTATATCTGTATATGAACATTGGTAGTTTGTTCTTCCTACTCATCCACATTTAATTACATTTTTTCCACATCATCACATGAACTGAAAATTTTGTCTGAATTGTCTCGCACCTTCTCCAGTCACTCATCTTCAACTCTGTGCTGTACACCACGGCACTGTAGACAAACAACCGCAGACTGCTACCTACCCTGCCCACCAAATCATTTATGTATATAGAGAACAACAGTGGTCCACACTTCAATGGCGCACTCCTGATGAACACTCACCGTCAAGGACAACATACTGGGTTCTATTACTTAAGAATTCTTAGAGCCACTTGCATATCTGTGAACTTATTCCATATGCACGTACCTTTGTTAACAGCTTGCAGTGGGGCATCATGTCAAATGCTTTCTGGAAATCTAGAAATATGGAATCTGCCTGTTGCCCTTCATCCATAGTTCGCATTATATCATGTGAGAAAAGGGCAGGCTGACTTTTGCACGAGCAATCCCTTCTAAAATCATGGCGATTTGTGGACATAATCTTCTCAGTCTCAAGAAAGTTTGTTATATTCAAACTGAGAATATGTTCAAGGATTCTGCAGCGAACAGAAGTTAGGGGTATTGGTCTGTAATTTTGCAGGTCCATTCTTTTACCCTCCTTATATACTGGAGTCAACTGCACCTTTTCCCAGTCACTCAGAACTTTGCGTTTGATGAGAGATTCACAATGAACGCATGCTAGGTAAGGGGCCAATGCTGTAGAATACTCTTTGTAAAGTAGGATTAGTAGTCCATTCGGACCTGGTGATTTATTTGCTTTCAAATCTTTCCGTTGTTTCTGTACGTCAGGCATGCTTATTACTGTGTCGTCCAGATGGAGTCTGTCCGATGGTCAAGTAACGCTATGGTTGTACGTTTCTCCTGTGTGAACGATTTCTTGAATGTGAAATTTAAAGCTTCGGATATCATTTTGCTATCTTCAACTGCCATGCCAAGCTGGTTAATAAGGGAACCTGAGACCCACTCATCCATTTTAGCTACGAACAGAATTTCCTCGGATTCTCTGCCAGATCTTTTGCTGAGGTGTGACAGCGGTAGTTGTATGCTTCACACGTACATCTTTTCACAGATGCATGAATCTCTACTAACCTTTGCTTGTCATCATTTGTGTATTCCCTTTTGAACCAAGAGTGCAACAGCCTCTGTTTCCTCAGCATTTTCCGAATTTCATTATTAAACCATGGTGGGTTTTTTCCATCCATTATCCATTTACTAGGCACATAACTTTCCAGACCACGATTTACATTCTGCTTAAACGTTGCTCATAAATCCTCTGCACCCATCTTACTGGAACTAAGTTATGCCAGTTCACTGTCTAAGTGAGATGCTAATAACTGCTTATCTGTTCTATCTAATAGAAACACTCTCGTAGCCTTCTTGACTGATTTATTAACTTTCATAATCATAGTTTCTATAATGACATGATCGCTAATCCCCATTTCTATACTGACATTATTGATAAGGTCTGGCCTGTTTGTAGCTACAAGGTCCAATATATTTCCATTGTGTGTGGGCTGCTGAGCTAGCTGCTCAAGACAGTTTCAAAAGTATTTCTCATGACTATTTGTCTGCAGTGCCCCGCAATGAATCCATAGACATCCCAGTCCATACTCGGTAGGTTAAGGTAACCTCCGACTAGTATTGTATGATCAAGGTATTTTGTTGACTGTAGACTTGCTTTGATTGATTCTTGAACTGTCACAGCAGAATTGGGTGGCTGGTAAAAACATCGAACAATTGACTTGGTTTCACCTTCACCTGTTGTATGTGACCAGATAGCTTCAGTGTCACACTCAACTTCGACCTCGCTAGAGGCAATATCTTTGTCGAGTGCAATGAACATGCCCCTCTATAGCCTCTGCTTTTTTGTGATTCATTACTGACAAACTTCATGTGGGAGTAAATGTGACGTGAGTCTCTTGTCAATATGGCTAGTGGTTTAACAAGCTTTCTATGCAAGGTTCTTAAGTGGATGCACACTTCTTTGAATGTGTCTGTATGAATATCTTGTGTCACTCGAACACTTAACCTGCCTCTATTGTTAAACCTATTGCAATGTAATCAATAAGAAGAACCCTTTTGAAATTGAAGCAGCACGGGCCATTATCTCTCAGGCAAATGAAAGCAGCATAGTCTTCTTTTTGTGCTAGACCACTGGCTGCCATCCTCTATTTCGATTATTGTTGCTTTTAGCATAGTGTGATGGATCCACAATTCACTCAAATTAACAACTTTGTGCACTGTATGAGTTTATTACTTTTAATATGATCTCAGCATCATCAAGAAATCAGTTTTTGCATTCACGTTTTGCCCGCATTCAGAGTGTAACATACTCTTTCTTTGTGTATGATTGTGATCCTCTCTGTTTCATACCTCTTTAATCGCCTACTACCCAGTACCATACTGTGCATTTTTTGATATTTCAAAGTGTGATTATGAACTTGAAATGTCCTTACATAGAATATTTAAAGGATGAGGAAATTCCCCATAAATATTCACAAACTTTGGCAGTAAACCCTCAAAATATGTACGACAGAAGTTCTTAAAAATGCTATTAGGCCAAGTTGACCCACAGATGAAGTTGACCATTGACTCGGATTAGCCTATGTCATCATAGTATTGCAGTCGAGGAGGTCGCAGAGTTCTGAGCTGCAGTATTCACATTCAGGATGATGGCAGTTTAACGTCTTGTCCTGCTACCCAGATTTAGGTTTTCCTTGATTTTCATAAATTGCTCTAAGCAGATGCTGTGGGGGCTCTGTCCTTTGTTAAAATGGTCAATTTCTTTCCCCAGTATGAGCGTGCTCTGTCTCATGACTTCATTGTCAGTCAGGCATTAAATGCTAATAATCCTGTCTTTGCTCACAGTGCTGCAGAAGCGTCATGTGATCTACGCTTAAGGTACTGAGTCGGTTGGATCGCAGATAATGTATGCAAATATTTCCTACATACCACTGATATTTATCCAGTGAAGCATTTTGATGTTCAGGCCAACTTTTAACTCAGACTAATTTATTTAAATGAAATTACACAATTTCAGTGACTCTTCTGCTCATACACAGATATGATTTGTATGTTTATAGACTGAAGCAGTGAGTGAATATTTGTACCAAGGTCAGGAATCGAACACTGGTGTCCTACTTACTCAGGGGAATTTAAAGTAGTCTGGGGTGGCAGCAAGAATTTGAATCAAGGAGGGAGGTTTGCCTGGGTAACCCATGGGCAGTTGTGTGAACTGCTGTGCCGAGGTGGTTAGTGGCTAAATCACCTGCGTAGTAAGCAGGAGACTTACATTCGATTCCCGGCCTTGGTACAAATTTTCACTTCCTGCTTCAGTGTATATACATAGAAACTAATTTATTTTCCATGAAATTTTGTATATGTGTGTTTGGTTTGTAGGTATTAGGAACTATATGTGAAAAAACTCTTAAGCCGATCACTAGGAGCAAAATAGACACCTACTATATTATCTCCTTCAATCGCATCCACTTTTTGCACTGATAACATCACATCAGTCCATTGCTTACAAAACCTTTCACTGTGCCATTGCCTTTTGTCTCCATTAGATATGGTGTATTGTAACTTACATCAATAACTCCATTTTCCAGGAAATACAGCTGTAATGGCCGGTGTATTTGGACCTGCAGAAGTCAAGCTGTCAAAGATTTTAATTGACCGAGCAAACGTGGAAGCCATTTATCGTCCGAAAACAGGTCTTCCAAGTAAGTATAAGATATTAGAGATGTATTATGATGTAATAACAACACCTGTGTGACCATCATGGAAAATTATGGGCTGGAAGAAATGTTACAATTTGAACATGTCTGCCCTCTTTCTTTTTGTAAACAGAAGCTACTTTCAAAGAGGTATCCCTTTATTCAGTTTTTTCTCGCCTCTCCTTGTCATCCCTTTGCCCCAGAGTAAAAGAAATGGCAAGAGACAGGAAAATCATAATTAAGTGTTGATCCAATCTGGAAGCTCGGAATTTATGGCAGAGGCAGTAGAGCATTACTCCCGCTTAAACTAAGCAAATCAGGGAAGAGAGAAAAAGAGGTATGTCTTGTGAGCTAATAATGGGATAAAGATTACTTTCCATTAACACATTGGGTTTATTTTTAAATGAATAATTTAAAGACTAAAGGTAACAACTCATCTAATAGTGAACCTTCAGCAGGCATGTGAGAGAGACTGAGAACACTGCTAGCTTCAGGGCTACAGAGTATAGGTACTCCTACTTGGCTGCAGTGTCTGTAGAGTGATCGTGGTGGGCGGTAGTGTCAGGTAGAGTGAATGAGGCAGATGATGAGAGGCAACAGCATGCACAAGGTAGGAATGTGGCTTCGCCTGCAGTGAGGGTGAGTTGTGCCCAGTGACTGGGAGGAGTGGTTTGGAATAGAGATAGAGAGAGAGAATGGAGGAAGGAGAGAGAATGGGGGTAGGGTGTGGTGTGCGTACTGTGAGACCTTCGGTAAACACACCATCAGATTATTTGACTTGTCACTCTAACGAAGTAGGCGGGTGTCAGCAATATGTCTTGTGGTCTTATCGTGGCGTGTTTATCTTATGCCGTTAGATCAGACGATAGAAATGCTACTTGCACGCTTAGAGTAGCAGATTGATGGTGACCAACTTTAAATAAAACTTGATAAATTTTCACACACATTTATTAAAATAATAAGAATCATAAACCTTACTTAACTTGATTCTGGATGCTATTTACAATTGACAATCTGAAGTTCCTTTGGTCTTGGTACGTTAATCTTATTCTCACATATCTCTGATACTTGACAAAGTGTCTATACATTTATCTTCATGGCTATGTACTGGAATATGATAATCTTATTAGGTGCAGACTGAAACTTGACTATAGACTGGTACAGACTAATGCAGACAAATGCAGACTGACTAATCGGAGGTCTGTACACTCGTTATAATACCTCAAGCATTCAGGTATCACTGCGCGAGTGTGATCCACGAGGAGAAAAGGTTCTACATTAGCAGCAATCTCATTGGCTGAGAGACATAGTAATACGCGGATCGGCAGAAGCAGAATTTGGTCCGTCTCTAAGGCAGCGCCATCTTGTAGTGTGGAGACGGACGAGCGCTGCGCCTGCGCTGTTGTGCTTAGCGGGGCGCGCTCTATTGGGAAAGTTGTGTACATGCTGACTATGTGGAACTAGGTACACAACAGAGGGCAGGTCAAGTGAAGATCATGGGGGTGAGTGTGGGGCAGTGACAACCAGAGGCCAAGCCTAGGATGACTATGGCTCTGTAGGATGTGTCGCAAGGATGATTTTCATATACTTTATTTGGAGAAGGTGATATTGAGGGTAAACATCCGTACTACATAGGTTGTGACATCACCATCAAAATTGAGGATTTTGTGCTAGGTAGTGTGGTCTGCCACTGAGCTGTCACCTCTGCTCAATCAAGTGGTTGATTGGTGATGTGCCCATGTAAAAGGAATAGCATTGTGCTCATGTAAAAGGAATGGCGGAGGCAGAATACGACTCAACTCCATTCACAGGTGTCCCTGCCTCTGATGGGATAGGGTCAGCCTATGAAAGCAGTGGAGTTTGATGTACTGGGTGGGTGCAACAGACTGGTTTGGTACCAAGATCTTCTCTGAGGTAAGACTCATGTGGCAAGGAGTTGGCAGAAGGTGTGGAACAAGGACAGACTAGAATATTAGTTAGATTAGTTTGTGGCAGAATACCACTTTTGGGAGGGATGGAGAGTATTGGTGGTAGGGTGGTGCCTCATTTTTAGGCACAATGAGAAATAGATGAAGCTCTGACCAAGGATATTATTAAGTTGTTCCAGTTGGGGATGATATTGAGTGGGGAGGGGGAGGGAGGGGAGTGAAAGGCTCCTTTATAGTTCATTTGTGTGAGTGGAGTATTAATGGCACGTGGGGATACAGCTGGGAAATCAGACTGCTGACAAGATTTTGGGACAGGATGAGTGGCAATGCCTCTCTGCAAAGGCTGTGGTAAGACCTTCAGCCTATGGGGCAAGAGTTTCATCATCACTGCAGATGGACTGTCCACAGATGGGAAGACTGTCCGGAATAGATTTTTTTAGTGTGGAATGGGGAGAAATATCATGCAGTTGCTGTCAATGGTTAGTGGACTTGATTCAGATAGAGGTACGAATGAAGCAATTTGAGATGTGGAAATGCATGTTCGATTGAGGGAGTGTCTCGTTCCTGCATCTGGATCACCAATGAACCTGAACCATAGAAGGGATTTGGGATTTTGGGTAGCTGGGAACATTTTTTCTACACGGCCCATTCACAGGTTGGCATAGTAGGTTGCCATTCGGGTGCTCACAGCCGTGCCTCAGATTTGTTTGTGTATATTAACCTCATGGAGAAGTAGCTATTTACTGGGATACAGTTCGTGGTATGTGTAAGGAAGGAGGTGAAGTATTTTGAGCCAATACTATATTAGGAGACATAGTGTTTGATAGCTGCCAGGTTGTGGATATGGAGGATGATGGTATATAGGTAGTACTAATCCAGGTGATAATGAGCTGGGGATGATGAAGGAAGTGTTGTACTCTTGTACACATGGTGCTCTCTCTGCAGTTTGTCAATTCTCAAACTATAATCACGTGCCTATCATCAGTGGCATCATGTAGTAATGTGATTGGTGTTGTTTCATATAGTTTAACTTACCTTATATTCTGATTTCTTAGCACATTACAAAGACATTTCCCAATAACAGCTATACAATTCTCTAATGATATGATACTTTTAATCAGCATATTAATTTTGGATATTGTGTAATTTCCAGAGTCAGTTGCTTCACATCCAAAGATAATTTGAGTTGTTTATCTAATGTATTATATAATTTTATTTCTGAATTGTATTGTCTGGAACATCCAGACAAAGAAATGTATTTGTGAGAATATTAGTGAAATTTTTGATAAATATTTTATTTTTTAGTACGGTCTGTCCATTCAAAATGTCAGAACGTTTTGTCCAATATATGAAAGTTTATATCTGGTCTGTATGAATAATAAAACATTAAAACTTGGTACGTTGATAGAAACAATAACAAACACAAACACAAATTTGAAATTTGTGTGTGTGTTTGTGTTTGTTTGTTATTGTTTCTATCAATGTACCAACACTTTCGTTTGCCAAGTTACAGAATCATTATTTTTAGATATATTTTTCCCATGTGGAATGTTTCCCTCTATTATATTCATGTCTGTATTTCTGCATAAACACACTAATCGGAACATGGGTGGGGGTGGGGGGGGGTGAGATTGGGAGGCATGGGGGGGGGGGGAGATATTGTAATGCAAAGTTCCATATAAAATTGTCTGCTCAGCTTAGTAGTTATGGTGTTTAATCATCACTGCATAGTGCACTGAAGGTCAGATAGAAGGTGCCATTAGTATTTTCAGAAGTTTGTCGGTGACAGAAGTGAATGCTGCAATTTTATCTTTACGAATACAAACTGATGGTGGATTTACTTCCCCAGGATACAAAAATTTACTGATTTTGCTATGTTTATTAAAAAGTTTATAAAATTGCTTTGTTTCGTTTGATGGGGTTTCCAGATATTTTTTGATAGGAAAAATGAGTCTTAAGTCATCTTTGTGATTTGGGTGCCTACTCATTACATTTTGATTTCATTTTGTTTGCCTATAAAAATACGTAGAAAGTGCCAGAGACTTTCTGAATATATCAGACTAGCTAAAAGGCTGAGGACTAAGTGGTCTCAAGATTCCAATGAAGACTGTGATGCGAGACTTGTGGCTTGAGAACATCAGGCTCTTTGAAAATTCTTTCTGAAAGCAATGCACTGTGCTACTCTCTCATTGAGAGGATCATGCATTATCTCACTCTTCAGAACTCTTCACTCCAAGACTTTGTTACTTCTCTCCAACATAACACAGAAGCAGAAATTTTGATGGGAAGCGGCACAGGCAAGTGAATTTTTATACTCCGGATGCCGCTTATTCCTAACAATTTACCATTTCACTTTAAATGTGTGCAACTCCCATGACCATAAATAAACCACTATATCAGGTGCTGCATGTTGAGGATGTTAACCTTAGTGTCAGTTGCTTTTCACACTGTCAGCTATACATGGCCCTAGCACGTTAGTGAAGCAAATAGGCTCTTCATATTCCCAGTCATCT
The DNA here is from genome assembly GCF_023898315.1 of Schistocerca nitens. NCBI lineage: Eukaryota > Metazoa > Arthropoda > Insecta > Orthoptera > Acrididae > Schistocerca > Schistocerca nitens. The sequence goes on along the minus strand of NC_064621.1, from coordinate 150,243,437 downwards.
CTCTTCCAAAAGTAAAAAATAAATACCATGCATACAAAGTCTTGGACACAGCTGTAAATAAATTCCAGGGCAGTGCGGGGTTTCTCAGCTAGTTATGTAACAAATATAATTGATTTAACTAAGCCAGCTAAGTATGAAGTGATTGGAGGAGTGGACTATTGGTCACTCACATGAAATATTCAATTCCGTTGCGTAAAATGAAGGAAAGGCAAACACTGACCTATAGCTGACTGGTGTATTGCACATCGAAACAAGCAACAGAAACAATATTTTTCTAGCTTCCAAGCTCTTGCTCTTTCTCTAGTAGAAATACGCGCATTAACACACATAACGAAATGGACACCCAAATGCATACACCCTTGGCCACAGCGAGACTGACTGTGTTGATTGTCGATAGCAGTCGCCTGGGCAGATGGAGATGGTAAGGCAGTTGTGAAGGACACACAAGGTAAGAAGGGGGTAGTAGGCTAGTGTGAGGCATCTTTTGACAAATGACTCAGTGGCTGCATAACAAGACAGAAGGATTTTAGACAGTTGAGAATAGAAGAGGTAGAGGGAGGGTGGGAGAGAAGGGAAGGTGAGGAAGGTGGAGATGCAGAAGGAGGTGGGCAAGGAAGAGAGAAAGAGAGAGGAATGGAAAAAACACACACACACACAGCTGGGGGGAGAGAGAGAGAGAGAGAGAGAGAGAGAGAGAGAGAGAGAGAGAGAGAGAGAGAGGTGGGGGGGGGGGATGAGTGATGAGAGAAGGCAATACATGATTTGGATGGGGAAGGGGTTGTGTGGACAGAAGGGAAAAAGTAAGGTGAGAATTGGGAAATGGGTTAGTGGAGGTTTAGCCCAGAGTGATTGCAAGATTGCAGGATGTGCTGAAGAGTCAGTTCCCACCTGCATACTTCAAAGAAACTTTGTTGTGGTGTGCAGCATTTTCACCAGCTGGGTGGTTATGTTGAGGTTTGCCACAGTTTGTAGGTGGCCATTCATGCGAGTAGACATTGGATTTCTTGCTGAGCTCACATGGAATGCTGTACAATAATTGCAGCATAGCTGGTATATCTCTTGGCTGCTCTCACATATCATCCTGGCCTTTTATAGGGTAGGAAATGCCGTTAACTGGACTAGGGAGGGTCGGGGGGGGGGGGGGCAGGAGTATGGGACAGATGTTGCGCTTGGGTCGACCACAAGGGAGTGACCTATGGGGGTGCAGGATTGTGATAGTGCTGGATAAGGATATTTTATAGGTGGAGTGGGTGGCAGAACACAACATCGGGTGACAAAGGTAGGATTTTGGATGGGGCATCCCTCGTATCAGAGCATGATGAAAGGTATTTGAAATCCTGGTATAGGACATGATTCCTTTTCGACGCCAGGGTGATCAGCAAAAGTGCTGGTCAGTGGGCGGTTAACAGGTTCAGTGGTGTCAGAGGAGGAGATGGCATGGGGGATCTGTTTATGTATAAGCTGGATAGGATATTGTCTGTCAATAAAGGCTCTGGTTAGGTTATGGGTAAATTTCAACAATGCTGCTTTTCACTGCAGATATGGCACTATGGATTGATGTGGGGCTGTAAGGAGGAGATTTTTGACATGGGACGGATGACAGCTGTCAGAGTGGAGGTACCATTGGTGGCTTTTGCACTTTTTTATGAGCAGACATATTTAAGGAGCCATCTGGGAGGTGGAGATCAATATCTAGGAAGGTGGCTCATTGAGTTGAGAAGGATCGTATGAAGCAGGTTTGGAAGTAGAAATTGTGGTTGTGGAGGAAAGAGCAAAGATTGTCCTTGCCATCTGTCAGATCTTGAAAATGTTATCTGTGAATCTAAACCAGACAAGGGGTTTTAGGTGGTGACTGGATAGGAACGATTCCTCCAGAAGGCCCGTAAATAAGTTGGCTTAGGATGGTGCCATGCCAGTACCTATGGTGATAACAAGGATTTGTTTGTAGATTTTGCCTTAGAAAATGAAATAATTGTGAGTCAAAATGTGATTTGCTGGGAGGGTTAGGAAAGAGGAGGTGTGTTTGGTATCAAGAAGACACTGGGAAAGGTAGTGCATGGGGGATGTTAGTGTATAAAGACATTTCATCCACAATGACCAGCAAGGACTGTGGCAGAAATGGGTCACAAAGATATTTCATCCACAATGACCAGCAAGGACTGTGGCAGAAATGGGTCACAAAGATATTTCATCCACAATGACCAGCAAGGACTGTCGCAGAAATGGGTCAGTAACTGTGGAAAGTCTGCCATGGAAGTAAGAGGTGTCTTGATTGAAGGGTGGGAGGTTTCGGACAATAATTTGGATGTGTTTGTCAGCAAAGATAGAGGTTAATTCTGTGGGAATTTTGTACCCAGCCACATGGAACAACATGCATGTACATCTACATCTACATCCATACTCCGTAAGCCACCTGACGGTGTGTGGCGGAGAGTACCCTGAGTACCTCTATCGGTTCTCCCTTCTATTCCAGTCTCGTATTGTTCGTGGAAAGGAGGATTGTGTGTATGCTTCTGTGTGGGCTCTAATCTCTCTGATTTTATCCTCGTGGTCTCTTCGCGAGATATACGTAGGAGGGAGCAATATACTGCTGGACTCTTCGGTGAAGGTATGTTCTCGAAACTTTAACAAAAGCCCGTACCGAGCTACTGAGCGTCTCTCCTGCAGAGTCTTCCACTGGAGTTTATCTATCATCTCCGTAACGCTTTCGCGATTACTAAATGATCCTGTAACGAAGCGCGCTGCTCTCCATTGGATTTTCTCTCTCTCTTCTATCAACCCTATCTGGCACGGACCCCACACCGCTGAGCAGTATTCAAGCAGTGGGCGAACAAGCGTACTGTAACCTACTTCCTTTGTTTTTGGATTGCATTTCCTTAGGATTCTTTCAATGAATCTCAGTCTGGCATCTGCTTTACCGACGATCAACTTTATATGATCATTCCATTTTAAATCACTCCTAATGCATACTCCCAGATAATTTATGGAATTAACTGCTTCCAGTTGCTGACCTGCTATTTTGTAGCTAAATGATAAGGGATCTATCTTTCTATGTATTCACAGCACATTACATTTGTCTACATTGAGATTCAATTGCCATTCCCTGCACCATGCGTCAATTCGCTGCAGATCCTCCTGCATTTCAGTACAATTTTCCATTGTTACAACCTCTCGATACACCACAGCATCATCTGCAAAAAGCCTCAGTGAACTTCCGATCTCATCCACCAGGTCATTTATGTATATAGTGAACAGCAACGGTCCCATGACACTCCCCTGTGGCACACCTGAAATCACTCTTACTTCGGAAGACTTCTCTCCATTGAGAATGACATGCTGCGTTCTGTTATCTAGGAACTCCTCAATCCAATCACACAATTGGTCTGATAGTCCATATGCTCTTACTTTGTTCATTAAATGACTGTGGGGAACTGTATCGAACGCCTTGCGGAAGTCAAGAATCACAGCATCTACCTGTGAACCCGTGTCTATGGCCCTCTGAGTCTCGTGGACGAATAGTGCGAGCTGGGTTTCACACGACCGTCTTTTTCGAAACCCATGCTGATTCCTACAGAGTAGATTTCTAGTCTCCATGAAAGTCATTATACTCGAACATAATACGTGTTCCAAATTTCTACAACTGATCGACGTTAGAGATATAGGTCTATAGTTCTGCACATCTGTTCAACGTCCCTTCTTGAAAACGGGGATGACCTGTGCCCTTTTCCAATCCTTTGGAACGCTACGCTCTTCTAGAGACCTACGGTACACCGCTGCAAGAAGGGGGGCAAGTTCCTTCGCGTACTCTGTGTAAAATAGAACTGGTATCCCATCAGGTCCAGCGGCCTTTCCTCTTTTGAGCGATTTTAATTGTTTCTCTATCCCTCTGTCGTCTATTTCGATATCTACCATTTTGTCATCTGTGCGACAATCTAGAGAAGGAACTACAGTGCAGTCTTCCTTGTGAAACAGCTTTGGAAAAAGACATTTAGTATTTCGGCCTTTAGTCTGTCATCCTCTGTTTCAGTACCATTTTGGTCACAGAGTGTCTGGACATTTTGTTTTGATCCACCTACCGCTTTGACATAAGACCAGAATTTCTTAGGATTTTCTGCCAAGTCAGTACATAGAACTTTACTTTCGAATTCATTGAACGCCTCTCGCATAGCCCTCCTCACACTACATTTCGCTTAACATAATTTTTGTCTGCAAGGCTTTGGCTATGTTTATGTTTGCTGTGAAGTTCCCTTTGCTTCCGCAGCAGTTTTCTAACTCGATTGTTGTACCACGGTGGCTCTTTTCCATCTCTTACGATCTTGCTTGGCACATACTCATCTAACGCATATTGTACGATGGTTTTGAACTTTGTCCACTGATCCTCGACACTATCTGTACTTGAGACAAAATTTTTGTGTTGAGCCGTCAGGTACTCTGTAATCTGCTTTTTGTCACTTTTGCTAAACAGAAAAATCTTCCTACCTTTTTTAATATTTCTATTTACGGCTGAAATCATCGATGCCATAACCGCTTTATGATCGCTGATTCCCTGTTCTGCGTTAACTGTTTTAAATAGTTCGGGTCTGTTTGTCACCAGAAGATCTAATATGTTATCGCCACGAGTCGGTTCTCTGTTTAACTGCTCAAGGTAGTTTTCAGATACAGCACTTAAAAAAAGTTTCACTGGATTCTTTTTCCCTGCCACCCGTTATGAACGTTTGAGTCTCCCAGTCTGTATCCGGCAAATTAAAATCTCCACCCAGAACTATAACATGGTAGGGAAATCTACTCGAAATATTTTCCAAATTATCCTTCAGGTGCTCAGCCACAACAGCTGCTGAGCCAGGGGGCCTATAAAGACATCCAATTACCATGTCTGAGCCTGCTTTAACCGTGACCTTCACCCAAATCATTTCACATTTCGGATCTCCGTCAATTTCCTTCAATACTATTGCACTTCTTATCGCTATAAACACGCCTCCCCCTTCACTGTCCAGCCTGTCTCTGCGGTATAAATTCCAATCTGAGTTTAGGATTTCATTACTGTTTACGTCTGGTTTCAGCCAACTTTCTGTCCCTAGTACTATATGGGCGTTGTGACCGTTTATTAATTTGAGCAGTTCTGGGACCTTTCTATAGACGCTCCTGCAGTTTACTATTAGCACATGGAGACCTGTGGGGTTGGGTTTGTGGAATAGGTAAAAGGTAGGAATGCGAAGGGGGTGGATTGGGGGGGGGGGGAGGGTATGGATTCAGCTGTCAGGTTTTGGAATGGACCTAAGAACTTCACGAGCTGCTGCAGGTCCTGTTAGACCACTTACCACTTTATGACACTCATTCTACCGTATTTACCAGAGTATTAGATGACCCTGAATATAAGTTGCTCCTAGGGAAGAATTTATTTTTAATATATTCTGATTAATCAAAATTACAAACTGTTTTATTGATGTAAAGTATTTGCCAAAAGGTAACATTATAGCTATTCTAAAACTTATGCCATTTATTGATTGACTGCATTTTGATAATAGTAGGAGAAATAAAATAAAGAAATGGTTTGCATTAATTTTCAGATTGTTTTCCTTTCCACGTTTTTTGCTTACAAATGATGATGATGATCATCATCATCGTCATCCTAATAACACATCTATGATATTTATATCTTCATTGTCACAAATATTTAGCTATTTCTTCTGAGTATGTTCCTACTTCTGAGGTTGTCCTTATGTTAGGACTTGAGAACACAGCTGTTCTTTCCCAACTAAATATAGAATTTCGCTTCTATACTGCCATGACAACGTTACTATGTCTCCTGCTTCCAAACCTGCTGCTGTATCATAAGCCGCATAGAACCAGCTGGCACGCACCAATTCATTCCTATCATACTTTATGGCAAGCATCAATAATATTGCTGTAAGAAACACATAAGAGCGCCACTGCTCCCTACCTAGACTTTCACCATCTCCTGCAGAAATGAGTACTATTGTTGAGTATTTGACCGATTTTAAAGTCAGTTCGATTCCGACTACAAATGGATTCAGGCAAAATGCAGTTTAACTGTGGTAAATGTTGATAAAAAGTCAAAGTACATGATATAGATTCCCACAATTGGTAGCAGAGTGAAATTTGCTGCTCACTCATTGCTCCCCTTCCTGCAATCATTGTAGCTTTCAGCCAAACTGGTGTCACTGTTCCTCTTCCAGCCCTTGAACAACTGTGAAAAGTGTACTGAAATATCTTCTAATGTGCAGGTCATAATATTTGCACCAAATTTGTTTGAAATCATTCCAGGGGTTTAGAACAAGCTTTCTACTTGTGGCTTTAGCTCCGTATGCACATGTGAAATATATTGTATATGTATTTCACATATTTCATGCGTCTTTATACACGCATTTCACGCATATGTCTAGTGAAATTCATTTTCAAGCAGCTCATTATTTATGACATCATATCTCCTGAACTGCACTGAGGTAATAAGTGATGAGATACCTCATAGTATCATGTCGGACCTCCTTTTGCTCACTGTAGTGCAGCAGTTTCACTGGACTCAACAAGTCATTGGAAGTCCCCTGCCTATAGAGGTGATGTTGGTGCAGGATTTTGTGCACGAAATGACCTCTCAATTTTATTCTATAAATGGTTGATGGGTGGTCAGATCATTTGCTCTAATTGTTCAGACTGTTCTTCACACTTTTCGCAAACAATTTTGGCTTGGTGACAAGATGCATTATCAGCAATAAAAATTCCATCGTTGTTTGGGAAGATGAAGTCCACAACTGGATGCAAATAATCTCCAAGTAGCCAAACATAACCATTTCCTGTCAATGATTGCTGACCAGAGGACCCAGCCCATCCCATGAAAACACAGCCCACACCATTATGGAGCCACCACCAGCATGCATAGTGCCTTGTTGACAACTTGGGTCCATGGCTTTGTAGGATCCGCACCACATTCAAACTCTACCATCAGCTCTTACCTACAGGAATCAGGACTCATCTGACCAAGCCACAGTTTTCCAGTCACCAGGATCCAACTGATACAGTCACGAGCTCATAAAAGGCTCTTGAGGCAGTGCCGTGCTGTTAGCAAAGGCACTCACATCAGTCATCTCCTGCCATAGTGTACTAATGCCAAATTTCACCATACTGTCCGAATGGATATGTTCATCATATGTCTCACGTTGACTTCTATGTTTATTTCGTGCAATGTTGCTTGTCTGTTAGTGCTGACAACTCTACACGAATGTCTCTGTTCTTGGTTGTTAAGTGCATTGTCTGTGGTGAGAGGTAATGGCAGAAGTTTGATATTCTCAGCATGCTCTAAATACTGTGGATCTCAAAACATTGAATTCCGTAATGATTTCAAGAATGGAATGTCCCTTTTGTGTAGCTCCAACTGCCATTCTGCATTCAGAGTCTATTAATTCCCATCGTGTGGTCATAATCACATCGGATACCTTTTCACATGAATTGCCTGAGTGCAGACGACAGCTCTGCCAATGCACTGCCTTTCATACCTTATGTATGCGATACTGCTACCATCTGTATATGTGCATATACATTACTTTTGTCAGCTCAGTGTATTGCACAATAGTTATGTGTCAAGACTTAGCTGTATTTGCATGAAAACTCTAGCAAGTGAGGGGGGGGGGGTTACGTATTTGAAAGATTGTAGATCGATCGATCTCTCTCTCTCTCTCTCTCTCTCTCTCTCTCTCTCTCTCTCACACACACACACACACACACACACACACACACACACAGAGAGAGAGAGAGAGAGAGAGAGAGAGAGAGAGAGAGAATTGGTATCATGGAAGTTTTATTGTTGGCATGCATCACACCATTTTCTGTCAAAGTAAATAGTTATACTCTGTATAAAAATGAGGTAGTTATTTTTGATTGCTTAACATTGATATGTTCTGGATTTGTTTATTTCAGCTGTTGCAGATAGAACAAGAGAAGCACTGATTAAGAATACATGTGAAGCAGCAATTATTTCTTCCCAGTATCCCAGAACAAATATATCTGTCATAGTACAGGAAATGCAAGATAGTGGAGGAGTAAGTTTAATTTTCTTTAATTTGTATGTTGTCATGCTGTCTTGTACATGAACATTGAATCTGAATGCATTTGATGTGAGAAAATAATATATAGTGAAAATGATAATCAAGCTTTGGGTGTGTATGGGTTTCTTTGGCAGGATGAATTAACTTTTTATATTACGGATGATTAGCAGTCAAGTAAAAAAAGCTAATACTTTTTCATCTTTCTTTATCATAATTACTGACTGTGATCTGTAGAGAAAAATAATTTTAAAAATGATGAGTCATCTGCACTCTTCTCTGTCCATCTCCTTCTCCCCTCTCGTCCCCTTCCCTTCCCAGTCCACCTCCTCCCCCTCCCTACTCTGTCCATTCCTCCCGCCCCTCTCTCTGTCCATATGTTCCTCCTCTCTCTCTCCCTTTCAAGCTACTCTTTCCTTTCTTTGTCCATTCATCCTGCCCCCTTCTCTGTACATAGGTTCCTCCCCTTTCTCTCTGGCCATTCCTCCTGCCCCTCACTCTGTTCCACCTCTCTCTCTCTCTCTCTCTCTCTCTCTCTCTCTCTCTCTCTCTCTCTCTGTCTATCTCCTCTTCCCTTTCTCTTTCCATTTCCTCCTCCTGTCTGTCTATTCATCTCCTTCTTCTCGTGTGTCTGCCTATCTCCTCCTTCCTGTCACTCTGTCCATCTCCTCTTCCCTCTCTCTGTATTTGTCCATACCCCCCCCCCCCCCCCCAGTCTGTCTCCACATTATCACCTTCACACCAAACGGTAAGTCTCCCCTGACCCACAGTTCTGGGTGACTTTTCCAAAATGTACCCCTTTTCCTAGACCCCTCCAGTACTTTTCCTTCACCCTTCTTCCTTCCCCTTCAACCCTTCTGCCTGAAGAAGGAGCCAGTGGCTCCGAAAGCTTGCCAGTCATAACAGTCTTTTATGTGTATGTTCTGCCGCTGCTTGGTGAGTAGATTTTTTATTAATACATTTTTGTAATATTGTGTATGTAATACAGTAATGTAAAATCTATGATGAAATAAGTAACAAAAAAAGAACAGTCAGTCATTCACCTGCATATAAAAGGAGCTGTTGCATAAGTACACCTAGAAGATCAGAACATTATGCCACTAAGTTTTTGTGAGTGTTCGTCAAGCATATGGATGTGAAGGAGAGAAAAGGAGTGGTGCAGTTGGAAAGAGGAAAAGTGCAGGAGTATGGGGTGGGGCAGTGGAAGGACAGAAAAGACATGACTGAGAGATGGGGAGTTCCACAGGTAACGGCAATTATTTATTAATGCTGCTAACAAACACAGAACTAAAAAGGTTTTATTAGTTTGTGTGTGTGTGTGTGTGTGTGTGTGTGTGTGTGTGTGTGTGTGACGGGGGGGGGGGGGGGTCGCACTTACACACATGTAGACGTGTTTGTAGAAGGCCTTCCAACTGCACAATTCAGAGGAGCAGTGGGGAGAGAATTAGTGTTGTCTACAGGATGTTCAGCATCAGAGCACGTGAATCTGTGGTTACTATATTACTACTAACCATATTGTGGGGAAGTCGAGTCGCAGACAGGCACAAGAAAAGGACTGCTAAACAAGCAGGCTTTCAGCAAAAAGGCCGTTTTCTGAAGTAGACAGCATAAACATAAATTAATGCAAACACAACTCACACACACATGACCACCACATCTGTGCCATTATTCCATCCTGGATTTTCCATTGTTTAATCTGTAGTTACTCATAGTTTGTTGGTGGCTTTCTGTGTGGTTAAACAGTTGATTCCAGTTGTGTATCATCATAGAATGCAGTATACTAGTTGTTGCACGGACAGTAAGTGACATGGTTGTTTTCACAAGTGTTGATAGCTTGAATTGGATGGGGAATGCTTGTGACTGGATGGCTTTAAATAGTGGTGGGTTTGTGTGTAGCCAAGTCTTGTGACTGAGTCGTCCATTGGAATAGCCCATGGGTTGCTGGATTGGAAATACTTTACGCATAGGAATGAATTAGTATAATGGGTTCTTGACTGAATGCTACTTGAGGAGATTTATTTTTTTGTTTATTTATTTGAAATAAAGGGGGCGAGTGTAGAATTTGGCATTGGATGTTGGATATTTCTCATCTCGGGGCATTTGTGGGATGATAAAAGGGTGTATGTTAATGATTTGGTGCACAGTCTTGATGGCTTTATTGTCATTATGACAAAGTATCATTGGCAATTTGTATTTAAATATTGGTGCATGATATTATCTATCCGGAAGTTTTGGCAAGGTTTTCAGTATGTTCTGATAGCTATAAAATTTCCACTGCAGATGTTGCCCATTCTAGTGCCAAGGCCATAGGAGAGGGATGCTTGATACAGAATGGATGGCAGCTAAGCGAAGAAGTTTCTGTCGGTGTTTGAGGTGTTTTATTTGGACTGAGGTTTTTATAAAGGCACCAGAGAGGTGGAGATCAACATCCAGGAAGGTAGCTCATTGGAGGGAGAAGGGCCGTGTAAATCAGATTTGTGTGGTGCACGTTCTGGGAGGAGGAGTGGAGGTTGTCCTTAAAACGATTCAGATTTCAAAAATATTAGTAACATATATAAACTAGTGTGAATAGCTGTTTGTTCTGTGGTTGTGATATTGAACTCACCAGGAAAGCAAGGTGAGCCAGACCATTGTTGAGAAATTCCTGAAAGGTACAAGGTGCACAGCTCTCTGCTGCCACTTCCTCTCATTTCTTGTTATGTACCAAGGCCATGAAGTGGTTTACACTGATGGCTCGATGGCTGATGGTCTCGTTGGCTTTGCCTGTGTTCATAGAGGACATATAGAACAACACTCCTTGCCAGATGGCTGCAGTGTTTTCACTGCAGAGCTGGCGGCTGTATCTCATGCTCTTGATCACATCCGCTCATGCCCAGGTGAGTCCTTTCTTCTGTTTACTGACTCTTTGAGCAGCCTACAAGCTGTCGACTAGTGCTACCCTCATCATCCTTTGGTAGCGAACATCCAGGAGTCCATCTATGCCCTGGAATGACCCAGTCGTTCAGTGGCACATCGGAATCCCAGGCAACGAACTTGCTGACAGGCTGGCCAAACTGGCTACGTGGAAACCACTTATGGAGATCGGCTTCTCTGAAACTGACCTGCGTTCAGTACTACGTGCAAGGTTTTGTGGCTTTGGGAGATGGAATGGCATACCCTCAGTACGCACTAGCTGTGTGCCATTAAGGAAACTACGAATGTGGGGAAGACCTCTGTGCGCACCTCTCGCAGGGACTCTGTGGTTCTATGTCGGATCTGCATTGGCCATACGTGGCTGATGCATGGTTACCTCCTCCATAATGAGGACCCACCTTGATGTCACCGTGGCTCATGAATGACGGTCGTCCATCTCTTGCTGGACTGCCCAGTTTTAGCTGCTCTGTGGCTGACTTTTAACTTTCCCAGCACCCTACCTTTGGTGTTGGGCAACAGTGCCTCAACAGCAGCTTTAGTTTTAAGTTTTATTCATGAGGGTGAGTTTTATCATTCGCTCTAAGTTTTAGCCCATGTCCTTTGTCTCTGTGTGTCCTCCACCCTAGTGCTTTCAGGGTGGTGGTTTTAATGTGTTGCAGAGTGGCTGGCTTTTCCTTTTTATCCTCATATTCAGCCAGCCATGGTAACCTGCTTTCTTGTTTTAACCTCTTCTACCTGTTTCTTGTGTCTTTGTAGTTTTCTTGTACCCTTTTGTCTATTTAAGTGTTTGTTACCCTTCATTCATTGTTGTTTTTCGTTTCATCCTGTTTTGTCTCATAAGCCTCATTGTCTCATTCTCACCCTTGTGGCATTGTCCCCCCCCCCCTCCCCACTCTTTTAAACCAACAAACAGTCTGTCTTCGGCAACTTCTTTTCTTGCTCCCAGTACCTGGAGACCTGTGGCAACTTGGTCTCTCTGTCTCATTTTCAGCCTGCCTAGAGGTCTTCGTCCTTTTAGTTTATTCTCTAAGACCTCTCAGTAAAGATCCCTGCTCTCTTCTATAGACATGGCTGGCCCATCTTAGTCTTCTTGTCTTGGCTTCTGCAACTATATCTGGTTCATAGTATAGCTCCCTGTCATTTCTTCTTCACCATTCTCTTCCATCATAGATTGGTCCAAATATCTTTTGCAGGATTTTATTTTCAAAAACTTTATCTTTCTCTCCATATATTTCTCTTCTCCATATTTTTGCCCATATAGTAATACTGGTCTGATTATGGTTTTATATATTCTTACTTTGGTTGGCCCTCTTGAGAAAATTTTAGAGACATTAGTTTGTTGAGTGTGTATGATGCTCTGGATGCAGCTTTGATCCTCACCTCTATTTCTTACTTCATATCATTTTTGTTATTTACTACTACCCCCAGATGTTTAACTCATCTACTTCTTCAAACCTGTGGTTATCGATCTGCAGAGTTGTTCTGTAATTTATTTCTACCCTCATATTTTTATTTTCTCATCATTTACTTCTAATTCAGCTTTCTTGGTTTTTGAAAGAGTCTTTTTGCCAGTATTTTAAGGTGTTCAAAGACAGTTGCTTCAGTATGGAATCATTGAAGATATTATTAGCCCCTGGTATGTCCCAGAAGTTACTGTACCAAAGAAGTCAGCAGATTGTTGAAACACTCATAGGTTCTACTGAAAATACAGATTTCTAAATGAGCGAAAGGTTACCAATGTGTACTCCATGCCTAGTATTCTAGAGACAGACAATCTGGGGCAGTGCCCTTATTTCATCACCTTATATTTATGCAGCAGCTATCATCAGTTAAAAGCAACACCAGAAGATTGGTCGGGGCCTACGACAGCATTTTTGGCCCCGTTTGGACATTTCCAGTATTGTTGGATGCATTTTGGTCTGAAAAAGTGCCGAAGACTTTCAGTGCTTATTAGATGGAGGTCTATAGGACCTGAAACCAAAGCAATGCCCACTTTATCTAGATGCATGATAATACACTACAAGGACTTCAGAAGCACATGGTACTTCTGCAGGAGATGTTCAAATGGTTGCGAGCAGCACAGCTGATCCTCAGGTTAGAAAAGCTTTGTATCGCGAGGTCCACTCTTTAGATCACATTATTGGCTAGGGCAGAGTATGTAGCGACCTACGGCTTGTGCAAGCTTTAAAAGATTTCCAATGCCTATCACAGTAAAAGAAGTACAATCGTATCTATCACAAATTTCTATAGAAAATATATTCCAAAATTTGTAGAGCTAACAAGACCCCTTACTCGTTTGCTGGAGAGAAGAAAAAAGAAAAAGAAAGAGAGAGAGATGGAGGGAGGGAAATTTAACTGGGCTCCGGATTGTCAAGAAGCTGTTCTCATTTTTGCAGACCATCAAAAACAGTTTTTCCTATCTTGTGATTAGAGTGACCATGCCCTCTGCTATGTTTTGAGACAAGTGATGGATGGGAAGGAACACCCCATAGCCTATGCTTCCAGGCAACTGTTGAATTAAATCACAAAGTATGCACAGTGGAATACATTGGAATAACCACAGAAGTGTGGTGCAGAGCTCAGGCTGCCAACCTCAATTGTCAGTGCTATGTGAAACATGCACAGTTCAGCTCTGATGACAAAGTGCTTCACAAGCAAACACAATGCGGCTACCACACCTTGATGTTATAGCCTACATTATTTCTATGTTTGCTTTCACATAAATAGGTTTTGAAAAGGAATTCTGCCTTGAACAAACAAAATTTTCTTCTCATTTCACAACCATACACATTTTAGTGAAGTTTCACACTCACCAGTGGATTCATTTTTATTTTCTGTTGAAGAGCAGGTAGACGATTGCATTGCATGCAGTGGTTACATGTTTTGGTTCATGCTCATTACATTCATAACGTTTTTAGCTAAATGTATGCATACTGCTGTTCATGTATCTATCTGCTGCCTACAGTACAGCTGATATTTTGCTACAGTTTGTCATGTGGAACTGATATGGATTTCTGTTACTACACTACTTATTTTGAATGAAAATTTTGGGCTTAAAATGAAACTGTTGGTGTTTGTAAACATTATATTATTTTATTATAATTATTTGCATCTTATGTACTGTTTCAATACTGCTATGTTAAGTATGTTTGCTATGTTAAGTGTGCTATGTTATTGTAGCTTATAGTTTCTAGTTTTCACTTGCTTTTTGTAGTTTCCACATTTTCAGGACCTCATGAAAATAGCACCTGCAAGCACATACTGTGTCACTCTTTAAGGCAAAACTACTGATCTGTTCACATAAAATAAAATAGATGTGGTCGAGACTGTGAATTCTATAATTTAGTCCATAAATGTGTGTTTCTGTCACTCCTGAGACCACTACTGCAATACTTTTTTTAAAAAAAAGTTTTTGAAATCCTGATTGGTACAGACACAAGGATCTTTTTAGGAGATGCAGAATTCAAATCCGTAGTGCAGCCATCCTCTTCTGAGTTTTATATGCTGAACCCAAATAACTTGAAGCAAGTGCCTGAATGTTCCTTCTAGGTCATCATTGTTTCCGTCTCCATTGTCGTCCAACCAAGTTAGTGATTTCAAACATGCAAAATTTCAGGTTGAAATAATAATAATATGGAAAGGATACATTGCTACTCACAACATAGAGAATGGTGAGTAGCAAGCAATCTGTCCTTTCCATGTTCGAGTTAGTGGTTAGGTTGGCATGGTAAGTATCACATCTCAGACACAGTGTATCATCATCATTGACAACTAGGAGACATGCAGTCTTTGACTGCACAATCTGGAGGAAAACCATTCATGACAGAGTAATACTCTTTGAAGAACAGATACCTCATATCACTGTGGAAATGCACACAAGAAGGAAGATTTGTAGAGAAATGGCAGATAACCAAGCTGCCCTCTTATCTTTACTTGTGACACATCATGAATCAGGCCGATCAGTACTTAAATTTCGTTCATAGAAAGATATCATAATCCAGTGGGTAGATACTCATTTCTGCTTTGGCATCGCATACTTATTCCAGATTATTTTTGTCTTTTATTCGATTTTATTTACATGTCTAGTTCCTTAGTACCGAAATGAATCCATGGTCATGGAACAAGTCTGTACAGGATGTTCATCAGGAACGTTAATAATAAATAATAAAAATATATGAATGTAGTGTAGACAACAAGCTGCTGAATACATATTAGCATAATCGACAGTATAACACAAAAACCTGTTAAAATTTTTTTCAGGAGCTCCCTGACAGAATAGGAGGGGGGACCCATGAGCAAATTTTTCAGTTTACTTATTTAATTTATTTGTTGCTTATTTGGCCTCATCAGATTTAGATTTGATAATGTGAAGACTATTGCTAAGATATTTTAATTCTTATTGAAAATGGATGCAGCAGAATACTGTACACATTTCTGCACAAGAATTATGGAGGTGAAAGCCAAATGCCAATTAGTTTTCTATATAGTATTAAGCAAGTTAAAGCTGTTAATTCTTGGGAATAAGCACATATTATTAACAGCAAATGACCTGAAAGAAAATACATACTGGAGGCCCATTTAGAATTTTCAGACTCCTGAACAAGGATTGACAAGAGGTCATGAACATACACCACATATTGCTTGAACCGCCCACTTCTCAACCAAAAATACACTTTGTGAATGGAAAGAATTACGCCAGAACATAATGCTATATGTCATAAGTGAATGAAAGTAAGCAAAGAGGACTAATTTTCATGTTGAACAATCACATACTGCAAGTGCTGTCCTACTGATATATAAAGTAGCATTCATTTTTTGAACAAGAATGTGTACATGGGTTTTGCAAAAGAGCTTACCATCTGTCTAAACACACAGGCCAGAGTTTTTCTAACTGGATGTCCTGACACCCCAGGGTGTCTAGTATTATCTGTTGTGTCGACAAGAGGTGCCGACACAGTGTTTTTGAGGGGGCTGAAATGCACGCTATAAGCGCACGAAGGATGGCGTGAAGTCTGAAACAGGATACGTAATGAATGCTATAAAGAAAAGTACGTAGCTCCTTGAATACTTAACTTTAATCCATCCTTGTGGTACATCGCTCTTGACTAGACAAGTGAGACTCTTTAGATACAAGCTATGTAAGGCTAATGGTGCCTTGCTAGGTCGTAGCCATGGACTTAGCTGAAGGCTATTCTAACTGTCTCTCGGCAAATGAGAGAAAGGCTTCGTCAGTGTAGTCGCTAGCAAAGTCGTCGTACAACTGGGGCGAGTGCTAGTACGTCTCTCGAGACCTGCCGTGTGGTGGCGCTCGGTCTGCGATCCTGACAGTGGCGACACGCGGTTCCGACATGTACTAATGGACCGCGGCCGATTTAAGCTACCACCTAGCAAGTGTGGTGTCTGGCGGTGACACCACATTATCATGCAGACTTACCTTAGGGGGAAAAAAGGACAGGTATACACTCGCACACACACACACACACACACACACACACACACACACACACACACACATCCATCCACACAAGCTTGTGTCTGTATATGTGTGGATGGATATGTGTGTGTGTGCGAGTGTATACCTGTCCTTTTTTCCCCCTAAGGTAAGTCTTTCCGCTCCCGGGATTGGAATGACTCCTTACCCTCTCCCTTAAAACCCACATCCTTTCGTCTTTCCCTCTCCTTCCCCTCTTTCCTGATGAGACAACAGTTTGTTGCGAAAGCTTGAATTTTGTGTGTGTGTTTGTGTTTGTGTGTCTATCGACCTGCCAGCGCTTTCGTTCGGTAAGTCACATCATCTTTGTTTTTAGATATATTTTTCCCACGTGGAATGTTTCCCTCTATTATATTGATATCCGTATTACTAATAGTTTTATTTCCATATATTCTCTACTAAAATTAATTTTTCTGTGTGTATGCCATTCAGCATAATTGTTACTGAGCCAATTTTTATTTATGGTATCTTTAGTTATGCAATCTCTGCCAGTATCAAAGTAACTGAATAGCTTCAGTAAAATAAGAAGTTGACATTAAGATTATCACAGATATTTTTAAGTGGTACAAAAAATTTATGGCCAGAGACTTTTTGATGACATGGACACTTGAATAGACAGCCGGAAAAAAAAAAAAGTCAGAGTACTGAATTCTTATTTTAAATATCCTTTCTGAAAGGAAAATTGCATGTGTATTTATTTATAATATGAAACTTGACATGTCGTAGTAAGGTGATAACTTGTAAAAGATGGAATGTTAGAAACATGATAGCAGCCGCCCATTGTCAACCATCTGTTGTCATCTGCTGCCTAAGGCATCTTTTTATGTCAGTATGAAGGACTGTAAAGTTATGACACTACCTTTGGGGTCACTGCTGTAAGGTTTGTTATTATGCATAACCTACCTCATAGTATCAACATTTGTGATTTACAGTTAGTGTAAGTAACTAACATGTCAGATTAGTGACATATTAGTTTTCTCTTTTACAAGGAGCGTAAATTGTCTACATTATCACAGATTAACACTGTTGTTGAATTTGTTAGTGACCGTAACCTGAAAAACATTTCTTCTAAACAGTAAATTTCGTACCAGATTTTCCTGTTACTGTAGTAGATTTCTTGTTTTGGCTGTTATTCACTACACTTCTGAAAGCCTGCTGGTAATATTAGTAGCATATCAGAGCTATAAATGAGAAGAGAATCACTGTTCTGTAAAATATTACACCAGGCACAATGCAGCCCCATTGTGTATGCTGTTCTCAGCCACTGAGTGAGTTTG
Organism: Schistocerca nitens; assembly: GCF_023898315.1. Taxonomy (NCBI): domain Eukaryota; kingdom Metazoa; phylum Arthropoda; class Insecta; order Orthoptera; family Acrididae; genus Schistocerca; species Schistocerca nitens. The sequence goes on along the minus strand of NC_064621.1, from coordinate 150,225,699 downwards.
GTGCTGTTTGTAAACATTTGAAATCAACCAGACTATTGAATAGTGATAGGAAGCTGCTGTGAATCGATGTGTCAGGAAGGCTACCAAATCATGTACCAGAGGCAACAAAGGTACCTCATGTACTATCCTCTTCTGTGGATACTGTCTCTTTTGCAAGACATGCAACAGGATCTCTCTTTAGTTGTCCACTTGGGTTCGAGTGGCATGTGAATAGTGGGTCAAGGTGTCCTACACAGGAGCGATAGGGACTAGATAGATCTTAATGTGTACACCCATCCTCCTAACCAACAAGTTCAAGATGCTGTTTTCCACTGAAAAATGTCGTGTCAAGGGCATACGTACAGAAATGGGTAGGGGTATGTTAATCGTCAGCAGTGCAAATGTAAGGCAAATAATGGTATCCTGTAGGGAAATTGTGGCAAGGGACGGGAAGGAACAATAGGTGCATTCAGTGTGTATGTCGTGGGGCCTCATTCATCATGTTGGCCATTCCAGCACCCATCAAGGTAACTAGTTGCAGATTATGGTGCACATTGGACAGACGGTGCCTCTCACTTGGGCTCCAAGGTAAACTTGGATCATTCGAGCAGCTGGTATGTAAGGTTGAGAATATCAGTCTTTTTCATGGAGTTGCAATGAAGCTCACACTCTACAGATTGTAGCCTGCTGGTTCTGAATCGAGTGGAAGGCCCACATGGTGGGCTGTGACTTCGTATCATTTGGCATAGAGTTGAGAATTACGAGGTACCCCTAAAAGAGTCAGATGCACACTACACATTGGAGGCTGCTATGAGGTACTGACTGTGGGATGCACACAAGTGTTTTTTTAGATTAGGCGACTCTCTATGCAGTCCAGAAAACCATAACTGCAGGAGACCTAGAATTAGCAGTACAGGATGCATAGATGTGCTCCCCACAGGTGACAATATTACAGTTTTAGTAGTGAATTGGCAGAGCATCTACAACAAAGTGCCTGGGCTTGCAAAGCTCCTAAAAAGCAATGAAGCTTACTAATAGTTGGTACAGAAAACTAGATAAAGCTTGAAGTTGGGAAAAAGTGTATATTGAAAGGATAGGCTAATGGGAAATGGAGGTGGATGTATTTGTCAAAATAGACAAGAAACTCATATCCATTCAGAAATTAAAACTTCATGTGAGATTGCTTGGGCACAACCCAATATCAGGTTGACATAAATTTATATTCGGATCTTTCTATAGGCCACCAGACTCACTTCCTAATGTAACCAAAAACCTGATAGAAAAACCTCAGTTTTCATTTACATAAGTTCCCCGGTTGCCCTGTAATCATTGGAGGCCCCTTTAATTTGGATAATTAAAATTTTGTTAGTGGACAGCATGACAAAACATCCTGTGGAACAGTACTGAATACCTTCTCTGAATATTATCTAGACCAGATGGTTCAGAACCCAACTCATGATGATCTCTTAGAGAATGTCTTCAATGAAATTGGTATCGGTGATCACAAGCAGTTGTAGCAGCAATTATTACCAGAGTACAAAGTGCAACTATGACATGTCGAAAGATTTGTATGTTCAGCAAACTAGATAAAGAAGCTGCTGTGTCACATCTCAGTGAGGAACTTGACACTTTTATCTCAGGAACTATGGTTCAAGTTAAAAAGACTAACTGACATGTCACTGGATTGATATGTACCCAGTAGAACAGTTCATTATAGGAGGGACAGCCTTACAACATAATAATTGGAAGTAGGGAGCAGTGGAAGAAAACAGTTCGGCACCGTACGGGGAACATCGTGTGGTTCACCGATGGGTCGAAAACAGATCAAGGCGTTGGGGCAGGGTTGTACGGGGTTCAGCCAAGACTGGAGAGCAGCATCTCTCTAGGGAAACTGGCCTCTATATTCCAAGCCGAAATTACTGCAATCAGGGCATTTGTGGAGGAGAATATGATTAGGTGCTACAGTCGTAGCATCTACATCTATTCAGACAGCCAGGCAGCCCTGAAATCATTGGCAGCTCCTGCAACAAGATCTAAGATTGTTGCAGATTGCCACAGGGCTCTGGTAGAGCTAGGGGGAAGCAATAGGGTGTACCTAGTGTGGGTCCCTGGCCACTCAGGGATCTGTGGCGATGAACAAGCCGATAGATTGGCTAGGATGGGGGAAACAACTCCATTTATTGGACTGGAACCTGCCTTGACAATCACCAAGGCTATTATCAAATTAGAACTATGGAACTGGCTGAGGAAACAGCACATAGGATATTGGGCCAAGGTCCATAAACAAGAACATGGTAAGGTAATTATGCCCAAGTCATGTTTTAAAAGAAGTTCTGTAATCCTGGGATTGAACAGGAAAGAGATCAAACTCATGACTGGACTGATGACCGGCCATGGGAACTTCAAAAAACACCTACACACAATGGGTATAATGGAAGAAGACTCTAAATATAGGATCTGTGATGAGGGTGAAGAAACTGCATCACACCTAATCTTTGAATGCATGGCATTGCAGAGTAAAAGATACAGAATCTTCGGGACAACTAGACCTGAAGAAATTGTGTATAACAAAAAACTGGTAGAGGGACTCCTTGCACTATTTAAGGGCACTGGTTGGCTTTACTGGATATACAGGGAGCGATACCACACAATAAACCTAGTTTTGGTGCGGGCAGTGGTGGGTTAGACCTAAGCTGTTTTAGCTCTCCTGTTAAAATCAAATCAAATCAATGGGAGGGACCCTCTTTGGTATACATCACTTTAAAGAAACTTGTCCCCCCTGCGGGTCCGGGGTAAGAATAGGCCCGAGGTATTCCTGCCTGTCGTAAGAGGCGACTAAAAGGAGTCCCTCCCCCTCAAGGGGGTAGTTAGCGCCTGCGTCCGGAGACGGACGGTTCCACGACCTCTATTTGCGGTTATTTTGCTTTTTCACTTCTCGTTTCTTCCTTCCTTTGGTTGGTTCCTTTCTTTGCTCTTCTCCACCTCACTGTCTTCCTTACTCTTTCCCCTGCATAATCTCCTTGCCTTCTCATTGCCTTCTTCTCCTTGCCTTTTCATTGCCTTCTTCTCCTTGCCTTCTCATTGCCTTCTTCTCCTTGCCTTCTCTGGTCTCCGCCTCGGCGTTTGAGACACTGTCCTCTCTCTCCCTCCCTCCCTCCCTCTCTCCCTCCCTCCCTCTCTCCCTCCCTCCCTCTCTCCCTCCCTCCCTCCCTCCCTCTCTCCCTCCCTCCCTCTCTCCCTCCCTCCCTCTCTCCCTCCCTCCCTCTCTCCCTCCCTCCTTCCCTCCCTCTCTCTCTCCCTCTCTCCCTCTCTCCCTCTCTCCCTCTCTCCCTCTCTCCCTCTCTCTCTCTCTCTCTCTCTCTCTCTCTCTCTCCTTTTTCCTCTTCTTCCTTCCTCCCTGTGCGCGCCTGAAGGCCGACCCACATGTTCGCACGCGTAGCCGGTGACGGGGTAACGCGTAATTCCCCGCCCTGGGTAGGCATGTAAGGCACGCGCGTACCCCCTGGTAAAGGCCAGGCCCGGGGAGGGGTGATTGCCTGAGCTGATACCTTCTGACCATGCCGATTGGTCCCTCCGTCTGTTTCTCGGGAGGTGTGACCTGAGGTGTAAACATTCACCTAAGGCGGGAGTGCCCTCTGAAAGGGTCCCCACAAGGAAGGAGCGCGCCATCGGAGACGCTGGCAATCATGGGGGATTTCTCCGCAATGGATTTCACTCCATCTCTCTCGACTTCTGCCCAAAAACGGAAACGTGACCAGCTACCAGTGACAAAAGTACTACCGCCTGCCCCACAGTTCCTCGTCGTTTCTCGATCTGAGGACGGAAAGGATTTTTCCTCTGTCAACCCTTTCGTTATCCAGAAGGGCGTCGATGCCATAGCCGGATCTGTCAAATCCTGTACCAGGTTGCGTAACGGTACCTTATTACTCGAAACTGAGAGCGCCTTTCAGGCACAAAAACTGCTTCGGGCCACACTCCTGTACACATTCCCTGTCCGGGTGGAGGCTCACCGAACTTTGAATTCGTCTCGTGGTGTGGTCTATACTAGATCCCTCGACGGTTTGACTGACGAGGAGATTCAATCTTTCCTCGCTGAGCAGGGCGTGACGGCTGTCCATAGGGTCATGAAAAAGGTCAACAATGACCTTGTACCGACCCGGACGCTTTTCTTGACCTTCGATAGTGTTCAGCTGCCGTCGCGCATCAAAGCGGGCTACGAGGTTATTTCTGTTCGCCCCTATGTCCCGACACCTACACGCTGCTACCAGTGTCAGCGTTTCAATCACACTCGCCAGTCTTGTTCCAATGCGGCTAAATGTGTCACTTGTGGCAGGGATGCCCATGAGGGTGACTGTTCACCTCCGTCTCCTCGTTGTGTGAACTGTCAGGGTGACCATGCTGCATCCTCCCGCGACTGTCCTGTCTATAAGGAAGAACGCTGTATCCAAGAAATTCGGGTCAAAGAGAAAGTGTCCACCTCGGCTGCTCGCAAGCTATTGGCTAGTAGGAAGCCCACGCTGCTCCCAGCGGGGAAATACAGTACTGTCCTCGCCTCTCCTCGGACTACCAGGGAGGTGGCAACCCAGACATGCGACCTGACCTTCAGCACCACGGTCGTCCGTTCGGCCAGTGCTAAGATCGCGCGGTCGACGTCTCCTCTTCGTCCCATCACCCCACAGCCACCAGCCCCTTCATCAGCTTCTGCTAAGACGAAGACCCAGAAGTCAGATGCACGGGCCTTCAAGAAGGAACCGTCCCGTGCAGACTTCCTATGTACCTCGACCTCCCAGCCTTCGTCCGGTACTTCCACCAAACGACCTTCCAAGAAGGCTAATAGGAAGCACAGTTCTCCTTCTCCGCCACGGCGCATTTCTTCTCCTGCGCCACCCAGCGGTTGCCGCCCCAGGCCGTCATCCGTTTCGCCTGGCCGCACCGCTGGTGGCCGAACATCTGGCTCTTCACCGGCGGAGGAAGCTCCCCCTCCCGGCCATCTTTCCAAGATGGCCGATGAACCTATAGACCCAATGGACAATGACTGTCCGCCTACTGATAGCGGCGGCAGTGCTCGGTCGAAGCCAGCCCTCAGCGGCCTTCGAGGTGACCCCTTCTTTCATCTTCCTTTTTCTTTTCTTACGATGGCACTTATTCACTGGAATATTCGCAGCATTCGCTCCAACCGAGAGGACTTGACGTTGCTGCTCCACTTGCACTGTCCGCTCGTCGTCGCCCTCCAGGAAACGAAGCTACGCCCTTGCGATCAAATTGCCTTGGCACACTACACCTCTGTGCGTTTTGACCTACCCCCTGTGGTAGGTATCCCAGCTCATGGAGGGGTTATGTTGCTGGTCCGGGATGATATTTACTACGATCCCATCACGTTGCACACCGGCCTGCAGGCAGTTGCCATCCGCATTACTCTCCCCACTTTTACATTTTCCATTTGTACCGTTTACACTCCATCGTCGTCTGCCGTTACCAGGGCAGACATGATGCAACTTATTGCTCAGCTACCTGCACCATTTTTGTTAACTGGCGACTTCAATGCCCACCATCCCCTTTGGGGCTCTCCAGCATCCTGCCCGAGGGGCTCCCTGTTAGCAGACCTTTTCAACCAGCTCAATCTCGTCTGCCTCAATACTGGCGCCCCTACTTTTCTTTCGGACACATCTCACACCTATTCCCATTTAGATCTCTCTATATGTACTCCCCAACTTGCACGCCGGTTCGAGTGGTATGCACTTTCTGATACATATTCGAGCGACCACTTCCCGTGTGTTATCCATCTCCTGCAGCATACCCCCTCTCCGTGCTCATCTCGTTGGAACATCTCCAAAGCAGACTGGGGGCTCTTCTCTTCCAGGGCGACCTTTCAGGATCAAACATTCACAAGCTGCGATGGTCAGGTCGCACACCTCACGGAAGTCATTCTCACTGCTGCTGAATATTCCATCCCTCACCCTACTTCTTCTCCACGTCGCGTACCGGTCCCCTGGTGGACCGCAGCATGTAGAGACGCTTTACGTGCTCGTCGACGTGCTTTACGCACCTTTCACTGCCACCCTACAGTGGCGAATTGTATCAATTATAAACGATTACGTGCACAGTGTCGTCGTATTATTAAAGAAAGCAAGAAAGCCAGCTGGGCTGCTTTCACAAGCACATTCAACAGTTTTACTCCTTCTTCTGTTGTCTGGGGTAGCCTGCGCCGGCTATCTGGCACTACGGTCCACTCACCAGTTTCTGGCTTGACGGTCGGGAATGACGTCCTTGTGGCCCCTGAGGCTGTCTCCAATGCCTTCGGCCGCTTTTTCGCAGAGGTTTCGAGCTCCGCTCATTACCACCCTGCCTTCCTCCCCCGCAAACAGGCAGAGGAGGCTAGGCCACCTAACTTCCGCTCCTCGAATCGTGAAAGTTATAATGCCCCATTCACCATCCGGGAACTCGAAAACGCACTTGGCCGATCACGGTCCTCCGCTCCAGGGCCTGATTCTATTCATATTCAGATGCTGAAGAACCTTTCTCCTGCGGGTAAAGGTTTTCTTCTTCGTACTTACAATCGCATCTGGATTGAGGGACATGTTCCCGCATGCTGGCGCGAGTCTATTGTCCCGATTCCTAAGCCGGGGAAGGACAAGCACTTGCCTTCCAGTTATCGACCCATCTCGCTTACCAGCTGTGTCTGTAAAGTGATGGAGCGAATGGTTAACTCTAGATTGGTTTGGCTGCTCGAGTCTCGACGCCTCCTTACCAATGTACAATGTGGATTTCGTAGGCGCCGGTCTGCTGTTGACCATCTGGTTACCTTGTCGACCTTCATTCTGAATAACTTCTTGCGGAAGCGCCCAACCGCGGCTGTGTTCTTTGATTTGGAGAAGGCTTACGACACCTATTGGAGGGCGGGCATTCTCCGCACCATGCATACATGGGGCCTTCGCGGTCACCTCCCTCTTTTTATTCGTTCCTTTTTAATGGATCGACAGTTCAGGGTACGTGTGGGTTCTGTCCTGTCAGACACCTTTCGCCAGGAGAATGGGGTGCCACAGGGCTCAGTTTTGAGCGTCGCTCTCTTCATCATAGCGATCAATCCAATAATGGATTGCCTCCCAGCTGATGTATCAGGCTCCCTTTTCGTGGACGATTTTACCATCTATTGCAGCGCGCAGCGTACGTGTTTCCTGGAGCGCTGTCTTCAGCGTTCTCTTGACCGTCTTTACTCGTGGAGTGTCGCCAATTGCTTCCGTTTTTCTGCCGAGAAGACGGTCTGTATTAACTTCTGGCGCTACAAAGAATTTCTCCCACCGTCTTTACGACTCAGTCCCGTTGCTCTCCCATTTGTGGAGACAACAAAATTTTTAGGTCTTACATTTGACAGGAAACTTAGTTGGTCTCCACATGTGTCTTATTTGGCTGCCCGTTGTACCCGTTCTCTCAATGTCCTCCGTGTTCTCAGTGGTATGTCGTGGGGAGCGGATCAAACCGTCCTACTTCGCCTATATCGGTCGATCGTCCGCTCCAAGCTGGATTATGGGAGCTTCGTATACTCCTCTGCATGGCCATCCATCTTACGCCGCCTCAACTCCACACAACATCGGGGTTTACGACTTGCGATCGGAGCGTTTTATACTAGTCCCGTCGAGAGTCTTCATGCTGACGCTGGTGAGTTGCCACTCACCTACCGGCGCGATATACTGCTTTGTCGGTATGCCTGTCGGCTACTGGCAATGCCCGACCACCCATCTTATCGTTCCTTTTTTGATGACTCTCTCGACAGTCAATACGGGTTGTATGTCCCCGCCCTGCTACCCCCTGGAGTTCGCTTTCGTCGCCTCCTTCAACACCTTCATTTTTCACTCCCTGCCACCTTTCGAGTGGGCGAGAGCCACACGCCACCTTGGCTCCAGGCTCAGGTTCGCGTCCACCTTGACCTCTGCTCGCTCCCGAAGGAGGTTACCCCCGATTCAGTCTACCACTCCCGTTTTGTCGAACTTCGTTCGAAGTTCATTAATATGACCTTCATTTATACAGATGGCTCTAAGACCAATGACGGGGTCGGGTGTTCTTTTATTGTCGGGGCACAAAGTTTCCAATATCGGCTCCATGGCCATTGTTCGGTCTTCACAGCTGAGCTCTTTGCCCTCTACCAGGCTGTCCTTTACATCTGCCGCCACCGACATTCTGCATATGTCATCTGCTCCGATTCCCTGAGCGCTATCCAGAGCCTCGGTGATCCGTACCCGGTTCACCCTTTCGTGCACCGGATCCAACGCTCTCTTCAGCAGCTGGTGGACGTCGGTTCTCCGGTTAGCTTTATGTGGGTTCCTGGCCATGTCGGTATCCCTGGGAACGAAGCTGCAGATGCCGCTGCCAAGGCTGCGGTCCTCCAGCCTCGGACAGCTTCTTGTTGTGTCCCTTCGTCAGATTGTAGCAGGGTAATTTGTCGGTGCATTGTCTCGCTGTGGCATGCCGATTGGGCTGCACTTCCAGATAACAAGCTTCGGGCCTTGAAAGCTCTACCCGTGGCTTGGACGTCGTCCTCACGCCCTTCTCGGCGGGAGGAGGTAGTTTTGGCCCGGTTGCGAATTGGCCACTGCCGGTTCAGCCATCGCCATCTGCTGACGGCTGCGCCGGGGCCGTTCTGCCCATGTGGGCAATTGCTGACGGTCCGCCACATTTTAACGTCGTGTCCGAATTTTAACACCCTGCGTCTCGATATTGGCCTGCCATGTACTGTAGAAGCCATTTTAGCGGATGACCCACGCGCAGCTGCTCGCGTTCTTCATTTTATCAATTTGACAACCCTCTCAAAGGACATTTGATTCTGCTGTTTTCTTTTTCAATCCTATGCCTGTCAGTATGTCTTTTATCGTGTTTTCCGTTTCGTTGCTGTTTTAAACTTGTGACTCGCGGTGCATTCCTAAAGTAGTCTGGGCGCTAATGACCGTTGACGTTGTGCGCCCTTAAAAAAACTTGTAAAGAAACAGACTACTGCGTAGTAGGTGTAAAATAAAGCATAGGGCTATAGATCAATAAATGCTGAACAAAATTTGTTTGACTGTCAAGAGGGCAATGTGTGATATCTTCAATAACTACTGGAGCAGAATAACTCTCACAAAAACTAAAGAAATTATTGTAATGTGTAAAGGCCGTTAGTGGCACCAGTGTTGGTGTCTAGTCACTAGCGAATGAGACAGGAACTGAAACTGATGACAGCAAAGCAATAGTAGAAATTCTTAACTAAATTTTCAAATGTTTCTTTCAGAGGTAAATCTGGGAGTATTGCCCTAATTTAATGCTTGTACCACTGAAAAGATGAATGTAATTAAGTGTTCGCTTCAGTGGTGTTGAGAAACAGCTGAAACTGTTAAAACTAAATGAAACTCCAGGGTCTGATGGAATCCCTGTCTGATTCTATACCGAATTTGCCCCTGAGTTAGCCCCCTTTTTTAACTTTAATCTACGAAAGATCCGTCAAACAAAAACCCTTGCCCAGTAGTTACTAAAAAGCATAGATCACAGCTGCCAACAAGAAGTATAGCAGAAGTATCCACAAAAGAACTGTCTAGTATCCTTGACATCCATTTGTTGTAGTTTCAGAACATGTTCTGAGTGCACATGTAACAAAGCATGTCGAACTGAATGATGTCCTCTATGGCAGCCATCACAGATTCTGAAAACAGCATTATGCTACTACCAGTAATGATGTAACTTCCCGGATCCTCCCGAAACCATCTGAAGATGAACCTGAAAAGGTTCGAAAACTGGTTCATGGAATAAAGCATTATTATTAAAAAAGTGACTGGTTGCAGTTCTATATAACTTATTTACATTCAATATACAGCCACGGTTCTAAAATATCCGTAACGGATAAGCATAATGTAGAAAAAGACCCAGTTATCTGCAGTGAAGTACCGTCTGAGAAAAAGCTGCACAAATATTTAGTTATATCTCCATAAGCTTTCAGAGTTGCTTTAAATGTTCAGAAATGTAAGTGTGGACTTAAAGAAATGTAGTATACTAATATCACAGGATCCGTCAGTCTCAGTTGGAATCCTCCAACACATGCAAATACCTGGGTGTAACAATTTGTAGGTTTATGAAATGAAACAATCACATAGGCTGTGCCTTAGGTAAAGCAGAAGGCAGATTGTAGTTCATTGATAGAATAGTGAAGAAATGCTGTGAATCTGCATAGGAGACTGCATACAAATCACTTGTGTGACCAATCCCAGAATATTGCTCAGGGGTGTGGGACCCTTACCAAATAGGACTATCAGGGGATATTTGAATGTACGCAGAGAGAGGCAGCATGAATGGCCACAGGTTTGTTTGGCCCATGGTAGAATACTGAAGAAACTGAACTTGAAGATAGGTGCAGGCTATTCCATGAAAACCTACTTAGAAAGTTTCAAGACCCAACTTTTTAAAGTGATGATTCTAGGAACAACCTAAAACCCCATACATATTGCTCCTGTAGGGATTGCAAAGATAATATTAATTTAATTACACCACACACACACACACACACACACACACACACACACACGCGTGTTTAAGCAATCGTTCTCTCCACACTCCATACATGAATGGAATGGGGAAAAACCCTAATTACTGGCATAATGGGATGTGCCATATGGCATCCACTTCACATTAGTTTTCAGAGTATAGATGTAGAAGTGGATGAGGATGTTTGACAAACTAGATCCTAGGTTCTCTGCACAACAGTCATTTATGCTGACCACTCAACTATGAAGGTGGGCTTATTTGAAATGATGCACCACGTTGTGTTACGATTTAGCTAACCAATATTACCTTCTTACATTGCCAATAAGGACTTATTACATTCACATAAGTATTCAGAAATTGTAGCTAACAGGGTTAATTTTGTGATTTTTGGTAATGTTATGTTGCAGTTTACTTTTGAAATTAACATTTTTAACTTACGTATATGCTTGATGGAATTTTAAGAACATATTGTTTTGCAGTTTCTTGCATGTTCGATAAATGCTTCATGTCTGGCTCTTATGAACAGTGGAATTGCAATGAGATTTTTAGTAGCAGCAGTGAATTGTATGATAGATAAGAGAGATGAGATAATATTAGATCCATCAGATTTACAATCAAAGGTTTGTATTATTATTATTATTATTATTATTATTATTATTATTATTGTCAATACAGTTTTCTAATTTTTACGATTGTAAGCAACATTGTCTTTTACATTTCAGGACAGTAAAGCATCGTTAACATTCGTGTTTGAGAGTCAGAAGAAATCTGTTGTTGCTTCTCACACAGAAGGACATTTCAGTCAGCTGCAGTTTCAAGAATGCCTTCTTAGATGCCGTCATGCAAGTGATGTGTTATTTAAACTCTACCGTGAAATTGTGAAGAAATATACGAGTATGATTTGTTAAATTAATGAGATTGCATTTAGTATTAATGAATTGTCATGTAAATATTTTACTTAATTTGAATGAAAACTACAATCTGAACAAGCAAAACCTGTACATTTTTCCTGATTATTTTTCATTCTTTCTTTTTTCATATTGTAGTTTAGATGTAGAAGAAATAGGGGATCCAGTATTAGAATCAGAATTTTAAAAAGCATTTGAAGACTTAAGCTCAAATAAGGCAGAAGGAAAAGATAACATTCCACCAGAAGTTCTAAAATCATTGGGGAAATGGTAACAAAAAGACTTTTCACGTTATCGTGTAGGAGTATCAGTCTGGCGATATACCACCTGAATTTTGGAAAAACTTCACCCACTCAATTACAAAGATTGGAAGAGCTGGCAAGTGCTAGAATTATCACACAATCAGCTTAACAGTCCATGCATTGAAGTTGATGACAAGAATAATATGTAGAAAAATATGGAAAAGAAAATTGAAGATGTGTTAGATGGCAATTCGTAAGTTTTAATAATTATGATGTTTTCAAAAACTACACAAGTATTTCCAAATTCGAAAATATTTATTATCGATTTTACACCAAGAGAAAGTCAGAGGAATTTTTTTTGTAACACATTCTTCAATCGAAGAATTTTCATCCAGGTTTTGTCAGTTGAGAGAGTTGTTGGGAACACTAAAATTTACTATGCATCCAGATGTGATTTAATTGGATAATCTGAACTTTTCTAAATTTGAATGCTTGGAGACTGAAGAAATCAAAATGCTGCTGATTGATTTCCAATTTAATTCAATATGCACTCAAAAATTTATCAAAATAAGGAAAGAATTGGAAGTAAAGAAATTAGGGGGCCTATCAGACAATGTGAGGAAAAATGCCAACATTAAAATTATGGAAACCTGGATTCAGTTCCAGGGATATGTAGCTGTCTAAAGAAGCTAGTGTTTGCTATCATGACAACATTTCCATGTACCTATACCTGTTAGTTACTTTTTTCTTAAGTGAATAACATTAAAGACTCTAAGAAACCATTTGGATTCTGCTAAAATTTACAAGGTAAACTATTTGGCATTGAATTTGCAACAGTAGAAGTCACATTAATTTTTCTTTCATTTATATAAACTAAAAATGTTTATTTTTTGATTACTGTAGACTGGATCTATTTGTGGTTGCATATAAAGAGTATTAATAAGGATTTTTATTTTTTCGTAGTAGAACCCAAATTTCTATGCACTGTCAAAACTTAAAACATGTATGCATTCACACAGTGTGGTATGTCTAAACAAGCACAAAATAAGCAATAAAAAAAGAGTGATATGCAGTACCAAAATTAAGTTCTACAATTAGTGTGCTGGCACACACTGGCTGTTTTGAACATTTCTTTGGAAAAAATCGCACATAGATATACAAAGGTTCAGCATCCCTGACCTAGATATATAGTGTATAAACCTGCATATTTCATGAAACATAAGGCAATAGTCCAGTGTAGTTTATTTATATGTGGATTTCTACACAAAGCCTGCTGCTAAATTAACACTGTTATTTCACCACATTTGTATGTTAGCATAATAATCAAGGACCCACAACCTGAGAACTAAGATGTGTGCACGCGCCCCCCTCCCCCCCCCCCCCCACACACACACACGCACAGAGAGAGAGAGAGAGAGAGAGACTGGTGTGGATATTTTATGTGACTGTGAGTGGTAAGTGGGAAAACTGGCATGGAAAAGCGACCTGTGGAACACTTTATGGGAGCTGTAGCAAATGGTTGCAGTGGGGGGATTTGTGTGTGTGTGTGTGTGTGTGTGTGTGTGTGTGTGTGTGTGTGTGTGTGTGTGTGTGTGTGTGTGGGTGGGTGGGTGGGTGGCGGGGGGGGGGGGTGCAGAAGAGGGAAGAACTCTGTGGAGATCTACATCCATACTCCGCAAGCCACCTGACGGTGTATGGCGGAGGGTACCCTGAGTACCTCTATCGCTTCTCCCTTCTATTCCAGTCTCGTATTGTTCGTGGAAAGGAGGATTGTCGGTATGCTTCTGTGTGGGCTCTAATCTCTCTGATTTTATCCTCATGGTCTCTTCGCGAAATATACGTAGGAGGGAGCAATATACTGCTGGACTCTTCGGTGAAGGTATGTTCTCGAAACTTTAACAAAAGCCCGTACCGAGCTACTGAGCGTCTCTCCTGCAGAGTCTTCCACTGGAGTTTATCTATCATCTCCGTAACGCTTTTGTGATTACTAAATGATCCTGTAACGAAGCGCGCTGCTCTCCGTTGGATCTTCTCTATCTCTTCTATCAACCCTATCTGATACGGATCCCACACCAGTGAGCAGTATTCAAGCAGTGGGCGAACAAGTGTACTGCAACCTACTCCCTTTGTTGTCGGATTGCATTTCCTTAGGATTCTTCCAATGAATCTCAGTCTGGCATCTGCTTTACCGACGATCAACTTTATATGATCATTCCATTTTAAATCACTCCTAATGCATACTCCCAGATAATTTATGGAATTAACTGCTTCCAGTTGCTGATCTGCTATTTTGTAGCTAAATGATAAGGGATCTATCTTTCTATGTATTCGCAGCACATTACACTTGTCTACAGTGAGATTCAATTGCCATTCCCTGCCCCATGCGTCAATTCGCTGCAGATCCTCCTGCATTTCAGTACAATTTTCCATTGTTGCAACCTCTCGATACACCACAGCATCATCTGCAAGAAGCCTCAGTGAATTTCTGATGTCATCCACCAGGTTATTTATGTATATTGTGAATAGCACTGAAATATGCAGCAGGAAGAGATTACAAAAGTAGCAGGAAAGGAAAATTTGTGACCTTCAGCTATGTTTGGAAGAAGCTAAGAGAGATCTAGTGAGGATGAAGGAAGGCAGTTGGGACAGTGGGTGGTTGGGAACTGTTGGTTGGTAAGAAGGCGAGTAGGACAGTGACTGTCTGACAGTTTGGATATGTAGCAGGTGCCAGCTGCCAGCATTGAGGGGAGGGAGAAAGCGTCAAGATAATGTAGAAATAGGAAATGTACAGGAGACTGCCCATGAGTAGGAAGGCAAGGAATAACACTAAAGTTAGGAAGAAGAGAGGAGCTTTCCTGTGTGAGATGTAAGCCCTCAATTACATGGGAAATGAGGGAAGAGTATCAGGTCACCTGCATTTTCAAGCTGAGTGCTGGGCTGAATCAGACAATTCAAAGTTTAGTGCCATTGTGTAAGGATTTCATAAAAAATAATTATCTAATGACAGTGGGAGGGGCAGGGAACAGCCAGGATAGAGATACAATGTACAACATATGTGGTGACCTGAGCAAGACAGTGTCCCTAACTGCCAGCATCAGTGTGAAAGTGGTTGAGCTGTTCCAGCAGCGTGATTGGCCTCATCTCAGCAGTGCTGTACGGTGAGTTAGTGCAGAGCTAGAGATGGTGCTGATGACTGCTGACCAAGTGCATAATGTACGGGTTCTAAAGGGGACTGTGATAAGATGGGGTTACAGTAGCCATGGTCTGCACCTCAAAAAGTCCGGGAAGGATAAGTTTGGTGGAGTAAATTAGTAAGAGAACAGGTGGTGGGTATGGGGCCACACATGGTCAAACACGTGTTGTCATTGGTAGGACTACTATGCCATTTTTTGGGAAAATCCTGACACCTGGCTTCCCTCCCATAAAAGTGTCTCAACCAGTTTAGAAATTTCTTCAACGTGTACTCTGAAATTAGAACTACCACACCATAAAGCATATCAACAGTTATCAAAGAGAAGAAGAAATCACAAGGACAAGCAGCACAGAAGTTTGCTGAGAATTATGTATTGTTTATCAAAATATACAGTATATAAAAATTAAAGTACACAAGCTTGAAGTTGAATGACATTGTTTGAGCAGCACAGTGGTATGCGCTGGTGTAGAAACTGGAGTATGCCATATAGTGTGGTGGAACAAATGCTGCTGACAGCCAGCAAACTGCTTACGACAGATGCCAACAGGGTTCACCCGCATAGTGTGTATTGGAAGGAGGCTCCGGTGTCAGAGACAAGAAGGTAAGGTCGCTGCCGACCCAAGCCACTTGTGTACCCTGTTTGTAACAGACAATGTCTTCTGGTGACATACTATATTTCTATGTACACTCAGTTCTTAACTATGGGATTCTTTTCTGGGGACATGGGCACAATTTTCAAACTGCAGGAACTAGCTATAAGAATAATAACTAAAAATAGTAACTGTGCTCATTGTACAGAACAATTTTAATAACTGGGTGCCTATATTCCATTGAGGCCCAGCTCCATAGGCAAATCGTCAGCGTGTCTGGTTGCTATGTGGAGGACCTGCCTTCAGTTGTTGGTATTACCAAGGATTTTTCCATGATGGGAAATTTGGTCACAGTGAAATGATTTTAAAAGAAGATTGTGTGCCATGATCTATAGTACACGATAGTATTGTCTTGTCATTACCCCAAGTTCAAAATTTCTCTCATCAGATGCTGACTCAGTTTTCCAGATGGACTGATGGGCATCATAGTGTGTTATGGGGCTGGAGTCTTCAAAACATACTGGAGCGAGTGCAAGGGGGCATAGCACAATATTGATGGTCCAGGAGTCACCAGTGGGTGTCTGAAGTGTGTGTAGTGGTAAACTTGTAACACTATTATCAATATTGCTTATAATAGTCTTATCTAACTTCTTTGTCTGTTTTTAGCAATGTGACTTCTGTATAACCATGCATTTGGTGTAACAGCCACATAAATGTTTATTAATTACTTACAATAATGTATGTAATTGTAATTAATCTATGGATGTAATTTCAAAAATAATGTGCTGTAAAAGAATGTAAAAATCAAAACATTAATTGTAATACTGGTAGCTGCAGAGGGAAAGTAGGTTTGTGATCATATAAAGCTTGGAGGAAAGCCGTTCCACGCTGCAACAAGCTAGGTGGAAATAGAAAAGGTGGATCTGACACTCGAACTGCACAGTACCTAGTGCGGGTGGCTGGCAGGCAGAGAGTGCGCATCTTGTGAACTGAAAGAGGCGAGAAGAACTGCAGGATTTTATAATACGGCCTCGGATGTGCAAGCAATGTGGCTTATTGTCCATGGCATAATTTGGTTTGCTCAGTAATATGAAAATTGGATGCTAAGAAAATTTTGAGAGCTTGTTACGCAGGAAGAGCCATGGATACTTTTGCCGCCCTTTTTTTGAATAGCACAGGATATCAATGCTGCCACAACCTCCAGCTCAAATTATCATTTGAGTACTGTATCATTGCATGGACCAGTTATGTGGTTTTGTTTTCAATAATAATTTTGTGTTCTGTAAACTTTAAGTTGAGCCACCACATTTTATCCTTAGTATTTACCTAGACAGGGTCCTATTCCAAATGCTGCAATAAATCCGAGTATCCTAATTTATTGAACTGAAAAGCAGTTACCTTCCTTAACAAAAGTTAATTTACTTTGTGGTGTTGTAAAATTATTTAGTGAGTGTAAGTTTTGAAATACTACACTTAGTTTTCATAAATGGACAGTTAAAGTTTCATCTACATCTACAGTTATACTCTGCAAATCACATTTAAGTGCCTGGCAGAGGGTTCATTGAACCACCTTCACAATTCTCTATTATTCCAATCTTGTATAGTGTGCGGAAAGAATGAACACCTGTATGAGCTCTGATTTCCATTATTTTATCGTGGTGATCGTTCCTCCCTATGTAGGTCTGTGTCAACAAAATATTTTCCCATCAAAATACATGTACTAAGAGAAGATCAATTATTCTGTTCAAAGATTCTTCTTATTGAAATAATAATAATGTTTACAATTTCATGTGTTATGTAGTTAACAGTGCTTTCCATATTGTGTTGTGACTAAAGTGTTCAGCCTAGATCTGAGTATATCAGTAGATTAGTTTCTAGGTCCCCATACTAATAGTTGAACCAGATTCAAATGTCATATTAGAATAACACTAATCAAGAATAAGCAACTTGTTACAAATACTCAAACCATACTAGATCCAAGTGTCGCATGTTCCCTTGAGCTAAATAATATAAGGAAGTGAATGTTACTTGAGATTGCAAATAATATTCCATACAAAAGATATATAAATATTTCATAACCATTTCAATAGTATTGAATTCCTATAATTAAACTGACAATAGAAAACCTCTTGTCCAAGTCAGCAGTGCTCCATCATTAGTAATCATTAACCTATAATTGTCACTATCTTCCTACTGTAATGCACAGATAGTAAGTGTTATTGAGAGCATTTGTTGCCTAAATGCATTAGTACACCTCCTGTGTGGTTACAGTCGAATCACTGGTGCATTACATGCTAAATTGTGCTACTGTCTTGTATATTACCAGTAAACCGAAGTTTAGTGTCAAGTAAAGTCAATGTCGATAGTTAACTTTTTTTATAAACCATACTAGTGCTGGGTAAAATTTGCCCATTCCTTTTTACGTGATGACAGTTTGCTTGATTACTGATAGAACTGTGGTTCGATTCCTGTTTATCTTGCTACTGCTTCCATTCAATAGAAATCTTAAGGGGAACAAAATTAGTCCAATATCGGTACCTTACCATTACAATTGTCCCGGGCACAAAATTAAAAATCCTTTCACAGTGGTAACATTATCAGCATATTACTATTTTAATTGTAGCTGGTAGTGTTATATGTGGTGGTGCATGACAGGACATTCATTTGCTTCTTATACAGTTAAATATAGACCATAGCACATGTACTAAGTGTGAAACAAATGTATTAATAGCACTGAATGTTCAGCGGCATGAACTAGCTGTAAACTCAATAAAACAAATAATATCAAATGTTATGGGAGTTTAGAAAGTATAATGTAATTCTGAGTCAGTATTGAATAGATACAGAAACACCAGTAGATCACAGCAAATAGAACGAGACAGTACAGGATGTACCAAGAGACATCATGAAGTCCAGTAGCAGTTAATGAAATGAATACACAGGTAGTGACAAAGAACGGCAGTTGGTATATGTAGTCTACAAAGATTCAGATGATGAGCCTCTCACAAAGGAAACAGGAACTAAAGGATGGAATGAATGAGATAGATTAGATGGAAGATAGTGGTTATGTGAAAGAATCAGTTGATATGTCCAGTTTGCCACAAATAGAGAAACATGAGTTACAATCAGAACATGAAGATATGGTAAAGGAAGACAATGAAAAACCTTTGAGCATGAATAATATGTCAAAAATTTCATTTTCACAAATTAAAGCACAAGGTAGCAGCATTTATAGACAAATTAAGGCACAAGTTGGTGGTCTTGAGAATCTGCTAAAAACACAGGCAAGCCGTATTAATATCCTTAATAATCAAATGAAAACACAGAGTTTAAAGATCAGTAAACAGATCGAAAAAGTAGGCAAGAAAGTAGGTGTTTTGAGTACTGCAATCAAATACATGAACCTTGAAATAAATACCAATGTGGCCACTGTGCAGTGGCAGAACAATGATATCAACGAAAAGTTCAATTTAGAAATCATAAAGATCCAAGAAATGTTAGAATATTTAGTAGTAACGAAAGTGGATGAAAAAGTTTTTAGTTTGAAAACTGAAATTGTCGACGAATGTAGAATGAAATGTCACATTTGAGAGAGACAGTGGTTGATTCTGAGAAAGAAATAAGCAAAAAACAAGTAAATATTTGTGAACAGAAGTGTAACTACAACACTTCAGAAATTCAAGGCAAGGTCTGTGACTTCAACAAGAAAATAAGGGAGAAGTCCAGTTGTGTCAGTGATAGGATAATCTTGTAACAAACTATTAGGGAGTGAAGAATGCTTTGATTCTGCCAATAGATATACTGGCTGGCACCCTTTGGATTTTCTGAAAAAACTGCGAAAGAATTTTTCCTGAAAATTTGACAGATCAGGAAAGATTAACATAGTTATCAGTGCATTAGCAGATGATGCTAAGTGTTGGAGACTAAATTTGAACACATCAAATGACTGTTAATGAATTAAAACAAAAGTCTACAAAGGAATACTGGCCAGAATGAAAACAAGATGGTCTATGGCGAGAGTTTGTAATGGTTAGATTATATGACAGTAGGAGCAGAAACCCTATGGAAGATTTCTGTGAATCCTGGTACTGAACATTGACCCACTTACGAAGTAGATGAGATGATCTGAATCCAAGATTATTTGGCTACTGCTGAAAAAGCTGCCAGAGGATTTGAGGAGATATATAGGAACCAAAAGTAAGAGCTTCACTGCATTTTTGGAAAGAGTTGAAGATGGAGATCATTGGCAAAGTAATCGTGATTGTCACCAGAATAACAAAAATAGTGTTAATCGCAGTGGCAATTAACATAATGATGGCATTAGGCATCATGTTAATATTGTAGAGGTAGAGGCATAGGTTGAAGCACTTCAGCCATTTGCAGAAGTGGATTTTGTACTGTGACATTACCACGCCAACAACCACATGGTAACCTCAGGACCACATAGGTTGTGGGTCAAGCTAATGTGGACAGATTTTCACAGCCGAAATGGAAGAAACAATTCCGGTGTAGATGTAATGAATCCAATACTCTAAGAGAGCGATTGCGAAGCACTGCAAGCAAAGCAACATACATACTCAAGAATGAATCATGGCAGGCAGGCAATTAATCATATAGTAGTGTGCAGACAGAGTGCCAGCCAGTGAAGAATACATCAGACCAATCAGCTGTAGTTACGGCTGCAGAACAAAACAATGGCATTACAGCAGATTGCACTGAACCTGCTTCAGCAAGTAGCAAGTGAGCAGTGAGCAAGTAGAAATGTGAACATGTTTGTAGGTGAGGAAGAAAGCACCGACGACAGTGTGAATAAACATAAAATTAGCGAAAATGAGTTGGAGGGATAACTAGTTGATGTGAACAGATCAATGATCTGCAACAAGGGCTAAAGAAGTAGGAGTGGAAGGATTTCAAAAGGAGTTCTATGACCAAAAGGTAAGGTAATAGCAAAAGGAGAAAAAGGGACATCAAGAATAGGACGTGACCTGATTGTAAAAAAAGAAATATGGTTGCAATGAGGATACTAGAAGAAGATGAAATCCTCAGCATTGCTGACAAAGCATTCCTGACTCATGAATCGCCAGCAGGGCAAACTGTTGTCAGAAGGTCAGAAGAGGTAGATATAGATGATTGTTTATGAATTACTGAAGTTCACAAAGACTATACAAAATAAAAAATTAAAGCTAGGCATCATTAGACCTGATGTAAATGACAGTTCATATGAACAGCTTGCTGTGGAAGAAACTAATAATATTAAGAGAAAACTGTGACCCTGAGAATTTAAGGCCTGACAAAGGTCGGATTAGGAAATTAACATGTGTCTAAGAAAAGTGTTTCTGTTACAACCGCACAGTGACCTAGCATGGTCAGGTATAGATGGTTTGGAGGAAGAAAATATTGTAGTAACAGAAATTGAGGAAGGTATGACAAAAGGTTGTTTTGTATCACCAGCTTAAAAATAAGAACTGAAAGTAAACACAGAACCAAGAGAGAAAGAGCCTCCGGGTTATACGATACTTAGCCAATGAAAAATTCAAGTCATAAAAGACTCTGAAATCTGAAACCTGAAAAAATCTCCAGGCATATGATTTGCAGTTGAACAACATGTCTTGGAATGATCTTATGGTCGACCAAGGTTTGTTGTGGGAGGAACGAAATTACTCCGATAGTAGAACAATCAACCAAACCATCATTCTTGTCAATATTTGTGACATTAGGCAACAAGTCCTTTTAGACACTGGGTCACAAGTCAGTGCGATATTACAGAAATTTTTGAGTACCTTTCAGACAAGCCTGGATTAGTAATGATGTCAGTAAATGGCGTCAAGTCGTAAAGGCTACTGGTAAAACCAATAACCCAATTAAAATTCAAATATTGGCAGAATTGAAAATTAAAGCACGAAAATTTTAACATGATTTCCTGGTCATTCCAGATTTGAATGTCAAAATGGTTTTGGGGGATCGATTGGGTGGATAAAGGAAAAGATTTAATGTGCAGTTGTTTCTGTGAGTGTGTTTGGTGCACAGTACAGTTTTTGCTTTGTGGTGACATGTTTGTTCATGAGTAAACATCTTGTTTCTTGTGTTTCTTGATTCTTCATTGAACGCTAAGAGTAAGCAGTATTATATAAGCAGTGACATAATGTGTCATTTTGTGGGGATTTTTTTTTTTTTAGTTGTGTTAAACAATATAAACAGTTTTTGGGTTGAAATGGAGGCTATGTGGTATAGCCTATTCAGCCATTTTAAATAGTACATGTGCTTCTTTATGATTCTCAGCATATTCATTTGTAATTTCTCTGACCTAGAACCGCAAAACATTTGACAGCATTGAGCTCTGTTGCAGCCACCATCTATTGAATATATTTTGTGCCAATGAAGATTTCCTGTTTCACTTGTGTAATTAGATAGTTACAATTTATGTTTCTCATTTATCCATGCTCTTTTTTCTATCCTGCTCTGTGCGGGAAATGTGTGTCCTTTTTTATTCATTGTGATTTGATATTTTAGTGGCCCATAAGTTTTTGCATGGAGGAACTAGGTTTAACTGTGTTATTATAATTCATGAATTTTAGAGCAATTTAGTTTTATTTCTCAAACAATGAGAACTTCAGGCAGGAATACCAGCAATGTAGAGAAAGACAGATTGCAACACATCAAGTTGCAGACTGACACAATTTAAAGATACTTGCATATAGATTTTGAGAGGTGTTCATACAGACAAGCAAGCACACCTCATTCTCAGGCCAGAATGCAACATCACGTGGGATGCCAGTAGCAATCTGGAGGGAGCAGGGTAGGGAAAGGGATGTTGTATGGGTGAGGAGAGAGATGAACACTGAGAATGTAACATCACATGGGATGCCAGTAACAATCTGGAGGGGGTGGGGTAGGGAAAGGGATGTTGTATGGGTGGGGAGAGAGGTGAACATTGTCTGGTGGAGTGTGCAGGGACTAGAATGCCAACAGGCACAGTGTCGGGAGGTAGTAGGGCAGGGAGGAGGGGAAAAAAGGAGCATGCATTGGCAGGGGGAGGAGATGATAGGACAGAGAAGATGGAAGGTATTGGGTGGAGGGTGTGTGGACAACATGTTACCATAGGATGGGGCCAGGATAATTACAGGAGTGGAGAATGTGTTGTAAAAATAACTCCCAACTGTGCTATTCGAAAAGCTGGTGGTGGAGGGAAGGATCCAGAAGGCTCGGGTAGTGAAGCAACCATTGATATCAAGTGTGTTGTGTTCAGTTATGCCAGATAGTGCCTGTCTGTGAAGGTTTTAATGAGACCTTCAGCATATTGAGCAAGGAAGTCCCCCCACCCTGCAAAATAAGCCATCCCCGTGTGGCCAGGCTGCATGGGAGGGTCTTTTTGGTGTGAAAGGGATGACAAATGTCAGGTACTGTTGATGGGTGTGATGTGGACAGAGGTGTGGATGGAGCCATCAAAGAGGAGGAGAGGAACATCTTGGAAGGTGGCCCACTGGGTTGAGAAGGACCACGTGAAGCAGTTGGGAGAGAAGGTGTTGAGATTGTGAATAAATGGAGATCGGGTGCCTGGGCCCCGGGTCCAGAGCATGAAGATATAATCAGTGAACCTGAACCAGACTACAGTTGGTGTTTTGGGAGGCTAGCAAGGTCTTCTCTAGATGGCCCATAAAAAGTTTGGGGGAGGAGGGTGACATGTAGGTGCCCATGGCAGTGCTATGGATGTGTTTATATACTTCCACTTCAAATGAGAAGTAGTCATGGGTCAGGATAAAGTTAGTAAGGTGTATGAGAAAAGAGGGAGTGGGTTTGGAGCCTGAAGGACGACAGGGAAGGTAGTGCTCAATTGCATAAGACCATGGGCATATGAGATGTCGGTGTATAGGGATATGGCATCAACAGTGACAAATAGGGATCCAGTAGGTAAAGGGGTGGAGATGGTGGAGAGTCAGTGAAGGAAGTGGTTGGTGTCTTTGACATGGGAGGCTAGATTACAGGCAATTGGTTGGAGGTGTTGGTTAATGAGGGTCGAAATTCTTTCAGTGGGGGCGCAATAACCAGACACAGTGGGGCATCCAGAATTGTTGAGTTTATGGATTTTTGGGTGTGCTCGGTGTCATAGGGGTGAGGAGGGAAATGGATTCAGGGGAGATGTTCTGGGAAGGGCTTAAGGCTTCAAGCTGGGATTGGAGTTTGTGTTGGACTTCTGGATTGGGATCACGCTGGCAGAGTGTATAGGTGGAGGAGTCAGATTACTGGCGGAGGTCTTCTGGCAGAAAGTCACTGTGATTCATAACAACAGTGGTGGAGCCTCTGCCTGCAGATAGGATGATTAGGTCAGAATTTGTTTTGAGGTTGTGTATGGCTGTTCTTTCTTCTACTGAAAGGTTGGTGTTCTGAGGAAAGGACCTGAAAAAGAATGGTGAGGCTAAGGTGGGTTAAGGAATTCCTGTGAGGTGACCAGCAGGTGGTTATGTGGGATGAGGGGAGGCTCACGGTTGGATGGTGATAAGAACTCGAAGATGCAGGGTTCAGTGTTGGAATTAGGGTGGTTTTGGTTGGAGGAATAGGTGGCAAAGTAGTGCTTCCTTTGCAGGGATCGGGAGAAGGACATAAGGCCTTTGACAAGTCCAGCATGGTTAAATGTGGAGGTAAGGTGAAAGGAGAGGAGCTGAGGGTTTTGGTGGATAGGTTAACAGCAGTGTTAGGGGAATGTTTTGGCTTTGGATTTGGTGGAGAGTTGGTAGGGAGTTTTGGGGGATGTGGCAAGATGAAAAGGTCAGCTAGGCAAGGTTTAGCTGCTATGAGGGGTGGATGAGGAGGATCACTGTGGGTAGTATAGCGATTGGATAGTGGTGACCGTGGTGGCAATAGGATGTCAGCATGTTGGATATCTTAATGGAGGTGGTGTCTGGAATGCTTCTTCAGGTCCTGGAGAGCAAGTGATTCAATTTCAGAGATGTAACAACGAAAACAATCAATTATTGATAAAATTATTTAAATGGATAGATAAAAAAATTATTTGTGTCAGTATTATCCTGGCCTGGAATGTGTTAATCAGCTACTTCGTTAGGGTCATGACTTCCTAAAATCAAGCCCTGAAATGAGATCCACTCTGTCTGAAATTTTGCCCACCACACCTAGAATAGCTTTCCATCGCCCTCCCAATTTTCGCAATATTCTTGTCAGGCCCTATGCTGCTTCTGCACCCATCTCCCTACACTACAGCTCCTACCCCTGTGACAGTCCCCACTGCAAGTCTTACCCTATGCACCCTCATATCACCACCTATAATAGCCCTATAACTGGCAAAACATATACTATCAAAGGGAGAGCCAACTGTGAAACGACACGTCATATACCAGCTATTATGTAAATACTGTTCAGCTGTCTATGTCGGCACGACTACCACAAAATTATCAATTATGATGAATGGGCATAGGCAGAGGGTATGTACTGGCAACTTGCAATATCCTGTTGCAGAGCATGCTGCACAACATGACATCCGTGACCTCAGCGCCTGTTTCACCACACGCACCATCTGGATTCTTCCCCCAGACGCCAGTTTCTCAGAACTCAGGTGGCAACTAGTACTACAACATGTACTTGGTTCTCGCCACCCACCTGGCCTTACTTTATGTTAATTTCTTCTGTCTCAGCTTTTCTTCACTGTTACTACTCTTTGCTGCACTCCATTTTAGTTTTCTGCATCTTTCATTGTCTTCCCCATCTATTTTTCACTGCCCCCTCCCATCTCTGTTCCGAACAATGGGCTTAGCTTCTCACAGCTATTAGCTTATGCACAATGTTTCAGTAATAATCTCTGTCTTGCATATTAACCTGTCTTCCACCTTTAAGCTCTCGAGTTTTCAAATCTCTTACGATGCTGTCCCCAACAACCAGTCTCTCATCTTGTACGGTAAGTCTCCCCATGGTTCTGGGTGACCTTCCCAGAATCTACCCATTTTCTTAGATCTCTCCAGTCCTTTTCCTTCACCCTTCTTCTTTCCCCTACAACCCTTCTGCCTGAAGGAGGAGCCACTGGCTCTGAAAACTTGCCAGTCACAACAGTCTTTTATGTGCGTGTTTTGCTGCCCCTTGGTGGGTGAATTTGAGAGATGTGATGTATGGAGTAGGGAGTGCAGAGCAGTAGTATCCTTTGGAGGAAGCAGAGGTGGTTCTGGGATACCTGTACCATGGAGATGTGTTTTTTCAATACCAAGTTTGCGAAGGCCAGGGATTGGTGGAATCTCGGAAGGTGTAGGTCATTGTGAAAGGAGGGTTGGGATCCAGAGACAGAAATCCTTATCGTTAGGCGATTTGGAGGGATTGCATCATTCAGGCAGCATTTGAGAAACAGGATTTGGGACTGGGCTTTAGCCAGGGAAAGGAATACTTTTCTGAACAGATGCAGAAAGATGGAGCAAGGGTTCATTATGATGTAAAGGAAATGAAAATGACACAGAAATGGGGAAAGTAGGTGTTAGGGCATTTAATTGGGGTTGTGTGATAAGTGTGTCGTGTTTTGCTTTCTGGGTGTGCAATTGAATTGTTTGAAGTGTGTGCATTAAAATATGTTGATTTTGTACATGTGAGAGTTCATTTTTGATATGGGTACTACTTCTTCGCACATGTAAGGAAATTTTCTTTTCTGATCCTTCATGTAATTTGAGGAACTAGTAGTTTAAAATTGATATTGTGCTGGAAATGTGTAATTGAGTTTGTGTGATGAGGTTGTAGACTTTTGCGTTATCAGTGTGTAGTTGAGTTGTTTGAATTGTGTATAGTGGATCAGTTTGGCCTTACATACAATGGATATCCTTTTTCATGTGTGTGCATTTTGTTTCTTGATTCTTCATGTCGTTTGGGGAGGCCGACAGTTTGCATTGAGCAGTGTGTAAGATGAGTTTTTATGAATTTGTATAGCAAAATTGTAGTGTCAAGATATGCTGCTGCGAGTGTGTTTGTTATAGGGTATAGCTGTTGTTTTGAAAGAGTATTTGTCTCCATGGATTAACATCTTCTTCTTTGATTCTTCGAGTAAGGGCGAGCAGTTTAATATAGATAGTGTCATTTTGTGTGGTTCTGTGGGAGATTTTGTTTTGTTGTTGTGTGACATAGTGTAAAACTTTTTTGAGTTGATATGGAGAATATTTGGTGTAGGCTATTCAGCCAATTTTTGTTAATAGCCCATATATGTTTCTTTACGATTCTCTGGATATTCATTTCTAAGTTCTCTGACTTAGGACGCTCTCAATATTACACAGCATTTGGTGTAAAAATGATTGGAGTTGCAATTCTCTGTCATGTATAGAATGGCCAACAGTGTGCATTAGTGTCATTCTTGAAGTTAGCGTTGTTACCAGTCCTAGTCGTGTATATAAGAGCCATGAACAATGTCAGATATTGAGTGATCTATGTGAAGAACACGGAGATGCTGCATACTTGTGTGATATAGTATGTCACCTGTCTTAGTTTGAAAGGGTCACCATTGACGTCTCCATTTAGCTAGGTGGTGGAAATGTGGACTATATAGTTCTGTGGGGCATTTGAATGTGACAGTGGTCTAATGTTCTTGTGCACAGGAATGTGAGGGTAGACAGACTTGTCATCAAACTTGGGGTTGATCAAATCTGACCACCACAAGGGCATTAGAAAGTGTCAGTGGCCTGATGTTGGACAGCGTAGAGAATGTGAAGGCAGGCATACTCGTTATCTAAGTTCTGGTTGACCACATCTGATCATCACAAGCAAGGATTTCAATACTGTGCACAAAGCACATCGT
The DNA here is from genome assembly GCF_023898315.1 of Schistocerca nitens. Classification (NCBI taxonomy): domain Eukaryota; kingdom Metazoa; phylum Arthropoda; class Insecta; order Orthoptera; family Acrididae; genus Schistocerca; species Schistocerca nitens. The sequence goes on along the minus strand of NC_064621.1, from coordinate 150,198,514 downwards.
AACCTCTTCACATTTGTGCTTGCCATGTAAGAACAAGTTGTGGGCTCTCTGCAGAATTCTGTCACATTGCACCATTTGTCAGAGACTGCAAGAAGATTGGGGAATTACCATTCCATGCTTAGGCAGGTGTGAGGAGCCATTCAGTATGACTTCAGGTCATGGGTGGTAGTGATTAAGGGCACTATGATGACACAATGGTACGTCACGATCCTGTGACAATTATTACCTCTCATGTGACAGTGTTGCGACAACAGGACAAGGCTCATTCGCACATGGTGTGTGTCTGTGTGATGTGGCAAGCAAGGTTCTCAGATGTGTCACCAATCGAAAGGATGTGAGAGCAGCTCAGACATCAATTGTGTCTCAGTGCCAATATGCAGGATATCAAGGACCAGCTACAGCAGTTGCGAGTGAGCTTTCCTCAACAGAGAATGCAATGGCTTTGTGACAGCCTTTCCAGCTGCATCGTTTCATGCATTCAGGCCAAAGGGGGTGCAGCATTATACTGATAAGTGGCCTCATAATGCCAAGATCTTTGTAAAGGTGTCTCTATAATGTAAACAGTGAAATAATGTCACATACTCTCTCAACCCTTGAAGTTTCATTTCGTTTCCTCCTCCTTTCCTTGGTGCTTCCCCTTTTTTGTTGGGAAGTGTAGTACTCTTAACCAAACTGAAAGAAAATTTATTCAAAAATATTTTAGTATATTTTAGATGCTGAGTGTCAAAAATAGTATTGTGCTGTTCGAGGTTGACTTAATAACTGTTTGAAAGGTTCACAGACATTGCATGGGATGGTATTGTTTAACTGCACAGTGTTTCCATGACGGATCAACTTATGATCTTCAGTTGTGGCCTGGTAGATGATGAGCAGCTGCCTCATGGAAATATTCTATGCTTTAAACAGTACCATTCAAAGCAACACTCATTAACATTTCATGCAAAAATAGCATTATTATGAACTTCCTGGCAGATTAAAACTGTGTGCCCGACCGAGACTCGAACTCGGGACCTTTGCCTTTCGCGGGCAAGTGCTCTACCAACTGAGCTACCGAAGCACGACTCATGCCCGGTACTCACAGCTTTACTTCTGCCAGTATCTCGTCTCCTACCTTCCAAACTATACAGAAGCTCTCCTGCGAAACTTGCAGAACTAGCACTCCTGAAAGAAAGGATATAGCGGAGACATGGCTTAGCCACAGCCTTGGGGATGTTTCCAGAATGAGAAACATTCTCATTCTGGAAGCATTATTACAGCTAAAATGGTTATTAGTTTCAGAACTGTTTTGAAAACAAGTAAAAATTTAGGTTAGTGTCATTGATAGGAATAACACCAGATGTGTTTTCTTGTTCATAGTGTAGACCAGCAGAAAAATGCTCTTATCAGAGCACAAGAAAGGCAAATATGCTCCTATTTATTAAACTACTGAAAAATTGGACACCGAATACCTCATTCTACCTTCCCCAGAATCTTCAAAAATTTTCTCAAAAATAATAGCATGCGAACATACTTGTGCTCTTTTTAATGTGCAACTCACCTCTCACTCACACAAGATCCCCAAGTGTAACTTGCTCTCGCCTAATAGTTAATCACTGTAAGTCGCTCATACCCATCCACTCCCACTTGTCCATTCTCACCCACTCATTCAGCTCAATTTATTGTCATTGTCTCACTGTTTCCTGTCTCAGATCCCTAGTCTCCTTCATTCTGTCGTACTACTACAGTCTTCTCTCAATGTCACTGTCTCCCTGTTGCCCTCACTTACTGCTACTATCTCATACATTCCTTCCCACTGCTGCTCTCTCTTCTTATTGTCACTGTTTCTCTCTTCCTCATTGTACCTGTCAGGCAGCTGGTACTCCTCATTTCAGCCAGAGTCAGGAGAATATTCACTTTTTTAGTACTTCAGTGGGAGAATTTTTCACTGTTTCCCTTCTTCTCCCTGCCACAGCAAGGTGTGTCACTTGTGTGAAAAGAATTTTATGGGTCAGTAAAATTTTGATAGTTTACTTATGTGAAATTGAAATAACACAGAACTAATTTTACATCTCAGACAAAATTTTACATGCACAAAAATTGCATGTTCATCATTACTACAATATGGCATTACTGCAACCCTTCTGATGATAACAGACACACATTACATCATGTTTCTCCATGCTACATGACTTTATAAACCAGGTTTTTTCCTCACACTGGATTTTACATGTAGAAGTAGGGTAACTTTGAGTCTCTGTACCTCAGAAACAGATAAAGATACCAAGAAAATTTTCAAGATTGCTTAAGATTGGGATCTTTGAAATATACCATAAAAATTACAGTCATTTTTCGTGTGTAGCAGTCTTGGAATCCGCAGCTCAGTTTTTGTGCCCAAAGCCATGTTTTTGTGGTGTTTCGCAATAACGGATAAATATTTTTGAAAACGGGAAGATATGGCACTGCTAGGTATATGCCAATAAGTCACATCTAATGCAAAAAGAACTTTGCAAGAAACTGCCTTGTGGCATCAAAAGTATAAAAAAATATTTCAGCATTTAAAATAGATGTTCATATTTACCTGTTTCAGAGCTGTTATGGTGTAACTGAATATCTGCCTGTTTAAAACTGTAAATGTGTGTGTTTTTATTATAAAAGTTGCTGATAATAGAAACTTTCTATAGATTTTGCTAAGTGTGGAATAGTTGAATTTATTGCTTTATGTACAAATATAATAGATTGAACAGCTACATGACAGCTATTGTCTGTTATGCTGAAAATTATCTATGAGTAAAGGGAAGCATGTACAGTATTGAGGGATATGACAGGAACGATCACTCAGAGAAAAAAAATCTATTAAATATGGTTTCTTATGTGCAGTTATTCGTCATTGATACTGTAAAACAAATCTCTTCTACTGCAAGCTCTTTGCATTTGATATTGTGGGAGGAGGTAGTATGGAGCAAAACAATAAAAAACTATCTAGTAAGCGTAGGCTTATAATGCATACCTTAAGAGCTATGAACACATGTTAGTAAAAGAGATTTGTTTCGCAATAGGAAGACAAACAAGTGCTCATAACTTTCAAGGTATGCACTTTAGAGCCCATGTTTACTGGACATTTTATTCTTATTTTGGTCCATATGACCATTTCTCAAAATATGGAAAGCAGAGAAGCTTGCAGTAGAAGAGATTTGTTGTACAGTATCGAAGATAAAGTATGTAATCATAGCTCTTAAAGGAACACATTTTCAAGCCCATATTCACTAGAGTTTTTGCTTCAAATGATTGTTCCTTTTATGTTACTGAATACTGACCATTCCTCCTGTGACATCCTGTGTATGTAAATTTGTTTAAAATTTGTTTTGTAATTACTGTCATCCTTAGTATATATGACTACTATGGATGCTTAGAGTGTGTGTAGTATGTTATGTAAATCTGAACTGTCCAAAATCATAATGTACCTGCTGTACAAAAATAATTAGAGGGTCCAATAAAGAATTCAACTTTGGTGGATAACTTAACTTTTTCGTTTTCACTCAGAAGAAGTATATGTTGAATATACACACTCTGTCACCATATTTCTTTCACGGCAGGCCATGTATCTATAATTTTGTTTTGAGAGATTGTAATACATAATTTTAGCATATTCCAGTTACATCGTTTCATAATTTGAGGTATTCTCAGCAAAGAAAGAAATTTGCCAGTGTCCCGTAGGTATAATTAGAAATTAAATTCAGTAAATAAAATATGTGATGCTTTGGGAAGCCCTGACCTGCTAGTTTGACTGTCTCCTGTGGTGCAGTTGCATGTAGTTGCTGAAGCAAATATGGGGACGTAACGAGTCTGCTTCATAGTTGCAACAAGAAGAAACTTGGTGCTCAATAATAATATTGCTCTCTTCTTAAATCATTCTGAAATAAAAAAATGACAAATGGTTGTCATAGTCATAACATTAATGGAAATTACTGAATGCGGCAATATGTAAAATGAGGGGAAGGCAAGCATTCACTATAGCTTTTGAGCTCTCGCTTTTTTTTTTTTTTTTTTTTTTTAGCAAAAGTACACACAGACATCCAAATGTGCTCTCCCATAACCACAGTGAGACAATCTTGCTATGGCCATGGGAGTGTGCATTTGGGTGTCTGTGTGGTTGTGTGTACAAATATGTGTACCTTTGTTAGAAAAGTGCAAGAATTCTAAAGGTTTTTCATGTTACATGTTTCTGTGATCCACGCATCTGTCTGCTACAGGTGAGTGGATGATTACCATAGTCACATTGATAATTCACTTTAAATTGTTGTACAGAATTAAATACAGACTCGTTTGTGTTTTAATGATATTTAAATAAACTAATCATAAATTGTAATTTAGGAATGATTCTACTTGTACTGCCAAGTAACCTTTATCTAAATATAGTGAATACCTTGCAAAAATGAGGGTATTTCAGTATTTCCCTTTTCTTACTGAACAGGTACAAGTATATGTAGCTACATCTACTGTATGATATGTATTTTGGTTAAGGATGCACTACAGTGCTGTGCCTTTTGTGACTAAAATTTGGAATGGCTGCAGTAATGACAAATCTTTCCACTGTGAAAGTCTCACAGTGCTTCATTTTGTCTGGAAAAAGAGAGGAAAACTGTACAACCACCATACAATCTGCATAATCTACAGAGAAAATGTTAAGATTGATATTGTCATTGGGCAATTGTGTTGCTACTTCAAAGCTGCATACTACATACCGGTAGTAGGTTGTAGTTACCATTTTGGGACAGGAAAAGCATATTTATGGAATGAATCACAAAAGTCATTTCAACAGTGCACAGTGAAATACTGTATTGTAAAAGTTGTTAAGAGGAATTCAAAGCAATTAACATGGCCTCTTGAGTTCTTGCATGGTTTTGCCGTTTAACGATTCTTGCCCATATAATGCCACAAAAAATAAAAATAAAAGTTTTAGGTTGGTGTTGTTTGTCATTGTGATTACTACTCTTGCCATGATGTGAAAAAATTGATATTCTTTCAGCATTTCTCTAAAGTTGAGGACATTTAAGACATCAGATAATAATGGTAAAGTTTGTCAGTCGTGTAGATCTATGATGGTTGTACACAGAAGATTTTTGACCTCTGTGATGTGTTCCTTATGCTGCAGGAAATGGATTAAGGCTGCAACTTAAATATATATGTAGTGAAGAGTCTATATATGTGTTAGTATTTTCTTAATAATGAATTGGAAATTATACACACCCAGAGTAATGGTTGGTGCAGAATTTTTATTAGTGATAAGAGCAGTTAACACTTTGGTATGAGGAATGGTCATTTGTAAGTGCACCATCTACCAGAAGTATGGAAATTACTGATGTGTACCAAGTTATGGTAATCAGACATTATGTTCAGAACCTACAATAATTGTACACTTCTATTTTTTGTTGAGGGAGCACATAATCTCCCAGCTCCTTCTGTTGGCAAATATAGAAAGTCAGAGAAATGTACTCTTTCAGTATGACCTGGCCTGTACACACTTCATGTACTAACAAACATATTCTCCATAATGTTTGTAAACGTAAATGTTCTACCCGATTATCTGCCTATGGGCATGTGTGAGGCTTGATGGGTTGGTGCCTCTTTCATTGTGCATTTGTGGCACACCTTGACCTATTGTGATGACATAATAAAATAGTGTGCCCACTACCTCCCTTTATGACGTCTGGTATAATAATCTCTTTATCCAGTTGTGGGAGTAAATTACAGCTGGAAGAACCTGTATTATATATGGGTATTTCCGTAGACACAATCTATCAGTAGGTGCTTGACCTGATTATGAGCACATCAGATGTGAAACATGTGAATAAATCTTATCTGTATGGATTGTAGCTTCAAGGTTTTAATGTTTGACTAATGTGTCCTGAGTTTCATGAGCCAGCACAGCTAAAGTAGGTCAGAATGATAGAGAAGACAGTGCAAAATGCTAGCAATTCATTTGGACAAGTGCGATAGAGGGAATCAGCAGTATCCTTGAACAGGCCCAATCGTTGTTTGCCTGAAATTATTGAGAGAAGCCATGTAAATTTAAATCTGGATGGCCAATTAGCAATTTAAATTGCCCTGTGACACTTTGCTGTCTTTATTTTCAGGTCTTTTTCTGTTCTGTTCCAACTTTTATTTCTCATGGGTTTTATTGTGTTTCATCTGACTGCTTTTATTCTACTATTTGCTTTATACTTCTTATGTTCTTCTGTGTTGCTGATTATTTTTGTATCATCCTCATTTCCAGTTCCTAAGTCTCCCTTTGCCTTGTTGGCAACCTCCTCTTAACTTATCAGTTTTCTAATGTGCATTATTTTGTATTTGATTTCCCACTACTATTGTTTAAATATTCCTTTGACATGAAATGTTGGCTGATATTTCTATTTAATCCCTCAGTTGTCTCATTTCCTTAAGCCCCCTCATGTTTTGCAGCTGACGAACAAACACTGCTTTCTTAAGTTTGCAGTATTGTGGCCTTCTGTTTGTGATCACATCTCTCATTGCGTCATTAAGTAGACTTATTTCCTGTCAGTATTTAATTGTAGCTTCCCTTTTGTTATAAGTTTCATTTTAGGTGAAAGAAGAAAAATTTCGACAAAAAGTTCTTTCAGTTTATGAAAGACTCCTATGGCAGGAGGCTTTAATGATCAAACTAGTGGTGTTTGTTCTTTATCTTTTAGAGGGAAGTCTGACCCTTGCCCCATTGAGAGGACACTTCAATGTATGTTGTTTGTGGTGTACAGATCACAGTGTGCCCCATTTTACTAGCCTGAGTTTTATTTTCAGGCCAAAGGGCAGCAGCTCATTTGCCATCATATTTTCCCTCTATTTTAACACACAGTCAGATGAATGTGGTATGACTTTTAAGATTCTGTCTGACTTGTTTCCTAAAATTTGATGATGATGTTTTTAATGTGTTAACAGGGTGGCTGGCTCACTTGTGCAAGTGATCAGGCAGCCAAATATTCCTGTGCTTCTGTTTCATTTTTCTATAGTCTTACTTGGATATATTCAACAATTTTAGAACATCTGAACAATTTTAAAACTGTCTTCCATGATAGGAGCTAGTGTAGTTGGGTGGTGGCAATATTCAGGAAGAGTGAGTCCTGTTTTATCTGAGATTGCTTTTTATTTCTTTTCTCACATTTTATATGTTTTAATTACATTCATTTTTACTAATTTCATATGGTCGCTGATAACATCATTGCTGAGTGCCTCAACTCACACTCACACACACATGGATGCACGTGTGCAAGAGTGATAAACAGAAACAAATCAACATGCTACCAATGAGGTAACTTGGACTGGGATACTTGCAACATGTCCAGATGTCACTGTCATTTGTGTAACAATTGATACTTGCAGCTTGTATAATGAAACTGAAAATGAAGTAGAGTTGTATTATGGACTAAGCTATCATATGCGAGAGCAAGCATTGAAACATTCTGTAATGATCCTAAAAAAATAATTTTCTTACAAAGTATATCAATATTCGGAAAAATAGGAACTTTCCCACTATTACTACACATAATGTTTTGTTGATCTTCTCTGTATGAGTATTATTTTATCAGTTTAAAAAACAGGCAACCATCCATTGCAGTTTCTAACAAGGGTGCAAAAATATCAACGGGAATTTTCTTTTTATGTTAATGATGCCATCTTCAGTGATCTAGAAATAATTCTGAAGTTTTTCCAGCATTGTTGGTAATGTACTTTTCAGTGTTCAGTAGGACTATAGATTCCATTTTTTAGAATAATACCAGTGACTGACTGTGGGCTGAACTGTCTTATGTTTGTGGTTATAGCATCTGTCAGAGACAGTTACAAGGTTGTTGGCAACTGATATTATGAAAATAATACAGTGGTTGAACATGCTACCATTGACTTAATTTGCCATACAAATTTACTCATTGAGTTCCCACATGGTGTCATTAAAGTCCCTCTGTGTGTATTGTCTATCTTCTTATAAAATATCACACTAGAATATCTGACATTTGAGATAAAGTTGTTGTAATGATTAACATTTATCTGTCACTTTGTTCAAATTAATTCTCACATCAGATCTAGCAGTGAACTAAAGCTGGCTATCACTGCCAGTGGAAATATTCTGAATTCATAGAAATGAAGCAGTGCTATGAGTTTTGCCAGGTGTTCTAGGCTGAATGGGAGGAATTCCTACCATCACTCAGAGTAATTACACGGAAGCGCCAAAGAAACTGACATAGGCATGCATATTCAAATACAGAGATACATGTTGTTCTTGTTTTGGTCTTCAGTCCTGAGACTGTTTGATGCAGCTCTCCATGCTACTCTATCCTGTGAAAGCCTCTTCATCTCCCAGTACCTGCTGCAGCCTACACCCTTCTGAATCTGCTTAGTGTATTCATCTCATGGTCTCCCTCTATGATTTTTACCCTCCATGCTGCCCTCCAGTACTAAATTGGTGATCCCTTGATGCCTCGGCACATGTCCTACCAGCCAATCCCTTCTTCTAATCAAGTTGTGCCACAAACTCCTCTTCTCCCCAATTCTATTCAATACCTCCTCATTAGTTATGTGATCTACCCATCTGAACTTCAGCATTCTTCTATAGCACCACATTTCGAAAGCTTCTATTCTCTTCTTGTCTAAACTATTTATTGTCCATGTTTCACTTCCATACATGGCTACACTAAATACAAATACTTTCAGAAACGACTTCCTGACACTTAAATCAATACTCGTTGTTAACAAATTTCTCTTCTTCAGAAACGCTTTCCTTGCCATTGCCAGTCTACATTTTATATCTTCTCTACTTCAACCATCATCAGTTATTTTGCTCCCCAAATAGCAAAACTCCTTTACTACTTGAAGTGTCTGATTTCCTAATCTAATTCCCTCAGCATCACCCGACTTAATTTGACTACATTCCATTATCCTCGTTTTGCTTTTGTTGATGTTCATCTTATACCCTCCTTTCAAGACACTGTCCATTCCGTTCAACTGCTCTTCCAAGTCCTTTGCTGTCTCTGACAGACTTACAATGTCATCGGCGCACCTCAAAGTTTTTATTTCTTCTCCATGGATTTTAATACCTACTCCGAACTTTTCTTTCGTTTCCTTTACTGCTTGCTCAATATACAGATTTAACAGCATCGGGGAGAGGCTACAACCCTGTCTCACTCCCTTCCCAACCACTGCTTCCCTTTCATGTCCCTCGACTCTTATAACTGCCATCTGGTTTCTGCACAAATTGTAAATAGCCTTTCGCTCCCTGTATTTTACCCCTGCCACCTTCAGAATTTGAAAGAGAGTATTCCAGTCAACATTGTCAAAAGCTTTCTCTAAGTCTACAAATGCTAGAAGGATAGGTTTTTTACCTTTCCTTAATCTTTCTTTGAAGATAAGTCGTAGGGTCAGTATTGCCTCACGTGTTCCAACATTTCTACGGAATCCAAATTGATCTTCCCCGAGGTCAGCTACTACCAGTTTTTCCATTTGTCTGTAAAGAATTCGCATTAGTATTTTGCAGCTGTTACTTATTAAACTGGTAGTTCGGTAATTTTCACATCTGTCAACACCTGCTTTCTTTGGGATTGGAATTATTATATTCTTCTTGAAGTCTGAGGGAATTTCGCCTGTCTCATACATCTTGCTCACCAGATGGTAGAGTTTTATCAGGACTGGCTCTCCCAAGGCTGTCAGTAGTTCTAATGGAATGTTGTCTACTCCCGGGGCCTTGTTTCGACTTAGGTCTTTCAGTGCTCTGTCAAACTCTTCACGCAGTGTCATATCTCCCATTTCATCTTCATCTACCTCCTCTTCCATTTCCATAATATTGTCCTCAAGAACATCGCCCTGTGTAATTTTCTCATATTTTTACCATTCTGTACTGGTTCAGACCATGCATGTTTCATTTTGTTTGACATGTTGTTAAAATGCCAAGACACATTAAATGAAACTTGGAACCCCTGGTATCAAAATTGTGATGATGTTACCTTGCAACTTGCTGTCTCTCCAGTAGTTAGTAATGAATTGAGCAACCGAAAAGTGACTGAAAGGTGCAATATTTCCCTTAGAACCATTGAAAATTGCATCTGTTCAAAGATACTGGAGCACCAGAAATCACTAGGAGAGCTTGCTGGTTTTATGGAGATTGCGAATTCAACATTTCATTTCTTCAGACAACTGCAAGGAAATAGTTTTTACTTCCCATACAAGCCTGACAACTGGAATGCTGAACTCTTAAGGGTAGAAATAAGCAGTATATTGATGCATTTGAGCTTTGGTGTTGCCATGTGATATCGCATATAAAATGGACTGAAGGGAGAACAAATGTATCCATTATGGAGCAACTCAACATTTCAAGGTGTCTTTATTTCTGTATCAGCCAAAAAGTTCTCCAGATCTTTGGCTGAAATATGAGAAGAGATGGAGAAAACACAGAGATAATAATTGTACAAGGAAAGTTTATGGGCATGAGATCAAGCGGGTGAGCAGTGAGCAGTTGAATAAATCAAATAAACAAAATCTTGGGTCTGCCATTTCAACAGTCCCTAAGAGAAGTTGGTAACCATCTAGAATGGAATACTTGATGCATGAGGTCACAATGCTCACCAATGAACACAATGACTTGTGATAATGATGATGCCTTGCCTGCTGAAGCTTTAATTATTGTGTAAGACATTATGAATAATTGAGTCTTCTTTTAATGAAATTTGCACAATTTAAAATTTTTTAAAGCGATGTTTTCTTAATTTGTGATATTTTTGGTAGTTGTGAAACTGGAGACCAAGGCTTGTGATTTATGATGGTTTTGATGATTTTTGTAGATATCAATTCACTTAAGCAGTTGAAAGAGGGATAAACATGGCAGATTGTTCCTATTGTAGTATTAGTTACAATTGAAACTTAAGTGTAGTTACTTTGGATAAATTCAGTATGGTAAGAATTCAGAGATACATAAACAGGCAGAATACGGCACTGTAGTTGGCAATGCCTATATAAAAACAATTATTTGGCACAATTGTGAAATCTATTAGCCACATCCAATTTTAATTACATGGAAGGTACTGAAAGGTATTATTTCCAAATAGGAGTTTGTATCGCAAGGGAGCCATCTCTCCAATATTCCATTAAGTCTGTTGAAACTATAATGCAAGATTACAATACTTTCCATATATGGCAGCTTGTGGGTAAATAAATTCCCAATATATCTGTTACATAGTGAACTAGATAACATCTAGCCAATACTGATGATGTAATGATATAGTTGTAAGTGAAGTGTGCAAAAATGTATGCTCATAATGTATTACAACAGTTGTTTGATGTATTGAAAATGCAATAACTCAAGTTAGAGAACCCTGACAGTTGCTTACCAGTGTTTATAATTTTTGTTGAAATATTTTTGTTTGCGCCAAAACTAAATTAGTATACATAAAATACCATTAATAAAGATTTGCAGAAGGTATCATGCTAGGTCAGTGAACTCTCAGAATAATCACATCAAGCAAAAGACAGGAGCATTGCAGGCCTATATTCAAGCAGCTAGGAATTGACAGTCTTCAGCCAGTATGTGTTTTTATGTCTCACCAGCGTGAAAGAAAACCAAGGAGTCTTCAGCATGAGGCAAGATATACACAATCACAATACCCGTAACAAGGGGAGCATCGAAATACCTAAGTGTTGACTGACGGGAACACAAGACAGCTTTCCAGTGGTTGCCCTAAAGATGTTCAACTCACTGTCTCCATTGGTGAATTCTTTAATAGTGACCAAAGTGAATGGACAAACAAATATTGTTTCTATTAAGTATAAATATCTTAATTTTGTGAATATTTTTTTAAATGTATATATGTAATTAATCTTGACGCAGTCTGTCCAGTCATGGCTGGTAAACAACACAGATCTAGTAATAAAGAAGTGCAGTGTAGTAGCGAGACTACCATGCTGCATTACTCCAGTTTTACAGGAAAAACCAAGTTGCAGAAATAATACATTGAAGTAGAGGGATGCTGCATATTGTGCACGATTTGTAAATCAGATTTATGAGAAATGTTAATGTGGGCTATATGGTGACAAGAGTACTTAATTAAGAAAAAGATTGATGTGCCACTTCACAAAATAACTGAAAAGTAGATAAAATGTAAACATTAAAGAACCTATGACGAGCTGTACATCACCATATTCCTTTGCACGGAAACACTCTTTCTTAACTATGATAAAACACTGTGGAGCAGACACAGATCATTTAACTGACTACCGGTATGCTTAATTCTGTTTACACATTCAAATGTCAAAGTTTAAAAAGCTAAACGCTAATTGTTCTCAGATTACAAGAAAAGAATTCGTTTAAAATTATCTTCATGCACTTTACTGTTTGTGCCGCTGCTACCCATAACCGCAAAATCTGCTAAATTATTACTTTTGAATGCATTACGGGAACAGCAGTGATCAATGTCTTATAAATAATGACTATTAAAAACAGTCTTGATCACGATTTATTTAACAAGGTGACCGGTTTCGACCACTACTGTGGTCATCTTCAGACCATTGAGTAGGAACCTCTTTCTCCAACAGAAAGAGGTTCCTACTCAATGGTCAGAAGATGACCACAGTAGTGGTCGAAACCGGTCTTTCTCCAACAGAAAGAGGTTCCTACTCAATGGTCAGAAGATGACCACAGTAGTGGTCGAAACCGGTCACCTTGTTAAATAAATCGTGATCAAGACTGTTTTTAATTGTAATTATTTATGCTAAATTATTGCCATCACCACACAAAGGCACCTCAGCGAGGAATACAGGGGGGGGGGGGGTTCCGTGCTAGAAAAATAAAAAAAAAAGTTATTTTATCCATTAAACTGGCATCGTGTTCTGCTACAATGTGAGACGTATCTATACAATATTAGTTTGAAGAAAGTCAGATGTCATAGAGAACTCATTTGCCGCATTTCTCCTCGCAACTGAAAATGCCAAATGGTGCTTGGTTCTGCAAACTTATAGTGTTGTACATTTAATTCGCGAATTTTCTACTTCGTGTTACCAGCGAGTGTCAAAAACCGACGGTACTAAAATGTGAATGTAGACTACAGTCACGTGCATCTGAATTTTACCTACCAGACAGCAAAACAGTATTTACACACCCTATCGGTAACTTATACAAGCTGTACATTCTCTAAAGTACCTTATAGGCTGCCAACAGATCTAATTATTATAAAGTGATCGCATTAGTACGTTTTCTGATTAACAAACAATTTTTCATTACCAGCAATTTTGAGTTTTATTTTCCAAGAAACAGTTTCATTTCCTCCACCACACCTCCTTAGAGCGTTAAGTGTGCTGTTGAAATTTGCTAGCTTCGCAAGGCATGTAACTGGTCAGTGAAAATCTTGGAAGCGTTATCTCATTATGAATTAATTTTGTTTTAAAATGAACTGCATCAGTATAACGTAACAGTGCGGGTTTACCGGAGAGGGCAACATTTCGCTAATTAAAAGAGTAACCACTAAAAAACTTCACTTAGTATTTTTAAGTCGACATCAGTTCTGAGTTGGACCGATTTGCGCTATAACTTCGTTGTGTCGACTCCAACTGAACAGACGAGAGATACGTTATTTCGTGTCGGCGGAATGTACGGTGCTCTGTGTGTTCAACAAAGAATGGCAAAACGGTGAGGAGTGAAAAATGGTTGCAAACGGGAGAATTTGTCACATCGTTAGCTGTAGATGCTTGATATTAATACGTAAGACTAAATAACTTCTGTAGTTTCTCGGAGTTTCCGTGAATCTCACCTGTATAGGCTGTTGCCGTGGCGCGGGAGCAGCAGACATGCGGAGGACACTTCGACGCGCGTGCGAGTATCGCGGAGGCAGCTGCTAGGCGACGACTTCATTGTTGGCAGTCTTCTGCCTTCAGCCGTGAACGCGGATAACAAGAAACGCATGGAAAAAATAACAACTCTTAAAACAGCCCCAAAATGGAACTATAGATGTCAAGCATTTACACTTGACGTTAAATAACTGAAGCAACCAAAATGAAACTCCCTTTTCAGCAACGTTTAGCTGCAATGCATTTTCTGTGACATTTTGAGCACGTTGAAGATCAAACAGGCTGTTACGTTAATGTTCACGTTCTTGCTTTTGATACTGACCCTTTCTTTCATAGTAACAGTCGCATCCAAACGTGTAATGGATGCGGTAAAGTGGTTTTCCATGTTCTCTTTTGAATACTCTTGCAACATTTTTTCCAAGTCAGCCAAAAGAACCTAATTTCTAGATGGAGGGGTAAAGAAACGAACACCTAAACTGTCTACCACATTGTAGAGATCTGCATCTTCTTCAGTGAAAACCTTACGGTGTATCGCAGTCAACTGGTTTCTCTTTTAAAGAACATAATAGATCTAAGTAAATGATATACGAAGGAATCGTCACTACTGCTCTGGGATTTGAAATCACGATGCAAGATGTCAGTCTATTTTGTTCTACATACAGGGTGCTTAAAAAAAAGTCTTACAAAGTATTATATTGTCGAAACTATCTATTGCTGTGTCACTGGAGGAACGAATACAGTGTCTAGTTTATACTCAGTGCCACTAGATGTCATTTGTCTTCTGTTTGCTTGGTTACTATCACATGTCGCAAAAGGGCTACTCCGCAGCAAATCATTTTGTGTTTTCGGGTTTGTGAAGTGTAATTTCGTGAATACAGTGCAAAGACGTTTCAAGTTGAGTTACCAAACTAATCCTCCTAACAGATGGAACATTAGCTTATGGTATCGACAGTTTATAGACACAGGATGTGTACTGTAAATGAAAGAGACCAGGCAGCACTCGTGTTTCGGACGAAAATGACGCTTGAATTCGAACAGCTTCCCAATGTCGTCCTACAAAATCACCTCTTCATGCCAGTCGAAAGTAACAACTGCCTACTACAAAAATTTGGCGTTTTTTGAAACGGCAGTTGGTCATGAAACCGCACGAGTTATAGATGTTCAGGCGCTATGTCATGATGACAAACGCAAATGTGCGGCATTTTCTGGTGAGCTTCAGGACGTGATCGACAGTGATAACACTTTCGCACAACATCGTGTTCAGTAGTGCAGCGACTTTCCACCTTAATGGTAAAGTAAACAAACACAACGTTCGAATTTGAGGCCTACAGAACCCACATGCACACAATGAACGTGTATGAGATTATCTCAATGTATTTTGTGCATTATCCCATTTATCTCTTTATAGCCAATTCTTCTTTCCACCCCTTCACTTTAGTCGCCAAGTGTGCGAGTAACTGACTGAAACACTACCGAGCCGTTGGATTGGTCGTCAAACTGCCAGTGATTTAGCGCTTCTCAGGCAGCCCCCACAGTCACTAGATTTTACACCCTGTGAGTTCTTCCTGTTGGGTTACATTAAAGATAACACATATGCACCACAGAACCTAGAAGAGCTGAAGAATTGGATCTGTACTACCAGAACATCAGTGACGATGACATGCTTATCCGAGTATGGAAGGAATTCGAGTATCGATGTGATATTGTTCATGACGCTGGTGGTGAGCATATTGGAACATCTGTAATCTAAAATTGACATATCCGGTAATGTGTGCACAATGTTTCATAGCTGTACGTCTTATAGTTTAATAAATACACTGTGTGATCAAAAGTATCCAGACACACCAAAAACACTCGTTTTTCACATTAGATGCTTTGTGCTGCCACCTACTGCCAGGTGCTCCGTATCAGCGTCCTCAGTAGTCATTAGACATCGTGAGAGAACAGAATGGGGCGCTCTGTGGAGCTCACGGACTTCGAACGGGTCAGGTGATTGGGTGTCACTTTTGTCATACGTCCCTAGGCCCACTGTTTCCGATGTGATAATACAATGGGAACGTGAAGGGAACGTACAGCACAGAAGCGTACAGGCTGACTTCGGCTGTTGACTGACAGAGACTGCCGACAGTTCAAGAGGTTCAAAATGGCTCTGAGCACTATGGGACTTACCATCTGTGGTCATCAGTCCCCTAGAACGTAGAACTACTTAAACCTAACTAACCCAAGGACATCACACACATCCGTGCCCGAGGCAGGATTCGAACCTGCGACCGTAGCGGTCACGCGGTTCCAGACTGAAGCGCCTAGAACCGAACGGCCACACCGGCCAGCTGTTCAAGAGGTTTTTAGTGTGTAATAGGAAGGCATGTATCCAGACCATCACACAGGAATTCCAAACTGCATCGGGATCCATTGCAAGTACTATGACAGTTAGGCGGGAGGTGAGGCAACTTGGATTTCATTGTCGAGCGGCTGCTCATAAGCCACACATCACGCCGGTCAATGCCAAACGGAGCCTCGCTTGGTGTAAGGAGCGTAAACAGTGGACGACTGAACAGTGGAAAAACGTGTGGAGTGATGAATCACGGTACACAATGTGGCGATCCGATGGCAGGGTGTGGGTACGGCGAATGCCCGGTGTACGTCATCTGCCGGCGTGTATAGTGCCAAAAGTAAAATTCGGAGGTGGTGGTGTTATGGTGTGGTTGTGTTTTTCGTGGAGGGGGCCTGCACCTCTTGGCACTATCACAGCGCAGGCCTACATTGATGTTTTAAACACCGTCTTGCTTCCCACTGTTGAAGAGCAATTCGAAGATGGCGATTACATCTTTCAATACGATCGAGTACTTTTTCGTAATGTACAGCCTGTGGCGGTGTGGTTACACGACAATAACATCCCTGTAATGGACTGGCCTGCACAGAGTCATAACCTGACACCTTTGGGATGTTTTGGAACGCCGACTTCGTGGCAGGCCTCACCGACCGACATCGATACCTCTCCTTAGTGAGCACTCCGTGAAGAATGGGCCGCCATTCCCCAAGAAACCTTCCAGCACCTGACTGAACGTATGCCTGCGAGAGTGAAAGCTGTCAAGGCTAAGGGTGGGCCAACACCATATTGAATTCCAGCATTACCGATGTAGGGCGCCACGAACTTGTAAGTCATTTTCAGCCAGGTGTCCGGATTCTTTTGATCACATAGTGTATATGCATTCAAAACATGTATATTTTTGAAAGATCCTGTACTTTAGCACGTATGTGTTCCCTCTCAGTGACGCGTTATTTCACATACTGCAAGCCATAGCTTACGACATTGGCTGGTGTGTAAAAAAAATAATTACTTCCAAGAAATAACGAAAAACGAACATGAAAGACTGTGGGAAAAGGTCATTAATGACCAAGATATGGATGAACCAGACATGGTGCTGCTGTCAGTTTGGGCCGTAAAATTTTGGACTCGGTAATTTGTTGAATTTTATTATCCAGTCGATTCCAGATTGCATAGATTCGAACTTATTGTGACCATTCTTGCTCTCAGTCCTTCATCGAGAGAAGCTTTTCAGCTATAAAAAACTGTTTATGTAGGTCACAAACTCAAGGATTTACAGACTTAGCTGTATTGTCAGCTGAAAAAAGGTCCTCTCTGCAGCTGAGGTCTGAGTTCTGGTAATCAAGAATTCTCCAAAAAGGTAATTTCGTATTTAAAAACGACATTTTATTGTTTTGTAACAGCTTACGTTAACTAAAAGCTGAGTACACGTCACTGGTATTTAGTTTATGGTGTGGTGCGTTAGGCTCAAGTGCAGCGCATTGATGCGCCACCCACTTTGTCTAAAGCGGGCATTACATCTACATCTACATCCATACTCCGCAAGCCACCTGACGGTGTGTGGCGGAGGGTACCTTGAGTACCTCGGTTCTCCCTTCTATTCCATTCTCTTACTGTTCGTGGAAAGAAAGATTATCGGTATGCCTCTGTGTGGGCTCCAATCCCTCTGATTTTATCCTCATGGTCTCTTCGCGAGATATACATAGGAGGGAGCAATATACTGCTTGACTCCTCGGTGAAGGTATGTTCTCGAAATTTCAACAAAAGCCCGTACCGAGCTACTGAGGGTCTCTCCTGCAGAGTCTTCCACTGGAGCCTACCTATCATCTCCGTAACGCTTTCGCGATTACTAAATGATCCTGTAACGAAGCGCGCCGCTCTCCGTTGGATCTTCTCAATCTCCTCTGTCAACCCTATCTGGTACGAATCCCACACTGGTGAGCAGTATTCAAGCAGTGGGCGAACAAGTGTACTGTAATATTCTTCCTTTGTTTTCGGATTGCATTTCCTTAGGATTCTTCCAATGAATCTCAGTTTGGCATCTGCTTTACCAACGATCAACTTTATATGATCATTCCATTTTAAATCACTCCTAATGCCTACTCCCAGATAATTTATGGAATTAGCTGCTTCCAGTAGCTGACCTGCTATATTGTAGCTAAATGATAAGGGATCTTTCTTTCTATGTATTCGCAGCACATTAAACTTGTCTACACTGATATTCAATTGCCATTCACTGCACCATGCGTCAATTCGCTGCAGATCCACCTGCATTTCAGTACAATTTTCCATTGTTACAACCTCTCGATATACCGCAGCATCATCCGCAAAAAGCCTCAGTGAACTTCCGATGCTATCCACAAGGTCATTTATGTAGATTGTGAATAGCAACGGTCCTACGACACTCTCTCGCGGCACACCTGAAATCACTCTTACTTCGGAAGACTTCTCTCCATTGAGAATGACATGCTGTGTTCTGTTATCTAGGAACTCTTCAATCCAATCACACAATTGGTCTGATAGTCCATATGCTCTTACTTTGTTCATTAAACGACTGTGGGGAACTGTATCGAACGCCTTGCGGAAGTCAAGAAACACGGCATCTACCTGGGAACCCGTGTCTATGGCCCTCTGTCTCGTGGACGAGTAGCACGAGCTGGGTTTCACACGATCGTCTTTTTCGAAACCCATGCTGATTCCTACAGAGTAGATTTCTAGTCTCCAGAAAAGGCATTATACTCGAACATAATACGTGTCCCAGAATTCTACAACTGATCGACGTTAGAGATATAGGTCTATAGTTCTGCACATATGTTCGACGTCCCTTCTTGAAAAGGGGGATGATCTGTGCCCTTTTCCAATCCTTTGGAACGCTACGCTCTTCTAGAGACCTACGGTACACCGCTGCAAGAAGGGGGCAAGTTCCTTCGCGTACTCTGTGTAAAATCGAACTGGTATCCCATCAGGTCCAGCGGCCTTTCCTCTTTTGAGCGATTTTAGTTGTTTCTCTATCCCTCTGTCGTCTATTTCGATACCTACCATTTTGTCATCTGTGCGACAATCTAGAGAAGGAACTACAGTGCAGTCTTCCTCTGTGAAACAGCTTTGGAAAAAGACATTTAGTATTTCGGCCTTTAGTCTGTCATCCTCTGTTTCAGTACCATTTTGGTCACAGAGTGTCTGGACATTTTGTTTTGATCCATCTACCGCTTTGACATAAGACGAAAATTTCTTGGGATTTTCTGCCAAGTCAGTACATAGAACTTTACTTTCGAATTCATTGAATGCCTCTCGCATAGCCCTCTTCACACCACATTTCGCTTAGCGTAATTTTTGTTTGTTTGCAAGGCTTTGGCTGTATTTATGTTTGCTGGGAAGTTCCCTTTTCTTCCGCAGCAGTTTTCTAACTCGGTTGTTGTACCACGGTGGCTCTTTTCCATCTCTTACGATCTTGCTTGGCACATGCTCATCTAATGGTTTTGAACTTTGTCCACTGATCCTCAACACTATCTCTACTTGAGACAAAACTTTTGTGTTGAGCCGTCAAGTACTCTGAAATCTGCTTTTTGTCACTTTCGCTAAACAGAAAAATCTTCCTACCTTTTTTAATATTTCTATTTACAGCTGAAATCATCGATGCAGTAACCGCTTTATGATCGCTGATTCCCTGTTCTGTGTTAACTGTTTCCAATAGTTCGGGTCTGTTTGTCACCAGAAGGTCTAATATGTTATCGTCACGAGTCGGTTCTCTGTTTAACTGCTCAAGGTAGTTTTCGGATAACGCACTTAAAAAAATTTCACTGGTTTCGTTGTCCCTGCCAACCGTTATAAACGTTTGAGTCTCCCAGTCTATATCCGGCAAAATCTCCACCCAGAACTATAACATGGTGGGGAAATCTACTCGAAATATTTTCCAAATTCTCCTTCAGGTGCTCTGCCACAACAGCTGCTGAGCCAGGGGGCCTATAGAGACATCCAATTACCATGTTTGAGTCTGTTTTAACCGTGACCTTCACCCAAATTGTTCCTCATTTCGTATCTCCGTCAATTTCCTTCGATATTGTTGCACTTTTTATCTTTATAAAGACGCCTCCCCCTTCACTGTCCAGCCTGTCTCTGCGGTATACATTCCAATCTAAGTTTAGAATTTCATTACTGTTTACACCTGGTTTCAGCCAACTTTCTGTCCCTAGTACTATGTGGGCATTGTAACCGTTTATTAATGAGAGCAGTTCTGGGACCTTTCTATAGATGCTCCTGCAGTTTACTATTAGCAGATTAATATTGTTATTCCCTGTTGCGTTTTGCCTACTACTACCTTACCGCGTCTCAGGGGGCGTCTTGTCGGGCCTAGGAAGGGAATTCTCTAACCTAAAAGACCCACATGTGCACTCCACACGTACTCAGCTACCCTTGTAGCCGCTTCCTGCATGTAGTGCACGCCTGACCTATTCAGGGGGACCCTACATTTCTCCAACCGATAGCGGAGGTCGAGAAATTTGCATGATTCGTCGCGAGCGGTACTAGTCTAGCACGGCAGCCATCTAGCGGTAGAATTACGAAATTTAGCGAACACTCTAACCTAAAAGACCCACATGTGCACTCCACACGTACTCAGCTACCCTTGTAGCCGCTTCCTGCATGTAGTGCACGCCTGACCTATTCAGGGGGACCCTACATTTCTCCAACCGATAGCGTAGGTCGAGAAATTTGCACGTACTCAGCTACCCTTGTAGCCGCTTCCTGCATGTAGTGCACGCCTGACCTATTCAGGAGGACCCTACATTTCTCCAACCGATAGCGTAGGTCGAGAAATTTGCATGATTCGTCGCGAGCGGTGCTAGTCTAGCACGGCAGCCATCTAGCGGTAGAATTACGAAATTTAGCAAACACATTAGCCGCACGCTAGTCTACAACAGCCTGCTCTTTTCTGAATGCCCGGTACCATAATCTAAATGCGAGAGCTTTCTGGATGACATAATGCTCAGGGGTTGAAGTACCAGCTTCCATAATTATTTCGGTGTAATCTTTATTTTCATACGTCTGTAAGTGACCGTGATTTTCATATGACACAGTGTTGAAAATCACTTAAGTGTTACAGGAGATGCTGAGTCGCGGTAGGCACAACAAAAAGATTCACACCATTATAGCTTTCGGTCATTAAAGCCTTTGTCAGCAGTAGAAACACATACACACACGCACACACACTCACGCAAACGCAACTTGCACTGTGTCCGTAGTCTCAGAGAGCTGAAATTGTGTGAATCTTTTTGTTGTGTCTATCGCGACTCAGCATCTCCGCTATATGGTGAGTAGCAATTTTCTTTATCTGGTATTGTTACATTCCATCCTGGATTTTCTATTGTTTGATTAAAGTGTTACAGGGTCGTAGCCCCCATTCCATCCTGGATTTTCTATTGTTTGATTAAAGTGTTACAGGGTCGTAGCCCCCCCCCCCCCTCTCTCTCTCAAGGGCATAGAGGGGGGCCCTAAAAATGAAAAAAAAATTGTTTTAAGAATAAACCGAAGCCGAAACGGGAAATGTACGTGACTTCTATCCCTCTTGTGTTTATCTTCTGCCTGCGAGAAGACGACTTCCACTCGGCCAGAGACAGCATATCCACGCTGTTGGGACAGTGTCAGTTTGCCTAAGCAGCAACATACAAAGACGACTACTACCGAATAGACATCATATGGGTTATGTGTCAACAGCGCAAATCGTTCATACAGCTGCCAACTATACAGTTCGTTCATATTCAACAACGCTTTTGCTGCAACTTCACTATGATACTGTAGTACCTCAAAAGTTGACGAGTGGATACTGAAGTAACTATGCTATTCAACCGAAGGCTTCAGATTTTTGCTGATTTCTGCCAACTGGGGACTGGAGTGACATTATTTAAGCTAGAATGCTTCAAAAATTTTGGTAGAATAGTAAGTGAAATGGGAAACCGATCTTCCCCTGTAACATACCGCTTCACCCCACTGTCGGGAAGGCCTTAAATGAGAGCTCTATATCTTACTTTGGAAAATATATAGTACATTTTGGTACCAAATCTAGCAGAAATATCGATACGGCTGAGGTAGCTATGGAAATAGCAGCTTTCAAGTTCCAGTAGAAAGAGCTGATGAACACTAGGGCAGTTTCCAATTTGGGTGTTTTGTGGGTTTTTCCCCCTAAAGTATGCATTATGAGATGTTAATCGAAATAGGTTTGACAGTGTTTATGACATTCCAGTGACTGCAACGCAGTTGGAAGAAATTCAAGGCGATAAGAAAGTACTTAATGTCGAGTGTAGGTGAATCTCGATGGAATACGACGCAGCTGATAAATTT
The DNA here is from genome assembly GCF_023898315.1 of Schistocerca nitens. Lineage (NCBI taxonomy): Eukaryota > Metazoa > Arthropoda > Insecta > Orthoptera > Acrididae > Schistocerca > Schistocerca nitens. The sequence continues at coordinate 150,176,037 of NC_064621.1, read as the reverse complement.
GACTTCAGTGACAGAGTCAATGAGTTTGCTTCGCTCAAAGCAAGGAAATTTGAAGTGTAAATTGATGTCTTTCATCATGTTTGGCAGAAAATCACAGAGCGAAACACGGTATAATGGAGTAAAAATAACTTATTGCTCCTTTCTTTATTGCAACCAAAGTTACACTGCAACCACAATAACAAAAACAAAAGAACAAAGATATAATTTTATAATGTCACAGAACATGTCTGCACACAGAACGAACATAAATATCTGGTGCACTCATACCACGAAAACTGAGCCACTAAAGAAAACTCAATACAACAAGCTCACTGCTGTCAACACTCCCACTCTTGTTTTATTGAAGTTGCTTTGAGATCATTGACAGGGCTTTTCTGTTTGATATGAATTTGTCTCTAGTTAAAGGTTTTGTGAATAAATCTGCCAACTGTTTATTAGGATAAACATAATAGACTTCATTATTTTCAACATGTTCACGTATAAGGGGGTATAATGGTATTTAATGCCAATGTGATTAATGTGTTTGTGATGTTCTGTGTTTTTAATCAGGCGAATAGCACTTTGATTGTCAACATGGAGGGTTGTTGATTTGCCTAATTGAAAACCAAGTTTACTGTGAAAACTATGCAACCAAACAACATGTGAAGCTGCTATGTATTTGGCCTCCGTTTTGATCTGCTTACACATTTCTGTCGACGTGAACACCATGTCACAGGTCCACCTGCTACCATGCTCACATAGACTGTTGTTGACCGACGAGTGTCACAGTCACCAGCAAAGTCGGCATCTGAGTAGACCACCAGTTCAGTAGGGACAGCTTTGTACCTTATGGTCAGATCCCTGGTGCCCTGTAGATACTTCATAATCCTTTTAACAGCATGCCAATGATCGAGACCCGGATTATGTAAAAACCTACTAACCATGCTCACAGTGAACATGTATGGCCGTGAGACAATTGCTGCAAACATTAAGCTGCCGACTGCCTGCAGATAAGGTTTGCTTTATATCTCCTTTACCTCATGTTGGTTTTCAGGAGACTACCCACTGAGCAACAACGTTCCAACATCAAAATAAGTGGAGCTTGGTTTTGAATCACCCATATTGAACTTCTGAAGTAAACAATTGATGTGTCTTTACTGGCCTATATAGATTTTTTTGTAGAAGGGCTGTGTTCGATTTCCAAACCACAGAAGTATTTTTCATTGCCCACAGTAATTTCAAACATTGACCCATTGACTTACAAATAAGCAAGCCGTCATCCACATCAAGTGCCATGTAAACATGTCATTTGTTAAAGTATGGAAAACTCATTTGTCTGCATTCACTTGCGCAAAGCCAAACATTGTCAGAAACTGTACAAATTTCTGATTCCAACAACGTGGTGCTTGTTTGAGTCCATATAGACTCGTCCCCAATTTGCAAACATTATTTGAACCTTCCACAACAAAACCTTTTGGTTGCTCCCTGTAAACTTCTTCTTTCAAATCCCTTAAAGTCAAATTATCGAACATTTGATGATCTTCAGCACATGAGTCCCAGGCAGTTGAAAAAGTTGCCGACTTTGCTGGCAGACTTCCCAAAATTTTAGCCATTTTGTCAGCTTCTGTAACAGGTTCCCCAATGTCAGCTAACGCTTGTGCTAAGGACAGAACTTGACTGATGTGTTATGCGATTGTGCCTGTTGGCGACATTCTGTATTCAAAAAATTTCTGCTTCAAGGCCATTTTATTAACTGCGGATCGCTGTTCATGAATAGTCTTAAGTCTGGCCCACATTTCCGCTGCATTTGTGCACGTCATAACAGTTTTTAATTGGTTAAATTGCATCGCAGTAGATAGAATGAGCATCGCCTTAGCATTTAAGTCGCCCCAAGCTGACTCTCACCAGCTTCGTTTGGCCTCGGTTTCCCCTCGACGATATCGGGCACTTTTTCAGCACGAAAAATAATTTGCAACTCATATTTCCACGGTAGGAAGCTTTTACCGTCAGATTTCTGGATACTATAAACTTTCAATTTATCCATCTTCGTGTAGGCTGAATGTAAATCAAACTTAGAATACTCAGTTCAAAACGAAAACGAAGGTTTTCCACAATAGACCAGGAAAATACGACGGTTCCAGAACTTGATCGTCACAGTTCACGCGAACTAAACTCCGATAAAAAGCAATGAATTCACAGAACAGAAACAAATACCGAATGTATGCGTTTGCCTGGGGCAAATACGGTATATTGGAGTAAAAATAACTTATTGCTCCTTTCTTTATTGCAACCGAAGATACACTGTAAGTGTAACAACAAAAACAAAAGAACAAAGATATAATTTTATAATGTCACAGAACACGGCTGCACACAGAATGAACATAAATATCTGGTGCACTCATACCACGAAAACTGAAAATGAAGCCACTAAAGAAAACACAATGCAAGCTCACTGCTGTCAACATAAATTTGTAATAAAAACACAATTCTTGGAAAGGAATGTGTACTCAGTACTTAATTTTCTCCCTTTTTATTTTATTTTCCATCAATAACTCAGCACGTAACTAATAATAATTTATGAGGAGCAAACAAAATCTGTTCTTTATTGCAGCCATACAATAGCTGCCATGTACAGTAAAAGAATAACATAGATTTTGTTTCAGTTTCTTTAGAAAGTTTATACAGTTCGTAATTTATTTACTACAATGATTCATCTAATTAGTTGTGTGCAATATTTTTCTTCTATATAGTTGACTTACGTAATATTTTTCAGTACCGCTTCGTGTCTTTTAAACCTACTTTACAAATGGCAAAATTTCCTAAATTGCCTTTGCCTATATACGGCTGTGTAGGACTGCCACTTCTGCAAGAGCAGGTTCATGCGTGGAGCCCAGCTGCCATACCACGCACGTAATCTCACATTTCATACAACTCGTTCAAACGCGCAAACTATTCAGTGTACAGAGATGGAACTGGCATCGGTATGTTCTGGAAGAGATGCGCTATATTTCCATTTTAGTTTCATTTGTAAAAGTAATTTTTTAAGACTATATGCGGGAGCTTCATGAAAAGGTATTTCCTGGTGGTGTTAACTATTTTTCTACATTCGGGAAATATTTCTGTTATTGAATTTAGGGGGAACACAATGCGTGAACTACGCCTTAAGAATACACTACTGGCCACTAAAATTGCGACACCAAGAAGAAATGCTGATGATAAACGGGTATTCGTTGGACAAATATATTATACTAGAACAGACATGTGATTACATTTTTCCGCAATTTGGGAGCATAGATGCTGAAAAATCAGTACCCAGAACAACCACCTCTGGCCGTAATAAAGGCCTTGATACGCCTGGGCATAGAGTCAAACAGAGCTTGGATGGCGTTAACAGGTACAGATTGCCCATGCAGCTTCAACACGATACCACAGTTCATCAAGAGTAGTGACTGGCTTATTGTGACGAGCCAGTTGCTCGACCGAGCGGGGTGGCGCAGTGGTTAGACACTGGACTCGCATTCGGGAGGACGACGGTTCAATCCCGCGTCCGGCCATCCTGATTTAGGTTTTCCGTGATTTCCCTAAATCACTCCAGGCAAATGCCGGGATGGTTCCTCTGAAAGGGCACGGCCGACTTCCTTCCCCATCCTTCCCTAATCCGATGAGACCGATGACCACGCTGTCTGGCCTCCTTCCCCAAACCAACCAACCAACCAACCAGTTGCTCGGCCACCATTGACCAGACGTTTTCAGTTGGTGAGAGATCTGGAGAATTTGCTGGCCAGGGCAGCAGTCGAACATTTTCTGTATCCATAAAGGTCCGTACAGGACCTGCAACATGCGATCATGCATTATACTACTGAAATGTAGGGTTTCGCAGGGATCGAATGAAGGGTAGAGCCACTGGTCGTAACACATCTGAAATGTAACGTCCACTGTTCAAAGTGCCGTCAATGCGAACAAGAGGTGACCGGGACGTGTAACCATACCATCACACCGGGTGATACGCTGTATGGCGATGACGAATACAGGCTTCCAACGTGCGTTCACCGCGATGTCGCCAAACACGGATGGACCATCATGATGCTGTAAACAGAACCTGGATTCATCCGAAAAAATGACTTTTTGCCATTCGTGCACCCGGGTTCGTCGTTGAGTACACCATCGCAGGCGCTCCTGTCTGTGATGCAGCGTCAAGGGTAACCGCAGCCATGGTCTCCGAGCTGATAGACCGTGCTGCTGCAAACGTTGTCGAACCGTGCAGATGGTTTTTGTCTTGCAAATGTCCCCATCTGTTGACTCAGGGATCAAGACGTCGCTGCACGATCCGTTACAACCATGCGGATAGGATGTCTGTCATCTCGACTGCTAGTGATACGAGGCCGTTGGGATCCAGCACGGCGTTCCGTATTACCCTCTTGAACCCACCGATTCCATATTCTGCCAACAGTCATTGGATCTCGACCAAGGCGAGCAGCAATGTCGCGATACGATAAACCGCAATCGCGATAGGATACAATCCGACCTTTATCAAAGTCGGAAACGTGATGGTACGCATTTCTCCTCCTTACACGAGGCATCCCAACAACGTTTCACCAGGCAACGCCGGTCAACTGCAGTTTGTGTATGAGAAATCGGTTGGAAACTTTCCTCATGTCAGCACGTTATAGGTGTCGCCACCGGCGCCAACCTCACCTCTGAAAAGCTAATCATTTGCATATCATGGCATCTTCTTCCTGTCGGATAAATTTCGCGTCTGTAGCACGTCATCTTCGTGGTGTAACAATTTTAATGGCCAGTAGTGTACTTCTTATTTTCGTCTTCTCCAAACTGGAACTCCGGTCAGAGATCTATAATACGAGATAATTCAAGTATTTGATACGGGAGCGAATGGAGGCAAACAAGTATTCGTAGACAGTTCTTCCACTGTGCTCTACCATTAGCTTCTAGCCGTGAACAAGCGTTACAGGTTGCGCAGGATACGGTAGCCGATGCGCAGTGACCAGTTTTCGTCCAAAGCGCTGGGCGTGTTCGTTCCTTTGTTCAGAAGGGGAAGCTGAAAAGCGTGTGCCACATTTCGGCGGAGTCGGCGATGACAGAATCACCGCGCACGCCCTGCAATCTTTCTCAAACGATTTTACAGAAAATAATCGGTAAAAAAATTCATTTTGCCTTGCTTGTAGCTTTATATGTCAGGCTCGTTGTGATGTGCCCCGGGGCGCCGACTTACAAAAAAAATTGGGGGGGGGGGGATATTTTCAAAATTTAGATGAAAAATAGTGAGTTTTAAAATTTTTTAAAGCATTTTAGAGTCGCATGATCAACATTAGAACCCGAAAAACTGAACTCTTGATTACTCGACACTCCGGAAAACTCGACAAGCCTGACACATTTCTGGGCTTTGAAAAAAAGAAACATAACGTAAACACACACGGTATTTTCGTAAAAAGCTAATTTAATTTACACTAATAGTCATGCTTATAGACTATTACAGAGCAGTGAATATATAGCTCTGAAAAGACTGAAATTATATTTAAATAAATCGTAAACTATCATTAAAAGAATAAAACGTAAAATATTGCTGTCGCACAGTAATAGCACTTTGATTAGTAAGTGAAATAGCTAATTTAAGCTTATTTTGAATAAGGATCAAGATTCATTAAATAAAAACTATCTCAAAGTTAATGCTTCAATACATTTAATGAAGTTAATACAGTATGCCTAATACTTTCAGTCAAAAAGTATGTAAATAGCGGGTTTTAATTGGGTCTTACACCCTAAAATATTTAAATATTTGGAAATAATTAATACAGTACTCTAGTAGTATAGTAATACAATTCTAAACTAGTACTAATATTTCGAAACTGAAAATTTAACATTATGTATGTATTTAATTCTGTATTTTATAAAGATTTTTAATATTGCTCTAAATACCATTATTAGGGTTAGAGTGTCTTTAGAAAGGTGCAAATGTTGACCGTCTGACTCTATTACTGAATTTGAAGTCGTTGATGATTGGTCGGATATCCAGTTCATCGAAAACATCTCGGTGGGCATGAAGAACAGCCAAATTGTTCAATCGCTTCTGTCCCATTGTTGATCGGAGATATGACTTCAGACGTCTAATGGCGCTAAATGACCGTTCTACTGTTGCTGTCGTGATTGGAAATACTTAGAGAAGCTTAATGCACTTCACTACTTCACATAACATTTCTCCACCTGCAGGCTCTTGTGTAATGTACTTTCTTACATCACGCATGTTTTTTAAGACCAGTTTTTTTTATTAGCGAAATTGGCTGACGTATTCAAGTGTAAGCGCAGTCTCTCAGTGTATATGTAATTTTTGAAAAACTCAGTTGATTTTTCCAAATTTGTTTCACCTCTGTTTACTAAAAGCAAGCACTCGTTCAACAGCAATGACCTGTGTGAGTCCAGTTGAAGCAAACCACTCAGTAATGGAAGACAGCACCGTTTCACAAACTTCAATGTAAAGAGCTTTGTAGTATTACTTTGGGGTTTTGAAAGTGAGCGGTGAGATGGCTTCGTTGTTTTCATACTTCTTTGGTATACTTCGATTCCGAGGAAGCGAAGGATCATCAACTTGTCAAGGTTTTTCTCTTAAACACAATTCCCAAACTATCAAGTCTTCCATTCAGTATAAAAATCAAGCCCTCATCTATTTTTCCCAGATCAGCAACACTTAGGTGAGGGCACTGAATTTTTTCATTGACATCCTCTAGTGGGTTCAATGCATGGCGATAAAGACGCAAAAAGAAATAAGTCTTGAATTGTAACGTTGACTCAAGGTAGCCTGCACATTTGTAACCTGATTCTGTTTTGTCCTCTGCAGAAAATGTTTCAAAAAACCTCTAGAAATTCTTCAAAGTTTTTCAATATTCTCAAGGTTCTAGAAGCTTGCATAGTCCATTGAGTCGGGCAAAGGGGTCGTAGACCAGCTTGGTCGTTGGCGCTCTCACAGCGTATGTTTCTGAAAAGTACCATCCTTTTGTTGGATTCCCTTACGGTGTTTATTAAGTTCTTGGCTAAAGCCATAACATCCCTCATAGACATAAGATGGCGGAAAATGTCTACAACTGCCAAGTCTAAACAGTGAGCAGTGCAGTGCACATAACGTGCTTTTGGTTGTATATCCAAAACTAACTTTTTTAGTCCTTTGAACTTACCTCTCGTATTTGAGGCACCATCATAGCACGTCGTCTTAAGTTATCCATTGACAAATAAAGACGAGCAAAAATGTCTCTTAAAATACTAAACAGAGTTTGTGATTCAGTGTCGGGAGTCTCGTATAAGCCAATATTCATTGATGATTAAGGAATCATCAACAGCACGAATACAAAATGAAACTTGTTCGAGAATCGAAGAAAATCTTGTTTCGTCAACCATAATAGAAAAATGTTCAGTCTTCTTTATTGAAGCCAATACCTTTCTCAGCACAGACTTTCCCAGTAGATCAATGATCTCGTTTTGAATATCGTGGGATGTCCACTTATACCCCGAACGCCCTAACCAATCTTTAAACTCTGGTATGTCATTCTTTCAGAGTTCCAGCAACTGAAAAAAAAATTGTTTCAAGAGTTAAACAGCCTTTCTTCATATCACTATCTAACTGTTCATTCAATTGGGGGGCCACACTTCGGTTAGTGATATAATTTAGTTTCAGAATACCTTTTTTATGCGTAAAGGTATTTTCATGAAGACGGAATTTTTCCAAAGCCTTTTTCCAGTCTGAAAACCCTACAGAAGTAGATACATATTCTTTTCTTGAAGAAAATAGTAATAGATCTTTAGCATATGCCTCTTTGCAGGTTTTGCAAAAAAAAATTCTGTAGATGCTTCACATTCTAGCCATGTGTGTTTGATCAGCCAAGACTTCTGAAATGATCTTCTCTTATTGGATTGTCCAGGCTTTGGCTGTGAATGGTTCACGCATGAAGACAATGAAACAATTTACGACGCAATAATTGTTGGAGGTTGAGTTGCAGTATAATCAACTTCCAAGTGTACATTTTTGGTAACAGATTTATCCATTGCAAACTTAATTCACCATACACTAAGAGACTGAAGTAAACGAATAAAATATAGTCGTACAAAATAGTCCACTAGACACTAAAGTCGGAACACTAAACACGTGTGCAGCATGCACTGAACGAAACTATCCACACTGAATGACTGCGACAGCAGGGTAGGCTTTATATAGCTGTGGCGTCGTAATGTCTCGAAGCGTGAAGGCCACGCGAGGCGGAGGTTTCCAGGGGCTTCTGCTCCAGTCCTTTTGTCACCGCGGCCGCAGCGCTGGCCCGCCGGCGCCAGACTTTACCCGAAGGTTCGCGCACCGGGACAAATTCAAAGTGTGCCCGCAGCACCGTAACACTATCATGATTCACACCACTCGCTTTCAGTTAATCTGCTTACTACCGTAATAATTATTTGTTTTAACTCATTAGTGAATGTATTTTAAAAGGTAACTATCGTCAAACAAGGAAAACAAAACATTCCAACATAATTTTGTGATTGTACAAAGCATAATATAATTAATAATTTTCTTAAATTATTGGGGGAACACTATACGCATGGAAGAAAACTTTCATCCTTCATCTCGCCAAGAACAAAATTACAGAACTCCACATGGTGTTTGTCATCTTCACGAAGAGCTTGCAGTAGTTGAATTTTGTATGGTTTCATGTGTAAATGTCAACGCAACACTTGCCAGATGAACATCAGGGGTATGCTGAGCTATCTAGCTGCATGGCAAATGGATTTCTGCAGACTCCTTGTGAAACTATGGCGGATGCATTCAACGTCTCTATCTGACACTCAGGGACGGTCTGGCCATTTGCCTTTAGATTAACAACCTGTTTCTCGGAACTGTTAATGCAATCGTCTAACGCTCTGAGCTGTAGGAGGATCCACACCATACCTAGTACGGAAGTTACGCTGAACCGTTATTGCTGACCCGCACTGCGCAAAACATAGAACAAAAAGCGCTTTCTGTTGTCCCGACACCATTTTTACTAGAACTGAAGTGGGCACACACTGCTGCTACCTAGCGGGAACCATGAAAAACTGGAGAGTTTGCTCTATCCAACAGTACATTGTTCACGCACGTATCTCAGATAACATAATAGTTATGAGTTTTTTAAATCAGATAATTTTTTTGATACAGCCTGTATTATTGGGCGCCCCAGTTCATTGTTTAGTCTCCCACCAAGATTCAGAATACTTTCTTGCAGCCTCAACTTTCACACACATTACACTAGGTTCCATTGACTGGCTGTGAACTTGTTTTGCTGAGACCAAAAAATAGTTGGTTTTTAATTCAAAATCCGGATGAGCAGATAGAATTTCTTTTCGGATGCAACCAGCCACAACTGTCTCAGACTCTGCATTAGTTTTTTGTTAGTGTACTTATTTCGGCATGGTTCACGAACCTTAACCACCATTTTTCCCTTTACAAGGGCAGCTGTCTCATCCTTCCTCTTCTTACGTGCTTCAAGTACATTCAAGCCCACTTCGGGTCTAAGTGATGGCATTTTTCCCTCTTCACCCAGGACACATTTCTGACCTAATTATGTTTTATTCATATCCATTTCAGTACACATACATTCTATATATTTAAATTAAATCTACCGACTCCAAATGCGTTCTAACCAACCATCCACGGGCGAATTCTCAAACAGCTACAAGCGCCGGATACCAACACCAAGGACTGGCCTTTCCTCTGTCAAGAAGGGGTCACTGACATCTCACAAACAACTTACCCTGCCATGACAGCAAGTATCAGCTACCATCACTCCAATTCCATCGTGACACTACTGGAGGATGGAATTTGGCAATGGATGTGCAACGAAGTTCAGTAAGGATGCAGAGGGCACGTTCCGAGATGGCCCATCTCCTCAGCTTTGAAATCAAGCTGACTTCAAGATGCGCTGCATACCATACGGTTGCTCTGATGCTAAAGGTCACTCTTACCCTACTTTGTGGAAAACTTGATCCTCTTTATTTTCATAAATAGCTTTGCAGCAAATTGCGTCGTTTCTGAGCTATAAACGAAAAACCTGAAAAAGCCCAATTTTTCGTGTTTTTTCAATTTTTGACCCATTTGTCGGTCGAAATTTAGGTGGAACTTTGAAAATTCAGATTCAGTACCCTCGAAAACACAGAAAGTTTTTCAAAACAACTTCTACAAAACTTTCCTCTATTTGGTCTTTTTGAGCACCATTTGACTGGACTATTAGTTTTATCTTTGTCATTGCATGTTTGATGTATGGACTGAACAGTGGAGGTGAAAGACCATATTCCTGTGTACCAACCTGTTGAATTGGTCTTCCAGTCTTATTGTTCACTCTTGGTTGTTGTACATATTGTATATTATCTGTCTTTCCGTATAGCTTACTCCTGTTTTTCTCAGAACTTCAAACACCTTGTACCATGTTACACTGTCGAACCCTTTTTCTAAGTCCAGAAATACCATGAACGTGTCTTGATTTTTCTTAGGTCTTGCTTCCATTACCATCAATCAAGGGTCACAATTGCCTCTCCAATGTCCTTGCATTTCTAGATTCCAAACTGATCATGGTCTAACAAATCCGCAATTTTCTTTTCCATTCTTATGTAGGTCTAAATTACGAGGGCAGTTCAATAAGTAATGCAACACATTTTTTTTCTGAAACAGGGGTTGTTTTATTCAGCATTGAAATACACCAGGTTATTCCCCAATCTTTTAGCTACACAACACTATTTTTCAACGTAATCTCCATTCAATGCTACGGCCTTACGCCACCTTGAAATGAGGGCCTGCATGCCTGCACGGTACCATTCCACTGGTCGATGTCGGAGCCAACGTCGTACTGCATCAATAACTTCTTCATCATCCGCGTAGTGCCTCCCACGGATTGCGTCCTTCATTGGGCCAAACATATGGAAATCCGACGGTGCGAGATCGGGGCTGTAGGGTGCATGAGGAAGAACAGTCCACTGAAGTTTTGTGAGCTCCTCTCGGGTGCGAAGACTTGTGTGAGGTCTTGCGTTGTCATGAAGAAGGAGGTTCAGATTTTTGTGCCCACGAACACGCTGAAGTCGTTTCTTCAATTTCTGAAGAGTAGCACAATACACTTCAGAGTTGATCGTTTGACCATGGGGAAGGACATCGAACAGAATAACCCCTTCAGCGTCCCAGAAGACTGTAACCATGACTTTACCGGCTGAGGGTATGGCTTTAAACTTTTTCTTGGTAGGGGAGTGGGTGTGGCGCCACTCCATTGATTGCCGTTTTGTTTCAGGTTCGAAGTGATGAACCCATGTTTCATCGCCTGTAACAATCTTTGACAAGAAATTGTCACCCTCAGCCACATGACGAGCAAGCAATTCCGCACAGATGGTTCTACTTTGCTCTTTATGGTGTTCAGTTAGACAACGAGGGACCCAGCGGGAACAAACCTTTGAATACCCCAACTGGTGAACAATTGTGACAGCACTACCAACAGAGATGTCAAGTTGAGCACTGAGTTGTTTGATGGTGATCCGTCGATCATCTCGAACGAGTGTGTTCGCACGCTCCGCCATTGCAGGAGTCACAGCTGTGCACGGCCGGCCCGCACGCGGGAGATCAGACAGTCTTGCTTGACCCTGCGGCGATGATGACACACGCTTTGCCCAACGACTCACCGTGCTTTTGTCCACTGCCAGATCACCGTAGAAATTCTGCAAGCGCCTATGAATATCTGAGATGCCCTGGTTTTCCGCCAAAAGAAACTCGATCACTGCCCGTTGTTTGCAACGCACATCCGTTACAGACGCCATTTTAACAGCTCCGTACAGCGCTGTCACCTGTCGGAAGTCAATGAAACTATACGAGACGAAGCGGGAATGTCTGAAAATATTCCACAAGAAATTTCCGGTTTTTTCAACCAAAATTGGCCGAGAAAAAAAAATGTGTTGCATTACTTATTGAACTGCCCTCGTATTATTGTCAACAATTTGTATGGATGAGGAGCTAACCTAATAGTGTAATAGTTCTCAAGATTATCCACTCTGGCTATCATTGGGATTATGTGGCTAATATTTTCCCTGAAGTCTGATAGTGTGTCTCCAGATGGAATGTTTCCAGATGGTGTGTCTTGATGCACTAACTTCAATAATCACTTGATAGCCACTTGCCTCACTGATTTCAGAAATTCCAAAGTTATGCTGTCTATCCCCACAGTCGTTTAATGAACAAAGTAAGAGCATATGGACTATCAGACCAATTGTGTGATTGGATTGAAGAGTTCCTAGATAACAGAACGCAGCATGTCATTCTTAATGGAGAGAGGTCTTCCGAAGTAAGAGTGATTTCAGGCGTGCCGCAGGGGAGTGTCATAGGACCGTTGCTATTCACAATATACATAAATGACCTTGTGGATGACATCGGAAGTTCACTGAGGCTTTTTGAGGATGATGCTGTGGTGTATCGAGAGGTTGTATCAATGGAAAATTGTGCTGAAATGAGGGAGGATCTGCAGCGAATTGACGCATGGTGCAGGGAATGGCAATTGAATATCAGTGTAGACAAGTGTAATGTGCTGCGAATACATAGAAAGATAGATCCCTTATCATTTAGCTACAAAATAGCAGGTCAGCAACTGGAAGCAGTTAATTCCATAAATTATCTGGGAATACGCATTAGGAGTGATTTAAAATGGAATGATCATATAAAGTTGATCGTTGGTAAAGCAGATGCCAGACTGAGATTCATTGGAAGAATCCTAAGGAAATGCTGTCTGAAAACAAAGGAAGTATGTTACAGTACGCTTGTTCGCTCACTGCTTGAATACTGCTCAGCTGTGTGGGATCTGTACCAGATAGGGTTGATAGAAGAGATAGAGAAGATCCAACGGACAGCAGCGCGCTTCGTTACAGGATCAATTAGTAATCGAGAAAGCGTTACGGAGATGATAGATAAACTCCAGTGGAAGACTCTGCAGGAGAATGCTCAGTAGCTCGGTACGGGCTTTTGCTGAAGTTTCGAGAACATACCTTCACCGAAGAGTCAAGCAGTATATTGCTCCCTCCTACTCATATCTCGCGAAGAGACCATGAGGATAAAATCAGAGAGATTAGAGCCCACACAGAAGCATACCGACAATCCTTCTTTCCACGAACAATACGAGACTGGAATAGAAGGGAGAACCGGTAGAGGTACTCAAGGTACCCTCCGCCACACACCGTCGGGTGGCTTGCGGAGTATGGATGTAGATGTAGGTGTAGAGATTCCTTCTGCCTTATTTGATCACAAGTTGTTCAAAGCTCAATTAAACTCAGCCTAATACTGTAGTTCTTGCGTGTTCCACATCGAATTTCATTTCTTCCTCCACCTCGTAGAGGCTTTCAGTGTACTCTCGCCACCTATGCGCTCCTCTGCACTTAACAGTGGAGGTTCCAATTGGATTCTTAATATTGATGTGCTGGCTTTTAATTTCACCTAATATTGTGACTTTTATGTGTGCTGAATCAGTCCTTCCACGACAATTTCTTTTACAATTTCTTCACATTTTTCCTGCAGCCATTTTGCTTTAGTTCCCCTTGCACCTCCAATTTATTTCATTCCTAAGAGACTTGTATTTCTGTATTCCGGAATTTCCTGACCATTTCTATATTTCTTGCTTAATCAACCAAATGGTTCAAATGGCTCTGAGCACTATGGGACTTAACTTCTGAGGTCATCAGTCCCCTAGGACTTAGAACTACTTAAACCTAACTAACCTAGGGACATCACACACATCCATGCCCGAGGCAGGATTCGAACCTGCGACCGCAGCGGTCGCGCGGTTACAGACTGTAGCGCCTAGAACCGCTCGGCCCTTCCGGCCTGCTTCATCAACCAACTGGAGTGTTTTTTCGCAGTTATGTTCCTTGTACGTATGTTTGTTTTTCCAACTTCTGTGATTGCTCTTTTTAGAAGTGTCCATTCCTCTTCAACTGAACTGCCTACTGTAGTATTAATTACTTCAAATGCATCTCATCGTTCATAAGCATTTCAGTATCCTTCTGCTATGCACATTGATTTTTGTAGACGAGTCGCTTGAACTTCAGTCTACTCTTCACTATTTCTAAATTTTGACTCGAGTCTATATCTGCCCCTCTATAACCTTACTAAACCAAAATCTGGTTTCTAATCTATGTGTGATGATGATGTAATCACTCTGGTATCTTCTTGTATCTCCACGCCTTTTCCAAGTATACCTCTTCCGCTTGTGATTTTTAAATACTGTACAGGGTGTCCCACTCAAACCTCCCTGATTTCAATGTCTCCCCCCCCCCCCCAAAAAAAAAACCACAGTAGGTATGACAATAAAAATGCATGGCATTGTAGAGCATCTCAAAGAATTTATTTATTTATCATCAGTACACCTCTACACGTGAACCATTTGTAGCACGAAGAATATGGAGTCTACATTCAATTTCTTGCCAAGTTCTTTGTAATATTTCCTCTGTTATTGTTGCAATCACATTAGTGATACGATGTCACAACGTATGAATATTGTCCACTTTGCTCGCATACAAGCAGTCCTTCACAAATCTCCACATGAAGAAATCAAGTGGCGTAATGTTGGGTGAATGTGGTGGCCAGGCAATGGGTCCTCTGCTTCCGATCCAATGATTGGGAAATTTCCTATCCAGGAACTTGCGAACAGCCCTTGACCAATGCGGCGGAGCTCCATCTTGTTGAAAAATGATGTTGGGTTGCAAGTCTTGTATCTGAGGGTACACAAACTGCTCCAACATGTCCAGATGCACTGACCCATTCACTATTTGTTCCGCAAAGAAGAACGGTCCAACAATCCTGTCATGGATTAGCCCGCACCAGACGTTTAGTTCAAGGCTATCACGAACATGTTCAATGAAAACGTGCGGATTTTGCGAACCCCACATCTGAACATTATGCCTATTACTCCTTCCTGATAGATGAAAGGTTGCGTCATCTGAGAATAAACATCGTTCCAGGAAGCTGGCATCCATATCAATAAGCTGCAGCATATCCGCTGCAAATTGTTGTCGGTGTGGTTTGTCGTTCGGCGTCAGATGTTGCAGAATTTGCACTTTGTAAGCGCACATACGAAGACGCTGGTGAACTACACGATGCAGTGTTGATCGAGGTACATCAGGTTGCTTAGATGCTTGAAGAATTGACTTACATGAGCTTCTGAGAAACGTGTGTCTGACGTCCTCCACTGTCTCTTCTGAAACTCCGTAACGTGCACTGCCAGAATGTTTTAGAACACTTCCTGTTGCCAGAAACTTGCTATACCATTCCTTAATTGTTTTCACATCAGGTGGATCACATTCATACACGCGACGATGATTTATTTGCACAATAATTGGTGATTTTGTTTTCGCAAACCACACTACTGCTTGCACACGCTGCTGTGGAGTAGCCATTTTCACTTCATGTGACCATGCTGCACTCTGGCGACAATACTCTGCACTTCTCATGCGGGAATATAAATTCTTTGAGATGTTCTACAACGTGGTGCATTTTTTATTGTCGTATCTACTGTGGTTTTTCTCTCCTGGGTCCTTGAAATAAGGGAGGTTTGAGTGGGACACCCTGTATTTGCTATTGCTGGCCGAATTTTTTTGCAGCATTCAATTAGTCTATCTCCTTCCTGATTCCTACTACCAAGCCAATATTCTCCTGTAATTCTTTTTTATATTCCTTCCACTACTACCACTTTTCAATTTCCTGTTATTGTTAGATTATCATCTTGTCAATAGTGAATTTCACTTTCAATATCCTTATGTATTTTCTCTGCCTGTCCATCTTCTGCTAATGCTGTCAGCATGTGAACATGGACTATTGCTGTTGGTCTTTATTTGTGTCGAATCTGTTGTGAATAGCTCTGTCACTGAACTGTTCACAGTAACTCACTATCTGTTCTACTTTCTTTTTCATAATGAATCTCACTCCAATTATACCATTTTCTACTGCTTTTGGTATTATCTTGTCAGTCTAACCATAAATCCTAATGTCCTTTCCATTTCATTTCAATAAACGCTGCTATATTTAGTCTGGACCTTTGCGTTTTCCTTTTCAGATTTTTTAGCTTCCCTATCGCGTTCAAACTACTGACATTCAATGCTCTGATTCATGTTACACTTTCGTTGATCATTCAACCTTTTTCCCATGGTTACCTTCCCTTTGGCAGGTCCCTTCTGGAGATATGAATGGAGGAGTAATCCAGAATGTTATACCAGCGGAGAGACTATTATGATAGCTTTTTATTATACAGGGTGATTCAAAAAGAATACCACAACTTTAAAAATGTGTATTTAATGAAAGAAACATAATATAACCTTCTGTTATACATCATTACAAAGAGTATTTAAAAAGGTTTTTTTCACTCAAAAACAAGTTCAGAGATGTTCAATATGGCCCTCTCAAGACGCCCGAGCAATATCAACCCGATACTCCAACTCGTTCCACACTCTCTGTAGCATATCAGGCGTAACAGTTTGGATAGCTGCTGTTATTTCTCGTTTCAAATCATCAATGGTGGCTGGGAGAGGTGGCCGAAACACCATATCCTTAACATACCCCCATAAGAAAAAATCGCAGGGGGTAAGATCAGGGCTTCTTGGAGGCCAGTGATGAAGTGCTCTGTCACGGGCTGCCTGGCGGCCGATCCATCGCCTCGGGTAGTTGACGTTCAGGTAGTTACGGACAGATTGCCAATGTGGTGGCGCTCCATCCTGCTGAAATATGAATTGTTGTGCTTCTTGTTCGAGCTGAGGGAACAGCAAATTCTCTAACATCTCCAGATACTGTAGTCCAGTTACAGTAGCACCTTCGAAGAAAAAGGGACCAAAAATTTTATTGGCTGAAATGGCACAGAAAACGTTCACCTTAGGCGAGTCACGTTCATACTGAGTTGTTTCCCGCGGATTCTCAGTGCCCCATATACAGACACTGTGACGGTTGACTTTCCCGTTAGTGTGGAAAGTTGCTTCATCACTAAACACAATCATTGAAACGAAAGATTCATCTGTTTCCATTTGAGCAAGGATAAAATCACAGAAATCGATTCTTTTAATCTTATCAGCTGCAGACAGTGCTTGAACCAATTTCAGACGATAAGGTTTCATAACTAACCTTTTTCGTAGGACTCTCCATACAGTTGATTGTGGAATTTGCAGCTCTCTGCTAGCTCTGCGAGTCGATTTTCCTGGGCTGCGAACAAATGCTTGCTGGATGCGTGCTACATTTTCATCTCTCGTTCTCGGCCGTCCAGAACTTTTCCCTTTGCACACCCACCCATTCTCTGTAAACTGTTTATACCAACGTTTAATACACCACCTATCAGGAGGTTTAACACCATACTTCGTTCGAAATGCACGCTGAACAACTGTCGTCGATTCACTTCTGCCGTACTCAATAATACAAAAAGCTTTCTGTTGAGCGGTCGCCATCTTAGCATCAACTGACGCTGACGCCTAGTCAACAGCGCCTCAAGCGAACAAATGTACAACTAAATGAAACTTTATAGCTCCCTTAATTCGCCGACAGATAGTGCTTAGCTCTGCCTTTTGTCGTTGCAGAGTTTTAAATTCCTAAAGTTGTGGTATTCCTTTGAATCACCCTGTATGCTTCATGTCTTGTGGAGACACAGTACGTTTTCATTGTAGTGGGTTCTATTGCTTTCTACATCCTTATGCGGTTGATCATTACTGTTTCTTGTCTTTTAAGAGCTGTTTCCCAGCACAAGGCGTCACACTGAAACTATGTCCACTCCTCCACGCCCTTTGGCAAGGCCACTGCCAGAACGAGGGTGACTTCTTATATGGTACCAGCCACAGCTGATTTTTATTCGAAATCTAAGGAGTGGCTGAGTTTGAACCTGGGACTTTTCGACTTCTAATCGAAGATGCTATCCCTAGAAGGAAGGTCCACTCAGTTACATACTCTTAGACAATGTTATACCCAGGTCCTTATGCGAGTTGACTAGTTTCATTTGCGACTCATTGATATCGTAGTCATAGGATATTACGCACTTTTATATTTATGAACGTATACCGTAAAGCAAGTTTTCAATCCTTGCACCAATTTGAAATCTTATCAAGACCTGACTCAGCACGTGTGCTACATTTTTTCAGACAATACATCTACGTAGATAATTACATTATCTGAGAAAAGTATGATGTTGCTGTTAATATTGTCATCCATATAATTAAAATACAATTTGAATGGCAAGGCTGCCGATAAACTTTCCTGGGACACATCTGAAGTAGTTCTACCTAGGTAACATGCTGCGTTCTCCCTACCAAACAATCCTCATTCCAGAGTCAAATTTCACTTGATACGCCATTGCATCGTACTTTCGATAATAAGTGAAACGGGCAGAGAGCGTGGGAAAGAGGGAGTGGACAGCTAGGTGTTTACCACTGCGGATGCTTAACTTAGCTCAAAAAAGTTGAGGACTCGAAACAACATCCTCCATAAACTATGCGCAACTACCTGGGGATCTTCAGCAACCACCGTGCTATCTTCAGCTCTGTGCTCGTTGTACTCAAGTGCTATTGTGCAACTGTTTGGATGAACAATCATCACATAAGGCTTGTGACGCCCAGCTGAATACGGCAGTGTGCATAATATATGGCGCAATCAGATCTACTCCAGTTTATTGACTTCCATTGTTAACTGGTATAATGACTCCTGATCTACGCAGATGTACTGCCCTTATGAGGGAATTCCACAAGATCTCCAGGAATTCTAACCTACCCGTTCTTAGCAACCTGCCACATTTAAATCGTAAGAAACTGAAATCACGCCATCCAACTCTGTGCGATGCTGCTGACATGGTTGCTAAGAATTGCAAGCCACTTGAAGAATGGAAATGTCGGTGGGAAGCAACGACAGATGTGTGCCTGCATAACATCTTCTCAGGTGCTAAACTTCCAAGTGGATTCGACCTACCACGCAAGACGTGGACTACCTTCAACAGAATCCGTACCGGCCATGGCCGATGCAGGGATGCTCTCTTTAAGTGGAAGAAGCTGCCTAATCCAGCCTGTGACTGCGGGGCTCCATATCAGACTGTTCACCACATTGTCAGTGAATACAGGATTCGAGCTTATCACAGTGCTGAAGAGGACTTCCTGCTACCAACTCCAGATGCAGTGCGCTGGGTTGAAGGTTGGTTGGTTGGTTTGAGGATTAAAGGGACCAAACTGCATAGGTCATCGGTCCCTTGTTTCATAAACACACAGAGCACAGTGAAACCATCCATTAGTCATTCGAAGCAGAAGATAAAAATTCCAAGGGAAGAAAATCCCCAAGGTCAATAATAAAGAAACATGGAAAACGGAGCACAGCAACAAAAACAACAAAGAGAAGAAAGGCAGAAAAAATTAAAACTGTACAGCAGAGGATCGTGGCTGGCTGATCACGAAAATAATAGGATGAGCCAGCCACTCTGCAACACGTTAAAACCTCCAGCCTAAAAGATTAGGATGGAGTCGAATTACAACACAAAACTAATTAAAAGATACAGCTCAAAAGAGGGTGATGTAATAAAATTAAATGGACCTATAAAAGCCGCTTGCGCGAATAAAACTTAAAACCCGATCTGCCATAGAGACATTGTCACGTAAAAGAGAGGATAAATCACCCCGGAGATTAAAAGTACGCCTGAGAGCGGTTAAAAGAGGACATTCCAACAACAGATGGGCCACCGTCATGGTTTCACCACAGCGACAATGAGGGGGGTCCTCTCGACGCAGCAGATGACCATGCGTCAGCCAAGAGTGACCAATGCGGAGCCTACAGAGAATAACAGACTCCCTGCGAGAGGCCCGCATGGAGGAACCCCACACGGTCGTGGTCTCCTTTACACGTCGCAGCTTGTTGGGTACAGACAGAGTGCGCCATTCGTCTGCCCACATCCCAAAGACCCGACGGCGTAACACCGATCGGAGATCAGTTGCCGGGAGGCCGATTTCCAACGGCAGTTTGCGGGTGGCTTCTTTAGCTAACTTGTCGGCGTGTTAGTTTCCCGCTATCCCAACGTGTCCCGGGGTCCATATGAACACCACTGACGGTCCACGCTGTTCAAGAGCATGAACGGACTCCTGGATGGCAACAACAATGGGATGGCGTGGGTAGCACTGGTCAAGAGAGTCACTGCAAATGACTCGCCAGTGCTGGTACGAGTACGCTCAAGGGCACGAAAAATGGCTGTTAGCTCTGCGGTGTAAACACTGCAGCCGTCCGGCAAGGAGCGCTGGTCTACATAGTCCGCATGAGCATAAGCGTACCCCACACGGCCATCAACCATCGAGCCATCCGTATAGATAGCCTCCGAGTCGCGGGATGCGGCGAGGAGAGCAAGAAATTGGCGGCGCAAGACTGCAGGAGGAACTGAATCCTTTTGCCATTGTGAGAGGTCCAGCCGAAGCTGCGGCCGACGAATACACCAAGGTGGTGTATGTGGGTGGACCTGAAAAGCAGATGGAAGAGGCAAACACTCGAGGTCACTAAGGAGTGACCGAACACGGATCCCAATGGTATGGCCTGATCGAGGCCGCCGGTGTGGGGTATGGACTGCCGCATTAGCGAAAAGGAGACGGTAGTTAGGGTGACGAGGCGAACAACGAACGTGGGCAGCATAGTTGGCTAAGAGTTGTAGACGCCGAATGTGGAGCGGGGGAACCCCAGACTCAGCAAGTAGGCTATTAACAGGACTGGTGCGGAATGCTCCTGTCGCCTGTCGAACCCCACAGTGGTGAACGGGGTCCAGCAGATGCAACGCTGAGGGCGACGGTGACCCATACGCCACACTCCCATAATCAAGCCGGGACAGCACAAGGGCTTTGTAGAGCTGCAGCAGCGTATTACGATCTGCACCCCAAGTTGTGTTGCTGAGGCAGCGGAGGGCATTCAGATGTAGCCAGCACTGACGCTTGAGCTGACTAATATGTGGAAGCCAAGTAAGCCGGGCATCGAACAGCAATCCCAGAAAACGGTAAGTGTCAACAACCCTGAGCATGGCATCCTGAAGATAAAGCTCAGGGTGGGGATGGACAGTTCGACGCCGACAAAAGTGCATAATACAAGTCTTCGCAGGAGAAAATTGAAACCCATGGGCTAGGGCCCACGCCTGCACCTTGCGTATGGCTCCCTGCAACCTACGTTCTGCAACACTAACGGTGGAGGAGCCGAAAAAGATGCAGAAATCGTCAGCATATAACGTGGGTGAGACAGACGACCCTACTGCTGCTGCAAGGCCATTAATGGCCACAAGGAAAATGGGCACGCTCAATACAGAGCCCTGTGGAACGCCGTTCTCCTGGATATGAAGTGAACTATGGGATGTGCCAATTAAAACGCGGAATGTCCGAACAGATAAAAAATTCTGAATAAAAATGGTGAGAGAGCCCCGGAGATCCCACCCGTGCAACGTGGCGAGAATATGGTGCCGCCACGTCGTGTCATATGCTCTGGAGAGGTCGAAAAAGACGGAGACGAGGTTTTGGCGCCTGGAAAAAGCAGTGCGGATTGCAGACTCAAGGAAGACCAAAGTATCGGCGGTGGAACGGCCCTGACGGAGCCAGAAGACCCCGAGACTCGAGCAGCCAACACAGCCGTCGACCCACCATACGTTCCAGTAGCTTGCACAGAGTATTTGTCAAGCTGATGGGCCGATAGCTATCCACATTAAGCGGGTCCTTACCAGGCTTCAGCACCGGAATGATGGTACTTCCCCGCCACTGCGACGGAAAGACACCATCGCCCCATATGCGGTTGAAGATGGCAAGAACACATCGCTGACAATTCGGGGACAGGTGTTTGAGCATCTGATTGTGGACGCCATCTGGCCCAGAGGCTGTATCGGGGCACTGTACCAGGGCGCTTTGGAGTTCCCACAAACTAAATGGGGCGTTATACGCCTCAGGGTGGCGAGAAGCAAAAGAAAGCCGTTTGCCTTCCTCCCGGCGTTTTAGCGCGCGAAACGCGGGCGGGTAGTTCCCCGACGCAGAGGCCCGAACATAGTGCTGTGCGAAATGCTCGGCGATTGCGTCGGCATCGGTGGATACCGCCCCGTTGATGGTAAGCCCTGGGACACCTGTAGAGTGCTGCAATCCAAAGATGCGCCGAATCTTCATCCACACCTGGGAGGGTGAAATACGGGAACCAACGGTGGAAACGTACCTCTCCCAGCACTCCTGTTTCCGCCTTTTGATGAGCCGCCGTGCCTGAGCACGGAGACGTTTGAATAAAATGAGGTTCTCCAAAGACGGGTGCCGCTTATGTCGCTAAAGAGCCCGCCGACGTTCTTTAATGGCTTCAACGACCTCTGGAGACCACCAAGGCACTGACTTTCGCCGGGGGCACGCTAACGAACGATGAATGGTACGTTCCGCAGCGGAAGCAATCGCTGCAGTCAGTGTCTCAACCGCCACATCGATGGTACCGTGGGGGAGAGAGTCAGCAGTGGCAGCAAAGGAGAACGTTTCCCAGTTTGCCTTGCTAAATGCCCATCTAGGCAAGCGTTCATGGGAGCGACGCTGGGGTAGTGAAAGGAAGATGGGAAAATGGTCACTACCACACAAGTCATCATGGACTCTCCAGTGGACCGATGGTACAAGCCCTGGGCTGCACAACGACAGATCTATGGCCGAGAACGTGCCATGCGCCACACTGAAATGTGTGGCGGCGCCAGTGTTTAAGAGGCAGAGGTCGAGTTGGGAGATGAGATTCTCGACATCTCTGCCTCGACCAGTAATCTTCGTTCCACCCCACAGGGGACTGTGGGCGTTAAAATCCCCCAGGAGAAGAAAAGGCGTGGGAAGTTGGGTGACAAGTGCAGCCAATTCGGTCAGGGAGACTGTACCACCTGGAGGGAGATAGACACTGCAGACGGTTATGTCCTGGGTAGTCCTTACGCGGACAGCCACAGCTTCCAATGATGTTTGAAGGGGCACAGGAGCACTATATACAGAGGTAAGGACATACACACAGGCTCCACCTGACACACAATTGTAAGTGCTACGGTTGCAGTAATAGCCCCTGTATCAACGAAGGACAGGGGTCCGCATTGCCGGGAACCAGGTTTCCTGGAGGGCAATGCAGAAAGCAGGTGTCATGCTGAGAAGCTGTCGTAGCTCAGGGAGATGGCTAAAATAACCGCCACAATTCCACTGGAGGATTGTACAAAGCGTGTCCTGTAGGGGCATTAAGGTACTGAAAAAGCAAATTACTTCACAGAGTCACATGCTGCCACCGACTGAGTGACTGACGTCGCAACTGCCATCGTTTCTGAGACGGCGAGATCGAGGTCATCAGAGGACGCAAAGAGCTCGACCACATCCTCAGAGGCTGAGCTGACAGGAAACGTTGGCGCGGGAACCACTGGGTCCTTAGGCTTCTTAGAGAGCTTCCTCTTCTCTCTCTTGTCTTTGGGAGGAGGGTTCGCATGCTGGGGGGGCTTTCCTGATGCATTGTCAGGAACAGAGGAAGAGCGTGAAGCCCTTAGACCAGCAGCTGGTGGCTTCCTCAGCCACTGGCTAGCGTCTTGCGAGACTGGTAAAATCCTTGGAAGGGACTCCCCCAAGGGACCCCTTCCGAACGAGTGAGGCCTGAGGAGGCTGTTGCCTCTCCGGCTGAGCAGCCGGAGGAGGCTGTTGCTTCTCCAGCTGAGGAGCCGGAAGAGGCTTTTGCCTCTCCGGCTGAGCAGCTGGAGGAGGCTGGTGGCTCTCCGGCTGAGAGGTGAGGATGGATGTCCCCAGTTGTTCGGGGTCCACTGCTCCCAAACCGGGTGTGGCCCCTACGAGCGGTGGGGCAGGCGTAACTTTACTGTGGGCCAACTGAGAAGGGAGTCTTTGCAGGAACTGGTGGCGGCAGAGTTGCAGCATCATAACTCCTCAACGTAGATGTGGGGTTGAGCCGTTCTAGCTTCTTCCTAGCCTCTTGGTAAGTTAAATGGTCCAGGGTCTTAATTTCTTGTATCTTCCGCTCTCTTTGGTAGACTGCACAGTCTGGCGAACAGGGAGAATGATGCTCCTCACAGTTAACGCAGGTGGGAGGCGGAGCACATGGAGCATTAGGATGTGAAGGTCGTCCACAATCACGACACGTGTGGCTGGCAGTGCATCTGGAGGACATATGTCCGAACTTCCAGCACTGGAAGCATCGCATAGGGAGCGGGACATAGGGCTTGACATCGCACCGGTAGATCATGACCTTGACCTTCTCAGGCAAGCAGTCACCCTCAAAGGCCAGGATGAAGGCACCGGTAGCGACCCTATTATCCTTGGGCCCCCTAAAGACACGACGGACAAAGTGCACACCTCGTCGTGCCAGGTTCTCCCGTAGCTCGTCATCAGACTGTAGCAGAAGATCTTTATGAAAGATAATCCCCTGGACCAAATTTAAGGACTTATGGGGAGTGACGTTAACGGGGATGTCACCGAGCTTCTCACAGGCGAGTAACGCCCGTGACTGTGCAGATGAAACTGCTTGTATCAAAATAGCCCCACTCCTCATTTTGGAAACAGATGCCACTTCCCCAAACTTATCTTCAAGATGGTGAACAAAGAACAGAGGCTTAGTCCCCAAAAACGAATCCCCATCGGTTCTGCTGCACACAAGGTATCGCGGTGAATACGGCTCCTGTCTGTCCGCAGCCCTACGTTCCTCCCATGGCGTGGCTAGGGAAGGGAACGATTTGGGGTTATAGGTCACAGCATTAAATTCTGTCTTACCGCGCTTAGAGACGTTGGCGGTTGTGCGACCACCGGATTGAGACTTCACCCGCTTCATTGCGGGGCATCTGCCCCGATACCACCCACTCCGACCAGGGGCTCTCCCCACGGGCGCCACCCAGCCACAGCAAAGGCCACCTGGCAGGATGGCCGTTGCCGGGAGTCCTGATGCCCCAGAGAGACGAGCATCTACTCCTTGGCTTACGTGGGGAGGTGTCAGCTCAGGCATCGGCAGTACGATCCCTGTGTTGTCAGGGGGCTACGACCTAGAGGGTACATGACGACCCCACCACAACGGGCTGGCTACCGTGCTGGATTTTGGGTGCCATGGGTAGTCCATAGTGATCGTGGGTGCAGATGGTGACGCACTAAGGGCGTAACTTAAACAATCCATCAGCTGTGTAAGCCCTAAATGAGGGATGGAGGGTGCAGTGACGACGCCAAGACGATAAAGAGTGCCAAGGTCTTAGGGCACATAGGACTCATGGTGCACCACGTAAGGTGTCCTTCCCCAAAAGGCTCGTACTTCTGTTGAATTTGGAAAAATGGAGATCAAACCCCAATGGGGACCATCACATTAAAGGCCGAAACAGTTGAGCTTTTAGTCGCCTCTTACGACAGGCAGGAATACCGCGGGCCTATTCTAACCCCCGAACCCGCAGGGGGGCTGGGTTGAAGGACTGGATATTTAGCTGTAAAGCCAAACTTAAGTTTCTTGTGTATAAATATGTACATATGTATATATAATTTAATTTTATGATGTCTGTATTAACCGTTCGCTAAAAAAAAAAAAAAAAAAAAAAAAAGAAATCCTGTCACGCGAGCAGCTAAAGAGAGCACTATCGCCTCGCCGACAGAACAAGGAAAACATGATAGAGACCAGGAGGCCAGGACTACCGTCTAGTTCAGTTCTGAAGCACGTTATGCTAGAGACGATCACCTTCCAGGCCGCTGCACGCGTGAGGTCGCGAAAACAGCCACCAGCGAGCATCAGACTAACAGACAGCTCCCTGCAGGGAAGGTGGCGAGATTTTTCAAAAGCACGCAAGGAGGGGCCGCAGGGCACAATTAACGTAGGTGTTACTGAATTAAACGATTTTCGATACTAGAGATATACTACATCTGCCAGACTTACTTGATCTATGACTTCAAGGATGTCATGTGAGGAAAGGACGAGTTGGGTTTTGCGAGACCGATGTTTCCAGAATGTTTGCTGACTGGCATGAAGGAGATCATTCTGTTCGCGGTACCTCATTACATTTGAGCTCAGAATATATTCTAAGATTCCACAACAGAAGGAGGTAAAAAACTTTGGCGATAGTTGTGAGGATCATTTCTGCTACCCATCTTCTAGACCAGAGGTTCCCAACAAAATTTTCTCAAGGACCCCCTCATCGAGCATGATTGGTACCTTGTCATATCACAGTATCAAGTACCTAAAAAAGCAAAATTAAGAGTCTTTTTAGACGTTTTCTATTTTTGGTACTTAGAAAAAACATTGACATATTCATTATTGAAAAAATATTGAGCTTAAAACTTTTTCAGTTTATCCATCATTGTTATTGTAAAATTTTTGATTATTGCTCAAAATCTTTGTCTTCAAATCTGGGTGTTGAGCATAAAAAACTCCTTAAAAAACAAAAAATCTGTTATCATAAGAAATATATTTAATACATTTTTTGTTCTAATAGCATCTTGTGGATCCCTCTGGCATAGCTCGCGGGCCCCTGGGGGTCCGCGGACCACCTTTTGGGAACCACTGTACTAGACGGATGTGAGCTGCGGTTTATTCTGACTGCTGGGCGCAGTTTTTCAGCTGTCTCTCAGTACAACTGAATCTAATTGGGACAATAGTCCTGGATTTTCCATTGTAAAGTAAACCGAATCCAGCATTTCCGCTTTTGCTCAATTTGTCATTAATGTGTTGTAAGACGTCGTGGTCTCCTGACATTCACTGCTTACATATTCCGACCTCACATTCATATTCCGCACATCAAGACGCTTCATTCGAACCCAAACTCGATACGATAAAGCCAATGTTGTATGAATTCATGTAAACGATAGGCAAATAACTAGTAAATCGCAAATGCGCACCGAGATTGAAATACTCGAGGCTGGCGTAAACACAGGAGAGGCAGACCGCACGCTGGGAGGGCGAGCCAGCCTATCTACGTCGGACGGCGACCGCCCGTAGAGCAGACAGCATGAAACACGCACGTATTCAGTAGCAGCGATGGCGAGGCATGACAGAATCTCTGACCAGAGAGTTATTTATCGTTGCTGGTCTGCGCTTGACCGCGCGAGAGTTCAGTTGCATGTAGGGAGTCAGTAGTGGTAGTTGCTAGTTGCACTCAGTCAGTGCTAGTAGCGCGCGAGAGACAGTCGGAGTTGTGTGAGGAGTCGGCGGGCGTCGACATGGCCCTCTGGTCAAGGGTCAGGACGAGGTATATTTTTTAAATAACGTAATGAAGCAGCATTGCGCACATCTGATAATGTAATGTATCTTAACTGTGATTAATTTGTTCAAGAATCGCCCCAATAATAATTTTGTTTTCAAACCAAGCAAAAAAAAAAAAAAAGTATCACCAGTTTCAAATAATGCTACCCATTTAAGAGAGTTCTGAATAATACTGAATGATGAACAATGTTTTGTACTATTCAATACTTGCTGGCCAATGAGTGCCAATAATTAGTATAACTAAATGAATTATGTTAATACTATGCCATTCATTAGCTCCTGTTTTCAATGATGACTTTTGATGTTTTGTAACTGGCCAATGAGTGCCAATAATTAGTATAACTCAATGAATTATGTTAATGCTATGCCAATAATTGACTCTCCTTTTCAATGATGACTTCTGATGGTTTATAACCGGCCAATAAGTGCCAATGTTCACTATAATCAGTTAATTTTATGAACATTATTCTGTCATACTAAATATGCTTTGTAACTGGCCAAGGACTGCCACTGTTTATTGTAATACGATTACCCATGATGCCAATAATTGCTATATTCAGTTAATTTTATGAACATTATTCTGTAATACTAAATACATGGTACAGAAATGTTCAATAACTGGGCTATGAATGCCGCAAACTACTACTGTAATTCTCAATGAAGACTACTATGTGACTTAATGTCCTTCACCTTCTGAGCTAAGTACCCTGAATTACTGCAATATCCATTTGCCCTGTCCATCCTCATGATCATGGAGCACTATATTTGGTTTTTGCACTAATTCTACGTTGGTGTGCCTTGTAAGAGCGTGGTGTTGACACGACATGCTGTCCACCACCGTGAGCGATGGAGACATTATTATGGTCCCACTGTTTGGTGTACCTGATGTACTGCCAAAATGATAACATGGAATATTACTACGACATTTCAGTGTCTTGGCACGCTGATAAATACTTCTGGGAAAAGAACTTCAGATTGTCTGACTTGGTGTTGTACTTCTGTGGAAAGATATCGACTTTCAGTGCAGCTGCGTGCAACCTAAGTGCTACAACCATGACGCAATCCTTCCTATTCCTTCCCTAATTCTTGTAAAATGAAAAAGTCATATACAGTGCGTGTGCACTTCCTTTCATTTGTTAATAACATCAGTTGTCGTGAAATTACTAAAGACTTCTATAGTGCATGTGCACTTTATTACACTCCTTGATTTGTTTGTTTGTCGTAAAAATATTAGAGAGTTTTACAGTGCGTGTGCACTTTATGCCATTTGCACTCGTTACGTATACATTTTGTGGTTTTCTGATATGTTCTGTACTACAGTGCGTGTGCACTTTTGTCATTTATTAATACATTTTGTGATTTGATGATATATTCTGTACTACAGTGCGTGTGCACCTTTGTCATTTATCAATATGATTTGTATTCATTGTATATACATTTTGTAATTTGCTGATATATTCTCAACTGCAGTGCATGTGCACTTATGTCACTTGTCAACATGATTTTTTACCATTGCGTTTATTTGTTATGAAAATGCTAAAGAGTTTTTCAGTGCGTGTGCATTTTTGTCATTTTTGTAACATGATTTCTACCCATTCTATGTACATTTCTTTTGATTTGTTGATATATTCTGAAGTACAGTATATGTGCACTCTTGTCATTTATATTGTATATACATTTTGTGATTTGATGGTTTTTTGCTATTACATTTATTTGTTGTGAAAACGTTGAAGAATTCTTCAGTAACTGTGCACTTATGTCATATGTTCTGTACTCATTGTCATTGTCTGAAATGTTTTGTACTCGGTGCATGTGCACCACATTTAATTCATGTACTACATCTGTATATTCTGCAAATTGTAAAAGTTAATTAATAAGAAAAAATTTGTTGCTCATGGCAAGTCCAAATGACTCACCATCGCTGCCAAATTTTTGCCCCCCAGGGGAGGGTTATGAAACACGTACGTATTCAGTAGCAGCGATGGCGAGGCGTGACAGAATCTCTGACCAGAGAGTTATTTATCGTTGCTAGTCTGCGCCTGACCGCGCGAGAGTTCAGTTGCATGTAGGGAGTCAGTAGTGGTAGTTGCTAGTTGCACTCAATCAGTGCTAGTAGCGCGCGAGAGACAGTCGGAGTTGTGTGAGGAGTCGGCGGGCGTCGACATGGCCCTCTGGTCAAGATTCAGGACGAGGTATATTTTTTAAATAACGTAATGAAGCAGCATTGCGCACATCTGATAATGTAATGTATCTTAACTGTAATTAATTTGTTCAAGAATCGCCCTAATAATAATTTTGTTTTCAAACCAAGCATTTTAACAAAACAAACATTTTATTGAAAGAAAATTTCCCATGCATTTCCTTAAAGAAAAAATTTACTTAAGTTCAAAGAATTTTTGCGATGCATTTCCTCCAAGGTATGGCGAAAATAAGAGCAGATGCAGTTTTACTGAGGTAAGAATTTGAGTTTCATTAGGGCCTAAGATCGACATTTCGGTCTATTTGCGTTTTCATTGTCACTGAGATTTCATTTTTATTGAGTTGACTTTCATTTTTGTGGGGAGCTTACACATGGCTCAGATTGCTTGTTCTCACATTTATTGTCATTGACTTACATTTTTGCTGGGAGGTTACACTTAGCACGATGAGTATTCACATTTAAGTATTGTCATTGCAAAATTCTCCGGTGAAATTACACTAATGTCTTTTCAAAATTTTCCGGGAGGTAACACTTGGCACTATGTCCTTTAACATTATTTTGTGGGGAGGTTACAAGCATTTGCCCGAGTGAAAGGGGGAATGACACCATGTTCGGTTTAAAAGCAAATTCCACTACGTTGTGTGGGAGCGCCCAGCCTACGCATTCTTTACAAACATAGCATGCAGTTTCGGAGGTTTTCACATGGAGACAGCAAACACCATACGTCAATGCTACAGATTTCCAGATTGGTCGCCTTAAACGAAACGTCATTCTCCCGTTTTAGAAGAGCTATGCTGATTGGCAGACAATATTCCTGACGCCTTAAGCTGAAGGAGTAATGGAAGAGACCAAAAGATATACCCCTTCACGTCTGGCGTGGAGAGGGGCCGTTCCGTTGTCGCTCTTGGAGCGAGAACACGTAACGAGAGCGTATGCACTCGTACGTGTACACAAAGAGCGAAGAACAAGTCTTTCCTCAGTACTTCACGGGGAGAGCACCTCTGTCAAGAGCGAATCAGAGTGTGACTCTATATTGAGTCCTTGCAATTAAGCGTTGCTCACTGTGTTGGCCGCCACACTTATTGTGCGGTGTGAACGGACAGAGCTATAGTTAAACGCCTGCGAGCGAATTTTTGAGTGGCATCGCGGTGGACTGGTTATCTGACTGGTGTACCATGCCAATAGTTAGACTAGGGGCGAATAGGAATCCTTGACTTCATCAAGGCGTAGGGGGAGTTTGATTGGCGAAGGTCAATCCACATAGAACGAGAGTTATCGTATTTGTCAGCAGCGAGCGGCGCAGACAGCTGTCATCGCAGCTAACGGTACTGTGCGCTACAGCTCTTGCGAGCCCCATATTTCCTCCAGAACAGTACACTTCACTGCATTTCACACGCGACAGCCTCGACCGTACCTAGCAACATTCTAACGGATAATTATTCAAGTTGAGTAGGCGCAGCTCTCAGCCATTCTGCCAAGCCAATAACAATCTTAAACTTTGTATAGAAATTTAATTAGCGAATCCTATCCTTAAGAGGTAACTTCACATTTTGAAAAGACCCGGAAATAACTTGTTCAGTTCATAACTAAAAGTGCCATTGTGATTTCTCAGAATTTTTGTAAAATAAATAATAATTTTCGTTAGTTTCATGTTTTTCTTACACTAAATAGCACTACTCCAGTACCCAAGTATTCCACTAGTTACGTAAGAATTTTTGTGTCATTTCCTTACTGTTGCTGAAAGTTTTTCAGGCATTTCTCCTTAGAACGTTAGGAGCGTCTGTCTGACTTCAGTAGTAGTGTGGTGGTGGAAATTGCATCTTGCAGGAGCCAGAGGGTAAAGGGTACATCTCAGATTAATCCGTTGCGCAGAATGACAGAATAGCACCCTCACGCTCACAGTGTGTCCGGACACTAGTTTCTGAGTCACAGCCTCAAAGAGAATTTCGTGTTTGCTGTGGGAGGTCCTTTGATAAGATTCTGCTACTGCAGTAAGTGAACACTTCATGCAAAGACCTTTTGGTACTCACATACCTTTTTATTGCCCTCAGCTTTATTCCACTCCCACAATATAGTAATCGCTGCATCTTTAGAATTTTCTTCACGGAGACTTAACACCATAGGTAGTCCCTTCCATCAAGAAGTGTTCTACTCGGTACATTTGTATGCACTACTTGGACAACAGTTCTTCTAAACCTCAGCCACAGTTCTTCTACATGCACCTGCTCATCCTGAAAGAGATCAACTTTCCATTATATTTCTATAGCGAGTGGCATTCTGGTCTAGCTGTCCCAACTACTTTTCAGACAAAGCGTTTATTATTTTTTCATAGGATTTTTGTGGTGCTCATCACTTACAAAAGTGTAAGTATCCCAGTTAAGTAGCATATAATTACAATAGCCTGTAATGATGACAGTAGGGTTGGGAAACATAAGTAGTAGCTAACTGAGTTTGTCATTAAAGTTTTTGGTTACATTTGAGGGTGAATTTTGTGGTCAACGGAAAGAGCCAGATTTAAGTTTACACTCATCCTTGATATTGAGACCAGCCCAAACAATCTCACATGCAGCTTCAATTTCGATCTTAGTGGATTTGAGTTTATTGTTCACTGTGACAAATACACCGCTCCCACTTCCCAGTTACCCATCCTTTCGATGCAGACGTAGATTTACATTAGAAATTTCACTAATATCGATTTTAGGTGTTCCTAGCATTATGTAACCTCCACTGATTTTTAGAAGCACTTCAAACACTGACCCCTTTTGCAAATGCATCTGCAGCTGATCACTCTGGGATTTCAATGTTTTCGTGGTCCCCTAATACAGACCTTGTGTGCACCCGACAAACAGTCAGCTACCTGGGTGGCAGCCAATGATGTGTGGTGCACACCTTATCCATCTAGAGGGATCCCACAATTCTCAACTCTAAGACACAAGTCTAGGAAGTTGCACGCTGCCTCGTCACATGACTTCCAAATTCTGTGGCTCAAGTCTTCCACTAGACTCAAGTCCAAGGGGCCACAATCAGTTCTAGGGACAACGCTGTAGATTCTGAAACTCGTAGAAATTGCGCGAGCGAGGCTTGTCCTCTCAACCTCTTCCGCCAGTCGCTGGAACGATCCAAGCATGTCCTTGGAATCCAGGCGACAGGCAACGTTTGTTCCAACATACGCCACAATCAGCAGTTAATTGGACCCTGATCCATCAATGGCGGCCAGAACAGCCTCTTCAACAAGTAAAATGATGCTCCCAGACATACACAGTGTGCCAAACAAGTAATGATACATTCAAGAAACGTGGCAAATGTGGTTACCATTTCACACATAGGATTGCACTGAACACCCACATGCTTCAGTCGTGTTCTTCATTCATCCAGGCCACTATAGCATCATGGATCAAAGAGCTGTGATAAAATTTTACACGGAATGAGAAGTTTACAAAGACATGTAGTGTGTTTACAGTCGTGCACAAGTGTTCCGTTGGTTTTCAGCATTTAAGAGTGGAAGAGAATTCTTAGAACGTGAACTACACGTCGGACGACCTATGCTATGCCTGTAATGTCCGACGTAATGTGGAGAAAGCCAAGAAAATTGTTTATAGTGAGAGACGAATTATCATTAGAATGCTTACAGAGAAACTTGGTCTCAGCAAGGAAGTGGACAGGCCCATTTTGGAGAAAGATTACTTCCCAGCTGTGCAACATTGGGTTCTTCTGCATGAGTATGCACCAGCACATAGGGCATTACCCGTGAAGCAGTTTTCACTGATAGGGAGTTAGGATTTGGAAACAGTAAGGTGGTGAGCGAAAATAAAATAACGTTTGGAGTAAAATCACAGGAGACGATTTTTTTTTATTACAAAAGCAAGTGATTTTTGTACGCCAAAGGGGCCAAGTTTCAAGCAAATCGTTAGATTGTGAAAAATACCCAAAAATTTATCAAAATTAACTCAAACAGATTCTGTAGTACACATCGGCAAATAGCTGACAAAGGAAATAATACAATATGTAATAAGAATACAATGTATTATATACGTCTGTGAAACAGACACAATACAGAATAGACAGTAGCATCAGTTAATAGCGAGATATTTACATACACAGCTGAAGAGCAAGCAGAACGAGTTGTCATCTCACCAACTTTACACAAGCAGGGAAAGCAGTCATTTGAGAAAATATACCCGTCTGTGAAGCAGCCTTTTGCACTAATAAATATGAATCACAAGATGAGAAAATAAGTATTAAGTTTATAAGGGTCTACACACACAATTGTTAAGCAGCCAAAAGGAATTAATACGTCGGTAATGCGCATATTCATAGAAATCAGAAAGTTTAGAACAATGCATGAATCTGTGAAGCGGACCTTAGCACCAACAAACTTCAGTTACATAAAAGCAGAATTAAAAAAAAAAGCACGTTCACGTCTGCGGAGCAGGCTTTTGGGTGAACAAATATCAATCACGCAGACAACTTTGCTCACATCGCTGTGAAGCAGCCGGTGGGAATTCCTATTTGATTAATATGCGTAGTAATAAAAGCAGAAAATTCAAAATGTACACGTCTGTGAAGCAGACCGAGGAGTTTACCAAGCACTTTTATAAGCAACGAAATCCCATACAAGCTAAGGGTCTCAAGCATACAAATAAGGCAAATAAAGTAATGGCTCGATTTCGACAGACCTCCCAGACAGTTGCTCGACAGATTCTAAAACGTACACACGAATTACATTTACAGAGCAAATGAATGACACTCACAAGGGAACCTCCCCATCGCACCCCCCTCAGATTTAGTTATAAGTTGCCACAGTGGATAGGCCTTGAAAAACTGAAAACAGATCAATTGAGAAAACAGGAAGATGTTGTGTGGAACTGTGAAAAAATAAGCAAAATATACAAACTGAGTAGTTCATGGGAAGATAGGCACCGTCAAGGACACTCGGAACGCAGGAGCGCCGTGGTCTCGTGGTAACGTGAGCAGCTGCGGAACGAAAGGTCCTTGGTTCGAATCTTCCATTGAGTGAAAAGTTCAATTTTTTATTTTAAGTTTATGTGACAAACTCTTATGTTTTCATCACTTTTTTGGGAGTGATTATCACATCCACAAGAAAACCTAAATCGGGCGAGATAGAAGAATCTTTTTACCCCTTCGCCAAGTGTACAAGTTAGGTGGGTCGGAAATATATTCCTGTCATGTGACGCACATGCCGTCACCAGTGTCGTATAGAATATATCAGATGTGTTTTCCTGTGGAGGAATCGGTTGACCTATGACCTTGCGATCAAATGTTTTCGGTTCCCATTGGAGAGGCACGTCCTTTCGTCTACTAATCGCACGGTTTTGCGATGCGGTCGCAAAACACAGACACTAAACTTATTACAGTGAACAAAGACGTCAATGAACGAACGGACAGATAATAACTATGCAAAAATAAAGAAAATAAAATTTTCAATCGAGGTAAGACTTGAACTTAGGACCTTTAGTTCAGCAGTTGCTCACGCTACCACGGGACTACGACGCTCGTGAGCTCACTTTGTCCATGATGTTGCCTATACGACCCGTGGACTAATCAGTTTGTATATTTTGCTTATTTTTTCACAGTTCCACACAACTTCTTCCTGTTTTCTCAATTGATCTGTGTTCAGTTTATCAAGGTCTATCCACTGTGCCAACTTATAACTAAATCTGAGGGGGGTGCGATGGGGAGGTACCCTTGTCAGAACGCAGACCTCCAGTCGCAACAGAAACATAAGGGCATACAGTTAAGTCCATTTGGCCTGCTAGTATCAGACAGGAAAAGAAATATAAAAAAGGCAGTTAAATACAGGTGACAACTGACACTAAAACTTTAATTTCGAAACACATATGCGTCCAGAGCTTAATAGCCTCTCACAGGTAAATGAATATTTGTTTCATGATGCTGATCCACACCAGGGCAACAGCCAAACACGGCCAGTAGAACGATCAGAATCAGTTTAATGTGAAAATAACAAACGACACTCA
Organism: Schistocerca nitens; assembly: GCF_023898315.1. Taxonomy (NCBI): domain Eukaryota; kingdom Metazoa; phylum Arthropoda; class Insecta; order Orthoptera; family Acrididae; genus Schistocerca; species Schistocerca nitens. Next base: position 150,140,648 of record NC_064621.1, on the reverse strand, counting down.
GAAATGATTGCAAAGAGAGGGGGTGTGGTCTCGCGAATTCTGACCAACTCTTAACACTCAAGAAATGTTACTCATCATCGTTTCTGTATCAGACCGAAGCAGATCATGGACAGTGCATGTAGCCGCGTCCATCAGCCATAGCAGCAGAAACACGGCCAAAGTCGAACTCCAGAATACGGCCTGTCACAAAAAAGGTGGGGTAAAGTTGCCGAAGGCTCGGACGGCGAGGTAAACATCGACAGTGCAGACACGATGAGCAATCACAGCGGCTCAAGTCGCTATAACACACGAGGCTCCATCAAAACAGCCAGACTCCGGCCAATCTCGTGTGAACTGCCCACGGTCCTAAATCCCTTCAGGAACAGCCTCAGGCGCCAACACCCGGGGACGCCAAGAAAGCTGTAGCTAAGCAAGGCTAGGCAAAAGGTTTTCTCAAGCACAGGAATCGATGTAACCACTTGCACGGCTCACAGTTTTTAGCATCAAAGCAGATTTGGGTGTCCGAACCCACAATCTGTTAGCTTGATTTGGTATTTGTAAACGTTTTTTCTATTTCCGGAAATTAAATCAGTTTTAAAAGGGTCACGTTTCAGTGACATCAAGGACACCCAATGTCCTGTAACCGACAGACTGAAGGAGGTACACAAACAGTACTTCCAACGTTATTTCAAGCAACTTCTTTGACTAATACAGTTGTTGTATGAAGTGTCAGGAGATTATTTTGAGTTCTAGATCTACATCTAAGTGATTACTCTGCTATTCACAATAAAGCGCCTGGCAGAGGGTTCAATGACCACCTTCAAGCTGTCTCTCTACCGTTCCACTTTCGAATGGCACGCGGGAAAAACGAGCACTTAAATTTTTCTGTGCGAGCCCTGATTTCTCTTATTTTATCGTGATCATCATTTCTCCCTATGTAGGTGGGTGCCAACAGAAAGTTTTCGCAATCGGAGGAGAAAACTGGTGATTGAAATTTCATGAGAATATTCCGTCGCAACGAAAAACGCATTTGTTTTAACGATTGCCACTCCAATTCACGTATCACGTTTGTGACACTATCTCCCCTATTTCGAGATAATACAAAACGAGCTGCCCTTTTTTGTACTTTTTCGATGTCATCCGTCAGTCCCACCTGATGCGGATAGCACACTGCACAACAATACTCCAGAATAGGGCGGACAAGCGTAGTGTAAGCAGTCTCCTTAGTAGACCTGTTGCACCTTCTAAGTGTTCTGCCAATGAATCGCAGTCTTTGGTTTGCTCTACCCACAATATTATCTATGTGATCGTTCCAATTTAGATTATTTGTAATTGTAATCCCTAAGTATTTAGTTGAATTTACAGCCTTCAGATTTGTGTGACTTTTCGCTGATTTCTTTTAGTACTCATGTGAATAACTTCACACTTTTCCTTACTCAGGATCAATTGCCACTTTTCGCACCATACAGATATCTTATCTAAATCATTTTGCAAGTCGTTTTGATCATCTGATGACTTTACAAGACGGTAAACGACAGCATCATCTGCAAACAATAAAAGACGGCTACTCAGATTTGTCTCCTATGCCGTTAATATGGATCAGGAACAATAGAGGGCCTATAACACTTCCTTGGGTAACGCCGGTTTAAAAAATGGTTCAAATGGCTCTGAGCACTATGGGACTTAACAGCTGTGGTCATCAGTCCCCTAGAACTTAGAACTACTTAAACCTAACTAACCTAAGGACATCACACACATCCATGCCCGAGGCAGGATTCGAACCTGCGACCGTAGCAGTCGCGCGGTTCCGGACTACGCGCCTAGAACCGCGAGACCACCGCGGCCGGCTCGGTAACGCCGGATATTACTTCAGTTTTACTCGATGACTTTCCGTCTATTACTACGAACTGTGACCTTTCTGACAGGAAATCACGAATCCAGTCGCACAACTGAGGCGATACTCCGTAGGCACGCAGTTTGGTTAGAAGACGCTTGTGAAGAACGGTGTCGAAAGCCTTCTGGAAATCTAAAAATATGGAATCAATTTGACATCTCCTGTCGATAGCACTTACTACTTCATCAGTATAAAGAGCTAGTTGTGTTTCACAAGAACGATATTTTCTGAAACCGTGCTGACTATGTGTCAATAAATCGTTTTCTTCGAGGTACTGCATAATGTTCGAATACAGTATATGTTCCAAAACCCGACTGCAAATCGACGTTAGTGACATAGGCCCGTAATTCAGCGGATTACTCCTACATCCCTTTTTTGGGTATTGGTGTGACTTGAGCAATTTTCCAGTCTTTAGGTACGTATCTTTCTGTGAGCGAGTGGTTGTATATAATTGATAAATATGGAGCTATTTTATCAGCATACTCTGAGAGGAATCTGACTGGTATACAATTTGGACCGGAGGCATTGTCTTTATTAAGTGATTTAAGTTGATTCGTTACTCCGAAGGAATTTATTTCGTCTTCAGCCTGTAATCTAACTGACTAGAGTAGAATTGTCTTCAGTGATGTGTCCTGCATCGAACTGAGCTCTGATGACCAACGAATACGTGTCTGCAGACGTCCCAGACAATCGTGGGATATCAGACTGATTGTTGTTCACCAAATGGCTCGACAGCCAGGAATGATGATCTCGGGTGCCGTTTCTTTTCATAGCAGGATCCCTTTGGTAGTTATCTGCAACACCCTTACAATACAGAGGTACGTCGACGGCCCGTTTTGTTGCCATTCATGGCAAGCCATCCTGGGCGTACATTTCAGCAAGACAATGCCCATACACAGACGGCGAGAGTTTCTGCTGCTTCTCTCCGTGCTTGCCAAGCACTACCTTGGCCTGCAAGGTCACTGGATCTCTCCACAACCGAGAACGTTAGGAGTGTTATCGGAAAGGCGCTCCAACCAGCTCGAGGTTTTGACTATATAAAGCATCAATTAGACAGATCAGGCACGATATCCCTCAGGAAGACATCCAAAAACTCTATCAATCAATGGATAGCCGAATAACTGCTTTCATACGGGCCAGAGGTGTATCAACGCATTATTGACTTGCTCAGTTTGTGAAGCTCTTTCTCTTGAATAAAACATCCTGTTTTTCTGAAAATGTAATCATTTGGTTTGTCTGTACGTGCCCATTGCATCCACCCAATTTCCGTTCCATTCGGAAAATTCCTTCGTGGTCGATTTTGTTTTTTTCTTTTCCTGTTTAAAGAGTGTACATCAGTTTTGAACTTCAGTGGAAATGGACTCTAGAAATTGCAAGATATGATTAACATGGCACAGTTTTGGCTTGCTCACCTGAGGATTAAACCCCTCATGGATGCGCTTGGGACCTGACCACCTGCAGGGAACATCGAGCCGAGAAAAGGCACCCATTCACATACGACCTTACTTGATGCCAGCAACAAATTCGACATTGTTCGTGAGACCGCAGGTAAAACCAGCAAATCACTGGAGGTTGAGTGAGCCAAGACAGAAAGAGAAAGGCCCTTCATCAAGGGGTGTAAAACAAGGAAACACTGACCTCCTGATCGTAGTCAGAAGCTATTGAAAGAAACAGCGTTAATCTCGTTTAGTCGCTCACATTGCCGTAGTCTGCGAATATTTTATTAATCGCAGCGCTAAGTGAAATTTTGACAGTGGTGACAGCATATTTCAGTACCGTATATTGTAAATTAAGACATTGCTAGTATATGTAGTTGTTAAATAGATTTTATGATAGAAATAAATTTTTGTTTTTTGGGTGAATACTTTTGGAACTACACTCCTGGAAATGGAAAAAAGAACACATTGACACCGGTGTGTCAGACCCACCATACTTGCTCCGGACACTGCAAGAGGGCTGTACAAGCAATGATCACACGCACGGCACAGCGGACCCACCAGGAACCGCGGTGTTGGCCGTCGAATGGCGCTAGCTGCGCAGCATTTGTGCACCGCCGCCGTAAGTGTCAGCCAGTTTGCCATGGCATACGGAGCTCCATCGCAGTCTTTAACACTGGTAGCATGCCGCGACAGCGTGGACGTGAACCGTATGTGCAGCTGACGGACTTTGAGCGAGGGCGTATAGTGGGCATGCGGGAGGCCGGGTGGACGTACCGCCGAATTGCTCAACACGTGGGGCGTGAGGTCTCCACAGTACATCGATGTTGTCGCCAGTGGTCGGCGGAAGGTGCACGTGCCCGTCGACCTGGGACCGGACCGCAGCGACGCACGGATGCACGCCAAGACCGTAGGATCCTACGCAGTGCCGTAGGGGACCGCACCGCCACTTCCCAGCAAATTAGGGACACCGTTGCTCCTGGGGTATCGGCGAGGACCATTTGCAACCGTCTTCATGAAGCTGGGCTACGGTCCCGCACACCGTTAGGCCGTCTTCCGCTCACGCCCCAACATCGTGCAGCCCGCCTCCAGTGGTGTCGCGACAGGCGTGAATGGAGGGACGAATGGAGACGTGTCGTCTTCAGCGATGAGAGTCGCTTCTGCCTTGGTGCCAATGATGGTCGTATGCGTGTTTGGCGCCGTGCAGGTGAGCGCCACAATCAGGACTGCATACGACCGAGGCACACAGGGCCAACACCCGGCATCATGGTGTGGGGAGCGATCTCCTACACTGGCCGTACACCACTGGTGATCGTCGAGGGGACACTGAATAGTGCACGGTACATCCAAACCGTCATCGAACCCATCGTTCTACCATTCCTAGACCGGCAAGGGAACTTGCTGTTCCAACAGGACAATGCACGTCCGCATGTATCCTGTGCCACCCAACGTGCTCTAGAAGGTGTAAGTCAACTACCCTGGCCAGCAAGATCTCCGGATCTGTCCCCCATTGAGCATGTTTGGGACTGGATGAAGCGTCGTCTCACGCGGTCTGCACGTCCAGCACGAACGCTGGTCCAACTGAGGCGCCAGGTGGAAATGGCATGGCAAGCCGTTCCACAGGACTACATCCAGCATCTCTACGATCGTCTCCATGGGAGAATAGCAGCCTGCATTGCTGCGAAAGGTGGATATACACTGTACTAGTGCCGACATTGTGCATGCTCTGTTGCCTGTGTCTATGTGCCTGTGGTTCTGTCAGTGTGATCATGTGATGTATCTGACCCCAGGAATGTGTCAATAAAGTTTCCCCTTCCTGGGACAATGAATTCACGGTGTTCTTATTTCAATTTCCAGGAGTGTATATATTTTTTGAACTGCAGCATCTCGGATGTTATGTTAAAGCGATGTACCAAGCACTGATCTAAACAAATTGTTGTTATTAAAACAGCGAGCATCTGTAGGCGATGGCTAGTTACATTTGGGTAGGAAAAACACCAGAAAACACACGTGGAGTCCGAGAATCCAAGCCTGAATACGCATTTATGACTTAAAACTGCTGCTGCCACTGCCACTTCATTTGTTCCGCCTGACGCAGCTGCTCTTGTTGCAGGTAACTCTGTTGGTTAGTGGGTTCGTAAGGGAGGTGGGAGGACAAGGGGCATTATCTCTCTCCTGCAATCTGGGTGTTTTATGGCGTAAAGTGAAACGCGGGCACGCCAGTCGAGAATGACAAGGGAAGAGAAGGCTGTGAGATGAAGTCAGCCAATCGCATTTTGACCGACCTCCCTTCCAAGACGACAACACTACAGCAGCGGCCCCTACGTGAAGAGGATACGCGCCGCTCCCGGTTGGTGGAGCCCAGCTGGACAGCAGCATCAACGTTAGCGAATTCGTTAGCTCTCTCTATGTAGCACAGACTTGTGATGGTCTATTGTTGTGTACATAGTTCCACGTAGTCAGCGCGTACACAACTTTCCCACTAGAGCGCGCCCCGCTAAGCACAACAGCGCAGGCTAGCGCTCGTCTGTCTCCGCACTACGAGATGGCGCTGTCTTAGAGACGGACCAAATTCTGCTTCCGCCGATCCGTGTATTAATATGTAACGCAGCCAATGAGATTGCTGCTAACGTAGAACCTTTTCTCCTTGCGGATCACACTCGTGCAGTGATACCTGAATGCGCGAGGTATTATAACGAGTGTACAGACCTCCGATCAGTCAGTCTGCATTAGTCTGCATTTGTCTGCACCAGTCTGTACCAGTCTGCATTAGTCTGTACCAGTCTATAGTCAAGTTTCAGTCTTCGCCTAATAATATTAACATATTCCTGTACATAGCCATGAGGATAAATGAATAGACACTTTGTCAAGTATCAGAGATATGTGAGAATAAGATTAACGTACCAAGACCAAAGGAACTTCAGATTGTCAATTGTAAACAGCATCCAGAATCAAGTTACGTAATGTCTATGCTTTTTATTATTTTAAGAAATGTGTGTGAAAATTAATCAAGTCCTGTTTAAAGTTGGTCACTGTCAATCTGCTACTCTAAGTGTGCAAGTGGCATTTCTATCGTCTGACCTAACGGCAGAAGATAAACACGCCACGATAAGACCACGAGATATACTGCTGACACTCGTCTACTTCATTAGAGCGACAAGTCAAATAATCTGATGGTGTGTGTACCGAAGGTCTTACAGTACGCACACCACATCTATTATGAAGAAGACTGATTATTTTGTATGTCGCCCTTTGCTTGCGACGCAACTGTGTAATCAAAGTTAAGTATCATTTGTATTGTCTTTTGTAATAAAACTCATTAATACGAACTGTTTGATTGTTAGCCTAGCGAACCGAGAACGCAGGATTCCTAAACACAACAGGGTGTATATATTATGTATTCATTCAAAAATTCTCATACTTTGCAAGGAATGAATAATCGGCTGAGATTGCAGTAATTCGCAGATTCAGCATTGTCCAGCGCAACGGGATTTTTGCAATCTCTGTACAAATGGGTCTGTTCGTGTGCAAATATTTTGACGAGAAATTGTGCCGATATTTCGGCGAAGCGGTGTTTTCGGTACTGATCCGCAGCCAAGACTGATGCGAAAGTCTACCGAAAAGAGCCAAAGTGAAGTCCGTAATCTTTTCTCGAGCGCTTCTTCGTACATCGGGCTGCAGGAAAGGACCGATCCAATAAACTGGCGTTGCGGATTCCGGTGACAATTCCCAGAAAACATAAATATGGCTGCAATATACCTGCTCCACATCCATGCCTAATTCCCACAAGTGCACTCCCTCTCCGTTCTGCGTAATTTCATCGCGATTTTAGCTTATCATTTGTCTGTGTGGACAAGAGACTCGTAACTGCAGGCGAGTATCGGTATAGACCGAAATGCACCCTTCGATAAAAGATGATATAACACGTAATGTGAAATTTCAAGATCAAAAAGTTGTCCTCTCCACGAGTTAGAACCATCTCAAACACTACGGATTGTAACACAGCCAAACGTGTAGTGAGTGTTACGAAAGCTGCGGTCATATGATAAACTGGCGGGCCGGCCGGTGTGGCCGAGCGGTTATAGGCGCTTCAGTCTGGAACCGCGAGACCGCTACGGTCGCAGGTTCGAATCCTGCCTTGGGCATGGATGTGTGTGATGTCCTTAGGTTAGTTAGGTTTAAGTAGTTCTAAGTTCTAGGGGACTGATGACCTCAGATGTTAAGTCCCATAGTGCTCAGAGCCATTTGAACCATTTGATAAACTGGCGGAATGAGAACTATCTTGATTAAGCCCTAAACTGTTAAGGGTCGGTTGTACCGATCAATTTGTTGATAGTTGTGGGAGATTTTACAGAATGTTGCCAATAGATTAAACTTTACCTATACAATCCAAAACAGTCGCTTTCGAAATACATTTTGTTCAATTTTCGTTACTCTAGGCACCAGTAAATGATAGATGGCGTGAAAATAAAGCAGTAAATCCATAACAACGATCAGAGGTGAAGTTTTGTAGTACATGGGATCAAAGTTGAATAAGCATTTTCAAAATTTATTTCCTGTTTATCCACAATGAAGAGTATTAACATAGCACTTTTGTTGGTGATACATCTCGCTATCGAACTGGATTTTCTCAATCGTTCTTCTCTTATCTGCATTAAGGTTTTAATTTTCGATGTCAAACTAAATTTACTGGTATATGAATAATTATGTTTGTTCTTGTGAATAACTCGTTATATCTATTGGATTTAATCACAAGAAGGATGTAATTTTGGCCAGTGAAACAAATAGGTGCTTTTCACATTAGTATTACAGAGAGGAAATACACTACTGGCCATTAAAATTGCTACACCACGAAGATGACGAGCTACAGACGCGAAATTTAACCGACAGGAAGAAGACGCTATGCTATGCAAATGATTAGCTTTTCAGAGCTAAGGTTGGCACCGGTGGCGACACCTACAACGTGCTGACATGAGGAAAGTTTCCAACCGATTCGATTTCTCATACACAAACAGCAGTTGACCGACGCTGCCTGGTGAAACGTTGTTGGGGTGTCTCGTGTAAGGAGGAGAAATGCGTACCATCACGTTTCCGACTTTGATAAAGGTCGGATTGTAGCCTATCGAGATTGCTGTTTATCGTATCGCGACATTGCTGCTCGCGTTGGTCGAGATCCAATGACTGTTAGCAGAACATGGAAGCGGTGGGTTCAGGAGGGTAACACGAAATGCCGTGCTGGATCCCAACGGCCTCGTATCACTAGCAGGCGAGATGACAGGCATCTTATCCGCATGGCTGTACCGGATCGTGCAGCCACGTCTCGATCCCTGAGTCAACAGATGGGGACGTTTGCAAGACAACAACCAACTGCACGAACAGTTCGACGACGTTTGCAGCAGCATTGACTATCAGCTCGGAGAACATGGCTGCGGTTACCCTTGACGCTGCAACACAGACAGGAGCGCCTGCAAATGTGTACTCGACGACAAACCTGGGTGCACGAATGGCAAAACGTTATTTTTTCGGATGAATCCAGGTTCTGTTTACAGCATCATGATGGTCGCATCCGTGTTTGGCGACATCCCGGTGAACGCACGTTGGAAGCGTGTATTCGTCATCGCCATACTGGCGTATCACCCGGCGTGATGGTATGGGTTGCCATTAGTTACACGACTCGGTCACCTCTTGTTCGCATTGACGGCACTTTGAACAGTGGACGTTACATTTCAGATGTGTTACGACCCGTGGATCTACCCTTCATTCGATCCCTGCGAAACCCTCCATTTCAGCAGGATAATGCTCGACCGCATGTTGCAGGTCCTGTACGGGCCTTTCTGGACACAGAAAATGTTCGACTGCTGCCCTGGCCAACACATTCTCCAGATCTCTCACCAATTGAAAACGTCTGGTCAACGGTGGCCGAGCAACTGGCTCGTCACAATACGCCAGTCACTACTCTTGATAAGCTGTGGTATCGTGTTGAAGCTGCATGGACAGCTGTACCTGTACACTCCATCCAAGCTCTGACTCAATGCCCAGGCGTATCAAGGTCGTTATTACGGCCAGAGGTGGTTGTTCTGGGTACTGATTTCTCGGGATCTATGCACCCAAGTTACGTGAAAATGTAATCACATGTCAGTTCCAGTATAATATATTTGTCAAATGAATACCCGTTTATCATCTGCATTTCTTCTTGGTGTAGCAATTTAAATGGCCAGCAGTGTAGTTTCGATAAGGAGAGTTAAGAAACATAAATGTCGAATCAAAAGAGTGAGAGTGTCCTGAAAAATACTGAGGCAGGCACAGGAAAAGCGGTATTCGAACAAGGAGGAAATCTAGTTTTTAAAATTTCAACGGCAAACAGCAAAAGTTATGGGAAAGAAAGAACAGATAACATCTTCATATATATATATATATATTGTTAGGCTCTCCGGCCATTTGACCATCTTCTTCAGTGCAGATGCACAAACAGTACCCGAACAGTTACGGGAATCGGCAGTAAAGCCGCGAGTAATGGGCAGGGGCACTATGAATATAGTGCGGGACAATGAGTTGCGAATGTGGGTCTCATGTGAGGCGTGCCAGAGATAAGTACCTGCAGTCGCACTATCCTCTGTGTCCTTAGTGGCTCAGATGGTTGCCGACACGGTAGCTCAGCTTGTTGGAGATGGATAGAGCGTCTGCGGTGTAAGCAGAAGACCGCGGATTCCAGTCCCGGTGGGGCACACATTTTCAACTGTTCCTTTGACTTACATCAACGCCTGTATGCAGCTAGGGGTATTAATTTCATTGTAATTTAGAATACAGTGTTTAGCTTTTGCCTACGACCTGGGGATATTGTCCGGAGACATACACTATGTGATCAAAAGTATCCGAACCCCCCCCCCCCCCCCCAAACATACGTTTTTCATATTAGGTGTATTGTGATGCCACTTAGGGCCAGGTACTCTATATCAGCGACCTCAGCAATCATTAGACATCGTGAGAGAGCAGAATGGGGCGCTCTGCTTTACTCACGGACTTCGAACGTGGTCAGGCGATTGGGTGTCACTTGTGTCATACGTCTTTACGCGAGATTTCCGCACTCTTAAACATCCCTTGGTCCACTGTTTCCGATGTCATAGTGAAGTGGAAACCTGAAGGGACACGTACAGCACAAAAGCGTACAGGCCGACCTTGTCTGTTGTCTGACAGAGACCGCCGACAGTTGAAGAGGGTCGTGATGTGTAATAGGCAGCAATCTACCCAGACCATCACACAGGAATTCCAAACTGCATCCGGATCCATCGCAAGTGCTATGATAGTTAGGCGTCAGGTGAGAAAACTTGGTTTTTGTGGTCGAGCGGCTGCTCATAAGCCACACATCACGTCGGTAAATGCCAAACGACGTCTCACTTGGTGTAAGGAGCATAAACATTGGACGAGGGAACAGTGGAAAAACGTTGTGTGGAGTGACGAATCACGGTACACAACATGGTGATCCGATGGCGGGGTGAGGGTATGCCGAATACCCGGTGAACGTCATTTGCCAGCGCGTGTAGTGCCAACAGTAAAATTCGGAGGCGGTGGTGTTATGGTGTGGTCGTGTTTTTCGTTGCACTCTCACAACACAGGCCTACTTTGACGTTTTAGGCATCTTCTTCTTTCCCACTGCTGAAGAGAAATTCGGGGTTAGCGAATGCATCATTCAACACGATAGAGCATATGTTCATAATGCACGACCTGTGGCGGAGTGGTTACACGACATATAACATCCCTGTAGTGGACTGGTCTCCACAGATTCCTGACCTGAATCCTATAGAGCGCTTTTGGGATGTTTTGGAACGCCGACTTGGTGCCAAGCCTCACCGACCGACATCGATACCTCTCCTCAGTGCAGCACTCCTTGAAGAATGGGTTGTCATACCCCAAGAAACCTTCCAGCATTTGACTGAACGTATGCCTGCTGTCATCAAGGCTAATGGTGGGCCACCACCATACTGAATTACAGCATTACCGATGGAGTGTGCCAAGGACTTGTAACTCATTTTCAGTCTGGTGTCCGGATACTTTTGATCACATAGTAGTGTAGCATCGAAAATAAGAAAAGAATACAGGCCTTCAAATAGCTTAGAAAAAAATAGATAACAAACATAAAAGGTGCTCCAAATTTGATGAACACAGGCCAAAGAAAAATTAAAAGAGTCAATAACTTTAAGTATCTTGATGAGATAACACAGAAGGATGGCTGTGAGGTGAATGCTATTAAACTTCTAGCAAGGATGAGGGAAAAGGTCTTTTAGTTACCTAAAGATGTGTACAACAGGATATCTATTCCCCTCAAGCAAAGGTCATTGTGTTACACAAATAAAACCAGAATGTTTCTATGCAGGCGAACGTTTGGATTAAACTAAGACAGGAGAAACAGAAAACAAGGAAAAGCAATAGAGGAAGATCCAAAGAATAATACTGGAGCCAATAAAACACTATGATGAATACAGAAACAGTAGTAATGAAGATAGTAACAGAAATCTGACCGAGTAATTGTAAAGTTACGTAAATGATTCAGATGAGTGAAAACAGGATATGCAAGAGAATTTTGGAACGTGTCAACCACAAAAAAGTTCCCTGGTGCAACTGGATCCAAGATGTTGTTGTGGTCTTCAGTCCTGAGACTGGTTTGATGCAGTTCTCCATGCTACTCTATCCTGTGCAAGCTTCTTCATCTCCCAGTACCTACTGCAACCTACATCCTTCTGAATTTGGTTAGTTTATTCATCCCTTGGTCTCCCTCTACGATTTTTACCCTCCACGTTGCCCTCCAATACTAAATTGGTGATCCCTTGATGCCTCAGAACATGTCCTACCAACCGATCCCTTCTTCTGGTCAAATTGTGCCACAAACTCCTCTTCTCCCAAATTCTATTCAATACCTCCTCATCAGTTATGTTATCTACCCATCTAACCTTCAGCATTCTTCTGCAGCACCACACTTCGATAGCTTCTATTCCTTTCCTGTCCAAACTATTTATCGTCCACGATTCACTTCCATACATGGCTACACTCCATACAAATACTTTCAGAAACGACTTCCTGACACTTAAATCTATACTCGATGTTAACAAATTTCTCTTCTTCAGAAATGCTTTCTTTGCCTTTGCCAGTCTACATTTTATATCCTCTCTACTTCAGCCATCATCAGTTTTCTGCTCCCCAAATAGCAAAACTACTTTACTACTTTAAGTGTCTCATTTCCTAATCTAATGCCCTCAGCATCACCCGATTTAATTTGACTACATTCCATTATCCTCGTTTTGCTTTTGTTGATGTTCATCTTATATCCTCCTTGCAAGACACTGTCCATTCCGTTAAGCTGGTCTTGCAGGTCCTTTGCTGTCTCTGACAGAATTACAATGTCATCGGTGAACCTCACAGTTTTTATTTCTTCTCCATGGATTTTAATTCATACTCTGAATTTTTCTTTTGTTTCCTTTACTGCTTGCTCAATATACAGATTGAATAACATCGGTGAGAGGCTACAACCCTGTCTCACTCCCATCCCAACCACTGCTTCCCTTCCATACCCCTCGACTCTTATAACTGCTATCTGTCTTCTGTACAAATTGGAAATAGCCTTTCGCTCCTTGTATTTTACCCCTGACACCTTCAGAATTTGAAAGAGAGTATTCCAGTCAACATTGTCAAACGCTTTCTCTAAGTCTACAAATGCTAGAAACGTAGGTTTGCCTTTCCTTAATCTTTCTTCTAATATAAGTCGTAGGGTTAGTATTGCCTCACGTGTTCCAATATTTCTACGGAATCCAAACTGATCTTCCCCGAGGTCGACTTCTACCAGTTTTTCCATTCGTCTATAAAGAATTCGCGTTAGTATTTTGCAGCTGTGACTTATTAAATTGATAGTTCGGTAGTTTTCACATCTGTTAACACCTGCTTTCTTTGGGATTGGAATTATTATATTCTTCGTGCAGTCTGAGGGTATTTCGCCTGTCTCATACATTCTCATACATCTTGCTCACCAGATGGTAGAGTTTTGTCAGAACTGGCTCTCCCAAGGCTGTCAGTAGTTCTTATGGAATGTTGTCTACTCCCGGAGCTTTGTTGCGACTCAAGTCTTTCAGTGCTCTGTCAAACTCTTCACGCAGTATCATATCTCCCATTTCATCTTCATCTACATCCTCTTCTGTTTCCATAATATTGTCCTCAAGTACATCGCCCTTGTATATACCCTCTATATACTCCTTCCACCTTTCTGCTTCCCTTCTTTGCTTAGAACTGGGTTTACATCTGAGCTTTTGATATTCATATGAGTGGTTCTCTTCTCCAAAGGTCTCTTTAATTTTCCTGTAGGCAGTATCTATCTTACCCCTAGTGAGATAAGCCTTTACATCCTCACATTTGTCCTCTAGCCATCCCTGCTTAGCCATTCTGCACTTCCTGTCGTTCTCATTTTGTTTGTGTTCCTTTTTGCCTGCTTCATTTACTGCATTTTTATATTTTCTCTTTTCATCAATTAAATTCAATATTTCTTCTGTTACCAAAGGATTTCTACTAGCCCTCGTCTTTTTACATACTTGATCCTCTGCTGCCTTCACTACTTCATCCCTCCAAGCTACCCATTCTTCTTCTACTGTAGGCCTATTTCTTTCCCCCATTCCTGTCGATTGTTCCCTTATGCTCACCCTGAAACTCTGTACAACCTCTGGTTTAGTCAGTTTATCCAGGTTCCATCTCCTCATATTCCCACCTTTTTGCAGTTTCTTCAGTTTTAATCTACAGTTCATAACCAGTAAATTGTGGTCAGAGTCCACATCTGGCCTTGGAAATGTCTTACAATTTAAAACCTGGTTCCTAAATCTCTGTCTTACCATTATATAAACTATGTGATACCTTCTAGTATCTCCAGGATTCTTCCATGTATACAACCATCTATCATGAGTCTTGAACCAAGTGTTAGCTATGATTAAGTTATGCTGTGTGCAAAATTCTCCAGGCGGCTTCCTCTTTCATTTCTTACCCCCAATCCGTATACACCTACTACATTTCCTTCTCCCCGTTTTCCTACACTCGAATTCCAGTCACCCATGACTATTAAATTTTCTTTTATCTCATCATACATTTCATCAATTTCTTCGTCATCTGCAGAGCTAATTGGCATATAAACTTGTACTACTGTAGTAGGCGTGGGCTTGGTGTCTATCTCGGCCACAATAATGCGTTCACTATGCTGTTTGTAGTAGCTTACCCGCACTTTTATTTTTTTTAATTCTTTATTAAACCTACTAGTGCATTACCCCCATTTGATTTTATATTTATGATCCTGAATTCACCTGACCAAAAGTCTTTTCCTCCTGCCACCGAACTTCACTAATTCCCACTATATCTAACTTTAACCTATCCATTTTCGTTTTTAAATTTTCTAACCTACCTCCCCGATTAAGGGATCTGACATTCCACGCTCCGATCCGTAGAACGCCAGTTTTCATTCTCCTGATAACGACATCCTCTTGAGTAGTCCCCGCCCGGAGATCCGAATGGAGGACTATTTTACCTCCGGAATATTTTACCCATGAGGACGCCATCATCATTTAATCATACCCTAAAGCTGCATGCCCTCGGGAAAAATTACGGCTGTACTTTCCCCTTGCTTTCAGTCATTCGCAGTACCAGCTCAGCAAGGCCGTTTTGGTTAGTGTTACAAGGCCAGATCAGTCAATCATCTAGACTGTTGCCCCTGCAACTACTGAAAAAGCTGCTGCCCCCCTTCAGGAACCACACGTTTGTCTGGCCTCTTAACAGATACAACCTCCGTTGTGGTTGCACCTACGGTATAGCTATCCAAGATATCGGAATGATATTCGAGATGAAGATAGTAGAAAATGGAATTCTGAACAGAGATACGTTTTGAAAGGAGGTTTTACGGTCCTATATCCAGAGAAAAGGATATAAAATGTAGACTGGCAATGGCAAGGAAAGCGTTTCTGAAGAAGAGAAATTTGTTAACATCGAGTATAGATTTAAGTGTCAGGAAGTCGTTTCTGACAGTATTTGTATGGAGTGTAGCCATGTATGGAAGTGTAACGTGGACGATAAATAGTTTAGACAAAAAGAGAATAGAAGCTTTCGAAATGTGGTGCTACAGAAGAATGCTGAAGGTTAGATGGGTAGATCACATAACTAATGAGGAGGTATTGAATAGAATTTGGGAGAAGAGGAGTTTGTGGCACAACTTGACTAGAAGAAGGGATGGGTTGGTAGGAGATGTTCTGAGGCATCAAGGAATCACCTATTTAGTATTGAAGGGCAGTGTGGAGGGTAAAAATCGTAGAGGGAGACCAAGAGATGAATACACTAAGCAGATTCAGAAGGATGTAGGTTGCAGTAGGTACTGGGAGATGAAGAAGCTGGCACAGGATAGAGTAGCATGGAGAGCTGCATCTGGACTGAAGACCACAACAACAACATCCAGAGAAAATCCAAAACGAAAACTGGAGCAAGGTGGTCAGAAGTTTTTAAACAAAAGCACTATGATAGAACGAAAAATTATTGAAAAACCACAGAAATAGTTACGTAGTACATAGGAAGGTCATATGAAGTGATAATGGGAAAGATGTACTTAGAATATGATAATGGAATATGCTTACCATTTTGCCATGAAAGTAATCTACCTCGGTACGTATCAGTGCGAGTGCCGACAAGCGACGTAACCTGTACGAAAGCACAGATAGTGGAATACATCTTGACGTTCGGCACTGTGCGTACAAATAATTTTATGCAATGAGAATGCTTTCATTCTGCCTCTGTCTTTCGTTTTTTTACGTTTCCGATGTTGCTTTTACGAAAGTGCTGAAGTGTTCGATGGACGCTTAGCCAAAATGAATACCTCGTTTGTACTGAACTACCTTTGAAAAAATGATTCAAATGGCTCTGAGCACTATAGGACAGACATCTTAGGTCATCAGTCCCCTAGAACTTAGAACGATTTAAACCTAACTAACCTAAGGACATTACACACATCCATGCCCGAGACAGGATTCGAACCTGCAAACGTAGCGGTCGCGCGGTTCCAGACTGAAGCGCCTAGAACCGCTCGGCCACACCGGCCGGCAACTACCTTTGACTTTCAACTAAATGCAAGTTAGTTTTGATCACGTGGACTAAGATTTATTTCATCTTATGCCTCGCAAAGAAAATGTGGTTACGATGATGCAATGAACGTGTTAGTCTACACGTGAATACGTGCGACGTATATTTGTTATGTTTTAGGTGTCACTTAACTATGTTACAAGAAGCCTGTTGTGATCAATAATAAATTTTTAAATTTCTGAAGACAAACGTGTTAGAACGAATTCTTAGCGGCTGTGGGACTGAAAGAGAAGAAAGTGTCATTTCCGCAACGCTGCACCCTGGCCAGGTTTGACAGCCTCATTATCTGCCGCTAAAATTCAGTCATTTGTCTAACAGAGCCAGATGCGCACGGGTAATGGGTAGCCTACGCCTGAGCACCATGAGCCACTCTGTAGACAGCTGGCATATCGATATACTAGCGATAGGTCATACCTCGGGTTCTATTGGCGATTAAAAGGTAGGATCAGGTGTTTTATCCTTAGCCTAGGGACCTTTAATTGTATACCCAACAGAAGGATCATCTTAGTGTCACTATCCTACGTACAGGGTCAAAGTATGAATATTAGACGCTTCTTCCTGCTTAGGCAAATGGAGCAAATTGGATGATTCTTTTTGCATTTGATATGTCTACGGTGGGGCTGTTAAGACTTACGGAGGCACCGCTGGTTCGTAGGCGGTTACTAAGAAAACCCGAAGAAAAGCTTTTTTTACTATATTTTCGCCGTCAGCAGCGAACCAAAACCCAGCCGAGGATTCCGGACTAGCCGTTTTGGAATGCACAGCATATGGCAGAAATTTCTACTATATATTCCTAAGATCCCGTTCTCGAACAACCATGAAAACTTTGGTGATATCTTTAACCGTTTCCGAGACACAGAGTTTCAAAGTTACTCTACTTCTACACGTAAAATGCGGTATGAGGCGAAATCTATATAATAAATAACAGCATGGAATTGCTCAAATTTTAACTGTATATTCTCTAGGCATTTAAGAAAAGCCATCTCCATGTTTTAAAAAAATATTTATCCGTTATCGAGAAACATCCCAAAAATACGTTTTTTTTGTTGGGTGCCAAAACCCAGCCGCGGATTCCGAGAAGGTTATGCACGGAAAATGGCTGCAATTTCTACGAAGTATTCGTAACATCCAGATACCGAACAACCCTGAAAATTCTCTTCATATGTTTATCCAGTTCCGAAATACAGAGGTTCAATCTTACCCGGCTTGTACACTAAAATATGGTCTGAGGGAAAAACGTAGTCTATGAACTAACGTAGCACGGAGAAATATGCTATAAAGTGTCTTCGTTATAATATGGGGACACCATGTTGTACTGTTGAAGCACATGCAAATTTTTTTTGCAAGTAAAATCCGGTCTGAGGCGTGAAATTAGTTTCGCATTATTTCAGTTTCACAAAAGTAAACAATTTGAATTTTTCTGACTTTCACATTTTTTTTTCATATGAGTTACATGCTCTGCTGCATGGGGGAAAAGAAGGGAATCAGTGGAAAAATGTTCCTATCGGAGCAAGTGTCAATATGTTCCTGTTTATTTAAGAGATTCTGACAGAAATATGGGGTACCAACTGCCTCATTCTACCTTCCTAACCACATTTAAAAAATTTCGCAAACGTTACGATACGCGAACATATTCGCTCCTTTTTATGCTGAGAGAAAAGAAGACAGTGGCAGTGGCAGATAGACAGATCGTAGTAGACAGTGGTTGCGTTAGAGACCCAGCGAAGGAGAGAGTGGCAGTGTGAATGAAAGAGAGAGACAGAGTGACAGTGGAACATAGTAGATAGCGACAGAATACTGCTAGGAAAAGAGTGAAGGATACACTGCCATGCAGAAGGAATGAAGAAAAGAGAAAGTGAAATTGAGGGAGAGTCAGTGCTAATGAGAGATAGAGTATATGACGATGTCAACGAAGAAAAGAGAAATAGTGACACTGGAAAGAAACAGCAGCAGTAGGAAGGAAAAATGGGATGTTACACTACTGGCCATTAAAATTGCTACACCAAGAAGAAATGCAGATGATAAACGGGTATTCATTGGACAAATATATTATACTAGAATTGACATGTGATTACATTTTCACGCAATTTGGGTGCATAGATCCTGAGAAATCAGTACCCAGAACAACGACCTCTGGCTACAATAACGGCCTTGATACGCCTGGGCGTTGAGTCAAACAGAACTTGGATGGCGTGTAAAGGTACAGCTGCCCATGCAGCTTCAGCACGATACCACAATTCATCAAGAGTAGTGACTGGCGTATTGTGACGAGCCAGTTGCTCGGCCATCATTGACCAGACGTTTTCAATTGGAGAGAGATCTGGAGAATGTGGTGGCCAGGGCAGCAGTCGAACATTTTCTGTATCCAGAAAGGCCCATACAGGACCTGCAACATGCGATCGTGCATTATCCTGCTGAAATGGAGGGTTTCGCAGGGATCGAATGAAGGGTAGAGCGACGGGTCGTAACACATCTGAAATGTAACGTCCACTGTTCAAAGTGCCGTCAATGGGAACAAGAGGTGACCGAGGTGTGTAGCCAATGGCACCCCATACCGTCACGCCGGGTGATACGTCAGTATGGCGATGACGAATACACGCTTCCAGTATGCATTCACCGCGATGTCGCCAAACACGGATGTGACCGTCATGATGCTGTAAACAGAACCTGGAATCATCCGAAAAAATGACGTTTTGCCATTCGTGCACCCAGGTTCGTCGTTGAGTACACCATCGCAGGCGCTCCTGTCTGTGATGCAGCATCAAGGGCAACTGCAGCCACGGTCTCCGAGCTGATAGTCCATGCTGCTGCAAACGTCGTCGAACTGTTCGTGCAGATGGTTGTTGTCTTGCAAACGTCCCCATCTGTTGGCTCAGGGATCGAGACGTGGCTGCACGATCCGCTGCAACCATGCGGATAGGATGCCTATCATCTCGACTGCTAGTGATACGAGGCCGTTGGGATCCAGCACGGCGTTCCGTATTACCCTCCTGAACCCACCGATTCCATATTCTGCTAACAGTCGACCAACAGTCGACCAACGCGAGCAGCAATGTGGCGATACGATAAACCGCAATCGCGATAGGCTACAATCCGACCTTTATCAAAGTCGGAAACGTGATGGTACGTATTTCTCCTCCTTACACGAGGCACCACAACAACGTTTCACCAGGCAACGCCGGTCAACTGCTGTTTGTGTATGAGAAATCGGTTGGAAACTGTCCTCATGTCAGCACGTTGTAGGTGTCGCCCCTGGAGCCAAAGTTGTGTGAATGCTCTGAAAAGCTAATCATTTGCATATCACAGTATCTTCTTGCTGTCGGTTAAATTTCGCGTCTGTAGCACGTCATCTTCGTGGTGTAGCAATTTTAATGGTCAGTAGTGTAGTAGATAGCAACAGAACACTGCTAGGAGAAGAGTGAAGGTGACAGTGCCATGCGGAATGAAGAAAAGAGAAAGAGAAATTGAGGGAGAGCCAGTGCTAATGAGAGATATATGACGATGACTACGAAGAAGAGAGAAATAATGACAATGGAATGAGACAGCAGCAGTAGGACGGAAGGAATTGGATATTAGCAGTAAGAGAGAGGAAGAGGGAGACAGTGACTGTGATAGGAGACTGTAGTGGTAGGATAGAACAAAGGAGACTCTGGCTGTGAGATAGGAGACAGTGATGGAGAGCTACAAAGAAATCATAATAACGAGTAGGGTTGAGAAAGTGACTGAGAAAGGGCAGCTGGGAGTAGATGGGTGTGAGGGACTTAACAGCGGTGGACTACTGGGTGTGAGAGAGTTACAGGGGAGGTTGTGGGAGTGTGAGCTGAGTAACATGTCTTTTTTTTTATATCTGTTGTGTTCACATTTAAAAGCGTTCGGGAAAGTTTTTAACAGTGTTGAGGAAGGTAGAATGATGCAGTTGGTACCCCACTTTTTAGTCAGCCTTTGAAATAAACAGGAACAGACTCGCATTTTTTGTGCTCCGATAGGAGCATTTTTCCGCTGGTTGACTATTTCTTCGTGATCGTGTCGGCAGCTTCGGAGAAGATCGATTGTTCCGTGATGGAGCTAGGAGAGTGGTAAAGTAGAAGGCCAGAAGGGACGGTAACGATTTTGCGGCAGTCGCTGACGGCTCTGCAGCGGCCAGCAGGTGCAGCGGCGACACACGGGGCGGAGCGCAGAACAGCGCGACCGCGGCCCAGCGTAAGCCCGGCGGAGCGGCTTCTGCGGATCACCAGGCAGCGCCGCGGCGCCTAATATTTGATGACCACTGGCGGCCGGCCCGCCTACGCCACACCGCCCTCTGACATTTGCAGCGGCCGAAATGCCCGCGGCTCCGCTGGCCCAACCGCGATTTAGACTGTCACCTGCCAGCGTTTAAGCGGCAATTATGGACACGCGCCTCCCCGAACGTGCTCACCTTTGTGCGTGCGAGTGCGTAGATCTCTGCGTTATCCCATTGTGAAACAGAAATTAGTGCTCACATTCCTCAGCCATTCTTTACTATCCGCTTGCAACGTGCAATGTACAGGTAGTGGACAAAAATATGCAAAACGACGCAAGCACAACACATTACCATGACCAGTAACTGGTCAGCCAGGACATTATGACCACCTGTCTAATAAGCGATATGTCCACCTTTGGCACTGATAACACCATGGAAGTAATGGGGACTTAGTAGGTCGCTGGAGGGAGTTTGCACATCTGCACACATAAGTCGCCTAATTCCCTTTACTTCCGAGGAGGGGGACCATGAGCTCTACACCAGGTTCAGTCACATCCCAGATGTGCTCGATCGTATTCAGAACTGGTGAGTTGGGGGCCAGCACATCAACTGGAACGCCACTGTGTCCCTCTAACCACTCCATCACATTGTAACCTCCTCACAATATATATATATATATATATATATATATATATATATATATATATATATATATATATATATATATATATATATTCACATTCAATGTAAATATAATAACTCCCAACAGGAAAAAATATAATTATATCATTCACATTCAGCGTAACCTACCAAGAGTTTACTTCCGTAACCTTGCAATAATAACGTGTGACTAATCTCTCAGTAAGAAAATGACTCATATGTAACCTTTCAATAATTAACTGAGTGTGAACCTAAACTGGTAAATTTGGACGTCAGCAGTGTTGCGCCACGGCCCTAAAAGATCATACTGAATAAACTAAAAATTCTTACCTCAATAAGGTCGCCGGATAACGCGTATATATCTGCTCCTATAAGAAATTTTTTCTGGCACTGCCCAGTGTAATGCTGGCCGATAGATTTGTCATGTATAAAAAGAAACAACTGAAATTTCTTTACAATAATCGGGATGACCATGGATTGGAGAAATTAGTAAATTCTTTGAATTGAGATGAATGATTGTCAAAAGTTAATTTTTATAAGAAAGATTATTATTAAGAGATTTTTTTAAAAACATTTACATGGGACTTGATATAACAATAGTACATATGCGCGAGGCTGCTTTTACCTTATACTACAACGCTCAGGCACCGCCGTCACTCCCCACGACCGGTCCAGCCAACTCGATACACCAGACAGCTCGCTACAGCATACTCCTACTGCCACACAGTTCCTACTGCATACAACACTGCTCTCTGGTCTGAGATTCTCTTATAGCTTACATATCGCAGGCAGCGCGTGAGCAATGCATCGAAATTACATCTGCTCGAGTGCGCTAGCAATAATTTCCTTAGTCATGGACCTCTTACAACATTCTTGGCCTTATGATGTGGCGCATTATATCGTTAAAAAATGCCACTGGTGTCGGGGAACATGGTCGTTACGAAGGAGTGTATGTGGTCCGCAACCAGTGTACGATACTCCTTGGCCGTCATCGGGCGTTGCGCGACCTCCACTGGACCCATGGATCCCCACGTGAACGTTCCACAGAGCATAGTGGAGCCGCCTCCAGCTTGTCTCTATCCCGCAGTGCAGGTGTCTAGGAGCTGTTCCCCTGGAAGACGACGGATTCGCGCCGTCCCATCGCCAAAATGAAGAAGGTATCGAGATCCATCAATGTAACGCTCTGCTACTGCGCCAACGTCCAGTGCTGACGGTCACGTGCCCATTTCAGCCGTAGTTGCCGATGTTGTGGTTTTAACATTGGCACATACATGGTCTAACAATACCACCACTTGCAAAGTAGGTTAGAAATCAGATTAATAATGTTGCTCGGGCAGCATATGTTCGCTTTATCGCGCAACAACAAAGTTATTGACTGTGGATGGTATCGTCAGAATGGAAACAATGAAGTCACTGTAAAAAAAGTCATTAATTTTGGCACTTATCTTGAACGGATTCCCACGCAGATTTCGTCGAAGTTGTTATGGCTCATCTTATTGATTCCAGGGTGATTCCACTTTGAGTGCTAGAAGGTCCAGATCTGTATTTTAGCAATATTTGAAGACCTAACAAATGCGTTTTTCAGGAAATTCTTAATGATCAAACAATCCCAGATCAAAAAAATGGTATGCTAGAAATAATTTTTGAGTTGGTGTTCACGATCCACATTTTTATTAAACTTCTTGTAAATTCACATATACATCTTCCTAATTGTCACATCATCAAGAAAACAGTTTTGTATCAATCTTGATATATTTAATTTCCACTTTAACCAAACACAAGACTTGACTGTTCTTTTACAAAGAGAAATAACAACTTAACTTCTGCAAAGTGAAACAAAGACTGCACTGTGCGCATTCGCGCTAAAACGGTTACAAAAAAGTCAAAGATTATGACAGTTTCACAGAAATGAATACACACAAGAACCATATCATTGTAATATATCGATACATCGGAGTTCCTATACATTAATAAAACCAAATGTAAATATTGTCACAAAAATATGTTTGTTACTTCGCAGAAAAGTAGTGCGATATTACTGGTATCGAGAACTGGGTTGGAGTGCCGTAATGGTCACGTAAATAAAGAACCATTACAATGGGTAGTCGACTGCGTAGGTCCATCGTTAGGAGTGTTAGGAGCATTATGTGTTCACACACAATTGTAATCTGACCAGTATTACAGTCTGATGTTACTTCCGCCATGGTTCGCCGTCTGTCCTGTTTTACCAGTCTGCCCAGCCTACGACATCCGACATCTGTAACGAGGGAGGGGCGCCCAACCCCACAACGCCTGGCCGTTGTTTCTCCTTGGTTTTCCATGTGTTGAAGACACTCACCCCGGCATTCCTCGAACACTCGAAAAGTCGTGCAGTTTCCGAAATGCTTGTGCCCAGCCTCCTGGGCATTGTAATCTGACCTCGGCCAAACTCAGATACACTACTGGCCATTAAAATTGCTACACCTCGAAGATGACGTGCTACAGACGCGAAATTTAACCGACAGAAAGGAGATGCTGTGATATGGAAATGATTAGCTTTTCAGAGCATACACACAAGGTCGGCGACGGTGGCGGCACCTACAACCTGCTGACATGAGGAAAGATTCCAACCGATTTCTCATACACAAACAGCAGTTGATCGGCGTTGCCTGCTGAAACGTTATTGTTATGCTTCGTGTAAGGAGGAGACATACGTACCATCACGTTTCCGAGATTGATAAATGTCGGATTGTAGCCTATCGCGATTGCGGTTTATCGTATGGCGACATTGCTGCTCGCGTTGGTCGAGATCCAATGACTGTTAGCAGAACATGGAATCGGTGGGTTCAGGAGGGTAATACGGAACGCCGTGCTGGATCCCAACGGCCTCGTATCACTAGCAGTCGAGATAACAGGCATCTTATCCGCATGACTGTAACGAATCGTGCAGCCACGTCTCGATCCCTGAGTCAACAGATGGGGACGTTTGCAAGACAACAACCATCCGAACGAACAGTTCGACAACGTCTGCAGCAGCATGGACTATCAGCTCGGAGACCGTGGCTGCGGTTACTCTTGACGCTGCATCACAGACAGGAGCGCCTGCGATGGTGTACTCAACGACGAACCTGGGTGCACGAATGGCAAAACGTCGTTTTTACGGACGAATCCAGGTTCTGTTTACAGCATCACGTTGGTCGCGTCAGTCTTTGGCGACATCGCGGTGAACGCACATTGGAAGAGTGTATTCGTCATCGCCATACTGGCGTATCACCCGGCGTGATGGTATGGGGTGCCATTGGTTACACGTGTCGGTCACCTCTTGTTCGCATTGACGGCACTTTGAACAGTGAACGTTACATTTCAGATGTGTTACGACCCGTGGCTCTACCCTTCATTCGATCCCTGCTAAACCTTACATTTCAGCAGGATAATGCACGACCGCATGATGCAGGTCCTGTACGGGTCTTTCTGGAAACAGAAAATGTTCGACTGCTGCCCTGGCCAGCACATTCTCCAGATCTCTGACCAATTGAAAACGTCTGGTCAATGGTTGCCGAGCAACTGGCTCGTCACAATACGCCAGTCACTACTCTTGATGAACTGTGGTATCGTGTTGAAGCTGCATGGACAGCTGTCCCTTACACGCCATCCAAGCTCTGTGTCACTCAATGCCCAGGAGGTACCAATGCCTTCATTACGGCCAGAGGAGGTTGTTCTGGGTACTGATTTCTCAGTATCTATGCACCCAAATTGCGTGAAAATGTAATCACATGTAGGTACTGGTATAATACGTTTGTCCAATGAATACCCGTTTATCATCTGCATTTCTTGTTGGTGTAGCAATTTTAATGGCCGGTAGTGTAGATCGCGCGCCTTCCCCATCTAGACACAGACAGCATGCTCACTGATGCTACACGCACCGTGCGTGTGTCTAGCAGTCATTCCTCGCTAGGTGACGCTGCTCTCGTGCAATGCGTTAACATTGATAGTAGGTCGGTGGTCATAATGTTCAGGCTGATCAGTGTACGAGGGCTGTCCAGAAAGTAAGTTACGATTGATCGCGAAATGAAAATCACAGTGAAAATCAGAAATGTTTCATTTGTAATAGTTAGCTACACCTTTCAGCTACTTCTCTACGTAGTCGCCGTTCTGACTCAGACATTCGTCGTAGCGTTGTACCAACTTTCCAATACCCTCATCATAGAAGGCAGCCGCCAGTGCTTTCCGTCAATTCTCTATGCTGGCCTAAAGCTCGTTGTCTGTGCCAAAATGTTGTCTTCATAGCCAGCGGTTCGTTTGAGCAGAGATGAAACTCAGTGGGAGACAATTACGGGCTGTATTGTGGGTAACCAAACATTTCCAATTGAAACGATGCAGGAACATCTTCATTGCCCCTGCAGAATCAGGCTGAGAGTTTTCTTGATGAAGAAACCGCACAACAGTTATGTAATGTTGGTTGCATAGCTTCAGGGGAAAATTCTCACCAGGCCCTCGTACTTGGCGGGAGACACTATTTTCTATAACATATTTACGCGCTCACTAAGAGCTCAGGAATGAAAAGAGAGACAGAATTCTTCCTAGAGTCATACTGGAGACACTGCCCAACACATCTTTGCAAAGCTTTATCGGATTTTCATAGTCGTTTCCATTTCGCGACCGATCCTAACTTACTTTCTGGACAGCCCTCGTATAATCAACTACTGTTTGTAGAAAGTGAATCACTCAAAAGCCATGGTCCAACATAAAGGACGTGTACGACGGCAGAACCATAATAAGTGATTTAAATGGTAGATAGATGCACGTAGACCCGCCCTCTTTTGTTTGACCGGAGAGGTCAGTGTTACGCAATGCTCGGTCGGTGCATAGCCATCATACAAAGTGGAGACGTGTAACCAAGTGCCACTATGCCTAGCCGACATCAAAGAATGGACTATTAACATGTGAGTGAGTTAGAACGGGGCAGAATTTTTTATCTCTGGGATGCAGGTCTGTCGTTCCGTGATACGGCGGCTCGTACAGGCCACGCTGCTCCAATACTGAGGCTTATGTTAAACCAGTGGAGAGAAGAGCGGCCATACATAGCGCCGACAGGGGACTGGACGACACAATGTGACCACAGAGTGACATGACCGCCATCTTGTCCACTTGGCCGGCTAGAGTGGCCGTGCAGTTCTAGGCGCTACAGTCTGGAGCCGAGCGACCGCTGCGGTCGCAGGTTAGAATCCTGCCTCGGGCATGGATGTGTGTGATGTCCTTAGGTTAGTTAGGTTTAATTAGTTCTAAGTTCTAGGCGACTGATGACCTCAGAAGTTAAGTCGCATAGTGCTCAGAGCCATTTGAATCTTGTCCACTTGGCCGTAACGGACAGAACAGCTTAAACCACAGTGGTGGTGCGACGTTGGAGCACAGTAACAGATGTGGACATGTATGCGTCGACGGTTCGATGTCTTCTTCTGCGGGCTGGACTGGTGGCATGCATGCCATTGCGTCGGTTCCATCGACCTTAACCCACCAACGCCGCTAACTGCAATGAGTAAGTAAACTCGACACGGGCGCGCTGAGTTTTCGGACGAGTCCCACCACTTCAACTTGTCCTGCAGTGATGGCCACATACACGTTTGACCCCGCCGTGGTAAGCGCAATCGGACACTGTACTGTTGAGTGGCATTGCGGACAAAAGCGAAATTTGATGGTTTGGAGCACCATTGCCCATGACGATCTCGCCTCTTACGTCTCGAAGGCAATATGAACAGCTACCTCTGCATCAGGGAGGTTTTACAGCCCGAAGCACTGCCCCTCCTGCAAGCTTTTCCACATGACATACTTCAGCAGGATAACACCCGGACGCATGTGGCGAGGTATGTGCAAGTCTTCTTCGAAGGACGACGATTACCATTGCTTCACTGGCCTGCCCGTTCGTCTAGCATGTCGGCCATCGAATATGTCTGGGATATGGTCGATCGGCAACTAGTTCGTTAAGGTCCTCCTGCACCCACGGTTGATGCTTTGTGGCAGAATATTCCCCAGATGCATATTCTTCCTCCCTAATAGTGGCAAATTCAGATAACGACCACAGTCTTTTCTCCCAAAAGTAGTCCACAAAGACCCAATAATACTGAGATCTGGCCACTGTGAAGATCAGGGGAGGTGCGATAATTCATACTCGTGCTCACAAAACCAGTCGGGATGATGCGAGCTGTGTCAAAGGGAACCCTGTCATCTTGGAACACAGCATCACCATTGGAGAACAGACATTTTGTAAGTAGGCTGTTTAGGTTTTTATGTTGGTAACGCCACGTAGCGCTCTGTATGAAAATCACTGACTGTGCTGTGTGCAGTCTACGGCTGGTTTCCATTGTTGGAATATTCGCTATTGTAGTGTTGGGCAGTTGGATGAGAACAGCGCGTAGCGTTGCGCAGTTGGAGGTGAGCCGCCAGCAGTGGTGGATGTGGGGAGAGAGATGGCAAGCGTTTTGAGAGCGGACGATCTGGACGTGTGTCCGTCAGAAAAACGAAACTTGTAAGACTGGATGTCATGAACTGATATATATATATATATATATATATATGTATATATATATACATATACATATATATATATATATATATATATATATATATATATATATATATATATATATATACTCCTGGAAATGGAAAAAAGAACACATTGACACCGGTGTGTCAGACCCACCATACTTTCTCCGGACACTGCGAGAGGGCTGTACAAGCAATGATCACACGCACGGCACAGCGGACACACCAGGAACCGCGGTGTTGGCCGTCGAATGGCGCTAGCTGCGCAGCATTTGTGCACCGCCGCCGGCAGTGTCAGCCAGTTTGCCGTGGCATACGGAGCTCCATCGCAGTCTTTAACACTGGTAGCATGCCGCGACAGCGTGGACGTGAACCGTATGTGCAGTTGACGGACTTTGAGCGAGGGCGTATAGTGGGCATGCGGGAGGCCGGGTGGACGTACCGCCTAATTGCTCAACACGTGGGGCGTGAGGTCTCCACAGTACATCGATGTTGTTGCCAGTGGTCGGCGGAAGGTGCACGTGCCCGTCGACCTGGGACCGGACCGCAGCGACGCACGGATGCACGCCAAGACCGTAGGATCCTACGCAGTGCCGTAGGGGACCGCACCGCCACTTCCCAGCAAATTAGGGACACTGTTGCTCCTGGGGTATCGGCGAGGACCATTCGCAACCGTCTCCATGAAGCTGGGCTACGGTCCCGCACACCGTTAGGCCGTCTTCCGCTCACGCCCCAACATCGTGCAGCCCGCCTCCAGTGGTGTCGCGACAGGCGTGAATGGAGGGACGAATGGAGACGTGTCGTCTTCAGCGATGAGAGTCGCTTCTGCCTTGGTGCCAATGATGGTCGTATGCGTGTTTGGCGCCGTGCAGGTGAGCGCCACAATCAGGACTGCATACGACCGAGGCACACAGGGCCAACACCCGGCATCATGGTGTGGGGAGCGATCTCCTACACTGGCCGTACACCACTGGTGATCGTCGAGGGGACACTGAATAGTGCACGGTACATCCAAACCGTCATCGAACCCATCGTTCTACCATTCCTAGACCGGCAAGGGAACTTGCTGTTCCAACAGGACAATGCACGTCCGCATGTATCCCGTGCCACCCAACGTGCTCTAGAAGGTGTAAGTCAACTACCCTGGCCAGCAAGATCTCCGGATCTGTCCCCCATTGAGCATGTTTGGGACTGGATGAAGCGTCGTCTCACGCGGTCTGCACGTCCAGCACGAACGCTGGTCCAACTGAGGCGCCAGGTGGAAATGGCATGGCAAGCCGTTCCACAGGACTACATCCAGCATCTCCACGATCGTCTCCATGGGAGAATAGCAGCCTGCATTGCTGCGAAAGGTGGATATACGCTGTACTAGTGCCGACATTGTGCATGCTCTGTTGCCTGTGTCTATGTGCCTGTGGTTCTGTCAGTGTGATCATGTGATGTATCTGACCCCAGGAATGTGTCAATAAAGTTTCCCCTTCCTGGGACAATGAATTCACGGTGTTCTTATTTCAATTTCCAGGAGTGAGTACATTCAGTTTTGCTCAGCTGTTTGAAAATCAAATAACGTAAGAGGTTTACCAGCACAGTAATTTATAATTTTCCAATGGGGAAGTTTCAATTGTACCACGTGATGGACCTGATCACCCAGACTGGTCACATAATCCTTGACAGTATCATTGCAGATTAACCATGGGACCTATGGAGCACCACGATATAGTTCCTCAAATCATCATCGAACCCCCGCTATGTTCCGCTCTTAGGAGGTGAACTTGGCCAGAAGTCGACAACAGTGTGAAACAAGACTCATCCGACCAAATGAAATTCTTCCATTGCTTCACATTCCAGGATTTATGGCTCCGGCATCACGTTCCCCTGTTACGGGCATTTGCATCACTGATGAGTGATTTTGGCATTCCAGTTCGCTCTGAAATTCTCTATTTCTGGACCCTCCTTCGTGTTCTTTCACTGCCGACAGGTTTCGGGAGCGCGACATTCGGATCTACAGTGACATTTTCAGCTGTCGTTATCTTATTTGTTGCCCCAGTCTTCAATGACCATCTGCCACGATCACTCAGCACACGTTTTTGTCCGCCTTGAGAGTTAGCGGAAGTTTTTTCTTCCGCTTTCCCTGTACGCGGTATAAATCCCTTCGATATGGTGCCTCTTGAAACACCAAACAATTCGGCTGTCTTGGTTACGGAAGTACCCACCACATGAGCAGCAACAATTTGCACTCTTTGGAATTACTTGGCTCCAACACAATGCTCTCACACCCACACAATACACTGTTATGACCACGACATACTCTTGTAACGTACTGAGGACTTTGTAGAGGTGCCGTTCTTGGTCAAGTATAAGAGCGCAAACTGCAGGCTTGACTAGCTTCTGCATTTATCTTCAAGCATGCATTTCTCTTGGTGTTCCGATATTTTTGTCCAGTCCCTGTATGCCAGTAATTCAGTGGAAACGCCGCAAGCTACATTACTGGCCATTAAAATTGCTACACCAAGAAGAAATGCAGATGATAAACGAGTATTCATTGGACAAATATATTATACTAGAACCTACATGTGATTCCATTTTCATGCAATTTGGGAGCATAGATCCTGAGAAATCAGTACCCAGAACAACCACCTCTGGCCGTAATAACTGCCTTGATACGCCTGGGCATAGAGTCAAACAGAGCTTGGCTGGCGTCCATGCAGCTTCAACACGATGCCACAGCTTATCAAGAGTAGTGACTGGCGTATTGTGACGAGCCAGTTGCTCGGCCACCATTGACCAGACGTTTTCAATTGGTGAGAGATCTGGAAATGTGCTGGCCAGGGCAGCAGTCGAACATTTTCTGTATCCAGAAAGGCCAGTACAGGAGCTGCAACATGCGGTCGTGCATTATCCTGCTGAAATGTAGGGTTTCGCAGGGATCGAATGAAGGGTAGAGCCACGGTTCGTAACACATCTGAAATGTAACGTCCACTGTTCAAAGTGCCGTCAATGCGAACAAGAGGTGAACGTGACGTGTAACCAATGGAACCCCATACCATCACTCCGGGTGATACAAACTTCCAATGTGCGTTCACCGCGATGTCGCCAAACACGGATGCGACCATCATGATGCTGTAAACAGAACCTGGATTCATCCGAAAAAATGACGTTTTGCCATTCGGGCACCCGGGTTCGTCGTTGAGTACACCATTGCAGGTGCTCCTGACTGTGATGCAGCGTCAAGGGTAACCGCGGCCGTGGTCTCCGAGCTGACTGTCCATGCTGCTGCAAACGTTGTCGAACTGTTAGTGCTGATGGTTGTTGTCTTGCAAACGTCCCCATATGTTGACTCAGGGAACGAGACGTGGCTGCACGATCCGTTACAGCCATGCGGATAAGATGTGTGTCATCTCGACTGCTAGTGATACGAGGCCGTTGGGATCCAGCACGGCGTTCGGTATTACCCTCCTGAACCCACCGATTCCATATTCTGCTAACAGTCATTGTATCTCGACCAACGCGAGCAGCAAAGTCGCGATACGATAAACCGCAATCGCGATAAGCTGCAATCCGACCTTTATCAAAGTCGGAACCGTGATGGTACGCATTTCTCCTCCTTACACGAGGCATCACAACAACGTTTCACTAAGCAACGCCGGTCAACTGCCGTTTGTGTATGAGAAATCGGTTGGAAACTTTCCTCATGTCAGCACGTTGTAGGTGTCGCCACCGGCGCCAATGCTGTGTGAATGCTCTGAAAAGCTAATAATTTGCATATCACAGCATCTTCTTCCTGTGGGTTAAATTTCGCGTATGTAGCACGTCATCTCCGTGGTGTAGCAATTGTAATGGCCAGTAGTGTACATCTACATACATACCCGGTAAACGACAGTGAAGTGCATCTCTGAGGTCACTTCGCGTGATACCACATATTGCGTTTCTTCCAGTTCCACTCGCTTTTATAGACTTCTAAGATGGCTTTGTAGATATTGCAATTAGTCTAATCATGGCTTCGCGGTCCGTACGATAGTGACTCACTTGAGCCTGAATAATAAAGATTTCTCGGTTGATAATGGTTCTAGAAACTTCCTAAATTGGTTTTTGCACGATAGTAGCGCCTGTCCTCAAGTTTATGCCACTTCAAGTTTTTCAGCTTTCTCTTGAGCCTCTCTCCCGTGAGATAAGCAAACCTGTTACGTTTCGTGCCGCCATTCTTTGTATACTTCGAATATCTTCTGCTAGTTTTATTTTCTATGAGCCCAAACATTTCAGAAATATTGTAAGATATGAGGCTGCAGTGATATTGACGAAAACAGGAATCCCGACACCCTTCCCTGGACACGTCTGAAGTTACGTCCACCTCTGTCAATGATTCGCATTCAAGACAACATGTTACGTTCTCACTACCAAGAAAATGTGAAATCAGTTGCAAATTTTGTTTGACGTCCTTCATTATCGCTCTTTTGCTAATAAACGTTTGCGTGATAATGAGGCAAATGATTTTCACAAGTCAAGAAATACTGCGCCCAACTGATTGCTTTGAAGCATGTCTTTCAGCACTGTATAACTCGTGAGAAAAGCATGATTTCACAAAATCTGTGTTTTCGGAATCCGCGCTAGTCTGCATGGAGGTCATTTTGTTCGCGAGCATATGTTTGCTCAAAATATGTTCTAGGTGAGATTGGACGCTGGTGCTATGACTCACTCATTTTTCCTACACTTCTTGTGCTTTATTCCAATCCACTGGGCACGGTGTTAAATGTGTTAAGCATGACAGCAAGTGAATACGAACCATGGATAATCTTGTGGATAATGTCGGTAGCTCCCTGCGTGTTTACGGAGATTACGAGTACTATGAAAGTCACATCGCCAGAGAACTATAGTGAAATGCAGGAGGAAATAAATTGAACTTATGCTAGCCGATATTGAACTTATGCTAGCCGAACGTGTTTCAATAAATATTTGCCTGTCTGCGGATTTATACTTCGTTTTGTGCTTATTGTACAATAGCCTCGGTTTCCTAATAACCTTAGTGATATTGTTCATACTAAACGGGGATCATGACCACTAGATGTCTGTCTGATCACTTTTACAACAAGAATCCAAGAGCTCTTATCCGATAATATGCGTTGCAGGAGGAACCTCAAGGCGAAGCTGAAGAATAAAACAGCAAGACTTAACATCTCGCGAGGCTGAGGAAATTAGATTATGAAACGGGACGCTGAAAGTAGTAGACGAGTTTTGCTAGTGGGCAGTAAAAAAAAAAAAAATAATGTTATGATGTCTCTTCTCAATATAGCTACCTGGAGTGTATCTATGTCCGGGAACAAATCATAGAAGATTAACAGTACAGGGAAGAAGAGAAGAGAAGCTTTTGAAATATAGTGTTGCAGAGGAAAGATGCGAAGGTATAACGCGTATTTCCGATAACTACTGAAGACGTTCTGTACTGAATTGGGAGGAAAGAAATTTATGGCACAAGGTGACTAAGACAATGGATAGATTGATAGGACACACACAGAAACATCAGGGAACGTCGGTTTGTCAATGAGAAGAAGAGTGGAGTGCAAAATTTGAAAGCGAGACGTAGCCTTGTCTATAGTATCAAAGATGGAGAGGCTTGCACAGTACAGAGCAGATCAGTCTTGGACTAAAGGCAACAGCTACAACAACAACAGGAAATATGGGAGGTTGAATTACAAAACTAAGATTAGGAAAGAAACAGTATAAGGAGTAGTCAAATGAAAACGAGTCATATGAAAAAAAATAGGTAAACTGTTTATCATTTCAAAAGTAATCGTCAAAGCTATTAATACACTACTGGCCACTAAAATTGCTACACCAAGAAGAAATTCAGATGATAAACGGGTATTCATTGGACAAATATATTATATTAGAACTGACATGTGATTACATTTTCACGCAATTTGGGTGCATAGATATTGAGAAATCAGAACCCAGAACAACCACCTCTGGCCGTAATAACTGCCTTGATACGCCTGGGCATAGAGTCAAACAGAGCTTGGCTGGCGTCCATGCAGCTTCAACACGATGCCACAGCTTATCAAGAGTAGTGACTGGCGTATTGTGACGAGCCAGTTGCTCGGCCACCATTGACCAGACGTTTTCAATTGCTGAGAGATCTGGAGAATGTGCTGTCCAGGGCAGCAGTCGAACATTTTCTGTATCCAGAAAGGCCCGTACAGGACCTGCAACATGCGGTCGTGCATTATCCTGCTAAAATGTAGGTTTTCGCAGGGATCGAATGAAGGGTAGAGCCACGAGTCGTAACACATCTGAAATGTAACGTTCACTGTTCAAAGTGCCGTCAATGCGAACAAGAGGTGACCGAGCTGTATAACCAATGGCACGCCATACCATCATGCCGGATGAGACGACATGTGCGTAGTGTGCGTTCACCGCGATGTTGACAAACACAGATGCGACCATCATTTTGCTGTAAACAGAACCTGGATTCATCCGAAAAATGTCGTTGTGCCATTCGTGCACCCAGGTTCGTCGTTGAGTACATCATCGCAGGCGCTCCTGTCTGTGATGCAGCGTCAACGGTAACCGCAGCCATGGTCTCCGAGATGATAGTCCATGCTGCTGCAAACGTCGTCGACCTGTTCGTGCAAATGGTTGTTGTCTTGCAAACGTCCTCATCTGTTGACTCAGGGATCGAGACGTGGCTGCACAATCCGTTACAGCCATGCGAATAAGATGTGTGTCATCTCGACTGCTAGCGATACGAGGCCGTTGGGATCCAGCACGGCGTTCCGTATTACCCTGCTGAACCCACCGATTCCATATTCTATCAGTCATTGGATTTCGACCAACGCGAGCAGCAATGTCGCCATACGATAAACCGCAATCGCGATAGGCTACACTCCGACCTTTATCAAAGTCGGTAACTTGATGGTACGCATTTCTCCTCCTTACACGAGGCATCACAACAACGTCTCACCAGGCAACGCCGGTGAACTGCTGTTTGTGTATGAGAAATCGGTTGGAAACTTTCCCCATGTCAGCACGTTGTAGGTGTCGCCACCGGTGCCAACCTTGTGTGAATGCTCTGAAAAGCTAATAATTTGCATATCACAGCATCTTCTTCCTGTCGGTTAAATTTCGCGTCTGTGGCACGTCATCTTCTTGGTGTAGCAATTTTAATGGCCATTAGTGTACGTTTATCCTACTGTGAGACAAGTAGGTTAGTGCCTTCATGGAAAACTGTTTGCTGTTGCCTAAGATACCCTGATTGTACACAGGCGTGCACCTGTTTGTCCGAAGCAAATCGACGGCCACGAATATTTTTCTGTAGAAATACGGAGTCTTATGGGGAGAGACCGCGACAGTATGGATGATGCGTAAGGGCTTCCCAGAGAAATGTCTGCAGCATACTCGAGCATGGTCCAAATCTAGTAAGATTTTTACGATTACTCTCCAGAAGTTTCACTGCAAAGCACTTACACATCCTCCGTAAGGTCCCTATCTCTCCCCATGCAATTTCCACATTTTTCGAGCACTGAAGAGAGACATTTGTGACCCTCGTTTTTATTCGGATAAGGAGGTGCACGCCTGCGTACGATCATTGTTCCATATACAACTACAAACATTGCTCCATGAAGGCACTTACTGTCATGTCTCACAGTAGGATAATTTTTAACGGGTATGATGATAAATTTCCGCCGGCCATAGTGGCCGAGGTGTTCTAGGCGCTTCAGTCTGGAAGCGCGCGACCGCTACGGTCACAGGTTCGAATCCTGCCTCGGGCAAGGATGTGTGTGATGTCCTTATGTTAGGTTTAAGTAGTTCTAAGTTATAGGGGACTGATGACCTCAGATGTTAAGTCCCATAGTGCTCAGAGCCATTTGAACCAAATTTCCAAATAATGAACAGTTTACTTACTTGCCTTGGATCTTTGTCGTTTTCGTTTAACGGCCTCTTATATTTATTTTCCTCTGAAGAGATTCATTACATATTATGTCTTATATGAAAAATGTACATCCTATTACAAGCAGTTTACATTTTTCTCTGCGGTTGATAGTACTTACAAGACTATGGATATATTTGCTCTACAAAAATTTAACAGAGGTAGCTAGTAGTAGAGAGAGTATGCTGAGCTAGGAAGCAAGAGCGTTACAACAGAACAAAATTTTTATCTAAAATTTAACAGTAAAATCCTTCAACTACGTTTTCAATAGCGTTTCTCTTATGCCAATACAGGTTTTCAGGTCACGGCTTCATCATTGCGTATCGATCAATTTTACCGATTTGTTTTGTATAGGAAATCGCAATCAGGTAACTCCTACACGTTGTTCACATGCAAAGTTTTCATAGTGAGCGTCATCTTTGAAAACAGTGCCAAAAACTTGTGGTCGTCATTTCACTGTGATAACCTTCAAAAAAGAAATAATCAAAATTCATAGATACGCGTTCCTGCTGTTTTGATATCACAATGAGTCAAGAACAGCTGCCAACAAATGGTTCAAATGGCTCTAAGCACTATGGGACTTAACATCTAAGGTCTTAAGTCCCCTAGACTTAGAACTACTTAAACCTAACTAACCTAAGTACATCACACATATCCATGCCCGAGGCAGGATTCGAACCTGCGACCGTAGCAACATTGCGGTTCCGGACTGAAGCGCCTGGAACCGCTCGACCACAGCGCCCGGACAGCTGCCAACATGAGAAACTTAGAAGTAGATATCCTCGGTGTAGCGAAGCAGCTTAAATCAGTCAATACAGACAAGTGCTCAGGTCCAGACGGTACCAGTTAGGTCCCTTTCAGAGTATGCTGATGCAATAGCTCCATACTTAATATCATATACAACCGCTCGCTCGACGAAAGATCCGTACCAAAAGACTGAAAAGCTGCACAGGTCACACCAATAGTCATCATGAAAGGCAGCAGGAGAAAATCCCTAAATGACAGACTCATATCATTAACGTCGATATGCAGCAGGATTTTGGAACATATAGTGTTCAGCATTATGAGTCCAGGGTCTACTGACACATGGTCAACACGAATTTAGAAAACATCTTTCTTGTAAAGCACTACTAGCTCCTTACTCACACTAAATGTTGAGTGGTGTCGACGACAGATTTCAAACCGATTCCTTATTTCTAAACTTCGAGAGGGTTTTTGCCACCATAACTCACAAGCGGCTTGAAATCAGGTTGTGGAATATCGTCTCAGTTATGTGACTGGATTCGTGATTTCCCGTCAGCGACGTAACAGTTCGTTGTAATTGACGGAAAGTCATCGAATAAAACAGAAGTGGTTTCTGGAGTTCCCCAAGGTAATGTTATGGGCCCTGTGTTGTTCCCTATCTGTATAATCGATTTATGAGATAATATAAGGAGCCGTCTTAGGTTGTTTGTAGATGATGCTGTCGTCTACCATCTAGTAAAGTCATCAGATGATCAAAAGCCATTGCAAAACGATGTATGTAAGATTTTTTTATGGTGCTCAAATTGCCAATTGACCCTGTATAATGAAAAGTGTGAGGTCATCCACGCGTGTTCCATAAGGAATACGTTAAACTTCGGTGAAACGATAAATAGATGTAGACGTAGATGTTGTAAGTGGGCTGCTTCTGTGTTGGCAGCGCTGTGTAGCGCTTTGCATTGGATCTCTGACAGCACTTTCTTTGTAAGAGACTCTGTGGCTGGTTGGACTCATTGTTGGAAGTTAATCACCAGTAGTGTTGGGCAGTTGGAAGTTAGTCGCCAGCAGTGATTGAAGTACTGTTAGGCAGTTGTAGGTGAACGGCCAGCAGCGATGGATGTTAGATGTGAGAAGTTAGCATTAATGGAGGGTAGAGGTCTGAAGTGTTAGCATAGGCTAACGATCTGTACATGTTCGACTTGGAGGTTGAATATTATTCATGATAATATACGTTTGTACTAGATGTCAATGGCGATTTATGTTTGTGTCTGAAATGACTGTCACATTATTAAGGTAAAACAATACATTATATTGTTTGCAACAAAATCTTTCCTTTGCTAACCACATGCCTATTAGTAGTTAGTGGCTTTAGTAGTTAGAATCTTTTATTTAGCTGGCAGTATTGACGCTCGCTGTATTGCAGTAGTTCGCGTAATGAAGATTTTTGTGAGTTAGGTGCTTAATGAAATGTTTAGGTTATTGTTAAGATTTCTTTTAAGTCAGGGCCATTCTTTTGAATTAATTATTTGAATTCAGATTATCCTTTTTTGAGCAGTCAGATTACGTTGCGCTAAAACATTGTGGGTCAGTGTTGACATGATAAGAATACGTAAAGAGAAAGGAGGTTCACTTGCATTCAGTTTTACTCAGCAGTTTAAGTAAAATATTTAATAAGGAAGTTACAATGTACATAACGAACGGAGCCCTGATGATGAACCTGTGACATCGATATGTACGTTGGCACAGTAAAAACGCTATTGAGACGCCACTAGACGAAGTTTATTTCTAAGTTTCCCGTGTATTTCATTGTCACGATATTGGCAAAAATTACCACTTCGGGTACGATGAAAGAAAGGAAGTTTTTATTGATACCTGGACACTTCATCTTTCATGCAGCCCTATTGCCGTAGCTTCCTCTTTCATAAGTTTTTAGTGCAGCACGTGACTCGCAACTGCGCGATGTTTTCGACCGACGGCGGGCCTTGCAGTAGGCAGAGGGCGACGATCTGTCGGTGCGGAGGACATGACGTGACGTCTTGCGCGCCAGCGCGGATGGCCGCACGCAGCACCGCCGGTATGCAATAATATCTGTGGACAATGGCGAGCGCGGCACAATGCGCTCATTGTGGCCGTCGCTGTCCGCCCAGATTAAAACCGAAACAGCGCGGCACGGCAAGCGCGCAGCTAATCATTTATCTGCGCCACTCCAGCCGGCATTGACTGGGCGCGCCGGCCGCAGGCTTTTGTCTTAGCCGGTGGGCGCCACCTCGGGCGCAGCGCGACAGATTGCCGCCCCGCCGCCACAATGACTGGCAGTGGGTGCTCCGCAAGCGGACGGTGACCGCGGCTCCGGCTGTCTGTGGGACGCCCCGCCGTATCCAAAGCCCACCACCGACGCAATATCGCAGCACAAAAGCCTCCTCTTTTACCTGCGCGCTCCAGGTGTTCCACCTGTCTGCCTGTCACAATTGTCTCCCGCCTTTTGTACGGTCAGTCAGGTTTTTTGTGGTCGTACGCACGGGCAATTGTCGTGTTCCGCTGATTTTTGTATGCCTTACACTATCGCGCGTTGTACGGCGCCGTCAAGTTAGTGAAAGCTACGTCAGTCCTCGCCTGGCGCCTGCAGCTACGACAAAGCTCGCTAAATGTGGAAGTTCTTCCTGTTTGTTCAACTGCCAGGAGACGTTTCGCTTTGCTTCCAGGTCCAGGCATTATGCATTTCATCTGGGGTGTTGCCGGCAGTACGAAGAAGATGCGTAGATCGATTTCGCGTGCCTCACCTACAGGGAGTCTCAGGAGAATTAACATTCAGGCATATGACAGGAACGATCACTGGAAGCAAAAACCTCCAGCAGACTTGGGCTCTAAAATGCGCACCTTACAGCTGTGCTTCTTCGACATTGTGAAACAGATCCCTTATACTAAAAGGTCTTTGCTTTTCCATATTTTCAATGATGATAGTTTGAACCAAAACAAGAAAAAAATATTCAGTAAACATGGGCTC
Source organism: Schistocerca nitens (assembly GCF_023898315.1). NCBI lineage: Eukaryota > Metazoa > Arthropoda > Insecta > Orthoptera > Acrididae > Schistocerca > Schistocerca nitens. The sequence continues at coordinate 150,101,129 of NC_064621.1, read as the reverse complement.
TAAATCCTATAGTTTAAAAGCTATGAGCAGTTGTTCAAAAATGGTTCAAATGGCTCTGAGCACTATGGGACTCAACTGCTGTGGTCATAAGTCCCCTAGAACTACTTAAACCTAACTAACCTAAGGACATCACACACATCCATGCCCGAGGCAGGATTCGAACCTGCGACCGTAGCGGTCGTGCGGTTCCAGACTGTAGCGCCTTTAACCGCTCGGCCACTCTGGCCGGCTAGCAGCTGTTCATCTTCGCTACTGTGAAACACATCTCTTCCACTAAACAAATGGTTCAGATGGCTTTATGCACTATGGGATTTAACATATGAGGTCATCCGTCCCCTAGACTTAGAACTACACTACTGGCTATTAAAACTGCTACACAACGAAGATGACGAGCTACTAACGTCATTTTTTTCGGATGAATCCAGGTTCTGTTTACAGCATCATGATGGTCGCATCCGTGTTTGGCGACATCGCGGTGAACGCACATTGGAAGCGTGTATTTGTTATCGCCATACTGGCGTATCACCCGGCGTGATGGTTACACGTCTCGGTCACCTCTTGTTCGCATTGATGGCACTTTGAACAGTGGACGTTACATTTCAGATGTGTTACGATCCGTGGCTCTACCCTTCATTCGATCCCTGCGAAACCCTACATTTCAGCAGGATAATGCACGACGCATGTTGCAGGTCCTGTACGGGCCTTTCTGGATACAGAAAATGTTCGGCTGCTGCCCTGGCCAGCACAACCTCCAGATCTCTCACCAACTGAAAACATCTGGTCAATGGTAGCCGAGCAACTAGATCGTCACAATACGCCAGTCACTACTCTTGATGAACTGTGGTACCGTGTTGAAGCTGCATGGGCAGCTGTACCTGTACACGCCATCCAAGCTCCGTTTGACTCAATGCCCAGGCATATCAAGGCCGTTATTACCGCCAGAGGCGGTAGTTCTGGGTACTGATTTCTCAGGATCTATGCATCCAATTTGCGTGAAAATGTATTCACATGTCAGTTCTAGTATAATATATTTGTCCAATGGATACCCGTTTATCATCTGCATTTCTTCTTGGTGTAGCAATTTTAATGGCCAAGAGTGTATTAATAGCTTTGACGATTACTTTTGAAATAATAAACAGTTTACCTACTTTTTTTCATATGACTCGCTTTCGTTTGACTACTCCTTATACTGTTTCTTTCCTAATCTTCGTTTTGTAATTCAACCTGCCATATTTCCTGTTGCTGTTGTAACTGTTGCCTTTAGTCCAAGACTGACCTGCTCTGTACTGTGCAAGCCTCTTCAGCTTTGATACTGTAGACAAGGCTACGTCTCGCTTTCAAATTTTGCACTCCACTCTTTTTCCCATTGGCAAACCGACGTTCCCTGATGTTTCATTGTGTGTCGTATCAATCGATCCCTTGTTTTAGTCACCTTGTACCATAAATTTCTTTCTCCCAATTCAGTATCGAACCCCTTCAGTAGTTATCGGAAATACGCGTCATACCTTCGCATCCTTCCTCTGCAACACCATATTTCAAAAGCTTCTCTTCTCTTCTTCCCTGTACTGTTAATCTTCTATGATTTGTTCCGGGATGTAACTTCACTCCAGATAGCTGTATTCAGAAGAGACATCATAATATTTATGTTAACTGCTAATAACTAACAAATTCCTCTTTTTCGGAAACACTTTTCTTGCTATTGCTATTCTGTCATTTAAATCCTTATTTAGGCCACCGTCAGTTTTTTTTTTACTGCCCAGTAGCAAAACTCTTCTACTACTTTCAGCGTCCCGTTTCATAATTTTGTTTTACTATTCTTCATGTTCACCTTGTCACCTCCTTTCAAGACACTATCCAGTCCGTTCAATTGGTTCTCTGAGAGAATTACAATGTCATCAGCAAACTTCAGAGCTTTAATTTTTTCCTTCTGAACTTTAGTTCCATTTCTAAATTTCTCCTTGATTTACTCTACTGATTCTCAACTACTGTTTCTCTTTCATGCCCTTCGACTCTTATAAATCCAACAAGGAGAGGTAATATTGTGAAATGCTTTCTATAAATCTACAAATTGTATAAAAATAACTTTGCCCTTCTTCAATCTATCTTCTATGGGTTACCGATTTCGAGTTCATTTGTTATTTACTTTGAAGCCAGAAGGCTCCACTTTCAGACACAAGAATAAGGTAATTTATATACACTGAAGAGGCAAAGAAACTGGTACACTTGCCTAACATCGTGTACGGCCCCTACAAGCACGCAGAAGCGCCGCAACACGAGGTGGTATGGACTCGACTAATGTCTGAAGTAGTGCTGGAAGGAATTGACATCATGAATCCTGCAGGGCTGTCCATAAATTCGTAAGAGTACGAGGGAGAGGAGATCTGTTCTGAACAGCACGTTGCAAGGCATCCCAAGTACGTTCAATAATGTTCATGTCTGGGGAGTTTGGTGGCCATCGAAAGTTTTTAAACTCAGAAGAGTGTTTCCTGGAGCCACTCTTTAGCAATTCTGGACGTGTGGGTGTCTCAATATTCTACTGCAATTGCCCAGGTCAGTCGGAATGCACAATGGACATGAATGGAGCAGGTGATCAGACAGGATGGACGTGACACCTGTCAGAGTCGTATTTAGATGTATCAAGGGTCCCATACCACTCTAACTGCACACGCCCCACACCATTGCAGAGCCTCCACCAGCTTGAACAGTCCCCTGCTGACATGCAGGGTTCATGGATTCATGAGGTTGTCTCTGTACCCGTATACGTCCATCCCCTCGAAACAACTTGAAACGAGACTCGTCCGACGAGGCAACGTGTTTGTAGTCGTCAACAGTCCAATATCGGTGTTGAGGGGCCCAGGCGAGGCGTAAAGCTTTGTGTTGTTCAGTCATCAAGGGTCGCAAGTGAGCCTTCGGCTCCGAAAACCCATAATCGATGATGTTTCATTGAATGGTTCGCAGTCTGACCCTTGTTGATGGTCGAGCATTGAAATTTGCAGCATTCTGTGGAAGGGTTCCACTTCTGTCACGTTGGACGAATCTCTTGAGTCGTCGTTGGTCCCGTTATGCAGGATCTTTTTCCTGCCGCAGCTATGTCGGAGATTTGATGTTTTACCGGATTCCTGATATTCACGGTACACTCGTGAAATGGTCGTACGGGAAAATCGCCTATTCATCGTTACTTCGCAGATGCTGTGTCCCATCGCTCGTGCGCTGACTATAACACCACGTTCAAACTCACTTAAATCTTGATAACCTGCCATTGTAGCAGCAGTAACCGATCTATCAACGGCGTCAGACACTTGTTGTCTTATATAGGCGTTGCCGACTGTAGCGCCGAATTCTGCCTATTCACGTATCTGTGTATTTGAATCCGCATACCTATACCAGTTCTTTTGGCGCTTCAGTGTACATCCGCAAAGATACGACCTGAGATGAGGAAACAGCTCATCTATCGGTGTATCAACAGGTACAAAAGTACCTCAACTTTTTTTAGTTCCATCTATTTGTTGCGTTATTTTTGTACTTCTTGACGAATGAATGGAGGCGAACAGTTCCCTCGTCTTCAGATGGTATTTTTACGGACGTATATCGATACTAATATTCTTGCGTCTATAGACGGAACGTGCAGCTACTAATTACTGCTTTTTTATTCTGTTGCGCCCTTTTCTGAACTGAAGGTAGAGAAATTTCTGCCTGCTTAATATGTTTTTCTAGCGCATGCTTGTTTTGTCGATGGCTCTTCATCAGTTTTATTGAATGTATTTCGTCGTTTTTGTGGTCTGCACTAGGTACAGAGTACGGCATACAAAATGACAGGATGAGAGAATGTGAGATCCCCTGCCGACACTTACCTTACTCTTCTGTAATAGCAGCAAGGGAATCGCCGAGTTTCATTTCCCCACCCCACTTAGAGACAATCATTCTCTATCCTCCCCTACGACTGAAAGAGACTCTGTGGAACGCCCTGGGCTGGAGATCAAGAACTGAGAGGCTCCTTATAGTGAGTATTTTTAGTGCTTTGGTCCGCGTTCGTTATAAGTTTCTTGAAAGAAGTCATTTTTCTGACTGAGACTGTTTTCTTTTTTGAAAACAAACACTTTATTTAATTTATTTTGCGATTACGGTGTTTTGTCCGCTAGCATGTTATTCTTTCAACATTGTTGTAGCAGGTTACAAGCATATGACTTTTTGTCTAATGTCACTTATAATTACAAAGGGCCAATTAGCTAATCGGAAATGAAATGAAGTGTTTATTTTCAAACAAAAAACAGGCGCACACAAGAAAATGGTTTCTTTGGAGGAACGAAGTTCCACCACAAGGGTCATAACGCACCATCTTTGAGTCTAGGAACACCATACTAGCATGCGGTTAGGTAAGGAATTTTGTAAGGTGGGATACAGATTAGAACGTGTGAGTAGATTATTAGAGTTTCGCCTGTGGAAACACAGGATGCCGAGTGCTAAGTCTCCTTCAGAACACCAGAGAGAGACTGCTAGCGAATCACATCATCCCCAGTATCAGTATGAATAGTGTTATCCTGGGGCGCACCCCCGATACTTACACAGAATAGGAAACAGACCAACAATATTATGTTACAGTCTTAGCTCAGAACCAAATAAGCACGTTGTTTTCAGCTGTCCTCTTCGAATCGATATATGGTAATTAAATAGGTGTATGAGACATATGGAATGGTAGAGAGATAGTATGATTGTGGTTCGATGAACCCTCTGCCAAGCACTTAAATGTGAATTGCAGAGTAATCATGTAGATGTAGATGTAGATGTAGATACACTGATCGGCCAGAGCATTATGACCTGCTATCGATATAAACCCGTCCAGGCGATAGCAGCGTCACCTGGCGAGTTGTGAATGCCAGTCAGACACACGTATGGTGCATGCAGTATCAGTGAGCGTGATGTCCGTATGTGGAATGGGGAAGGCGCGCGATCTATTTGGTTGTATGTAAATTGAAGGTTGAGGGGGGAGAAAGGAAGGAAAGCGAAGGGATTACTGATGTCAGTTGCCTCGGAAGATTACCCGGAATCAGTGGCGACGAGTGAAAATGTGTGAGGTTTCGAACCCAGGATCTCCTGCTTGCTAATCACTGCGCCATCCGGGACACAGAATCATAGCAATTGCGCGGACTACCTTGACATAATAATTCCAATCCCAAAGAAAGCAGGTGTTGACAGATGTGAGAATTACCGAACAATCAGTTTAATAAGTCACAGCTGCAAAATACTAACACGAATTCTTTACAGACGAATGGAAAAACTAGTAGAAGCCGACCTCGGGGAAGATCAGTTTGGATTCCGTAGAAATACTGGAACACGTGAGGAAATACTGACCTTACGACTTATCTTAGAAGAAAGATTAAGGAAAGGCAAACCTACGTTTCTAGCATTTGTAGACTAAGAGAGAGCTTTTGACAATGTTGACTGGAATACTCTCTTTCAAATTCTAAAGGTGGCAGGGGTAAAATACAGGGAGCGAGAGGCTATTTACAATTTGTACAGAAACCAGATGGCAGTTATAAGAGTCGAGGGACATGAAAGGGAAGCAGTGGTTGGGAAAGGAGTAAGACAGGGTTGTAGCCTCTCCCCGATGTTATTCAATCTGTATATTGAGCAAGCAGTAAAGGAAACAAAAGAAAAATTCGGAGTAGGTATTAAAATCCATGGAGAAGAAATAAAAACTTTGAGGTTCGCCGATGACATTGTAATTCTGTCAGAGACAGCAAAGGACTTCGAAGAGCAGTTGAACGGAATGGATGGTGTCTTGAAGGGAGGATATAAGATGAACATCAACAAAAGCAAAACGAGGATAATGGAATATAGTCGAATTAAGTCGGGTGATATTGAGGGTATTACATTAGGAAATGAGACAAAGTAGTAAAGGAGTTTTGCTATTTAGGGAGCAAAATAACTGATGATGGTCGAAGTAGAGAGGATATAAAATGTAGACTGGCAATGGAAAGGAAAGCGTTTCTGAAGAAGAGAAATTTGTTAACATCGAGTATAGATTTAAGTGTCAGGAAGTCTTTTCTGAAAGTATTTGTATGGAGTGTAGCTATGTATGGAAGTGAAACATGGACGATAAATGTGGTGCTACAGAAGAATGCTGAAGATTAGATGGGTAGATCACATAACTAATGAGGAGGTACTGAATAGGATTGGGGAGAAGAGGAGTTTGTGGCACAACTTGACCAAAAGAAGGGATCGGTTGGTAGGACATGTTCTGAGGCATCAAGGGATCACCAATTTAGTATTGGAGGCCAGCGTGGAGGGTAAAAATCGTAGGGGGGACCAAGAGATGCATACACTAAGCAGATTCAGAAGGATGTAGGTTGCAGTAGGTACTGGGAGATGAAGAAGCTTGCACAGGATAGAGTAGCATGGAGAGCTGCATCAAACCAGTCTCAGGACTGAAGACCACAACAACAACAACCTTGACACGATTCACGGCGGACATCTCGGAAAGAACAGACACCACGCAATCATATAGCGATCTATTTGAGTTTGACCAAGGGCAGACTGTGATGGCTCGGCACGAGCATTACGCAACTGTACGACTTACCGGCTGTTCGAGAAGTTTTGCTGTGAGTGCTTTCAGCATTTGGCGAAACCAAGATGAAACCATGTTCAGATGTCGTGGGGTTGGGCGGCCACCCTTCATTACAGATGGACCGTTAAAACAGGAGAGGCGGCGAACTGTGGCGGAACTAACACCAGACTTTAACACTGGCCAGAGTACAAGTGTGTCTGAACACACAGTGCACCGAATACTCCTAACGATGGGCCTCCGTAGACGATGATCCATGCATGTGCCGATGTTAACACAATGACATAGGCAACTACGACTGAAATAGGCACGTGGCCATCGGCAATGGACGTTGGCGCAGTGGCAAAGCGTTGCAGGTCTGTTGAATCCTGAGACCTTCTTCATCATGCCGATGGGGGCGCAAATCCGTCGTCTTCCGAGGGAACAGCTTCTTGAAAGGGGGAATGCAGGACAGAGATAAGCCGGCGGCGGCTCCATTAAGCTCTGCGGAACATTCACGTGGGCATCCATCGATTCAGTGGAGCTCGTTCGAGGCACCATGACGGCCAAGGAGTATCGTACATTGTTGCAGACCACGTACAACTCTTCATGATGATCATGTTTCCTGACGGCAGTGGCATTTTTCAATAACATAATGTGCCTCGTCACATGGTCAGGAGTATGATGAAGTGGTTCGAGGAACCCAGTGGCGAGTTACAGTTGATGTGCCGGCTCGGCGCCGGCCGGTATGGCCGAGCGGTTCCAGGCGATTCAGTACGGAACCGCGCGACCGCTACGGACGCAGGTTGGAATCCTGCCTCGGGCATGGATGTGTGTGATGTCCTTAGGTTAGTTAGGTTTAAGTAGTTCTAAGTGCAAGCTGTTCGAGATTCTGAAAAAAAGTAGGGGTAAGCTATAAGGGGAGATGGGTCATATACAATATGTACAACAACCAAGAGGGAATAATAAGAGTGGACGATCAAGAACGAAGTGCTCGTATTAAGAAGGGTGTAAGACAAGGCTGTAGCCTTTCGCCTCTACTCTTTAATCTGTACGTCGAGGAAGCAATGATGGAAATAAAAGAAAGGTTCAGGAGTGGAATTAAAATACAAGGTGAAAGGATATCAATGATACGATTCGCTGATGACATTGCTATCCTGAGTGAAAGTGAAGAAGAATTAAATGATCTGCTGAACGGAATGAACAGTCTAATGAGTACACAGTATCGTTTGAGAGTAAATCGGAGAAAGACGAAGGTAATGAGAAGTAGTAGAAATGAGAACAGCGAGAAACTTAACATCAGGATTGATGGTCACGAAGTCAATGAAGTTATGGAATTCTGCTACCTAGGCAGTAAAATAACCAATGACGGACGGAGCAAGGACATCAAAAGCAGACTCGCTATGGCAAAAAAGGCATTTCTGGCCAAGAGAAGTCTACTAATATCAAATATCGGCCTTAATTTGAGGAAGAAATTTCTGAGGATGTACGTCTGGAGTACAGCATTGTATGGTAGTGAAACATGGACTGTGAGAAAACCGGAACAGAAGAGAATCAAAGCATTTGAGATGTGGTGCTACAGACGAATGTTGAAAATTAGGTAGCCGGCCGGAGTGGCCGTGCGGTTCTAGGCGCTACAGTCTGGAGCCGCGAGACCGCTACGGTCGCAGGTTCGAATCCTGCCTCGGGCATGTCTGTGTGTGATGTCCCTAGGTTAGTTAGGTTTAAGTAGTTCTATGTTCTAGGGGACTGATGACCTCAGAAGTTGAGTCCCATAGTACTCAGAGCCATTTGAACCATTGAAAATTAGGTGGACTGATAAGGTAAGGAATGACGAGGTTCTACGCAGAATCGGAGAGGAAAGGAAAATGTGGAAAACACTGATAAGGAGAGGGGACAGGATGATAGGACATCTGCTAAGACATGAGGGAATGACTTCCATTGTACTAGAGGGAGCTGTAGAGGGCAAAATCTGTAGAGGAAGACAGAGATTGGAATACGTCAAGCAAATAATTGAGGACGTAGGTTGCAAGTGCTACTCTGAGATGAAGAGGTTAGCACAGGAAAGGAATTCGTGGCGGGCCGCATCAAACCAGTCAGTAGACTGACGACAAAAAAAAAAAAAAAAAAAAAAAAAAAAAAAAAAAAAAAGTTCTAGGGGACTGATGACCTCAGATGTTAAGTCCCATAGTGCTCAGAGCCATTTGCCGGCCCGGCAACTCGCCACTGATCGAACACATCTGTGAAGGGACTGAACATCGCATCGTCCCTATCCCCGGAATTTACGGGAATTAGGTCACTTGCGTGTGCAGATGTGGTGGCAACTTGCTCCAGCCTCATTGTTTCTATGTCATGACACGTCGTTGCTGTTAACTGTGCGAATGTGGATTTGCCGGCTATTATGTAGGTGGTCATAATGTACTGGCTGATCAGCTTGTATTGCTGAATCGCAACCAGCATATCTAAGATTGAAATAAGTAAACATTGGTCCACAAATTTTCACTTTTCATTTGTTACAGAAACGAAAGTAGCTGTGTTTTGTAGATTTAGATGTGCTGAACGCGAATGTCAAGCTTAAAAATTGTCTCTTAACTCCGGGTTACAAGTAAATGAGGTACTTACGTTTCACGTTCGCACTTACCGGACATTATAAGAGCTACAAGCAAAGACATTAAGATACGGATTCCTCTGTCGTAAGTGAGAGGAGTGGACGCTTCCAGTACAATATGGCAACACTGCTTTACACCATGTGCGCACCATCCAGCCACTTGACGATTGTCCAATGTAGAAACCAGAAGCGATCTTAATTGTCGTTTGTCACAGCTGCATAGTCTTGTGCTGTGTTAGTTCCCTTGTTACTGAAACGAATGACGTGGCGGTTGACAGTGAATGTATGAGAGGCGTAGTGTTGAAACTGAAGAATCGCATTATCGTGTACATGTACACTTTAACAAAAATTCCTCACATCTGCAGTAACAGATCTGATAACTTTTGTTACATTTGTGCAGATGTTATTTATAGTTGAAGAAGGCGACGACTACGAAAGTGAAACAAGCATATGCCTTGTATTTCGGGTGTCGAGTTGGAGACAAAGATAAATCGTGGGCGCCACACCTCTGTTGCACCTTGTGTTCGTGTACACTGAATGCTTGAATGCATGTTAAAACGTCTCCATGTAATTTGATTGCCTGCTACTTGGCATGAACCCACAAATCACGCATAGGATTGTTATTTTTGTGTGGTACCTCCCTTGTGGAAATAAGTCAATACCAAGAGGAAGAGGACTGTTTCATACCCTGACACACCATCTGTCATTCGCCCTGTGGCTCATAGCGACGAACTGCCGGTTTCCCTACAGGTACCAACATCAAGCACTGGTAGTGAAGATGCTGAACTGACACACACAGCTGTATGAGTTCAGTCATCCACCACTCAGCATTGGAAACTAGCCGCATGTTTACTATTGTGAGACCATTAACTGATAATGCAAGTTAGGGGGCAGAATCATGATGTTATGCAAATTAAATCCAAGTGGATTTACACTGAAACTTAACAAGTTGTATAGCGCGATCATATAATGGCAATAATAAACATCCTACGTGGGGTGGCTAGCCTCTAATATAATTTATTCATTAAATGAATAGATTTAAGTTCCCCATCAGAAATATACATCTTCATCTACATGGATACTCTGCAAATCACATTTAAGTGCGTGCAGAGGGTTTATCGAACCACCTTCACAATTCTCAATTCTCCCAATCTCGTGTAACGCGCGGAAAGAACGAACATCTATATCTTTCCGTGGAAGCTCTGATTTCCCCTATTTTATAGTGCCGTTAACATAGACGATAAATACATGCTTTCCTTAACACATTTCTCATGCTCTTTGAGAGTTGCTTTCCATTAGAATATTCTAAACGGGGTACTGGCAGAAAAGGCAGCCCAGGTGGCTGACTAGTTGGATAAGGATATCATGTAGAACAAAGCGGGAATTATATCAAAATGTTAGAAGTAATCACAGTCAGCTACAGTAGTCCATTACAAACAGTATTGTGAGGTGCTTAGAAATGTTATTAGGAAGGCAGAGAGTATGTGCTATGCAAATAGAATAGCTAATTCACAGGATAAAATTAAAACCATATGGTCAGTTGTGAAGGGAATGTCTGGTCAGCAGCACAAGGCCGACGATATAAAGTCAGTTGGTAGTAAAGATATTTCTGTTACTGATAAATCAGATATATGTACAGTATTTAACAATCATTTTCTGACCATTGTTGGTGAATTAAACAAAAATATAGTTTCTACAGGCAATCATATAACTTTTTGCAAATGCCTTCCCAAGATTGATGTCTGAAATACTCCTCTGTGATACAGACAAGGGGGAGATTGAGTCAATAATTAAATCACTGAAGACTTAGGACTCTCATGGTTATGATGGAGTGCCTAGCAGAATATTAAATACTGTGCTGCACATGTTAGCTCTGTGTTTAGCCATATTTGTAATTTTTCCTTAAGGAATGGTCAGTTTCCTGAGCGATTATAGTACTCAGAAGTAAAGCCGCTTTATAAAAAGGAAGAAAGGTATAATGGAGATAATTTTAGACATATTTATATGCCATCAGTGTTTGATAAAGTTATTGAAAAGGATGTGTATGTAAGGATAACTGATCAGTTTATATCACACGATTTGCTATAAAATGTACAGTTCGGCTTTAGAAGTCGTTTAACAACTGAAAATGCTATATTCTCTTTTCCCTGTGAGGTACTGGATGGGTTAAACAAAAGGTTTCGAACGCTAGACAATTTTTTTTTTAGTTTAACTATGACGTTTGATTGAGTTGATCACAAAATATTGCTTCAGAAGCTGGACCTTTAGAGCATACGGGGAGTAGCTCACAAATGGTTCACCTCTTACTTTAGCAACAGACAGCAAAAGGTGATTATTCACAATGTTGAGAATGGCTGTGATGTGGGGGTCTGAGTGGAGTACAGTGAAGTGGGGGTGCCCCAGGGATCAGTGTTTGGGCCACTCCTGTTCCTTATTTATATAAATGATATGCCCTTTAGTGTTACGAGTAACTCTAAAATATTTCTGTTTACTGATGACACTAGCTTGGTAGTAAAGGATGTTGTATGCAACATTGGCTTGGTTCAAATAGTACAGTTCATGACATAAATTCATGGCTTTTAGAGAATAAACTAACGCCAAATCACAGTAAGACTCAGTTTTTACAGTTTATAACACACAATTCAACAAAACCTGACGTTTTAATTTCACAGAATGGGCATATGATTAGTGAAACTTAGCAGCTCAGATTTCTAGATGTTCAGGTGGATAGTAAACTGTCATGGGAAGTCCACGTTCAGAACCTTGTTCAACGACTTAAGCTGCCATTTTTACTATTCAAACGGTTTCTGAAGTGAGTGATCGTTCGATACGAAAATTAGTCTACTTTGTTTATTTTCATTCGCTTATGTCGTTTGGTATTATATTTTGGGGTAACTCTTCCCATTCTAAAAGGATATTTTTGACTCAGAAACGGGCGGTTTTGGCAGCAAGTGGTGTAAGTTTACGAACCTCTTCTCGACCCCTGTTCACGTGTCTATTTTGACATTGTCCTCTCTATGTATATATTCCTTACTGTCATTTCTTTTTAACAGTGCTAGCTTATTCAAAAGAATAAGCAGCTTTCACTCATTTAGTACTCGGCAGAAATAAAACCTGAATTTGCATCGGTCTTCCGTAACTCTTGTGCAGAAAGGTGTACAGTATTCTGCTGCATCCATTTTCAATAAGCTACTACTCGAATTAAAAAATCTTAGCAGTAATCCACGCGCTTTCAAATCTAAGCTGAGAAATTTCCTCATGGGTCACTCTTTCTGTTCTGTCGAGAAGTTCCTTGAAAAATTAAGCTAATTCTTGTTGTATTGTTGATTGATTTTACTTAAACTTATGGACTGTTTTCGGGTTCATAAACATTTTATTTTTATCTGTTATTACTTGTATGTTGTAAGTTCATGTAATGACACGTTCTATGACGTTAGAGATTAGCTTCTCAGTTTGGCCCTACGGGACTGGATGTGTAAGTAAATAAAATTAATTTTGTCATGGTGATCGTTTCTCCCTATGGGGGTCAGTGTCAACAAAATATTTTCGCATTCGGAGGAGAAAGTTGGTGATTGGAACTTCGTGAGAAGATTACGCCGCAACAATAAACGCCTCTGTTTTAATGATGTCCATCCCAATTCCTGTATCATTACAGTGACACTTTCTCTCCTATTTCGATACAATACGAAACGTGCTGCCTTCTTTGAACTTTTTCGATGTACTCCGTCAGTCCTGTCTGCTAAGGATACCACACCACGCAGCAGTATTCTAAAAGAGGATGGAGAAGCGTAGTGTAGGCAGTCTCTTTAGTAGATCTGGTGCGTTTTCTAAGTGTCCTGCCAATAAAACGCAATCTTTGGTTAGCCTCCCCCCACAACATTTTCTATGTTTTCCTTCCAATTTAAGTTGTTCTAATTCCTTGGTATTTAGTTGAATTTACGGCCTAAGATTTGGCTGATTTACTGCATAACCAAAGTTCAACAGATTCCTTTTAGCACTCATATGTATGATTTCGCACTTTTCGTTATTTAAGGTCAATTGAAAGTTTTAACACCATTGTTGTTGTTGTGGTCTTCAGTCCTGAGACTGGTTTGATGCAGCTCTCCATGCTACTCTATCCTGTGCAAGCTTCTTCATCTCCCGGTACCTACTGCAACCTACATCCTTCTGAATCTGCTTAGTGTATTCATCTCTTGGTCTCCCTCTACGATTTTTACCCTCCACGCTGCCCTCCAATGCTACATTTGTGATCCCTTGATGCCTGAAAACATGTCCTACCAACCGATCCCTTCTTCTAGTCAAGTTGTGCCACAAACTTCTCTTCTCCCCAATCCTATTCAATACCTCCTCATTAGTTACGTGAACTACCCACCTTATCTTCAGCATTCTTCTGTAGCACCACATTTCGAAAGCTTCTATTCTCTTCTTGTCCAAACTGGTTATCGTCCATGTTTCACTTCCATACATGGCTACACTCCATACAAATACTTTCAGAAACGACTTCCTGACACTTAAATCTATACTAGATGTTAACAAATTTCTCTTCTTCAGAAACGATTTCCTTGCCATTGCCAGTCTACATTTTATATCCTCTCTACTTCGACCATCATCAGTTATTTTACTCCCTAAATAGCAAAACTCCTTTAGTACTTTAAGTGTCTCATATCCTAATCTAATCCCCTCAGCATCACCCGATTTAATTTGACTACATTCCATTATCCTCGTTTTGCTTTTGTTGATGTTCATCTTATATCCTCCTTTCAAGAGACTGTCCATTCCGTTCAACTGCTCTTCCAAGTCCTTTGCTGTCTCTGACAGAATTACAATGTCATCGGCGAACCTCAAAGGTTTTACTTCTTCTCCATGAATTTTAATACCTACTCCGAATTTTTCTTTTGTTTCCTTTACTGCTTGCTCAATATACAGATTGAATAACATCGGGGAGAGGCTACAACCCTGTCTCACTCCTTTCCCAACCACTGCTTCCCTTTCATGCCCCTCGACTCTTATAACTGCCATCTGGTTTCTGTACAAATTGTAAATAGCCTTTTGCTCCCTGTATTTTACCCCTGCCACCTTCAGAATTTGAAAGAGAGTATTCCAGTTAACGTTGTCAAAAGCTTTCTCTAAGTCTACAAATGCTAGAAACGTAGGTTTGCCTTTTCTTAATCTTTCTTCTAAGATAAGTCGTAAGGTTAGTATTGCCTCACCTGTTCCAAAATTTCTACGGAATCCAAACTGATCTTCCCTGAGGTCCGCTTCTACCAGTTTTTCCATTCGTGTGTAAAGAATTCGCGTTAGTATTTTGCAGCTGTGACTTATTAAACTGATAGTTCGGTAATTTTCACATCTGTCAACATCTGCTTTCTTTGGTATTGGAATTATTATATTGTTCTTGAAGTCTGTGGGTATTTCGCCTGTCTCATACATCTTGCTCACCAGATGGTAGAGTTTTGTCAGGAGTGGCTCTCCCAAGCCTGTCAGTAGTTCTAATGGAACGTTCTCTACTCCGGGGGCCTTGTTTCGACTCAGGTCTGTCAGTGCTCTGTCAAACTCTTCACGCAGTATCGTATCTCCCATTTCATCTTCATCTACATCCTCTTCCATTTCCATAATATTGTCCTCAAGTACATCGCCCTTGTATAAACCCTCTATATACAGATATTTTTTCTAAATCGTTTTGCAGTCTGTTGCGATCTTCTGATGACTTGACTAGTCGATAAACGGCAGCGTCATCTGCAAACAATGTAAGACGGGTGCTCAGAGTGTCTCCGAAATCGTTTATATACGTAAGGAACAGCAAAGGGCCTGTAACACTACCATGAGGATGATGTGAAACGATTCTGGTGAGTGTGAATATTTAACAGATAAATGCCGTCCTCAAAATTTACAATTATATTTATTTTCTGTAAATGGAACACAAAATTGGCCACGAATTTGTACAAGGAACAGTCTTGTATATCAACGCAAATCAAACACGTAAATAGTCCTCACTTGACAGAGGTGTTAGCAAGAAACTAGTACAATCGACAATGCGTGGAATCTAGTGTGCTTCTCTACTACGAGAAGGGGACCAAAGAGTACAGGTGTGAAACGTGTAATAACGGTAAACATGTGGGTAATCGGATGTAGTACCATTATATCTACTAAGGAGGCAAAGCGGCTCTGCAGATGTCACCACTGAGAAACCTCATTCCGAAGTTTGGACGGCTGAATAATCAACTAAAACCCTACGGGCTGGATCTCCATATATTACAGACAGTAAGGCGCAGGGCGACGTGCTGATGAAGGCTGCTACTCGGGGTCGGTCTCTGCACGGAGATGGGCCACGCCTTGGAGACCGATCGAAGCGCGAGCGCGAAAATAACTGGAGTGTTTGACCGGGTGGATGGACAAGTGAAACTGCGAATGAAATCACTCTACAGAAAGGAGGGGGATGGGGGGGGGGGGGGGGGCAAAGTACACGACCGACTCCTGCGGCGACTGGGAATCAGTTCAACTCACAGTTTTCTTCCGACCCGCGCCCAGAGAGCGACCAGTCCGCTGCATCAGAACTCGGCCAACCGTCGCCGGTAAACACAGATTTCACCAGTTATGGCCTTACAACAAATTCGTCTAGACTCCCACTACGGTACTCCATCACCATCTGGACAATCACGCAAAGTCACATAGTGTGAACTTCATGGTCTTATTTGGGATTTAGATCTTCCATTGCATTAAGCTGGACTCATGCCCTCAAAACTGCAGTAATGTAATGGAACCTCCTCGCTGACACACTACGTGTGTCTGTGTTTCAGGAGCAAAAAAAAAACAACTTGAGTACTGCGGACGACATTGCATTCTGCAATGACATTGACGACTGGCTGGAAGACCTGAACATTACATACAAACCAGATGAGTGGAGACTCTTTATAAATGGCTCAAAAAGAAACCTGAAGGTAGTACTGCTACACAGTGTCGTTGAAAGCCTATCCATATGCAAATGCTGCCTTCGCTAAATAAATTGATGCCAAATGAAACTATATGGTTCCAGAGACCTGTCAAGTCTCAATATATGGCGTACACTGACGAAAAAAATCGGAACACCCCAAAAAAAAATTAATGTAGTGTAACGAAATTTCGGGAACACTTTTGTCTGTGTAACATATTTAAGGGATTAATTTTGCAAGATTACACGGTAATGTAAGTGCGAGAAGAGTCATTACAAATATGAAATGCTGGTACATTAATTAACAGTGTAACAGCCAGAATGTTGAATGCAAGCATATCAACGTGCATGCATTGTGTTGTACAGGCGCCAGATGTCAGTTTTTGGGATTGAGTTCCAAGTCCGTTGCACTTGGATGGTCTATACAGGTATGGTTAATGCTGTTTGTGGATGATGCTGGAGTTGTCGTCCAATGATGTCCCGTATGTGCTAGACCGGAGACAGATCATATGAACGAGAGGACCAAGACAACATATCGAGACTCTGTGGGGCATGTTGTGTTACAACAGCGGTATGTGGACGAGTGTTATCCTGTTGGAAAACATCCCCTGGAATGCTGTTCACGAAAGGCAGCACATTTCGAATCACCAGACTGACATAAAAATTTGCAGCCGGGATGGATGCATGGAATGACCATCAGAGTGCTCTTGTTGTCATTCGAAATCGCACCCCAGATCATAATTCGAGGTGTAGATCCAGTGTGTTTAGTAAGCAGACAGTTTAGTTGCAGGCTTCCAAGTGTTCTCCTTCTAACCAAGACACGGCTATCACTAGAACCGATCCAGAGTCAGCTTTCATCAGAAAACACAATAGACTTCCACGCTGCCTTCCAATGAGCTATCGCTTGACACCACTGAAGTCGCAAATGATGGTGGCTTGTGGTCAGTGGAATGCACGCTACAGATCGTCTGGCTCTGAGTTGCCCTTGAAGTAACAAATTTGTAACAGTTCGTTGTGTAACAGTGGTGCCAGCTGCTGCTTAAATTGCTGCTGCGGATGCAGTACGATGCGCCAGACCCATACGAACACGATGGTCTTCCCTCTTGGTAGTGCCACGTTGTCGTCCGGAACCCGGTCTTCTTGCGACCATATATTCTCGTGACCACCGCTGCCACCAGTCCTGTAGCTACATTCCTTCCAAGTATTTCTGCAGTATAGCAGAAAGAACATCCAGTTACTCGTAGACCTATTACAAGACCTCGTAAAAACTGTCTTCCGTAAGTGTATATATGCAGGCTGAAGCGATAAATGAAAATTTATACTAAGGCCGGAATTCGAACCTAGGTCTCCTGCTCACTATGCAGATGGAGTAACCACTACGCTGCTCTGACACAGTGGCTTTGCACAACTGCATGAACTACTCTAGCACATCTACCTCTTCAATCCAGATTTCCATTCACGTCTCTGTCCACTTGGTATTCCCCATAAACTCGAAGAGCATTGCAGAGGCTCTCCAACTATAATAGCGTAGTGGTTAGCGCACATGCCTACTGAGGAGGAGATCCAGGTTTGAAACCTAGCCTTGGTACAAATTTTCATTCGTCGCTTCAGTCTATGTTTATCGTAGATGTCTGAGACTCGAAAAGGTCTCTGGAACCACACAGTTCTATTTGATTAAAGTCCCTTTGCCTGGGTTTCAAGCAGGGTCGCCCAATTCATCTGATGCTAAGATGCTATTCCAATACATTTGGAGAGCCTCTGCAATGATGTTCGAGTTTAGGAGGAACATCAAGTGTGCTGAGGCGCGATTGGGAATTTGAATTGGGGAGAGAGGCGTGTTGGAGTGGTCTGTGCAGTTATCGAAAGCCACTGCTCTATGGTGAGTAATGGTTAGTTCTTCTGCCTAGTGTCCAGGGGACCCGGGTTCGAATCCCAGACGTAGTATAAATTTTCATTCGCCACTTCAGTTTGCATATATACATAATAAATGTACACCATGCTGAAATCAATTGTAAAGTGCGTTGATTATAATAAACATGAATGTATGGTATATGGAGATTTTGAAATCCAATGCCATGCTTTGGGTTTCTAAGGGGGTGACACCAAATATTGCTGCCACCTTGTGAGTGGGAAAATCGCTCAAGAGAAAAACTCTACACACAGAGGGAATTGCCTCCACGAACATCTCTGGTGCCTGGGTCAAAAAAATATTGGCGAAGAACCTGTAGTGGATTCGAACAAAATTGTTATCGCACCATCGCACATTATATAGGGACCAATGTTAGCGTTTCTTAAGGGTGCAACAGGAATGAAGCAGTATTGCACTATTTGTTTAGCAAGTTTCCACGACTCAGCACAGAGATCACACTGGGGATATTCATTGGTTCACAGATACGCCACTTGTTGGGGGACATACAGACTCACCCCCCTCCCCTCGCCCACCCTTCACACACACACACACACACACACACAGACACACACACACACACACACACACAACATAAATCCGCTTTAACCCCCGTTTAGGTGCATGCGTAGCACTGCTTTCGTAATGAGACAACATTGTTCTAGGGAATCAGGAGAGCTGAAAATTATAGGGACCTTGCAGATAAACACATTCTTGCTTATAAGGTCACTGGCTGCAACATGACCCTGAAGATGCACTTCCTTTACTCCCACCTCGATGTGTTCCCAGAGAACAGCTGTGCATTCCGTGATGACCGCGGCGTGCGGCTCCACCATTTCCCTCATGGAACGGCGGTTCACAGGACGGTGGAATAGTGCTATGTTGCCTGATTTCTGCTGGATGCTACAGAGAGGTGCTCCAGGCTCCATCCATGGGGGGAAGGCAATGAAACGGTGCGATTAAACTTGGTACGTTCAATTAACATGTATGTTCTATTAATTGCAGTAGTGACATACGTGAAATATAAAGTCCCATCTTACTTTTAACCCTGAGTAGATGACAATTTTAATCGTGATATTCTTGTTCTGCGCATCGAAATCTACAAAGACGTGTGCTTTTGTTTCTGCGAACAGTCCACTATGGACTACTGAAATTCCGAATAGATATTAACGGACAAAGAAGTATCGTAATGTGACGTGCAAGTGACGGTGAGTGGAATACAAGTTAATAAACAACTCAGAAATACTCTGATGTCAATGAAGTGTTGTGCGTGTTGTTCAAACCACCACTACAATATTATCGTACGTATTTGTAATTTAGTTTAATGTAAATATATTACTAACTAGTAATATAATGGTACGTATAACTGCAAGGAATAGTAATGAATGTAGATTTCGTCAAGTCGTACAATAACCTAGAAAATTAATTACAATTATAAAATTAAGTGTAACGTAGATAAGTGACCGGCCGCTTTGACTGAGCGGTTCTAGGCGCTTCAGCCCGGAACCGCGACACCGCTACGGTCGCAGGTTCGAATCCTGCCTCGGGCATGGATGTGTGTAATGTCCTTTGATTAGTTAAAGTATTTCTATGTCTAGGGGACTGATGACCTCAGATGTTAAGTTTAAAGCCATTTGAAACATTTTGAAGTAGATGAGTGGAACACTAATGAATTAAGTCATGATGTAGCTAAATAACTCACTTACTATGACGGAATGTTGATCACCTACCAGTAAACGGAGTGGAGATGTGGGCTGGAGGAGATTTACTTCTCATGCTAAATGAATGCCGTAAGCCGTGCAGCTCTGCGAACGAGAATCAAGTCGCCAAATCACGCGGCAACAAGTCAATTAATACTGCCCACTCCAGTACACTGACTGTAATGAAAGTACACTCAACACTTTCAAATAATAACTGTAGATTACCATTCAGTTATCGAGCTGATAACTTTAATTATTGCCAAGATATATGAATTTATTTAAAATACGAAATTTTCGGTTTCCCATGGAGAATAGCTAGCATGTTGGTACACTAATATCGCAGTGTATAATTAAGATAAAAGTGTGTAGGTAAACCCTTTATGGTCTTTATTGTCAAAGAGTCATCAAACAGCTTGCAACAAGATAAAGTATGACTTACGCTATCTATACTAATTGTGGCGACAGCGCGCAGTTACGTAGTGTTGTTCAAATGTGTGTGAAATCTTATGGGACTTAACTGCTAAGGTCATCAGTACCTACGCTTACACACTACAAACGTACACACCCATGCCCGAGGGAGGACTCGAACCTCCGCCGGGACCAACCGCACATAGTGTTGTACCGCTCGTGTAGTGTGCTTGTGTTTAGAAACAATCACGCCGTCAAACATTTCGCGCCAGCGACCAGAGGCGCTGTGTTCTATATATCTATGTTTTGGTTTTGTTATTCTTTAACTATGCTTTTTATTTTTTGGTATCTTCCATGCTATTAGTTCGTGCGTAGTTACGAGATAACTCTAATGTTTTGTTCCTTGCATGTTATTTTCAATTGCAAGACGGAACGATCGAACAAGCCGTGTATTCTTTGCCGCCTCCTCTGGTTGTGAGCAATAAAGTTAACGTTAATATTATCGACGGAGTTTTTGTATAGGATGGTCCCTCCTTATTAAGTATTTACAGGTTCTAATGGTCGAAAGACAGTCAGCCCAGCTTTTTCGGACACTAAAAGTAAGTCTATAAAACCGTCGTGTCTGTCTGTTTGAACACGCTAATCTCCAAAACTGCCAGGCGAATTTTGATGGTATTTTTGCGGGTAACTTGAGCATAGCTTGAGCAACCGTACGGACTTTAATTCATCAAAATCGGATTACGGGAAAAAATACAACGTCGTTGAAAATTTGGTCCATACTAATATTTAAACGCTTTAGCCGTTACTGACGTATCAATGACGACCGGTTTGATAATACCTGAAGGCGCAAGAAATCATCACTATGGCCTTGCAAAACAAAACTTATTTTTGTCCGCCGAAGAAATAAGGTGGTACAAAAATTAACGAATACAGACCGGATAAATACACAATTTTATATAGATAAATGTATTCCCGAGGAGAACATTGCTGTTGTTCGGCGTGATTACTAAATAACAATAATTGATTAGAAAATAGCAACAGAACTATTATTTCTCAAAACCATATGTACGCTCGGTTACGGCTGTGAAATATTCATTACCGATTGCAGCGCTCCTGGCGTCTGGCACGGGAAGCCCACTGACAGCCGCGATGTAAACAAAATCACACTCGCCCAAATCACACGTGGCACTCCACTGCACTGACGGAAAGTAAACTTTGTCGTGAAAGTAACTCTGTCTGTTACGTTTTCAAACTATCCCACTGAACCCATTTCGATGAAATATGGTATGGATGTAGTTTGTACCCTGAGGAAGAACATAGACTACATAAGAAAATCTGTAGTACAAGATAATTATTGATTTGAAGAACATTACTCGAACTAGGGAAAAATATTTACTCTTTGAAAAAGATATTTACTCTTCGACTTTGTATTATCTGTGAAAAAGCTTTGATTGATTGATGTGTGCTAGTTGATGCAATTCAAAGTAAAGAATACAACGCTTCTACAACCTTCAATTC